>NC_138923.1:9240788-9860819 GCF_965231255.1 Vanellus vanellus | reverse complement strand
GGCCATGGCTGCCACGCCGGCATGGGAACGGTCTGGAAAATTCACTTACCGGGGCCTCTTCATCTAAAGAAAAGTGGAGGCACCGGGGGTCCAATTACAATGTATTTAACATTTCTGAGCTCAGTGGGGCCTCGCTGTCTCACAACTGGGTCATGCAATCAGCCCGAAGCTGCAATGTCAAACTGGCTCAAGGATTAAGTGTGTTGTAACTGGAGCCGTGAGCCGGGTGTGCTGGGAGGGGGAGACTTTTATCCGGCTGTGATTGCAAAGTGGGAGCAGGGGTGATCTCCGCCGACCTGTGCTTTGCAAAGCACTCAGCCATGTGTGGTCGGAAGGCGTCTTGGAGAGTTGGCCGGAGAATCTGTGCGACAGCATGTCCTCACATCTACTTTGTGGGAGCTGAGCCCTTTTGCAGAGCTTTTGGTGATGTCTCTGAAGGACGGTCCAGTGCTGCCGGGTGGTCTGCCTGAGCACCAGTGGGTTAAAAGGAGATCTGTGCTTGCCAAGCCGCCCTTCAGCCCCCAAATAAATGAGTGTCACAGTCCTCCTTTGCAAGAATAGGCACAAGCACCAGGTCTGCTCAATATGGGTAAAGACTGGTACCCACTGCCCTCATACGTCCCCCTTCCCAGATCCCTGCTCACGTTTCGGGGTCTCTGGCTTCTCCTCATTGTGGTAATGTGTGTGTGGGGAGTTTCCTGCTCTGAAGCTGGCTGGGGGTGAATTGTCTGAATTGTCTGTGTAGGGATTTCTGACGTTTGACACTCCTGTAGTAGATGGAAAAAGAAACAAAACAAGCACTGAAATGTCACGTCAACCCGAGAAAAAGAGAGTGAAAAAAACCATCCCTTTGAGCTGATCAACATTTATTTTACACTTTGAAATCTTGAAAAGCTACAATAGCATCATTTCCTAGCAGGGATGGGAGGTGGTGCCTCTCCGAAGGAGGTGAAAGGCGGTGACCTGCCCTGACTGAGACGTTTCCTTAAACACGTGTGTCCCTGAAGGTCTGCACAGCCCAGGGCAGGAGCTGGGGAGAACTGCGTTCCTCTGCTGTCACAGAAATCCCACTTTCCTCTGCTCGATGTTTTGGGAAGCCAAGTCTCTTTGCCTGTGCAATGGAGGATTATGCGTTAGAAAGGGAGTTGGGAGAAAGCCCTTCCATGTGTGCAGGGAAAGCAGCAAGCCCTGAGCTTTGGTCAACCTGGCTCCATCTGCTAGAGCCGAGCAGGAGATGTAGCTGCAATGATAGGGAAGTTGCAAGTGAGAAGGCAACACACGTTGCCTTGCTTGGAGAGGGGAAAAAAAAAGGGTTTAAATCAAAGACTCAGCTTTGCTTTTCCGTGCTGGCCTGTGCTTTGTCCTGTGGCTCTGCTTTTCCCCCTCGGCTATCAGATCCTCTCCCCAGAGGAAGCTGGCAGCCGTGCCTGCTCTGGAGGCATCGCGCTGCTATTGTGTCTGCACAGATGGACAAATAAACAGGCTGCGGGCTCGGGGCGCACGGGGCAGCCCCCAGCCCAGCCCAGCCCTGCACGCCTTGGGCCGGGGGGGCCGTTTGTCGCATCCTTTCTAGCACCGGGGACCGGGGTCAAGGACTGCGGGGAAGCGTGATCCGTTGTAGCAGGAAAACAGGAAACGGCGCCGGTGGCAGGAATTTGTTTCATTGAGTGTTTCACGTCCCGGGGAGGTGTGGGGCTAAGGCTCGTTGCATCACGCTGCTGGAGGCTGGGTCTCGAGCAGCCACGCGCTGGGCAGCCCTTGTCCTCCTTCATTAGCTGAGGTGTCTTTGTGGAGAGTCCTCACGCCCCACATGGTGCCACCCACATGGGTGCCACGGGTCTGCCGTCACCCCGACACGCCTGGCTCCATCTCCCATGGGGTTGGGGCACTGTGGGTGCCACAGAGGAATGGGTTAAGATGTGTCCAAGTGGGGAGCAATGCCCGTTGCACATATTGCTCCTCCAGCTTCAAAATAAACATGTCCTGGTGATGTCGGTACCCCAGAGTGGGTGCACGATGTGGGTCCTTGCCCCATGCTGTGCCCCCCATCTGCCTGGGGGGCCCTGGGCACCTGAGCTAACCACAGGGATGGGGGGTTGCAAACCAGACCTTTGCTAGCCTGGACACCCCATGCAGTGCAGAGCAGCTCCCTGCAGCGCGTGCCGGCGGAGAAAGGGCCAGGGATCATTCACGTGGCCAGTGGCCACAGTGCTGCGATGGGGAGCAGCACATGGCTGGGTCCAGTGGGACGCCCTGTGTTATCTGTACTCAAACATCTGTGCTGCGCCGTTACACCAGTGTTTACTCTGTAAAGACGCTGCAGCAGCCGCGGGGTTTGCTCCAGGATGCCTTCCTGCATGGTGGGCGCTTGAAATCCCTGCTGCTGCTGTGGTGGGAAGTGCCAGGGCTGGATTCCTGATTCCCGGCTCTGAATTGCTACCTGCAGATGCGTCAGGCTGTCCCGTGGCTGCTCGGGTCCCAGCAAGCTGCATCTGGGGGACCGGAGTTTGTTTGGGTACGGCCCTGCTCAGCCTCTCAGCCCCAAGCACTGGCCCCGCTGCTGGCACAGAGCGGCCTCAGCCTCACTGGGGCTACCAGGTAGCCACCGCCCTGAGGCCCAGAAAGCCCTGCCTCTGCCACCTGGTAATCTGCCAAACTGCCGAGCGGCCCTTGTATAAACCGTATTTATGTTCCCGGAGAAACAATGCTGCTCGCATTGTTTAGGGCTGGAATAGTGTCCTGGAGAGCCTCGGAGCCCTTGGAAAACTCTGGCTTTCTATAAATGTAGAGAGGCAGTCAGGAAGGGGGAATGGAACTTGCAACAATTGGTAGAAGGAGGATCTCTGCCCATCCCCAGGTTGTGTTACACGTGCTTGAGGTCTTGGGTCTTCTGGACCACAGGCAGCCATGCTCAGGCTGCTGTCTTAGCATCCTTCGCATGCAGCCAGACCTGGGCGAGCTGAGAAAGGGCTGTGTTTGCCCAGGAGGACCTTTGTGGGGCTCCCGGTTGTGAGCTGCACACCTCCCCGTGCACACACAACCACGGGCACACGGACGCGCACCCCGCTCCTGGCCCCGCTCACACCGGCTCCCGTTTCCTCTTCGAGGCGGCCGCAGCAGGCGGGATTAATGATTTATTAATGAAGCAGAGTGACTGTGCCGCTGGGGCGTGCCAGGCGGAAATGTCTGCTCGGAGAGATTGGATAACCCTCTGGCCTGTTTCCCTTTGCAGCTTTCAAACGGCCACAGCTCCCAGAAGCACCATATCCTTTTCCTCCGGCTGCAGGCTCCCTCCCTCCCTGGGGCAGGCCGGCTGCCACCGTAGGCAGAGGGGGGATGCAGGGACATCCTCGCTCAACCGAGAGGGGCAAAACCCCGTGGCGGGAGCTGCCTAGAGAAAGGACAGGTCCATGAGCTGATTTTGGAAGTGACGTGCAGGGTGATGTGAGCCCTCCCTCCTGCACTCACGGGGTATGGGGGTCCCACCACCTCCACCAGCCTTTCTCTGGGTCCCGTGTCTGCACCCGAGTCGTCTGGACTGGGGTTACTTTAGGCTTTGCTCTTGGGCTGGGGTGGGTGGCAGCTAATTCAGGCTCACAGGTAGGGTTTCAAAAGGAAAGATGCAAACTGCAGTACTTTTGATAGAGTTTCTTGGGAGAATAATTTAATTTAGTGTGTCCTGTGTAGTGTGCGTCTGCTTTGGGCTCATAGCCTTTGCACAAACATCCCAAAGCCACTCGAAACCAATCTGTAGACAGGTTTTGCAGCCTTCCAACCTGGGAGACCTGAGCTTTGCTTTGCACCCACAAACCTCAGACCCCAGACTCTGCACAAGGTATTTGGAAGGCAGATAAATTCTCCCTGAAGCCCTTGTCCGAGTGTATGGCCTCGGCCCATACAGGGCAAGGCAGGACCTCTGCTCTCTTGAGTTTAGTGTCTGATCAGTGGCACCAGTTACAGGATGATTTTTTGTCATTTGGTTGCCACAAGGTCCATAATTGGTTTATTTTTAATAACTGGTGTTAATAGATATTGCCATTCCAGTTGCTGTAGGAATAAAGCTGTGTTTAACTCTGGGGAACTCTAAAAGTAAACAACCAGGGAAGAAGTAGCTCGGTGAGCAATCGCTTTTGGGCTGAAATCTTGCCTGGGAAAACTGCAACCTGGAGCAAATATTTATGGCTGAACTGTAAACGCCTGTGAGGAAGGCTTTTATAGCGGGAGCCGCTGGCTGTCCCTGCCGTGCCAGTGCACGCTCTGCTCTGACGCTGGGTGGGCTCTGGGTTAGGTACGCCAGGACCTGTCTGCAAGGTGCTTGGGCCTTCACTTTAGGCTAAACGTTAACAAAAGTCCTGTTCCAACAAAGATCCGTCACTTGGGTTTTCCAGGCATGGAAAGCCGGTGGCCAGCAGCGATGCAGCGTGTCCCCGGGGTGGCTGTAGCTCCGGGCCATCGAGCGTGGAAGGAATGCGTGTGCACCCGCCCGCCCGCCCACGGCCCGTGCATCCCGCAGCAGCCACGCTGCAGCCCGCCGCCGGCTCCTGCCCACCTCTGTCAGCACAAACTCCTTCCAGGAAATGATCTGGGAGAGGAAACAAGCACTAATGAAGAATCCCTTGGTGAAAAATATGTTTCTACAACCATTAGATTATTTTGTCCTTGAGAGGCGGGGGAGGGAGATAATAAAACAGCCTCGTCGCATTCCAGCCTTGGCTCTGGGGACGCTGATGCTGTGCTAACCCAAGGGCCCTGTCTGGGGGTGCCCCATGACCCCCTTGTTCCTATCGACCTCCCCCTTGCCCCACTGTGGGAGCAAAAGCATCTGCTGAGGGGCTGCTCCTCTGCAACTGGGTGCTGCTCCCGCATCTGCCCTGCCTGCTCCTGCCTTTGGGGACCAGCGCTCCCACCTCGTCCCCATCATGCAGCATCCCTGGCAGGGTCATCCCACCCCGGTCCTCAGCTCATCACAAATGCAGGAGCGGCTCTACGACCAGCAGTGGCCCTGGTGGGGGTGGACAGAGCTGAGTGACCAGCTGGTTGTTGTTCTCCTGCAGCGGGGAGGAAGGGGCATTGATTTAGGTCTTTACTGAACAGAAACAGAGGTGGTCGAAGGGTGAACTGCATCCGAAGAGCCAAACCCAGAGCCCTTTTTGAGAAGGAGCCCCGGGGAAAAATATAGCCTAATTTAAAGGGGCGGAAGTGCTCCCTCCTTTCAGATCAGAAGGGCCCCTCTGGGGTTTCTGCAGGGGGATGCGTGTCCCCTGCCAGGGACGACAGTCCCTGGGGGTTATCTTGGGCTGGCTCACTGGGTGCCAGACCAGGGACAGGCAAGTAGCAGGGACTCTCACAACCATGAAATGCTCTGTGAGCACCCTCCGGCCATAGACTGGGGCATTTGCTGAGGCTGGCAGGGACCAGTGCTGTCCCAGGAGCTGAAGGCACTGGTGGGACAGTAGTCAGTACTGGGGCTGCTTGCTGGGGCTCTGGGGCTGCTTGCTGGGGCTCTGGGGCTGCCTCAGGTTCCTGAGCCCCCGACTGCCAACTGCTGTTCATCTGCACTCAGGAGTGACTCGCGCCAGGAAACCCAGGGACGTGGTGTCCTGTT
Source organism: Vanellus vanellus (assembly GCF_965231255.1). Classification (NCBI taxonomy): domain Eukaryota; kingdom Metazoa; phylum Chordata; class Aves; order Charadriiformes; family Charadriidae; genus Vanellus; species Vanellus vanellus. The sequence continues at coordinate 9,855,214 of NC_138923.1, read as the reverse complement.
TCCACCGTGCCGGGATGCCTCGCACATCCTCCTCGGGGATGCTGGCTGTTCCGCGCACCAGGGTGCCCGGGGTACCCATGTCCCAGCTGAGCCGGCAGCACGCCACGGGCAGCGTGGCCACTCGGCATTTCGTGGGCGGACAGCAGCAACGACATTCCTTCGGAGATGGGACGTTTCTACTCAGGAAGGCCTGAAAAAAGCCAGGGACAAAGGGGGGAAGTGATGGCGGCTGTGTCTGGAGTTATCTTGCCGCTGCACTTGCGAGGGCCGCTGAGTGACAGAGCTTTTCTGTTTCGCTCCTGAGAGTCAGGAAACACTCATCTCCGCCGGCTCCCTTCCTGCCCTGCCTCGCCCCACGCTGCGGTTCGGCGGGCCCCGGGCAGGGAGACGGAGCCCGGCCGCCTCTCCTGGTGGTACCCGGCGTTGGTGGGCACCGCTGAGGAAGCCCTGTGGGTCCCTGTGCCAGCGCATCCTAAATCTCCTAAGCTACAACATCCCAAAGCCAAGCGGGCTTCTCATACACTGAGCAGCCCATCGGCCAGGGTGGCAATGGAGCATAAATGGCTTTTACCCAAACCAGCTTGCTCCAGTGGGTGGGAAATCGGTCAAAAAGCTCTAGTCGGCTTGAAAAACCCCAAACCAGCTGCTTTTTACTGCTTCCTCGCTGTTAGTTTGTGTAAATCAGATCATTTCTCTGATTCGGCTTCTCAGCAGAGCCCTGAGCGAGGAAAGCCGGTAGCGGCACCGCTGGCAGCTCGCTGGCTCCTGGCCCCGATCCGGCCCCCCGGGGTGGCAGGGAGGGTAGGAAAGGGCAGGGCTTTGCGCGTGGTCCCCTGGCTGGTGGGCACACGAGCCTGGGAAGGGGGACGAACCAGCCCAGCCATACCACCGAGCTGCGGGAAACCGGCACATCGCAGGGCTGTGGGAGAGAAATGCAGCCCCGCTCCTGCAGCCGAAATGGCCCTGGGGAGACCCGGGGATGACCACGCAGGTAGGGGATCCCCCCAGCACAGCGTTAGCGCAGGATGCGGGACCATTGTATCATCCTCCCTGAAATGGGAAGTGAAAAAGTAGCAGTAAAAGGATGTTTAGCTTAACCCTGTCTGCTTTGGAGTATCCTGTGCTGAAATGTTGCTTTAGAGCTTCTTCCAGAGCCCGCCCCACTCTGGATGCCAGCGATGCACCTGGGACTTCAACAGAAACAAAGGAATCTGTTTTCTCTCCCTTTCACAGTGGAAGAATTGCAATAATATTTTCAGTTGGAAAGACTGTTTTTTCCACCACGAAAAAAGTGTTTCATTTTTGCTAATAATACTTAGCATTTCTCTAACCAAAACCAGCCCCAAAGCTGTTGGCTGGACTGAGCTGTGGCTTCTCCTGCTCTCCTGCTGCCTGTTTCACCAAGGTGTGATCTGCCTGGCCTGGCGTCGTGGGACCCTTGGTGCCAGCGGTGGGACGGGAACGAGGATTTCTCCTTCCCGTGCGCGCAGAGCCAGCGCGCAAAGCCCAGGTCCTGCTGCAGAGACCTCAAGGAAGGAGTTTACACAGTATAGCAAAACGCGATGGGAATCAGGTTTATGACTAGAGCGGGTTTTAACACTCACCCAGGCTGTCCTGATGTTTAAAGTGTATTTCAGCATCTTTCAAACAATTTTTTTTTGTAGCTCACTTGTCAGCCAGGTTCTTTGCCAGTGCTGCCCCGGCCCGGAGCCCCCGCACAGCCCCGGTGTGGTTTCAGCCCCACTTTGATTACTTTTACAATCCCGTTTGGTCTTAATTGCTTTGCTGTTGCAAACAGCAGGTTTGACAAGACACCATTTGCAGCAGCTTCTCCAACACGTGGGACTGATAAGGAGCAGCGGCGATAGCCTCAGCCCTGCGAGAGCTGAGCCGCCAGCCCTGAGCGAAGGGGAAGGGCGGCAATTAAGAAGCCAGCGGGAAAGCGAGTGATTTCTGTCACTGCCGCTCCGTGTCTTGGCTCAGCGTGAAATTGCTGAGGCCACAGAGGTCGGGGAGCCCCGGGAAGCTGCGGCAGCGTGTCCCCCGGTTGGGGAGGGCAGGGTGCGCTGCACCGCGAGGATCTGCTCGTCCTGGAGTGATTTTTAGGGGTCTCCATTTCTGGGACAAGTTCAACCACGCTGTAGCCAGGCCCTGCTCTCAGGTGGTGACAATACCATTGCTGGAGAATCTGGTTTCCTTTTCAGGCTTTTTAAAATTATTTGAACACAGAGGTTTCCACAATGACTTACAGATTCGGCAACGTGGGTGTTGTGTTTTCAGCAACACTATGGCCTTCAGAGGGTTGCCACGTTTCACATCTGAAGCGGAGACTGGGGTGCACAGAGCACCACTAACCCCACCACGTCCAGAGATGGGGTTTGGGCTTTTCCGCCGCTCCCACGTCCCGGACGGGGCCACCTCGCTGTGAGCTCCCTGGGATGGAAATGTCACAGCAATGGGCTGCAAGCCTGCCACAGTCTCCGGGCTGAGCAGTTCTACGCTAGTAACAGATTTTTCTAGGGCCAAGTTCCTAAAGCCCCGCAAAAAACAGGGCTTTGTCATGGAAATGCTGAGACGACATTAATGGCAGTGTCCTGGACGCAACTCTAATTAAAGAGAGGAAGGAGAACTGAAGCAGGATGTCCTGTTTGGCTGCCCAGGATGGAAAGCTTGTCACAAATAAAGTGCATTCTCGTACTTTGTCTCCGTCCCTCTGCACAAGGCTTTCCCAGATTCTGCAAACATTCATTTTCTTATCTCTCCTGGATTCTTGTTTCTTTTCTTTTGAAATAGCTCCTCACAAGAATGTTTTTTTTCTCTGCTGTATTCCCTACCAAGCTCTCAAACGCACCAGTCAAACAAATGTCATCTCCTCTAACACAAAGCGAATGTGCTTTTTATTCCTTGAACAAAATCACTTGGGCACAATAGCTGGTTGGCTCTGTGCAAAGAAACTTTCCTATTAACGTCTCAGAATAAGCTCTGGCAAGCAAGCAGGGACAGGCAAATCAAAGCTGGGAGCAAGATGGCAAATGTTTCCTTCTGAAAACAGGCTTTCCACTGAATTAGCCCAGGGTATGTCACAACCAATCTTGGAGCTGCTTCCTATGATAGCAGAAAAATAAATCAAAACAAAGTAAAAAAAAAAAAAAAGAAAAAAAGGAATTCAGAAGTAACAGTAACATACAAGGAATTCAGCTCATTGTGTGCCTAGGAATTACTGATCCGAACGATTTTTGTGCTTATATAGAACCTACTGAGTGTTGGTGGCTCTGTACCTGGGACTAGTCTCAGTACAGCTCAGATTTAATGCTGATACTTGAGCTCAAAGCACTGTGCCAGCAGCGCTCTCCTGCAAATCCGGGATGCAAAATCTGGTATGTTTATGGAAAATAAGATGCACGACCCAAACTGAAGTGTTCATTTGTGCAGCAGGAGGAACGGGAGCACGTGACGATGTCCTGCTCCAATGACTTGATTCCTCCACTACCAACTGCCCGATCTAGATGTTATCGCTCCCGCTGTGACATTGACCCCGGTGCCTTTGCGGACCTGCTCGCGTGCTCGGAGTGCAGACCCTCTCTGGGCAGGCGCCAGGGAGGCAGCAGCTCCAGGGCTGGTGTGCAGGGTGGATTTCTATGACTAAAGCAGCTGAGGGCTCCCCGCAGTGTGCTGGGCTGGCACAGCCTCCAGCAGCCTCACCGGAGTCCTCCAGGAGTAGAGGGAAAGTGCCCCATCGCTGCTCAGTGAAAGCTGGGTCATTCCCAGCATTTCTGCTAGACGAGTTGTCTCCGCTCCGTTGGGGCACTTGGGTGACACTGGTGTGCCCAGAGTGGCATAGAAATCCTGATGTCTGCACGCAGCTCTGGTTGGGATTCACTTCTGCTGCCTTCTGATGGGCAAAGCAAGGAGTGGGGAGGGATTGAGCTTACTCCAACCCCACGGGGGACCTTGCAGCCCTGCGGGTGGTGTGGAGCTCAGGGGTCCTCTCATTGTGCCTCCGGCTCTGCCACTATCCCTAACCTTGCACAGGCATTCACGACCCTGTCGCGATCTGCCCTGCCTTGGCGTCCCCACAGGGTACAGCCTTCCTGGTCCCATCACAGTAGCGCTTGTCCTCCCAGTCTGGTCTGGAGTCCCAAACCCGGTGCCATGACTTTGCTAAACCCATCCTTCCTGTGAGAGGAACAAAATACCTCCTGGTACCCGGCCTCACACACCCAACTCCACCGACACCAGCTCCCTGCCCTTCAAATAACCCGCTGTGGGCTCTTACGTTGCAAACCAGTGGTGCCTCTGGGTCATCAGCCTGAGCGTTACGCAGCACTTTCTCTTGGCTGATGGGGATTGCCCCACCAGGGAAAGCCAGAGGGTATGAGCGGGGTGAACTGGGATTTGTGTTCTCCTTTCCCTGACCGTGCCCTGGCGGTGCCCTCTGGGCTCTCCTGGACTTTGCGCCTTTGCCTTGTCCCTCCGCAGCCCTCCCTCTCCCTGAGCCCCTGCTCGGAGGGTGCATTCCTGCGGAGCTATGTACACATTCCCAGCATTGCTGGCACTGCTCCGGGAGCCCGTCCCCGACACACCGGCATGACTGTGAGCTGCTGCAGTGACTAGGGGAAAGTTTAGGCCTCCTCATTCTCGCAGGTTAATGAATTACCTTTATGCACCAAGGTGCCGGCTGGGAGTTCAAGGGGAACAGAAATAAGAAGAGAAAACCACGGGGCTGGCAAAACTCCTACCCACACGTTGCACTGTAATCCTCGCCTGCTCCATACGCCATTCACACCGCTCTCTGGATGTAGGGATGGGCTCGCCCAGCTTGGCGCCCTCGATGCCAACACCTATGCAGGACCTGACTTACACTCAGGCTTCAGCTGGGGGGCACTTGGTCTGAAATTTTTGGTAGTAAAAGGTAAAAATACGTGTTGGTGCTGGCAGCGGTGGTGGAGGCACAGGAGCAGACCTGCTGCAGAGAGCTGGAGGGTGACACCATTTCCTCACGCAGTGAGTCATCGCAGCTACGGCATTTCCAGATGCACCTTTGCCTAGCGCCAGGCTCTGCAGGCGTATGACCTTAGCAGAGAAGATGTCCCTCTGGCTCTCTTTCGGCTCCAGTTTTGTCCCTCCGAGTGCTGGCGGGGGCATCCCTCCAGCTGCACGCGTTGAGGCCGGACAACTTCGGAGAAGAAAAGTGGAAGCCTGCCAAGCCAAGATATATTTGGAGAACCACAGCTTTAGTATCGAGAGGTGATTTCATCTGAGCTCAGCTGTGAGGTGTCCGTGATGTGCTGTCAGGGGGCTCCGTGCCCGGGTTGCTTTGCCCCGGGATAAGTCACCGGAGCCAGGTGAGACGCTGGGCAGGCAGGCTGGCTCCGGCCAAAATCGGTGAGGCTGCCTGCCTGGATAAAACATGGATGGAGGCAACAAGAGAGCACAAAATAATCTATTTAACCACTAGGCCACATTAATCCTTCCTGCACTGATCGCAGAGGAGCTCCCCCCGGGAGAAATTTGGCCCATTTTGTCTAATTAGTTTCTTTCCTGCTGACACTTGCTGACATTTGCTGCTGACATTGCCCAGCCGCAGCTTCACGTTCTGAGCAAATATTTTGCTTGGATGGAGGAAAATCAGCTCCGAGGAGCTTGTGTGCGTATGTGGGAACCCAAACTGGAGCTGGATCCCCTGTTTATTACCTGCATCCCTGGAGGAAAGCAGGCCTGGGAAAGTGATGCTGCAGCACGCACGATGCGAGCTGTCAGCCTGAGCTCTGGTTTTGGGGCAGAAACCCCTCCACTGGCTCATGCGGGGCTGTGCCGGGGGTTCAGCACAGGTCTGACCGACGCTGTGAAGAGCGGTGAGAAGGAGGGAAGGGTGATGAGTCCCTTTGGCCGCAGCAGAGCTGATGCTCTTTACCCAGGATTGCTCTGGCAAAGCGCTGGGTACCTCGGGGAGGTCCCAGGCTGCGGCACTCGCCTTGACCAGCTCTGGGGCTGGTTGCTTCGAACATCCTGAAGTGCTTAGTGCCCTTGGAGATAGGATGCTTAAGGATCTTTTAAGGTCTCAAATCCTATATTGTCCATCTCTGGAGTTTCCTTGGGAATTTGGCTTGCATGGCTGGGAGAAAGAAATCCAGAGAAAAATGCAGATGTTCAAGGCCCACTAAAACGGAGACTAGTGGTGAGGGATGGTTAGGACTCACAGATGAGACCACACAGATAATGTTTTGACACTTAGTCAAGCCCCTGAGGCTTCGGTTCACATCCTCTTCCCAGGGAAGCTGGGAGAAAGTTTTGTGGTTGACTGAAAAGGGATCAAAAATGGTGGGGCCAGTGTGAGGTCTTGACCACGTACCAGGTTGAGTTGATGCCCTGCCTGCTTGTACGGACAGTTATAAATAGGACTTTTGGGGAGAAAGGCAAGGGGATCCTCTAAATCCCATCCACCAAATCTCATCCAACCCACTAGATTGGCAGCGTTGGGGAGGCACAAAGGGAGAAATGGTAAATATTTTGAAAAAAAAAAAGCGGGATTGTCCCTCCTAGCCAGGAACTATTGACAGGTTTCGGTGACGCCCTTCACCTAGGGTAACTAAGAGGGGAGCACGCAGTGCAGCGTTCGCAGTCGGGCCCCGCTGCTGAAGGACAGCGCAAGCGGCTGCGGGAGCCCTTTGTCATGAAAAAGCCTTTATGACTATATTTGTGCAGGCAGCTCTAAACGCTCAGACCTTTATTCTTTCAGGCTTTTAAACTAAAGGTCATTTTCTTTTCCCTTCCAGAAAAAAAGAAAAAAAAAGAAAAAAAAAAAGAAAAAAAAAGGCAAATTCCTCTTGACGCAGATCCCCTTCCCCTCTGGATGGGAGTTCAATTGTTCTTGCAAGCAAACTCCAAATCTGCCCCTCGCATTCACTTCCTTTTTCCTGCCCGAAAGGAAACAGAGATTTCTGACTGTGTGAACTAGTCCTTTATTTAAGGATACAAGAAAATAGCTAAATGCTAATTCAGTGTAGGGCTATGTGCTTTAGCATGCTGCATGGCAAAACAAAAGAAAGAGAAACATATCCCCGCCCTTCCCAGTTGAATTGTAAACTGCACACTGATTTGAGTATAATGGGTATTTATGAAAGTTATACTAAAACATTTACTGAAGTCCAGCACAAACCAAAATCCTTCAGTCAGGAAGTTTTTAGCTACCAAAAATAATCACCAGGACCTGGCTAATATTTTTAACGATCATGCGTTCTTGGGAATTTCCTCTTCCCTCCGTGGAGATAAGTGATTAAACAAAATAAAGGCAATGGCCATTTTGATACACTGCAACGTGTCAGAGAAGAGACATATCAACAGTTCTTTTTTTGTATCTTTTTCCTAAGTCTTGACTTCTGCATTCACTGTCTGACTTTTCGGCTGAGTTCCACTTCTCTGTTATGTTACTGAAATCCAGTGAAGTCAGCAGAAAAGCCCTCAGAGTTTCCCGGGCAGGACTTTTAAGCCAAGGTATTAGATCCACTAATGGGAACGCAGTTATCTATTACATGCCTTATTAATTTTATAAAAAAGACATGGAGCTCTATTAAGCTGCATGTTATTTAGCTTAATCATTTCTGTGGAATGCCATTATTGTAACATCCTGTCCATTCTTCAAGTCTTCTCCATGGAGACCTCCTCTAGACTTGGACCCACACAATGAGATCAGAACCGGCCTTTTCCAATACACCGACTATTTTTGACGTAGAAAACTTTTAATCAGTTGCAAGCGTTTTGTTCTGCAACTGGGCAGTTTTAAAATTTCAATTCTTGTTGTCTGTAATGACCAGTAAGAGTTGCTGGGAAAGGGAGTGTCTGCTGCAGGCAGGGTGGAGGAGGGCTCTCAGCCCTCAGCACTTTGGTAGAGGATGGAGCAGCCCAGAAGAAGTTGCCTCCCCAGGACCTAACACCATTTTGTGCTGTGCAAATAGCTTTGTGGAGGTGAGAGGGAAACGTTTGCCTTTTCGGTGCCTTCCCCCAGAAGCCAACGAAGGTGCCGCTCCAGCCCCCAGCTTTAGGCACCAGGAGGTTGGTGCTTCTGCACCACCCAAATCACACAATGGCTCCGGTGTGGTGTACAGCATTTTTGTCAGACCCTGCAAAGGGATGGTTTTTATTCCTCATCCTCTATTTTTATGATACACCTTTTCCTCCCAGTCACTCCTCATGGTGCTGCGTAAGGATTTCATAGAAATAAATGATCACTGAAGGTCTTCCAAACCATATCCCTTGTACGGGAGGGCAGAGCACAAAGAGAAGAGCTGAACTCCCAGATGGTGAAGAATCATCCTGGAGCAATCCAGCTCATCCTTTTCAAATACACACGTATGTCCGGAACAATAAAGTACGCGGCTTGTTGCAATAAGATGCAGTTCTCACTGACTCATTAAAACAAAAGTTAATCTTTATCAGCTCTCAAGATGTGCGTGTATCCCCAAAGCAACCCATGAAACTTTGGGGCAGGGAGAGAACGTTTTCTTTTTACATCCTCAGAATGAAGGCAGGTCTGGGGTGGTCCTTACTCGTTTGATCATTTGGTGTTAATTTGTGGGGAGAATTCAAAATGTGTATTTTGGACCTTTGCTGAATGAAAAGTTCTGCATTTAGGATTTGAACTCCGTTGTCAAAGGATAGTAAAAATAAGAGACTGATTGTAAATCTATCCATCTCTATAGAAGCCCCTGGTGCAAGAAAGGGGCAGCTGGATTAACTGAGTAAAATTTTGGCAGTGGAAAATGTTTTCCCATCTTTCTGTGCTGATGGGAGCTGGCTCCAAGGCAGGCACTGGAGACTTGCAGGGACCGCATCTCCTCGTACCTCGGGGAATCGGGGCAAATCATGCCGATTTCCCAGCCCAGTATGGAGCCCAGGCACTCAGGTCCCTATTCCGTCTGGGATAATCCTTCTCTGTAGGGACTTGCAACGAGAGAGGCCCTCGCAGCCCAGTCCTACAAGCTGAGGAAACGTGCTTTGTCCTTGCGTGGACAAGGAGACACTGAAACCCCCGCAGTGTAGATCTAACCCACCCTGTGTGTCTTTCCATTGCACACAGGTTTCAAAAAGATACGGTCTTGCTCAAATATTTTCTGAATGCCTGATACCTTTCTGCAGCAAGGGGAGGTATCTGTGAGCAATACAAAGCTGCTCCGGCAGGACAACACTGAAATCTTATCTCACACCAACGGGCAGATAAAGGAGCCTTTTACCAAGCTGGCTGAGCAAAAGAGAGGCTCTGGGCTTTTTCCCATCTCTGTCCTCGATGCTATCACAACAGCAGCAGCAAGGCACGGCCACGTCCCCAACCGTGGGTACGCCGGGCTCCCAGTGGTACCCCAGCCTGCACCGCTGTAGAGCAGGGGAGTTTCTCCCCCAGCCCGGGGTTTGCCGCCTGTGTGCGAAACACCACCTTGCACAGTATTTAGCCTCTGCTCCCTGTCTCCCTCACTTTCTCCCCCTCCCTCATCAGGCTTTCTTTGAACTCTTTGTCAAGAGCAAGAGGGAGAGGGGAGGCTGAGCCCGCAGGGTCACTCAGATGAAGCACACCGAGGGCTGGCGTGCCGCTCAGCCCGCCTGCGCAGGAGCTGCCCACCACTGCTCTTACAGGAATGTGTTTTTCATGGGAAATCACACGCAAGCTCTCTTGGTAACTAGTACACAGTCCTTGGCAGCTACGTGTGTGGGAGTGCTTCAGTCGCTTCTCGGGGCGGCTCTGATTCAGGAAAGCACAGATGTACGAGGTGCTTTTACGGTAAGGTCTGGCTGATCTTTCGATGCCAGTCTAAATTTTGCTGGAGTTGATTTATGGGCCTGGACAAGCTGACCTTGATGACACCAGCTCGCTGGCGCTGAGGTTCCCTCGCGCCTCTGACACAGCACAGCAGCACATGCAGGACTTTAAGCTTGCACTCAGGCATTGCCCACAATAGAAACACTTCTCTGGCCGGGGGCTGTGTCCCGAGCCCCGGGGCGGTTGCTCACACACGTAACCTTTGCTTTGGCTTATTTCCGTGTTAGAGACATCCTGGAAGAACCCACCGATCTTCCGTAGGAAGCACTACTTAAAGTCAGCATTATAGAGGTCAACCTCCAGCTTTCTGTCATCATAACCCCAACTCCTTGTGCAATGTGATGTTGAGTATCTAATTAACAAATTGGTAGCAATTAGCCTTTGGTGTTAATGAGCAGCTATTAGTGCCAATGGGAGGGAGAGGAGGCATTATGAGTCTCAGGACACCTTGAAAAATGGCTTCATTGCACAAGTGGAGACTTTTATGAGGAATGAGAGAGCTGCACAAAGAGGAGGTCTTTGCCCACGGCGGGCCCAGGCTGACTCCTCAGGGGGAGGAGACCCAACCGCTCTCCGGTAGCATCGGCAGCCTCTGGTCCTGGCAGTGTCGGCAGCAGGTCCAGCCACCCCTGGATGATGTTGCATGGTGCTTTCCAAGTGTTGAAAACCAGGAATCTTTCTGACTGTCACTGTCAGAGATAAAATAAGCATTTACCTTGAGATAAAAAAATCTAGAGACACAAAAAGCCTTGGGCAAGCTGAAACAACAGGGAAAGACCTTGGAAGGGGCAGCTATCCCAGAGCATCTTTTCTTTACCTGGCATTCCCCAAACAGCTCTGCCAAAAGAGCCTTTCCCTGTACTGTTTCTCCGTGCCTGGCGGGAGTGTCCTGCTGGACACGGGGCTGCACAGTGACCCAACCCCCCCCTACAAACCCTCTGCCTGTCGGCCATCTCAGCTCGTCACCCCGCAGCACGCTGCATGGCGCCATCCCAAACCAGCCATCGTGTGCACCGGCTCACGGCCTCCTCAGATACTTCACTGGCGAGATTTTGTTTTAACAGTAATGCTTTTTTTAACCCTTAGGGAAATTTGCGTGGAAAAATACAATTTCAGTTAACCATTCAAACTTCGAGGCTCTAAAGTTGAAAACTCAATTTTTGAACTGGGAGACTGATAGTTTCAGAAGAACTTTTTTCTTTACTTCCGATTTCTCATGGATGCTAGTTGAGCAAGCAGCACAGCATCCCTGTGATGGGACAGGCGCATCTATTGTCTGCCGATGAAAAAGCAGGCAAGGGATGGTAAAATAGTTTTTCCGTGGAGAATACTGGAAGTGGGTGGAAACAGGACCCGGGCAGCCTGGGTCCCATGCCCGCACCCAATGGCTGGGTACCATTCCCAGATGCAGTGTGCTCCCCAAGAAGCAGTTGTCACTCAAGGATTTGGAGTGTCCCAAGCCTGGAAACATTTGACACAGTGCTCCTAAATCCAACAGAGGTCTGGGCTAGCTCCGTGGGGGTGCAGCAGCGCTTTATGCTGGCTTGAGGCTCTGAGCCCGTCCCTCTGCAAGCAGCCTGTGCACCCCTGCCAGACGCGGCTGGGCTGCCCTCGCCTCGCTGCGCTGGCAAAAGCTGCACAAACTGACTGTGGAGTTTTTGCCATCTGATTTTGATTGCTGCTTGGTAATTCGCTTTATTATTTAAAGTATCAAATGTTGCTGTGGGACAGCATTTTCCCCGATACTTGCTCGTATGCTGATTAAACCCTGACTGACTGCAGCATCACAGCAAATGAGCATGCCAGCAGAGAGCAACCCAAAAGGGCCAATAAAACAAACCAGGCAGGACTTAGTTTCTCAGGAGCCGCTGAGACTCGGAGGGAAAAGACACACTTAAAAGTTCCTGCAGCAAAACTGTGGAGGAAAACCAATCATAAACCAAACACGGCCTCAAACTTAAAGGGATCAGCATGGGCAGGGGGTATTCAATGGCAGCCACATCAGCTGACAGGAGAGCAGCATGCCACACTAATTGGCTAGTGCTAATGAGGAGCTAAAGCCCCCTCCATCCCCCTACTCAATTCATGCCTGACAGGCTCTGAATGCGGCTGAGCCGGGGCAGAGTAGCGGAGCGGGCTGCACGGCCTTCGGAAAAGCACGTGTCCCGGCTCAGGGCTGCCTGCCCATCTGCGTGTCCTGCTTTTGATGGGTCCCACTGCCACCTGCCACCATGGGCTACCGAAAAGGTCACCTCGTGACGGGCTGGGGAGGCTGCCAGGGAGCCTGCGCCTCGGCGAGCACCGGTGGAGATGCCAGCAGGAGTTTTGGGGATGACGGGGAGGTGGCAGGCAGAGGCAGGGCTGTGGGCATGGCCACGCGTGGCCGGCTGTGCGGCACCAACACCCCGCGGCTCCCTCCCTCTCACACACCATAACTGAGCCTTGGCGGACGCCCAGGTTTTCCCCAACACCGACTTCCACGGGAGGATCGCGGTGGCTCCGCAAGATGAAGCGTCATGATTTCAAATTTAAAAATACCCATTCATATGGCCCCTGCTGACTGCTCCCCACTCCAGCAGCTACTACTAAAGATACTAGAGACTGGGTAAACAGGAAGCTTTTTCCACATATCCCGTTTCACTCCTGCGGTTCCGCTGCCGCGGCCACAGCAGTCCTGCTCCGTGCTCGGCTCTGCGTGCGTGTGGAGGTGTGGATGGCCGATGTCCCAGCCATGCACTGTGACCTGCGCCCATCCCGGGGCAGAGGACACGGGACAGACGGCATAGGGCCAAGCAGCGGTTGCTGCAAGTGATAAAGCTTGGGTCTAGGGTTTTCCCTAAAGGTTATGGGCTTAAGTTTTGGAGTAGGTGGGGAGAAGTGTGAGGATGTCGGGAGCCTTTGTGAAGGCTCTGCACGTTGCAGGATTGAGCCTGTCAGTCTTGCTGACGGTGGAGAAAGCTGTCAGCTCTGGACCTGAGTTTCCAGTGTCCAGCATCGCTGACCTGAAGGGAGCATCCTGCGGTACCTCTTCTCGCTGGCAGCGTGTGCTGTCCGTGCAAGCCCTGTAACTTTCCACAGGGAGCTGCTGCTTAAGACTCAGCTCAGCACTGAGCACAAAAACATTCACCCTACAGGTTAATGTAGCATGCACACACAAACACACACAGTATTTCATGCACAACTGAGCACAAACACGCGCTTGTGCCTAGAAGAGACTCCCTGGGACAGACGCAGTCCCAGGGCATCCATCAGCCGGCAGCGCTCGCAGCAAGCAGCGCGCCGTATGAAATCACCTATTGCTGGAGAGAATGATGGGCGGCAGAAAACAGCCTTTAAAAACCTGTCTGCCAAGGAAAACAAGTGGGGTCTTTCTTTAGCCATGCATTTATGTAAATAAACACAGGAATATTTTGCAACTCCCAGGGGACTTGCCCAGTGTAATATTTTGCTGAATAAGGGTGGGAGTAAGCCTGCGCTCACTGTAAGCCTGCGCACAAGCGCTCTGCACTGCCCACACCGGGAGGACCCATGCTTGTGCGGCGCGAGCTGGGGACGTGAATAGCGTCCATGTCCCTGGGACATGGGCTCCGGGGGAGCCCCCAGCAACACGCGTCCCCAGACCCGTGCCATGCGCTCTGCCGGGACAGGAGGAAAGCGTATGGACTGCCGTGGGGGTCTCACTGCCCACAGCAGCAGCAGCAGGTAGCGACAGCCTGGCAGCCATGGGGCCGCTCGCTTGGTGGCCTGGTCGTGTCCTCTGAGAGAATCAGGACAGAATTACCACCTCCATGGACCTTGTGTTCCAAAATGTCTCCTTTTAGCATAAAGTCTGGATCAAAGTTTCAAGTTCCAATTAAAAAGTGTACTATACCTCCTTTGGCTACCCAGAACCAAGGTGGTCACACATACACATATATTAAATTTGAAATCACAATCAGCTTTGCACCAGAATGGCCTTGAAAATTACAGAGCCAGGGCAGTCCTTTCCATGCCTCTCTCTGCTGCCCAATGCTGAAGATGCCATCTTTGCTGGGTGATGTCCTGCAGGTTTAGTGGCCCAAACTGCCCATACCTCACTCTTTCCCGACACAGGGACAGTGTGACAAGGGTGACAAGGCATCCAACAAACTGACTGACGCCTTTATTGTAACCCAAATTTCGTGGGGTCGCAAATACCCCAGGACATGCTCCACTGGCGCCTAACGCCAACATGGTCCCCTCTTGAGAAGATGGCTGCCCCCGCCGTGCTTAGCACAGACTGTGAGGGAGGCCCCGGTGCTGCAGGGACCCTCACAGCCCCCCACTCACCCCTCTGTGGTGGAATGAGGGGTGGCTGTGGTGGGGGCTGCCGAAATGTGCCCCATGCCAGTGAGGCGGGAGAGCAGCAGGCAGCAGCCATCTTAGGCCTGGTGTGAGGTGCAGGCGGGGAGCGTGGCCGGGCGGCCCTCTCCCTCCCCGTGTCCCCGGGGACGCATGGCTGCCACCTCTCCCTGTCAGCACCTCGTGGCTGTCCCCGGTGGGCACGGAGTGGGGGTGCGGCCCCTCTCCTCCTCCGGGAGCGGGGCGGCCGTGTTTGTTCTCCTCGTGGCGCCCGTTATCAGCGCACAACACACACAGGAAGTCCTGTCTGGGATTGTCCATCCTCGGCCTGATTTATACAGGAAGAAAAGCATAAAAAGCCGCCCTTCCACCTCAGCAGCCACCTCCTGCCTGTGCGCGGCCGGCTGCTGGCCATGCCGGGGGCGCCAGGCGGGTGTCCAGGCCCGCCAGACCCGGGGTGGCCAGGCGGGGATGGCCACCGGGAGCCATCGGGGAGCACAGTGGCGGGGCTGCTCCCGGCGCGGCGGGGGACAGCAGGGCGCCGCAGGTACCGTATGAGCCCATGGCTGTCGCCATGGCAGGGATGAGGTGGATGGGACGGGACGGGATGGGGAGCTGGCGCTGGGGGCAGCGGGAGTGTGTCCTCGCCAGGCCAGACTCCACGGGGTCCAGGTGGGCTTTTGCTCCAGCTCAGACAGAGACGATGGCGGGAGCCTCCGTGGCTGGTTGAACACACAGTGCTGGCAAAGGGTCACCTGAGCAAATGATATTTTTAAAGCATCCTTCGGCTGCGCCCGGCGAGGCTGGCTCCGCTGTCAGCCACGCACGTGCTGAGCTGAGGAGTGTCTCCAGCGCCGGTTTGCTCAGAGCAGAGCCCAACCTGCAGCACTATTATTTTTAATTCACCCCACTGGCACTCAGACTGTTTTCCAAGAGCGGGGAACTCGGAGGGTAAATTTTACCTCTTGTGCATGTAGAGGAAGGCTGCAAACACTTGCACAAATACCTGCAAGATATCTGGAAATTCTTAGCAAATCTCTTTTCTTTTCTTTCCATAAGTCATTCTCTTTTTCCACCGGCCTGTTCTCTGAACACCTCCGACACAACGCCACACTGTCCATCCTTCCACCCACACTCCCCCCGTCCACTCTCTCTCCCCTCTGCACAGCCTGCAGCATCGCCGAGAGCGAGCGGCACCGCTGCGATTGTTGGTGAATCTGCTCTCCGCCTGTGCTGCCGCAGAGTTCGGTCCCCAGACAGGGGCAGGACGAGGGGCTGGATGGGGCTGCAGGCAGGGACTGTCCCTGCTCTCACCCAGACCCGGGGCTTGCACTGGCTACCGGCCGAGCCTGGAGCGTGCCGGTGTTTGCATGCCGGGAGCTCAGCAAAGCCTCTCGGATTTATAACCGTGGAGCTGGGTGATTTGCACGCTATCCGTTTTCAGCTACCGGCAGACCTGTGGGTCCTGCCGTCCTAATCTGTGGCATTCCAGAGTGCAGGCGGGAGGCTTTCAGTGAGGCAGCTGGGGTGTTTTGGGGTAAAAGGCTGGCTGTGGGTAGGAGAAGCTGGGATACCCAGGCAGTGGCTGGCTGTGTGGGAATATGGAGCAGGACCATGCCAGTGAATGGCTCTCGGTTGAAATAACCCGGCATACTTCTTCCCAAGGTCTAACATTTACGGAAGCAATTCACCGGGCAGAGAATCAAACATAAAAAGAAATAACAAGGCTTCATCAAAGATAAAATTAATTTAAAAGCAGATCGGGATGCTCTGCCACCACTTGGGAAGCTGTGCAAGACAGAAGCCCAGGTGCGGTGGCTGGACCCTGACCCTCCTCAAAAATCCGCCTCTCCTCCGGGTAGCAGCAGCAAACACCGACTCTGCTCTGGCAGATTTTGAATGTTATTCCCTGTGATCCAGCATTCATTCTGTCGATTGAGTTAGTCCCCCTCTATGCTGTTAAACTACCAGCTCTGCACAAGTTTCCCTAGAGGTAAGGAAGAGAAATTGAATCTGGGCTGTAGGCTCATTTGAGCCATTTCCCAGACTGCTGCTGCAGATGGGGCTGGCTCTGGGGAGACAGATTTACAAACTGCAACAAATTAGAGTAAACGAACCTGACTCACACTCACACCAGCAGCAGAAGGGCACGATGAAACAAGGGAAGATTTAACTTGAGGTTTCAGATGAGGCAGAGAAAGAAAAAGACGGGGTCTCTGCAAACAGAAGAGGATGATCAGGAATGTAATTTCACTCTCTGTCCTCTCTCCCAAAGTGAATCCTTGGATTCCCCTCCTGCCCGTAGCCTGGGAGGTGACTGCAGAGGAGCTCCGCTTAGTGCAGGGTTCTGGAGCTGGAGACTTTCTCCTGATAGAGAAGGATAATCAGAGCAAAAAACAATCTTGTGCGAAATGCTGTGTCCTGAGCTGCTCGCTGGGATGGCCGTGACGAAGGGACTGAACCATGCACGCAACTCACAGCTATTCCCACCACACTTCCCGCGCGCTTCTCAGGGACTCATTCACTGGGAAAACGCAGAGGGGAACGGCAGGGAGTTGGGGGGAGGGGGGCATTCCCTGCTGACTAATGCCACTTTTTGCCAGGGAAATGTCACAGAAAGCCGCGAAATTCAGTTTATTCCTGGGTGAGATGAATCATTTCCCCGCTTTTACGCAGCAGCCATTACTGCCTCCTCTAAATGTAAATAAGAACTCATCTGTGTGCACATAAGAGAAAATAAACGTGGCTACAGGATGGCGCCCTGTTCACGTGTTTGCTTTTGCACAGCTACAGCTGCATGTCTCTATGGTTGCCTTAAGTCATACCAATCCTGAGACACTTAATGCTTGCAAAGTCTTTACTCGGGCAAAAAAAAAAATCACTTTGTGGGAATCAGATCTCAGTCATAATATGCATAGCACTGGGCAACTGGTGACGACAGACTAAGAGCTATGGGCCAAGGACTTTTCTTGGTCTGACCTGCTTTGATCCCACTGACATCAATGGACTCCTCTAGATTTCCACTGAGATAACTGGTCTGCAGCTGACGCAACTGAGAACAATATGGGACATAATAGAATAGTGGGAGGTCGTTTTCCTTACAGAGCTCTGCAGAAGAGGGACTGCTCCAACGCCTAAACTTAAGTGTGAAGTTTACAAACAGCCTTATGAAAAGCCTGAGCGGAAGAGTTTGTCCTAAAACAGGAGAAGCTGTTCCCCCTTTTTCAGAAGCACCAAAACCTCCTATTGCTTTAGCAAGTGCTTCCAGTTCTGTGCAAGACCCCTGCGGAGGCCAGCGAGAGCCCATTGTACACAGCAGGTATGGGGTCAGCCATGGCTTGTAGTAGCTAAAAAGTTTTGCATCTGTATGTGTGTCACTCTTCTGTCTGTCTCCCCATCCATCTATCTCCATCTGCCACTTCAGCACCTCTGGCCCCAATCTGGGGAAGCGCTCGTGTCCTCAGGCATGTCCCATTTACTGTGATGGGCTGTAACCACTCCTCTCTTAAGAGAGGGTCCCTGGTGTGAGACCTTAGTGCTCATCTACAGTTAATTCTCCTCTTTTAATCATTCCTTTTTCATGCCTGCAGAGCCACAGCAAAGTTGAGTTCCCCCACCCCAGCCCCAGACACCCTCACACCCTCCGAGCTCGCCCACCGCGCAGGGGTCCGGCTGGAAGCCCAGCCCACACCTCCAGCCCTCAATCCACCACGGAGGCTCCCAGGGAAATGTTGGATCTGGTGCTGCTGCCCGGGCGAGTGCGGTGTGCCTGGCAGGTCAGCGGGACATGCTGTAGGAAAGGGGGAGGTGGGTGAAAATCTCACCTTCGCAGCCAGCCCGGTGCTTGGCCTGAGACCTGCTCTGGGCCAGCGCTCAGCGTGCCTCGTAGCTCACACTGGTGGTAAAACCAGTGGGAGACAAGGAGATTTCGACATTGTTAAATCTAAGAGGGAGGTTGGGCAGAAACATTTCTTTCTTGGCCTGGAGACAAGCATTAATATTAGATGTCGTGGGAGTACGCTTCTAGTGTGCAAGGGAGAAAGCTTTGGAGGAAACATGTAAAACGCCAGTCCAGGGAGGACTTCAAATTCAGAGAGACCTGCAGTCAGGAGCCAAAATCCCTTAGTGCCTTTGTCAGGAGCTCATCACGATGATATTAACAGAGCCAACAGATCTGATCTTCCCCCACTCTGCACTGGCATCACTCCTCTGCTTTCAAGGGAACTTTGCCAGGCAGTGTCCTGGGGGATTTCCTCCCAGCATAATGAGTATTAGCATATAAGACACCGAACCCTCCCTAAGAGTGGAGGATTAAATGCTCTTTTAATGTGTTATATGCAGTTCTTAAGCAGCTGACATGGGTACTTGCTTGAGCAAAGATTTGACTCAGTAAATGGAACTGAAAAGCAAACATTTTTCAATTAAAATACTCACAGAATTTTAAAATGCTGCAAAGCACTTAGGGAATAATTGTCTAATGGCTGAGAAGGCTCTAATGGAGACCCTGAACGGCGGCGGTGTGCTTAGTCCGGCACTGGGTGTCATTGTCTCGCAAGGAGCTGAGTGCCCTGTGGGACGCTGGGTGTCAACAAGTCCATCCCCTTTTACACCATCAAATTTACACGTTGGACCCGGGCACTTGTGCAGAGGTTGCCTGAGCAGTTAGGTGTCTTTGCCCTTAAATAAGCGTGTGTAGGTACTGAAGGTGGTAAAATATAGTGGTGGGGTACAGCAGATGGGATCACACATCAGTGTAAGGGAACTTGGATGCACCCAGGAGAGTGTCAGCAGGAACAGGGCACCCTGTTCTCTCAGGTTCTTGGAAAATCCCATCCTTGGGCTCCGGGGAGACTGCTGGAGGGGACAGCTCGGTGTTCAGTGAAGCCCCAGTGCTGCATTAGGTGGAACCAGGGCTTCTGCTCTGCTCAGCCCTTGCTCATATCCCTGCCTGCTCAAACCCCAAAGGGTGCAAAGGCACCGTGGGTCTGCCTGGCCTTTCCCACCAGGGTCACAGCAAGGTGAGCTATTATACTGCAAGCTCGTGTGAGAGAGGGGAGGACTGGGACCCATAGGATGCTCCTGAAACAGCTCCCAGGAGAGAAGGGATGGGGCTCCCATGCCCTATCACTGCCATCACGGTGTCCAGCGAGCCTTTGCGGTGTGAGTTCAGTGCCAATGCCAGACACAGGTACTCTGTGGCCAAGATCCTGCGTTCATCCTCCACCCCACTCCGCAGGGACTTTTGGGAGCATCCAGGGAAGCCCCCACCGGGGTCTGTCCTGGGCACGGGCTGCATCACTGACCTCTGCCTGCATGACAAGGGGAGTGTAACAGTGGGCTTTTTTGATTTTGACAGTAAGAAACCAAGATGGTCTATAAGGAAAGGATCCCCGCCCAGGACAAATGACAGAGCACCACGGATAAGGTGAGCATCTCGGCCGCGAAATTAGATCCTGTGCTTTCAGTATGGCCAGATGGAGAAGCTTTCCATTGGCTTCCAAATGCATTTTGCAATTATTAGAGAAGTTGAGTATCAGGCTCTGTTCATCTCCCCCATACACCAGAAAAAACAGTAACACTCTCTGCATAATAAGATAATTACCGTCCCTTTGAGGCTCTTGGGAAAAGTTGCCTGTGCTTCGCGCTTATGAGATTAAGTGAGCTGAAATCATTCCCCAGAGGTAGGCTGGATCCAGGCAGAGCGAGCAAACCTGTTTGTGCCATGTGAGATGCTGTGTAACGCGGAGCTGTGCTTCCACCAGCATCAGCTAGCCTTTCCCTTGCTGCTGGGAGGGATCCTGTCTCCCGTGGGCTCCGTCCACCCTGGCAACAGAGCTCCCATCTTCACCAGCACATCCCAGAGCTGATTCCCCGCTGCTCTGCTCCCTTCCCCAGGGAGGATCTCGACAAAGCGGTTTATGCTCCTTTTACACGGGTTCACCTGAGAGCCCCACGCCAGCTGATCTAGCACCCATCAGCTTCCCCGGAGGGTGCAGGATGACCTGAGAGAGCTCCAGGTTCTGTCAGCAGCCTCAGCGTACCCATGAGGAAATAGAGGGGACAGGATCTCAGTTGCTCTTTTGGAGCCATTGTTGTTTAACTGGTAAATATTTCCTTTCAATGCCTACATGCTTTCAGAAAAAAATTGCAAAGCTTAATGGGAACAAATATTCCCAGGGGGTTGTATCCTGCCTTTCATTTGCACATCAGACCCCTGCTATCTTTAAGGCTGGTTCTGTGCACGGGCAGGCGCCTAAGTCATTTGAAAAACAATAAGACTCTGTGCTCTAATTTCCCAGAGAAAAATGTAGACAAAACAAGCGGCAGTTTGGCACAAAGTGAACTGCAGAATTTTCTTTGATAAATAACCGGGCATTTAACCCAAGAAGCCTGCAGGCAGCTGGGGGATCGGCCTGCCTGATCCGTCCCGGGGCAGGTGTCGGAAAGCCGGCGGAGCTGCGCCCTGCGTGGGTCTGCGTGTGGAATTTGGGCATCTCTTTGGGTCAATCCTCACGCCGCTGCTCCACGGCTGGGGGGGTGTCCAAGGGATCCCGTAAGCATCCTTTAGGGCTTGCTGGGAACCAGCCTCCCTGTCCCGGCAGTTCATCGCCTGCTTCTGGAGGGCTTCGCTGTTTTAATAAGCTCAGGGGGATTAACGGGGCACGGTGGGAGGCCATGGATCTGTGTTAGGTCTCTAACCTAAGGGAAGGTGAAGTCTCATTTTATAATTACATGTCCTCTTGGGGACTGTAGAACCAGCTATAGTAATTTAAATATTTTTTTTGGCCAATTTCTATGAAATTTTATTTTTGGCAAAGAGAAATAAATTTGGTGATGGACCATTTCACCTGCGAGTCTGAATACCCCCTGGCGTGGGGCTGGGGGCTGGGCTGGGATCTCCCTCTCCTGCCATTCCTCCCCTGGTCTGGGGGGGGGCCGGGGACCTTGTGTCGTAGTGCGGGGCGTGCAGAAACGGGCTCGGCCTGCCCTAGGGAGCCTGCAGGTACGGCTCCACATCAACGCCGGGGCAGGGATCCCCCGCAATCCCGTCTCCATCGGGGTCAGTGTGGCAGCGACAACATATGGGGCACAACAGCCGCATATTCCCCCACTCTGGACTGGGCTTCTCCGGGGGGTCCTGCCCTGTCCCTGCGTGTCCTCCTGGGGCCGTGCATCTCTGGAGGGTCCTGCCTTGTCCTTGCACGTCCCCCCAGTACCAGGCTTCTTGGGGGGGTCCTACCCTGTCCCTGCACATCCCCCCCCGACCAGGCTTCTCCGGGGGTCCTACCCTGTCCCTGCACGTCCCCCCAGTACCAGGCTTCTTGGGGGCGTCCTACCCTGTCCCTGCACGTCCCCCCAGTACCAGGCTTCTTGGGGGGGGTCCTACCCTGTCCCTGCACATCCCCCGCCGACCAGGCTTCTCCGGGGGTCCTACCCTGTCCCTGCACGTCCCCCCAGTACCAGGCTTCTTGGGGGGTCCTACCCTGTCCCTGCATGTCCACCCAGGACCAGGCTTCTCCGGGGGTCCTACCCCGTCCCTGCATGTCCCCCCAGGACCAGGTTTCTCTGGGGGGGTCCTGCCCTGTTCCCTGCACGTCCCCCGGGGAACCGGGACGCCTCGGCGGGGGCGCGGGGGCGCGGGGGCAGGTGGCGGCCGGCGGGGGCCGGCGGGGCGGGGGCAGGCGGAGGCTCCCCGGGCCCCGGCGCTTCCCCCCCGGCCGGGAGGCTCCGCTTTCCTCCCCGCCGGGAGCTCATTGGGCCGGGGCGGAGGGACCGGCTCGGGCCGGGGGAGGAAATGCGCGGGGGGCCGCGGCGCGGCGGCGACTCCGCGGCTCCGGCACCGCCACCGGTGAGTCCCGGCGGGCGCCGCCCGGGGGCTCGGTACGGCCGGGGGGGGGGGGGGGCGGCCGCATCCTCCGGCGGGGAGGGACGGGGGGAGCCGGGCGGGAAGGGGGGGTGGGGGGGTGGCGTTTCGCGGAGCGGAACACGCTGCCGCAGCGGGGGCGCCCGGGGGTCCCGGCAAGGCCGGTGGGGGGGGTGGGGTGAGCGGCCCGGGAGGTGCCCCCGGGGTTTCTCCGTCTGCCCCGGGGGGTGCAGCGCCCGGGGGAGCGGGGCTCGGCCTGCTGCGGGCCGGGGTGAGCATCCCTGCGCCCGGTGCCGCGGTACCCGTGTCCCTGCGCCCCGCTGCACGCTGCCATCCGTACCCCGCCGCTGGCTCCGCAGCGTCCCCGTCCCTGCGACCTACTTCCCGGTGTCCCCATCCCCATCCCCGTGCCCTGCTCCGCAGTGTCCCCATCCCTGCGACCTGCTCGCCGGTATCCCCATCCCCGTGCCCTGCTCCGTGGTGTCCCCATCCCCGTGTCCAGCTCCGTCGTGCCCGCGTCCCCATGCCCTGCTCCATCGCGCCCGCATCCCTGTGCCTGCGCTCTGCCGTGCCTGCCCGCCAGCCTGCGCAGGGAACAGCTGGAGGTGGTTGTAAGGGAAAAATCCATCTCCCTGCTGCTGATGCTGACCCTCTCCGGGAAGGTTTGGCTCTAAGGGCACAGAGCAGGTCCAGCGCGCAGTTGGGAGCAGTGGTTTCACCTGCAGAACCAGGCCAGGCTGTTTGAAAAAGTGCAGCTGTTGCGTTCTCGTGAGGGTGATAGCATCCTCTTGAGGGACCAGATTCTCTCGCACCACTTTGCAGACAGCCCCCAATTCCTACTGCTGCCATCAGCTGGAGGTTTAGCCTGGGTTTCATGGGCAGAGCTGGCCAAAGCACTGCTCGCCCACACGGAGGGTTGTATATTCCAGTTCGTTGCCGTGGTGGGTTATGCAAGCGGAGACCGGAGGGTTACGGAAATGTTTCTGGCTGGCGGGAGAGGGACCCCCCAGACTCACAGGAGCACGTGGCCAGCCGAGGAGAATTTGCTGCCCCTTGAAACAGCAGAAGCTCAGATGCACCCACATAGTTTCACTTGCCAGACCATGGGGCTTCACCTCTTCATTTGAGAGGCTAGAAAGGCAGTGACAAAAAAAAAACGTATCTTTTTTTCTTAATCATGAAAAGATTTTCCTTAAGTTATGTGCTTTAAAAGAGCATTAGAATAGGTGGTGGCAACAGGTTGGAGGATCTTCAGTGGCTTTAAAGAGGCTGATTTTCATAAACTCATAGAAAAGACAAGTATGGACTATTATATTTTCCACTTTTGAAACTTTTTCTGGTATGAAGCAACCATAAATTTATGACCCAGAGGGATATTCTGGCCACTTGAGGCAGGGCAATGCTGCTCTATTTCAAAGTGAA
The DNA here is from genome assembly GCF_965231255.1 of Vanellus vanellus. NCBI lineage: Eukaryota > Metazoa > Chordata > Aves > Charadriiformes > Charadriidae > Vanellus > Vanellus vanellus. Next base: position 9,831,797 of record NC_138923.1, on the reverse strand, counting down.
AAAACAAGCCATCTATATTTTAGGCTTGTGCCCTGCGTTTCTTGCCTTCCCCATGGGGAAAGCTCCCATGGCAGTCACGGGAATCCTGTGGGAGGATGGAGATGGTTGGCAGAGTTTGACTTACAGACTTCTGGAGAAGCACTGCTAGTCTGGGGATCTGTGATTGTAAGGAAAATATGTGTCCCAGTATAGCCCTGGGAAAAGCTGGCTGGCTGAATGGTGGGGATTTAGTGTGTCTGTACACTAGTGTCCCTGGGATGTCTCTGGGAGGACTGAGGAGAAAGAAGGTTTCTTCACTGTTTTTTTAAAACTTCCCTGTGGGTCAACCAAGATTTGGTTTCCTGATGGTGGAGATACCGTATATAAATCATCAGAAAATGAAATGTATTGCTATATTTGGAGGAGAATGGAGGACTACAGGCTTTATATCACCAAAATCCTTCTTACACCCTCAAAGCTGGGCTTGTACAGAGGTTAAGATGTGCATGGGCATCTGCAGTTCCCTGCTGGGCTGCAGCTCCATGGGAATAGCTTGTATGCCTATAGGAGCAGGGTGGACACATTGCCATCCTGACCTTCAGCTTCAGCAGTACCACTCAATTCAGGGACTGAGTGAGGTCCCGATGGCGATTTATAGCGATACGGTCGATTTGCTGTGACACTAAACCTCCCTGTTGCTCAGCCAGGCAGAGCCGTGCGCCCCACGCGTGGACTGAGCCGAGTCCCCGGCTGGGGGAGGAGGGGAAGGGGCTGCTCAGCCGTCCGTCCGCCTCGCTGGGCGCTAGCACTGCATGGGAACACGCACAGGCCTTTGGTGTTAAGGGGCAGGAAGGCACCAGGCTGGTTTATCTCCAGGTAAGGGTCTGCATCTCTCCGTGCCTCAGTTTCTTCACCTGCTCAAAGGCAAAGATGATACTGAGTGCCTTGGAGAAGGGCTTTGAGACCTGCGGGGTCTATAGATCTGGGATGGTTGTGCCAGTTATCCCCAACAACTTGTTTCAGAGTTAGGAATTGTCCAGAAGGCGTTTGGGGATGAACCTGCAATCCCCAAACCCGCATCAACCCGTGATTTCAGAAAATTTGTTTGCAGCTTACCGTATTTGCAGTTTCAGAAGGTTTCATTTTGTTTTGCCTCCCCATAAAGCCATTCCTTTCTCAAGGTTTAATCAGAAAGATTGATTCTTTCTTTAATTGGCATATATTTAAGGTGGGTTTCTTTATGTCTTCCTCCTTTAACTGCTGCCATCCGGAGGCCAACTGTTTTGTTTAAATTAGATATTGTTATTGACCTTCTTCCGCCTTGTTTCATATTTGTCCTCTGATGGAAAATCAAAGCCTCTTTATTCATGACTTGGTTAGTACTGACTCCACAGATGGTACATATGGCCCTTACAGCACTTTTCTCTGGCGAGAACTTGTATTTTAAAGAGAAGAAGATCAGATTTCAGTGTGTTATGTGGTGGGAAAATGCAGCTTTACAATGCTGTATGGATTAAGAAATTACGGGCCATTGTTTTGCCCTCCTTCTCTGGAGCTGGCGGTGTGTTTCATGAGACACAGGTCCCTTCCCTGCCATTCAACAAGTGACAGTGTGGCCCCTGGTACCGTGAGACCGTCTTCTGCGTGCCAGGCCAGTCGTCCCCCCGGGGTAAAACACTGCCACACCAGTGACTTGAGTGGGGCAAAGCGGGTTTGCTCCCGGAGGAGCTCTCTCCTTGCGAGGGGTTCACGGGTCCCTCGTGTCCCCTCTTCCCCTGTGCTTTGGGTTGTCACACTGCTCTGTTACCAGCAAGTGTGCTTCTGCCCCAGCCCCTTGCGCTGCCCTCGGAGGGTCTGTGCACACCCGGTGCCATCCCCTTGACCCCCTGGGAACAGTGGCTGGCCCTGTCCCTATGGCTCCGTCAGATGTCACCAGCCGGGGACAGATGCCGTGTGTTCACACTGCTCTTCTCTCGGTTGCAGGGTTCCCGGCTGAAGGGTGAGACATGCGGTAGGAGCCAGCGCTTCCCACCAAAGAGCGAGACTCGGTTGTGCCGCACAGCCCAGGGCGCCGCAGGAGAGACAGGACATGCACCGCATCGGCTGCCTCCTCTCGGGACTCCTCTTCATCCTCAGTGTGACCAGCACGGGCGGCTTTGCCCGGGCAGGGTAAGCCCCTTTTTGCCTGCAAATCCCGGGTGTGCCTGTCTGCACGCCACGGCGAGGCCCGTCCTCTCTGGGTGATGTTCTCTCCCCGTTCTGCCAGCCGGCCGCACGTGCCTGGGCAGCTCGCCGGAGCGGCGAGGAGGTGGGAAAAGGCTCAGCTGAGTCCTCCTGGGGCAGCCGGGGCTCCGTAGCCCTTCGCTGGTGTTTGCTTTGTCACTGAAGTGAAAAAAACCTCTCAGAGAAAATGCCCTGGCTCCGTTTAGCTCCATGCAGGGGACACAAAGACACTCTGGGCTTTTTGTCTGGGAGAGTCAAAAGCTAAACGGGCCCTGAACTGTTTGTGAATTATTATTGTCTCTTTCAAGCACATCCTTGCACAAAAATACGCCCGCAATCTTGCTATCATGCCAATCGAGCTGGGCAAATGAGCCATCAAAGGAGGATGCAGCCTCCCAGCTCTGGGAGGTTGCACGGTCCAGGGAAAACAGGCATGGAAAGCCCCGGTGGGTTGTTGCCTGCCGTGCCCTGTGCTCCCTGGGCTGCTGCGGCGGCTGCAGTCGTGGTCCTGCAAGCCCAGTCCAGCAATTCCCCTTCCCTTTCCGGGAGACGGGTCCGACACGGCGCCCTGGATCCCAGCACAGCCTGGGCAGGTGCAGCTCGGCTCCCGCGGGGTCGGAGGAAGCCCGGAGCTCGCTGCCCCAGTTTCTTCCCCAGCCAAAAGGAGCTCGAGCTCAAGGCCCACCCCCCAGATAGAGCTCACATTTTCTACAAAGTTTGTTTTTACATTGAAATAGTCTCCTCTAGTGTGAAACCTTTTGCGTTCTGGTGATGACTAAAAGCACGGGCTGGATTCCTTGCTTGCACGCACAGGCTGCAGCTATAGCTTTATTCTAAATTTTGCAAAGCAAACAATTGCCGTTTCAAAATTGCATCTTCTATAGCATTAATCAGTGAGGCTGAGAGGAGTTTTCTGGAGTTAATGGAAGCCATCTGATGTCCGTGCTAATTCCCAGGCTTTTTATTCTAGTTTCTAATTGGGCTGGGAGGCTAAGACAAGTAGACGAGTTCCTCAGTGGGACTGACCTGCTTGGGCTGGAAAATGTTGGAAAGAAAAAAAAAAGAATCTTTAACCCGGACCGCTTTGGCTGTTAACCTTGGGAACGTTTTTGTCTGGATCGCAGTTATCTTGAGAAGACTGGAAGGTGACTTTCCTCTGGCCTCTACCTTTTTGTGGGGAGCCTGACCCTTCCCGTGAAATCATTAATTTCTTGGTGACCACAGGGGCATCCGTTTCAGGAGTGCGAAAGTCTCAGAAGGGAAAATTCCACCCAGAAAGTGAGTGATTTTAAGGGAAGGGAGGCGGTGAATGGAAGGAGAACTGCTTTGAGTAAATCCCCCCTAAATGTGGGCCCCGACCGCTCTCCCAGGGCGGAGGGACTGTGCCGGGGTGAGTGGACGAGGAGGTGTCAGTGCCTTCGCGCAGGGGCTGGGGAGGAAGCGCCTGGGCAGCCCGCAGTGCTCCAGCTTTGTGTCGCTGCCCCAAAACAGCTTGAAGTACCCTGCCGGGTCACTCGGGCAATTAGCCACTGCCATTTAAATAGCCCTCTGTAGAGGGGGACTGTCAGGCCGTGGCCTGAGCTGGTGTAAATCGGTGGAGCCCCTTTGCCCCGAAGGGAGAAGCGGCGGGTTGGTTTTTAGGCGGTGGCTGACCTGCTCCCCTCTCCGCAGCCGCAGAGTCTGTGCCACGGCACCGGAGAGCCGGGCGGCCGCCTACACCGAGTCCCACGTCCAGCCCGTCTACCAGCCCTACCTCACCACCTGCCGGGGCCACCGCCTCTGCAGCACCTACAGGTGAGGGCACCCGCCCGCACCACGGCCCTGGTCCCTCCGAGGGAGCCGGACCCGTCCCAGCGAGGCAGCGACCCGTGGGGGCTGCAAAAGGGGGGAGTCCTGCCTCGATCCGTGGGGAAGGAGCTCCCAGGTCTGACCCACTGGCATGGGAGCGGGATGAGGGGTTTGGGGTGGATTCTCAGTCACCCAGCTCAGCCCCATCTTTGTGTTGCAGGACTATCTACAGGGTTGCCTACCGGCAGGCGTACAGGCAGCTGCCCCAGCCCGTGGCCTCGTGCTGTCCCGGCTGGAGCAGAGCTAACAGCCACGCGCTCAGCTGCAACAGAGGTAAGAGGCTGCTGTGCCCCCTGGGGCCAGCGCTCGCCCTTCCTCCGGTCCCCATGGGCCGGGTAGCTCGGGCCCCTGGATGAGGCCCCGGCAGCCAGCTCGCTCATTTACCGGCACTCTGTCTGTCAGGCGGATTCTCCCTGTAGGAAAGCACGTAAATTTTCAGCGTTGCAACAAAATGCGGTTCAATTTCTGATTAATTCCCAGCCTTTCTCTGCTGTCTCGCAGGCCTTTTTCCTCTGGGATCGCTTATTAACTTTATAGTTACCAGAGGATAAATAAAACAAGTAAGTCCTTTCCATATAAATCAGCAGTAATGGAAGAGAAATGCTTTCAAGAGGCAATCGTGATGTACAGCACAAAACAAATGCAAAACATCAGCAGCTTCTCCGTCCCCAGATGAGCTCAGAGCGCAGCGCTGGGGGTCTCCCAGGGCCTGCGCTGCCCCTCGGCCCTCCTCCCTGCCGGCTGTGCCGGCTACAGGCGCCTCCACCTCTTTCCGGGCTGCAAAACCATGGTCCTGGTCATCCCACCCGTCCTGTGCCCTCTGCACCCCAGTCAGCTCAACTCCACCACTCTGGGGCTGGGGCAGAGCATCCCAGCCCCGGGCTGGTGCTGGCGTTTGTTTTGTGGGGTGTGTGTGTGTGTGCACTGTGTGTGCGCACGCAATGCCGGTGGCAGGGGGAGGGAGCTCAGGACCCCCAGAGCTGCCCGGTGATGCTGTGCTTGTGTTTGGTCCCGCAGCTCTCTGCTGGGTGCCGTGCCAGAACGGTGGGAGCTGCGCCTTCCCCGACAGATGCGCCTGCCCGCCCGGCTGGATGGGGCGAACCTGCCAGACAGGTACCGGCCACGCTGCTCCCCTCCGGGCTCCCTGAGCTTCTCTGGGGAGTAGCGGGACTGCCATGGGGCTCAGGAAGTCCTTTGCCCACAGACCAACCCCTTGGTAGGTGACAGGGACCGGCTCCATGGCTCCTCACCAAGCCTTGGCACATGCCTGGTGCTACTCAGACCACAGAAGGGAACCAGAGTGTTACCCCTCCACACGGACACACGCGTTCATAGTGACATGTGTTGCTCCAGGGCAGCGATGCCTGATGGTCTGGCCAGGAAAGGACTGGAAGCTCAGCTCCCAGGGGAGCTCTGATCTCCCTTTGGCTGCCCTGGTGCTCCCAGCCCTCACGTACAACCTTGGCATCCCCATTTTCTCTCCGCTGCTGCTCCGTGCTGGGTCAGCGTGAGCAGAGGCTGTACTCTGCCATGTCTGAAGGCTAAAGGCTTTCTGCAGAGCAGCCGTTACACTTGTGGAGTCAGCCAGAGATTGTGTATCTCCAAACCTTTGTAAACTCTTGCTGTAAACCAAGACGCCCATTTACTGCAGAGACACAATCTGTAAACCAAAAATATCCGGGGGTGGAGGGAAAGCCTGGCGATCTCCAGGCACTGAGCTCCTCTCCAGCATGAGAGCAGCCTGATGCTTCTTGCCAGAGCGCAGGGAGATCAGCCAGCGTGGAGAGCAGCAGTGCTCTGCAGACCCCAGCACACCAGCGTGGTGCAAACCCCTGCCATGGCGTTCCCCAACTTTCCACCCTCCTGTAAAGCAGAGGAGGAGCGTGTGGCATTGACCCACGCTGGGCCAGGCAGGGCTGAGCACATCGCTGACAGCTCTGGCTCCAGCACAGAGGGGGAAAAGGATTTTCCCACTGCCTAAAACAGATTCGCCCGGGCGTGGGAAGCGGTTCAGCTCATTTTGCTTTGTGGGAACAGCTTTAATAACTCCCCCGTGTGAGGAGAGGTTACTGAGTTTTGTACACACTTGAAAGGCTGATAGCTCCTCGCCACGGCTGGCTGGAACCAAAACCCCGGCCGTAAATCCAGGATGAGAGCCGAGCGCTGCCTGCGCCCGCCTGGCCAGAGCAGGGACATTTCTGCCCACAGCTTTTGTTTCTGGTGGCTTTGTGGAGGGGGAGCGGGCGGAGGGGAGGACGCCAGGTCCCCCTCGGTGTTTGCCCAGGTTGACTCCAGCCGGGTGCAGGAGGAAAGGCTGTCTGAGGCGCTGGTGTGTCTTGTGCGCGCACCCTGCAGTGCTGAGAGCACCCAGAGCTGTGCCCTGCACAAACGCCAGCTCCATCTGGGGTCCCATCGCATCCCGCCCCGTGTGAGCCCGCACGGCTCTAGCAGGGGGAGCAGGACCCCGGCTTGCGGGGCTGAGCGGTCCATGCCCCAGTAAGCACCTCCTCAGCACCGCTGTCCTCACTGAGCCCTACCTGTGGTTTCAGACGTGGATGAGTGTGCCGGCCAGAGCCACGGGTGCCATCAGCTCTGCATCAACGTGGCCGGGAGCTACCGCTGCGCCTGCCGGGACGGCTTCAGCCTCGCTGCCGATGACAAGGCCTGCCAGCCCTTGGTGACAGCCCCCGAGCCAGAAACCTTCAGCCAAGCAGGTAACCTGTCCCCTGTTGCAGGACAGCCCCGGCTGCTCGTGGCCTTCGAGGAAAGCTGGGATTTACACTCAGCATCACAGGGCGGCTGGAGGCAGAGTGGCAAGAGACAGGAGAGGGGAAGACAGCCAGAACTCCTCACCTTTATTCCCAGTGACCCAGGAGTCCCTCTACCACCCAAACAACCTCCCCGCGCACAAATCCAGCCACTTCTCCATCTGCAAGGGTGACAGAGGCCATCTGTGGCGTGCGGTGGTCGGGATGCAGCTCTTCTCTCCATCATTGTCATCATCCTTCCCTCAGGGCAAGTCCAGAGCCACGAGGAATGGTGGGCGCCGCTGGTGACGGTCCATTATTACTTTTGGTACGCGCTGTGACACTTCAAACTCGTACCGTGAGTAATAATGCGCTGTGGCCGGCACGGGCATCATGCGGGAAACGCCTGGAAGAGCCTTTATCCCCTGTCCAGGGCCCTAAGCATGGACAAGGCTTTGTGCCCACCATGGGACGGGGCAGACTCAGGTGCTAACTAATCTGACAACACGGGCACGAAAGGCCAGGCTTCACCAGATGTCTTATCCTTTAAGCATCACCCCACTGCCTGAAAAATTCCCCGCTTTGTTGCAGGTACTCCAGCAGCAAGGAGAGACTTGTGCGCGTTAGCAACAGGATTAGATGCCAGTGCTTGCAGCAGGCGTTGGATCCAATCGATGCTCTGGGGGCTGGTCCCAGCGGCGCAGACCCTGGGGGCTCACCGGGAGGGGAGCGAAAAGCAGCAGAGCTTGGCCTGAGCCCTGCAGCAATGTCTCTCCCCACCTCGGGCAATAGGCTTTTACTAACTGACTTTTTCTCGGTTGCTTTTTCAGGTCCCCCCAGTGAAATGAAGGAAGAAATGAACGACCTGAAGAGCAGAGTGGAAGCGCTGGAGCAGGTGAGCTTTCAGCACACACCTCTGCCCTGTCCTGCCCTCACTGCCCCGTCATGGCTCGAGGCCACGCTCAGCCAGCTCCCACCCCGGGCTGTTCGCAGCCAGGGTTTCCCTCTGCCCCGGCTCTATTTTTAACATCCTGCTGGCCTCCCGCCGCAGCAATCCCAGCTGTGCTCCACGCTGCCGGCAGTGCCCACGCAGCAGTTCTTACAGCCCGGCGGCTCTTTGAACATTACCAAAGTCCCGCGAGCCGGCCAGCGTGCCGCCCCGGTGGGGTGTACCCTGGCAGGCAGCGTGCTACGTCCCACCGGGTGGTCCTCGTGGCTCGGGAGGACATGCTCACCGTTCCCCTTCTCCCTGTAGAAACTCCAGTTGGTGCTCGCCCCCTTCCACAACCTTATGCCATCTGCGCCAGAGGACGTCGGCACAGACCCCATCAGCCGGCTGTCCCACTCCCTCCAGCAACTGGACAGAATCGACTCCCTGAGCGAACAGATCTCCTTCCTTGAGGAGCGGCTGGAGACATGTAAGTGCCTGGAAAAAGCAGGGTTGAAGTACTTCGCTCCATTCACACTGGCCATGGTGAGCAGATGCGGCCAGCGGGATCAGTAACACATATGCCACTATTAATCTATATCTCCCTCAAGCTCAGCAGCCTGTAATTAATAAAAGATGAACACAAACAGCCCATTAGCTTCATTTCAAAGCTGTTTCTATGGCTGCGCCATCTGACTGTCCTTGTAGCAGCCAAAAATCATAAGATTGGCACGTGGAAATGCAGCTCTGGGACAGAAGCAGAGGGGGCCCACTATGAGTGGTGGGTCGTCTCGCAATCAGCGCCCTCACCAGCTGTGTTCCCTTCCGGTACCATTATAACTTAGAAAAGAAACCTCAACTCTTAGGAAATTAACAGTCCAAAGAGTCAATCAGGAAAGTTTAGGGAGCGTGCAGAAGTTGGCAGATTTACGAGCCTGGGAAGTTTTAGGCATTTCTTTTTGAAGTCTACAGACCAGTCCTTTGCCAAGCACTGGACCAGAGAGGGTCTCCTGAGTAGCGAACTCTGAAGAAGAGACACTGGCAAGAGCTGTCGTGTGTGAAACGGCCGTAGGCGGGGGGTCCTGCCTGGTGTGCTCCCCCACGGCACCGCTGAGCAGGGCAGCGTCCCCTCGGGTCCCTGAGGTGTGTGCAGCGCTCTCCCCGGAGCTCTGCGGCTCGATTGAGTACAGCACAAACCACGTGAACGCTATTTTGATAGGCAGCTCTTTGCAGCTCGTTTTCCCATTAAATCAGTCAAACACACCCAGAAACTAGGCATGGCCCGGCTGGCTCAGGAGCTGGTGCGCAGCAGCAGCCCAGTGCTCAGGGCAGAGGGTGCTTGGAAAGACTTAAGGGGAAACCGTTTCAGGGCAAAGCGGGTCCCAGTTCACTGCCTGCAGTAATGGCTTAGATATAAAAGACTTCAAAGGACTTGTCTGAAGACTAAGTAGCTGCAAATAGACACTTAAAAAACATCTCAGAAAGGGGTACTCATCAGAACCACGGAGTGTTCCACTCCAGCAGACAGTTTCCTAGTATTGCCCTGCACGTATTATTAGTGACAGCACGGAGGAATGTGAGCAGTATCACAAGGTAGCATGGATTTATTCCAAGGGTTGACTCCGAAGTCCTGAAACTAACTTCTGCCAAGCCTGTTCTGGCAAGCAAAACTTGTTTTTGTTCCTCTCATCGTCTTGAAAGTCCCTGGAGGACAGAAGACCGTCTTTTTGTGCCCCAGGAAGCACAGGGGCTTGCAGGGCATCCCATGCAGAGTTTAGTAGCCATCCACTTTCTGTGCCTTGCAAAGCATTCCACAACTGAGTACAAAGATACAACTGCACCCTCCAGTTGTCTGCCCCATGGGTATGTGTGCAAGGACTAAAAATCATTTTCTTTTCCTTAAACCACCAGCGAAGGCACAAGCTCACATCTCTTTAAGCCATAACCATCTGAGCCCCTGTAAGTCTGAATTACCCCAGCTCAGCACAGGACGTGTCCGTGCTGGGCTGTGACACTTACAGCCAGTCAGTGGCACAACAGACTCGCAACAGCACGTAGCTGTGCCACAGACACCCGACGCAGTCCCCTCCCCAGGCACTGGGGACTTTGGTGACCAGCAGTGCCTGCTTCCAATTACTGTCACACAGAGCCACTGGCTGCATGTCACAGCCTCCTGTCCTGGAGCAGCCACTGCTATTGTCACTGCCTTTCCCGCCTCCTGGGGACGCTTTGCACAGGACTGCCCGTGCTCAGCTGAGGCTGTCGAGGACTGCGGCATGCCAGGGAGGAGAGGGTGACGGTCCCAAATGCATCGGGACAGAGCCAGCCTGGGGGTGTTTGGCAAAGGGAAAGTAGCAAGTGTGGGTGACAGTCACAGATGTTGAAGTCAACATTATCCTTCTTGGGGAAAAGAGACAAACCAAACCCAAGCTAACAACATTGCTGGATTGGTTTTTTTGTTTGTTTTTCATCTTCTCAGGTTCCTGCAAGAATGAACTCTAGCCGAGCACCCGAGGAATTGGAGCAAGCAGAGTGCATCCGTAGCTCTAATCTCATTCTCCAGCCTCAGGGTGAGGATGAAGCCACATCAGCTACAGGAAGGCACAGGGCAGCAGAAGGCTGGTTTCCCATCAGTGTCTCCATTTTCTTTTCCAACTCACCTTATCAAAGGTCATGCAGTTGCTACTAAACTGGACTCTGAGCGCTCAGCATCTCACCCCCTTCCTTCTGGAGTGGCAGAAAATAAATGCCTTACCTCATGCCGTTAGTGCCTGTCAGGCTGTGCCAGAGACTGGCGGTATGTGAAGCTGTGTGGTGCTCAGCTTTGCCTGGCTTTTCCTTGGCATTACCCTGGGAAATCACCTCCCAGAGGAGCACAGCCCCAGCCCAGGCGGGACGGCTGCCCTCCATGCTCCCACCCAAAGAAGGTGCAGGCAAGTCCTGCATTTGCAGGACTATGGTCAAAAAGGACTTGTGGCTGCGGGGACAGCCCCAAGCCAGGTGTCACAGCAGGGGATGGGCACAACTGGTCCCTGCAAAGGTACTGCGCTGGTTGGGTACAGGAAGTGGGTCCCCATCCCTGCAGCTTCTGTTCTGCTCTCTAGGACCAGCCTCCCTCCTCAGGTGCTGGAGGTGGGCTGGTGCTTCACCGCTTCTGAACATGGCAACTACAGCAGCTTGCTCTGAAATGACCTGCTCCTGCTCACAGTCCTCTGCACCATCCCTGGGCCCTACAGAGCAGTAACAAGGATGAGGCTTTTACGTGGGCCTGAAGGTGCAGGGTCTGGTTTTTTTACTTGCTTTAATAGAAAACCTTTCCCCGCAACACTCCCATCAATAGCACCGAGCAGACAGGCACAAACCTGTGCCATTTAGTAGTGCCAACAGGGTGAGGCCAAGGAGGGAGGGACAGTCCTCTCTCTCCATGCCTGGACTGGGGACCGAGGCCTGGCACACCCACGTGTTGACACTGGCAGGAGCACCGGCTGTCACCATGGCCAGTCTCTCCTGGACTTGACAGCCGCTGCACTGTCAGCCCACAGCACATGTCCCTACCTCCCCCCAACACTGTTTACTCAAGCCCAAGGACAGCGGTACAGCAGAGCAGACGTGACCGACCTGGTACAACACTTGCCTAGAGTGTCGCTGCAGGAGGAGCAGCTTGACATATGGGCAACAGGGTGCTGCAGGGGTTGTGCCAAAATAAACCCTCCTGCTGCACACACCGAGGCTGTGGTATGGTTACTGGCTGGGAAGGTGCTTGCTCCAGTGCTCTGCTTTGACACAGGCTCCCATCCACACAGGTGCCACCTTCTTCTTCCCTGTGACAGGCCCCTGCAGGCATTTGTCCTCCTAGTTCAGGCTGTGGCTCAGCGTGAGGCTGGGGCGCAGAAGCACAGCCCTTCTGCCTGTGGGACACAGGGTGAGGAAAAGGACATTGCCATTCCCTTCAGTCACCAGACCCACCCCCCTGCAAGAGCTGAAGGGTCAGAGCCCTTCTTCCCACAGCAGCCCTCTTCCCCCTGCTCCCACACAAGACCAGGAGTCACTTTTATTTAAATAACCAAAGGTGTAATTTTTTTTTTTTTTTTAAGCACAATACATTATTCTCAACCCGATTAAAAGTGAACAGCAGACAACTGCACAAAGAGGCACCGCTCCCTCCTCTTAGGGAAGGACACTGCAAGAGTCACTTCGAGGATGTGACTATCCCCCACCAGGAACCCTCCCGGGACCCTCCTGGGTTTAACCTCCATGACAGCTCTTTATCTGCTGCTCTTACAAAGTGCTGGTTCAGTCCCCATCCTCCCACCCTGACCCGTCCCACAGCGGGTCTGACCCCTGAGTCTGTACTGTAAGGCCCCCTCTGATAAAGCCCCTCCGGCTGCTGCCAGCACCAGCTCAGCCCAAGGGCTCCCTCCCTTGGGGACCACTGGTTCTATAGGACCCCCCCATAGGCTTTAACCCCCAAATGCTGTATAACTGCAATTCCATCAATGCAGCCCAGGACAGGCTGCAAGAGCCAGCTGTGTCAGCTAGCCGAGCAGCCCCAGGCAGTTTATCTCAAGGTTATACACCCTGCGCCATAAACAGGAGAGCTAAAGCCTCCCTGAACCTGAGTTACAGGTGAAGGTCACCCCCTGGAACCATGGACGTGACCCAGCCCTGCTCTTCACAGAGGTCATCAGCATTTCTGCAGCTCCCAGCAAGGGATCCAGGAGCCCTGCTGGTCTGTCACACCAAAGCACAGGGGAAATCCCTTTATCTGAACGGGGGAAGGAGCCCATTTCCTCCAAAGGGAGAGCTGAAGCCTTCCAAGCCCTGTTACAGCCACAGCTTGCCCACCCTGCAGCTCTGCAGGAGTTTTACAAGCCCTGCAGAGCAGCAGCTCCACCAAGATCTGCACAAAAGACACACGGGACAGGCACCATCTTTCGGCCACTGCTGACCATGACAAGTGGCAAAACAAACATGACAGAGCCCTTGGTATCTGCGACAAGTACTGCAGGCACTACTGTGACATGGTCGAACCACGGCAGGGAGTTGGAAGCACCGTTTCCCAACACCAAGGAAGCTCTGAGCCAACCCAGGTGCACGTCACCCACAGGTGTGCCGCAAACAAGTCACATGTGAGGATACATTTGCCCAGGACTCCGACAGATCTGTGCGATTTTTAAAATCGAGCTGGTGGCTCCGAATGGTAGAAACAAGCGTGGGGCTTCATTCAGAAGATGACTAAACTGGCAAGGCTGGACAGCATTCAGCTAAACTCTGCCCAGACCATATACGCTGTGGCTTGGTCAGACTGCAGTTTCCCTCAGTGAGTGAGGGCACTTGTTCAGACACAGCAATCAAGCCCAAAAGAAACACTATAAGGCTGACTGACTCCACGCATTCCCCTTTGCGGCCCAGCTGAGGTTATTCGCCCTAGGTGCTTCCTTCAGAAGTGAAAGAATTGGCTCAGGAGTGCCTGGGCAGCACAAAGCCCCAGCACAAGATGCTGCTGTGACCCAAAGGCACCTCTGAAGGAGGCAGGTCCTGCCCCAGAGACCGCCCGTGAGCTCCACCATGCCGGATGGCAGTGCTCCGGGCTGCCCAGGGAGGATGCCACACTCCCTGCACTGCTGAAGAGCTAGAGTCTGGATTTTCACCCGATTCTCAGCCCTGTTTGAACAACATCAACGTTATGCAGATACAAACTATTGCCTGGTGGTTTCCATCTGGGACAGCACAGGGCCAGGACAGCACTAGCTGAACCTGCAGGAACACGGGTGCAGGGACACTCGGTTGAGGCAGAGCCCAGCCTCCAGCCAGGTTTTTGTCGTCGCCCCACGCCAGCTGCCTGAGCTGGGGGAACTCACCTCTCTGGTCATTGAGGCCTTTGGTAGCACAAGTTTGATGCCTGAGAAATTCAGAAAAAGGAGACGTTTCATTGTGAGATAATGAACCCATAAGAGAAATCCACTCAACAGGGAATCTCAATGTTGGCTGGACACCCTGTGTGTGCCAGTCTGTGGCGTTCCCAGAATTAGAAGTCACTGCAGAGGAAGAGAAGTTCCTTCGGTATTTGGCAACAGACAGGTCCCTTCAGTCACCACCACATGGTGATGCCACTGGAGAAGCATCTATGATGATTTCTTTGTTTCGCTTGGACTGCCCGACAGCCTGAAGAGGGTCTCCCTCATGGTGTGGAAGCATCTGTCAGTGAGGTCAGAGACATCATCTGATGTCAGGCCTTTGGTCTCTATTGGAGGCAGAACCTCAACCTTAATTTTCCCTGGGAAAAAGAGAAGAGCCTATGAGAAACCCACACACCACAGGAGCACTACTCTGCCCTCCCAGGACCCCTGCACCACCCGTCCTGGACAGCCTCAGCACAGCCCTCATCCCCTCACAGGGCTTCAGATATCCATGCCTGGAGTGCCAGTGGAGGCTGCACTGGTCTCAGGGGTAAGAGATTGCTGTGGGGATTAGACGCTGCCCTCAAACAGCTGTGCCAAGCAGTGGAGTATTTCCTCTGTGCCCCAAACTGACACCCCAGCCAGAGCTTCCCCCTTTCCAAGGCTGGTGTCACCACTCTGCCCTCACCTGCCAGCCAAGAGAGTAGGGGAAGCTGAGGGCTATGGACCCACTCCGCTCCAGGACCATGCCAGGCACTGCCTGCACCAGGTGCTCCCACCCAACCCAGGCAGGGAGCACAGCAGGCATGGCTTCCTCCTAAATGTGAGAGTTATGCTCCAAGTTGGCTTTCAGTCAATTTTCTGCCCAGCACTTGTACTGACAGACTTCTAAGCTTTGATATGACCGCCTTCCTTGGTTTGCCTGCAGAGGGGTCCCTGCTTTCAAAGGTCAGGAGGCAGAGCACACCTGCTTCTTTCCCCAAACCCTCACCAAATGACAGGCTGTGCCAGTTATGAGAGGGAGAGGTAGTGTTCAATTTTTAATGAAAACATCCTTCACTGTATTTAATTAGATTCTTTCCTGAGTTGCCCAGCCCAGGCTCTGGTGCCAAGTGCTTTGAACTTACTCCACACATCTCCCAGAACTCCTCCTTGTCACCCCAGCTCTGCTTCCCTCCCACACCCTTGTGAACCAGATCTCCACATGGGTATGGCATCAACCCTGTCACCGAGTGACTGTAGAGACCCTCGTGCTCTTTCGTACCTGATGTAAATAATTTCGTCTTTGGGTTATAGAAGGTGGTAAAGGAGGAATATACCACAGGGATCACTGGGACCTTTGGGAAGAAGAGGAAAAAGAGGAGTTACTTTAACCGCAGCAACTCAGAGCAGGCCAGAAATAAGCAGCAAATCCCATGCAGCAGAGCTGACCTGGCCCAGCTCAGCTCTCACACACACAGGGCACACACAGCCTCACAAGCAAGACCCACTTCCAAAGGCTGGCACAGTCCAGAGTCAAAGGGGATCAAAACCACTCCTCAGCAACTCAAGGCACAGGGACATTCAAGGCACTAGGGCTAAGTTACACTTCAGCCTCAGGTCAGCACTGGCTCTTGGGGCTCCTTGTCCCAAGCCAGACTTCAAATCCCAGGTATATTTTCTGACGTGCAAACATTGGAGGATGCCTATTTTGATAGCCCCTGCCATGCTGTACAAGGACATGTTTGAGGCAGGCCAGCTGTCATGCCTTCGGCTTCTAAGAAAAGGAGTTACCAGCTGCAATCAATTGCTCTCAGGGAAGCTTCAGACAGGTAGAGACACAGCCAGGAGGGCAGGAACAGAGTCCTTATTTCAATGCTGATAACACAGACACAATCTACAGCTAGTGACTCAGGGGGAATGTTAGCAAAGGTGGGTACCATTTCTACTGTCATCCTTTCCTTCCAGCAGCCACCAGCCCCTGCCTTGGTTGCATCACCCCGGCAGGAATGGGGATGGTACAATGCAGGCTACACCCTGGGCTTGGCCAATCAAACCCAGCAAGAGATCTGGCACCTACTACTCCAGTCTCCAGGATCCCTGCTATAACACCTCTTTTAGGGAAAGCAGTTTTCCCTCAGGCCTGGAGTCATCCCAGTCCTGAGAAGCAAGGCAGAGCATGCATGGGAAGGCAAGGCACCCATCTCCTCCCAGCCGCCTCTCTAGCATCTAGTCCCCAGCCGAGCAGGGTGGCCCAGCTTCCAGCAGCCACCTGGGCCCAGGCAGCACAGCCAGGTCTTCAGTACTGCCCCAGAGCTCTGCCCAGGCAAGCACCACCGCTCCTTCAGAAGCCCTAACAGCTCTAGCTGTTTGAAACCAAGGAGCTGTTTGTCTGCTCTCCCACTAACTGCTCATGGATTTTTGTCATTTTGGAGAGAGGAGGCATTTAAGACATACCAAGAAGTGCCATATGGCTGTCTGGGAGGGAACAGCTATTTCCACACAGAGCAAGCCCAGATGTTGCTCTAAAGCACTAGCATTAACAATCCTGAATCAACACTACACTATTGCAACCTGGGGGATTGAGAAATGCATCAACAGCTTTGGGATTCCCCATGCAAGCTCATAAAGCACAGCACCCGCTGAGCTCCCAGCCAGAAGCAAGCTCTGTGCTGCAGCCGTGTCCCCAGGAGCAGTACACAGACACTGCCTGCAAAGACTAGAGCTAGGGGGTCAAGTGTCCCAGTCCCTATGCTCTGCCCTCCACATGGGATACCAGGAATGCAGTGCTGGAGCAGTCAGGAGAGAGGATAAGGCAGCTTCTCCACTGTCTGCAGCCCCTCATCCACAGGGGTCAAGTCATTCCTGCAGGGGATGGAAAAGGCTCTTGGCTCCTGCTGGGTAGCTCTTATGACACCTAATGGTGGTTTAGCAGAGGAGCTCAGCTGTGACCTGGGAACACAGCTCACTGGAGAGCAAATAAACCATACCACTGCATGACCAGTCTGCAATGTCACTGCAAAAGCATTCAGGGTTCCCGTGCAGGAGCAAAGCCTCGTTACCTGTGCTTGGACGGCAAGGTGAAATGCTCCTTTCTTGAATGGCAGCAAATCCCCTGTGCAGTTCCTTGTGCCCTCTGGGTACACCCACACCTTCACCTGTACAAGGGGAGATAAGGCTGTGCTCCAGCAATCCACTTGCAGTGCTCCCTTCCTACTGGCCAAGCCACCAGCCAGCGTTGCCAAGAGCTGCAGGTGGCTCTAACTTCAGGAGAGCCAGCACCAGGAGTGCCACAGCCCCCCGTGCCTCCCCAGGATACCCAGACACACGCTACAGTCACACTCACATTGTCAGCTGTCATACTCTTGGCCACCTCTGCCATCACCATCTTGGCGCTGGTGGTGCTCTTCCTGTTGATGAAGATGACACCGCCGAGGTAGATGATGAGCCCCACAGTGCCGGCGTACATCAGCTCCTTCTTGCCCACCTGGACACAGTCATCAGGCAGGACCTCCATCAGCCCTAATGTGATGGTAGAGGGTGAGACCTAGCAGCCACCAGCCCCCCATCCTGCATTCAGATGGGACAAGAGACACAATCTGAGGTGGGGAGTCCCAGGGACAGACCAGCACCTCATTTCTCTGCTGGTTTCTGCTGCCATCAACAGAGCAGAAAGACTCGGCACAGAGCAGAATTACAGGGTCAGGGTGGATGCAGGTCATAGCAAGACTCCTCAGGAGGCAGCTCACTCCTCACCCCCGGGGTGCCTAGTGGGGCCACCCCTCAGGCCTGGCTGCTTGGCACACTGACACAAGTGCGAGGCCAGCCAGGCTATCAGGGAGGCAGGGATGTAAGGCAGAGAGCTGAGAGGCACCTGAAGCTGAGCAGTAACTGGGGTGCTGCACGTGGTGCGATTGCTCAGAGGAGAGACCCTTCCTGCAACCAGCACTGCTAGAGAAAGCTGGACCAGCTGGCTCGGTAGCACAGACCAGCCAGGGCAGGGGGCTGCTTGGCCAGGAGATGCAAACAGCATTTCTCTGATGGTGAGCAAGAGAACCGCTCCCTCCCTCCCACCAACTCCTCACCCATCATGTCGAGGATGCTCTGGTGGTTGGACACAATGATAGCAGGGCCCTCCACCTTGAAGTTCTCCAGTCCCTTCACCTCAAACCTCAGGCCGAAGAAATACTTGAAGGTCTTGACCACAGTTCTGATGATTCTGCAGAAGAGAAGAGTAGTCAGCAGCAGGGCAGGGAGGTGACAGGGTCTGCTATACCCAGCATAGGTGGAAGGAGACAAGGCATCTGTGACAGAGAGCCTCCACTCTCATTTGCCCTGTGGTCCATCCAAATGTCTGTCCTGCACGGTCCCATGTGGTCAAGGTGCTTCAGTTGAATGCTAAGCCTTGTCCACTCCCAGTGTAGGAATTTTACTAGAAGCCTGGGGGAAGCTGATTGTAACTTTGAGGCCAGTACAGCTAGACTCGATGGTTCATGCTTACTTCAAGCTGACAGCATCAGCTCACAACCAGGCTTACTATGAGCTCTTTGGAAGAGACGAGTCCAGCCCAGTGCAACTGCAAGAGCCCTGCAAACAAAGGGCAAACTAGAAGACCTCTGAAGTCCAGGAAGGACAGACACTTGTTTCAACACTGAATCAAGGACTCCTCCTGCTGCCAGTCCTATCCACTTAGTGCTCCTGTTTTTCCCTGTGCCACAGCCATTGTCTGCTCTGATGCTTCCAATGTTTTCCTCCTGCAATCAGCAGAGCCCCGCAAGTTGTTCAAACAGTTCTCCTAGGAGCTGCCACTCCCCAGCACATGGGTATTAGCCTGCTGTAACCCAAAGAAGGCTCTGTCAATTCTGCTCCTTGCAGCGCTGAAAGATGCTGTTTAACGATACAAACAAACATGGGGCGTCGCTACCCCAGGGGAGTCCAAGAAAGGAGAAGAACAGAGGTGAGAAACACTTCCCTGTAAAACACAAGGATGAAAACAGCAAATGGGATGCTCCCCACACAGCTTGGCAGAGGCTAGGTGCCCCCAGCAAACCCACCTTCAAGCAAACAGCTTTTGCCTGTCAGTTCAAATCCCCAGCAGATCTGCAAGTCCGTCCACAAAGCTCCCTGCTTTCCTCCCCTCTGCCCGAGGGCTGGGACCCCACCTGGCAGAAGCTCCACTCAGCTCTGCCAACGCATGGAGCAGGCTGCCATGCCCTTGCTGAGCACACCCAGCCCAGGCTCGCCAGCCGAGATCCTGCCAGCCCATGGGAGCAGGGCCCGCCTATGCCACCCCCAGACAGGTGGGAGCTGGGGACCCTCCAACTGGGCCAAAGGACACAGCCAGAAGCTGGCAGCACATGGGGGCTATTTTGGGCAGGGGAGCAGCCATTCGCCAGGACAGGAGGCAGAGAAGCTCGCACATGAACAAAGGCCCCAGGAGCAGCCAACAGCTCTGCCTTGCTCTCCCTCCCCTAGAGCAGATTCAGGAGCTGACCTGCCCTCCAAAAAGCACCCGGATGCCCTGCCTCGGGGCCCACTATCTCCCTGGCAGACAGATGATGGATCTTGCCTCCCTGCAGGAGGAAACAGAGGGACAGTGTCAGCTTCTCCCCCGTAACAGGGTCCAGCCAGAGGGCTGCACAGCACCATCAGCCTGGGAAGCATCCCTGTCCCCTGGGGTGGGAGTGGAGCATCCAGACAACATCTTATCCTAACTTGGCAGCAGCTCCCAGCATCTGTTCTCCAGAAGTCTCCCCATCCCTGCCATCAACTCTTCAAACACTTGCCTCTGTCAAGGCAACTTTCCCTGGCTTGCTCCTACCCACTCTGGGGTTCATATCTCCGTGGGGTGCCCCACCATGCAGACTGCCCAGGCCCTGGCTTTGACACTGGAGCTCAGGCCAGGCCAGGCCAACGCCCGCAGGTGACACATCTGAGTGACGCTGCAGCTATCAGTCCTGGGTCATTCAAACTTGCTGCAAAGGTTAGAGCCGCACCCAGGGAAAGGACATGAGGAGGTGCACAGACTGCAGAGCTCCCGAGCACCATGGGCCTGCACTGAAGTTACAGGAGGGCAGTCCAGGTGAAGAGACAAAAGGGCAGGTGAGTAGAGGCAGGGTGACATGAATCAGTGAGGTCATGATGGATGCCATGCCACCAGACTGACCTAAATCCCACTTCTCCTCCCTTCTGACTGCCAACCAAAAAAGAGGTCACTGCTCTGGAAGTCACGCTGCTCCATAGCTGCTGGGAGAGGCTGGTTACACATTACTCAAGAGCAACCATCGAACTTCCTCCTGCCAGTAAGGAGCCAGGGTTTCCTTGCACAAGATGTGGCCTGAGCCACTGAAAGAGGCAAAGGGGCAGAGCTCAGAGCAAGCGAAGAGCCACCAGGTGACTGGCAGCCCTGCGGAATTGGCCATGTCATCCACAGGGTTAAGCAGGTGGGTCCTACTCCCCTTCAACCCTGCAAACAGCTTCTCTGCTGGTCTGAATGATCCAGTCACAGCTGCAGAGAGCTGTAAGTCTGATGCGCTTATTGCCAGACACAAGGAGAGAGCAGAAAAATGAGAGGCAGTGTGCTTTTTCAGTGCATCCGTAACAGCGTGAGTCTGAAATCCAGCAGCCCCACCTTCATGTGCTCTGCTCTGCAGCCTGTGACAGAGGCCTTTTTAGGATACTCTGATTTTCAAGGATTAATGAAGCGTGCTTACCAGATTGGAAGCTCTTGCAAGAGGTTTCGCCACTAGATAAACAGTGCTATCTCTATCAGACAGAGAGGGCAACCTCTTCCAAGTCACACCAGCTTGGCACTGGAGCCAGGAGCACAACAAGGACGGGGTGTTCTGCGCCGGGCAGCGATGCTGTTATCGCTGTCTGTCCACCAGCATGTGCCTTGCTTCAACTCCCTTCCCCAAGCAGGAATAAGGAGACTGGGATGATGCAGAACTAAGGAACTCACTGGATCACCTCAGCCACAGACCTCCCAGGGGCTGGGATACATAACCAGGGCCATCAGCCAGTACCAGCACATGGAAACGATGAGCTTAAGTTACAGGAAAAGGGCAGTTCTGGCCAAAATTCAGCACCAAGTTTCAACATGAGGAGATGTTCAGTGCAAGGAGTTCTTGTTCCCAAGGAGTTCCTTTAAGTTTACAGGAGATTTACAAAGTTTTAGGGGTGGGGAAGAAAAAGAGAGTGTCTCCATAATTAACATCATAAATTCTCCAAGCTGCAAAGCTGGTCGCGCAATGGAAAGCTGCTCCTGAGCCAGCCAAGGCAACCAAAGCTGGAAACAGAGCTATGCTGGAGATCCCAGAGCAGATGGCTCTTTCCAGTGCCTGGGGCCACAGCAACTGAGCTGATGATGGCAACCCATTGGCTGGGGCAGGCAGGGCAGAGCCCGCGAGGCAGCACCGTGGTGCCCTGTGCCCTCTCGCTCCACCCTGAGCCCCACCTGCAAGAGCCACACCACAAAGCAAAGTCCAGCTCCACCAGCTGAGACACCGCCACACCTTTGGTCCAAAAGGATGTATTAAGGCAACAGGGCTCCCCTTTGCCCTGCAGCCACATAACGTGGCCTGGACACGGGTGGCTTGAGTAGGTAAAAAGCGGCAAAGCAAGGACAGCAAAGCAAGGAGCCCAAGTTCTCTTGTGCTGACAGGGGGAAGTGCCACCTACTGCCCTTAAAATATACCTTCGTGTGTAGAGGAGCTGCTCTTCTCAGCAGCAGCTCAGCCACCCTCAGAGGGCCACGGGCAGCCAGGCCTGACAGCAACGAGCGAGCCCCGGGCAGCTGCGTGGCCACCATGCTCCTTGCAGACAGCCCTCCTGGCACAGCCTCCACTAATGGAGGGGGGGGAACCCCCCCCCCTCAAAACACTGCTGTCACATAGCTTTCCCCCAAACCCGTGTGGCCCCCAGAGCACGGCCACTGGCCACCATCCTCACACCTTCTGGGCCGCTCAGCCCCAAAGGGGGCTCACCACGGGAACGGCTGGGGGGTGGCGCTGCCCCTCACCGCAGCCCCCAGCGCCCTCCATGAGCCAAGAGACCACCCCGCTGCCGCCAGGGCAGGTCCGCTCTCACAGACCTGAGGTAAAGGAGGCCACCACCATCCCGCCCCGAGGCCCCCACGCAGAGGCTGGGCCGGAAACCGATCTCCCCAGTTTGTGTTTCACCATGGCCCTGCCACGTCCCCGTCCTCGTCGTGTCCCCCCGCGTCCCCCCGCCCCTCACCTCATGTTCTTGACGGTGCGGCCGCCGTTGACGAGGAGGCAGACGGGCGCCGTCAGGGCCGAGGCGACGAGGCAGAGGAGGGAGTAGAAACCGATGCGCAGGGCGAAGTTGACGGCGGGGCTGAACTCCATCAGGACGTGGAGCAACAGCAGCACCGCCGCCCCCCACAGCAGCCACCCCAGCTCCATGTCCCCCGCCTCCGGCACCGCGCAGCCCGACCGAAGAGGAGACAACGGAGACTCCGACTCCGCCGCCGCGCCGAGCGGCGTGGAGCTGCCCCCGCCTTATGTGGGCGGTGCGGACGGCCCGGCCCGGCCCGGCCCACCCCCCCCGCCGCTCCCCTCCGCCGGAGCGGGACGGGCCCCGCGGGGCGCGGCGGGAGCGGAGTGGGGGATCTCACGGGCCCCCTGAGGGTTTGGGGGTCCCCTCATGGTGCTGTGTGGGTCTGGGTCCCCTCAGGGCATGGTGAGAGGACCATGGGGTCCCTCATGGGGACCCTGAGGGCTTTGGGTCCCTTATGATGCTGTGTGGGTCTGGGTCCCCTGAGGGCATGGTGGGAGGACCGTGGGATCCCTTATGGGGACCCTGAGGGCTTTTGGTCCCCTCATGGTGCCATGTGGGGTCTTTGGGTCCCTCATGGTGCCATGTGGGGATTTTCACTCCTTTCATGGTGCCATTTGGGGTCTTTAGAGTCCCCTCATGGTGCCATGTGGGGGCTTTGGGTCCCTCAAAGTGCTATATGGGGTCTCTGGGTGTCCCTGGTGGTGCCATGTGGGGTCTTTGGGTCTCTCCTGGTATGGTGTAGGGTCTTCGTGTCATGAAAATTCGCAACTGACCAAGGGGAGCATCGGTCAGTTGTGAATTTTAGTGAGAGGTCTCCCTGCCCCTCATGTCACCCACGTTCTCCGCTGGTGCTTGACGCTGATTTTTCACCAGCATGAACGAGCTGAGTGGGATGGAGCCTTCCCCGCTGGCGCTGGGGTTAGGTCAGGATCAGGCTCAATGGCTTTGTGGGCACGAAGCTGGCAAGGGAGATGAAACTGACACAAACGGTTTCACTGGCCTCAGCAGGTTTTGCAACACTTTTTATAGCAAAACCCCAGTCCCGGGGGTGGTGGTGGCTTTAGTGGGGTAAGATGTGACCCTGGTGCTGCAGTCCCAAGCATCATCTTGGCATCCACAGCTTTGCAGCTCCATGGAGCACACAAGGAAAAGTGATGATCCCTTTCCAAGTAACCCTTGTTCCCTCATCTCTCCCTAGACTCAACAACTGCGGTAGCGGCTATTCCCAAACGAGCTGTCACCAAATCGGAGGGGGCTCACTGCATTTCCATGGCCCCTCAGCAGCTCTAACGCCTGAAGCAGGAGACAAGCTCCTTCTCTCTGCTGGAGAGCTCAAAGCCAGCACTCCCTACAGCTGCCAGGCAATGACATCTCAGAGCTGGTCTCATGATTCCCGCTAATGCCACAAAGGACCTTTATTGTATTAGCATCTCGACGCAGCATCAGACTAATCCCTCCGGCCTGCATCGTACAGGCTGTTCGGAGAGCCTTGCCCCAGCACCGTGCCAGCCAGCATATGCCTGGGAAGTCACCGAGACCTTTTCAGCTGAACATAAGCTGGCCCGGAGCAATTCTGCGTTATCCTCGTGACTTTCGCTTTTGTTGACGCGGGAAGAAAGTCACTGGTGATCTGTCACTGGGGCATCGTGCGAGCTGACCCGCTCGACTCGCAAACGCTGGCTGATGTTGGGAAACTGAAATGCGGATTCCAGCACGGCCGCGGTGCCGATGGCAAACAGCAGTAGCAGATATGGTGCAGTGGGGATGGCAGTTGCGCGTTTGCTTCATGTGTGGGCTCCTAAAGGAGCTCGGCTATAATTCCCTTCTCCCCACGCTCTCCAACAGATTATCTGGAGTAATGCAAATGAAACGTTGAATATTAGTCTGTAGCTCAAGGAAGCGGAGTGATTTCTGATGCCAGACTAGAAGCCAGACATGGGCCTGCCTGCTAGCAAGCGGAGCTGTCACGCTGAGTTATTTCACAAGGCAAGCGGTTATGCTGCCAGATGACGACAGCCTGTGCATTAACATTACCATAACAAACTGCCGGATGGAAGAGGGCCCATGAGCCTCTGCGCACTGCAGAACGCAACAGGGATAGCGTCATCACCCCCGAAGTGTGGCCAGTTTTGGGCAGAGGCAAAGGCAACCCTCTCCTTGCCCTCCCAAGCTTCAGAAGCCAGAATGAAGCAGATCCAAATTCTTTAAAAAAAACCCCACACAACAGCTTACTAGATTGTGCTGCATGTTTTGCATATTTAAACTACTGACTGAATTATTTAGATGCGTTGCAAGTGTGGCCTGCAGGTAGTGTAGCTGAGCGGGGTCCAGGAACGGTGGCAGGAGTGAGCCCCCAGCCAGCGCCAAGCAGGCAATAGATCCTCTGCAGCAGGCACTGCTGGGTGAGGGTGCGCGTGGCACCCAGCGCCTCCCAGCACCCTCAGCAGGGACCACAAAAAGCTGCCTCAATAAATTACCTTGGAAAGGTAGAAAAGTGCTAACAGCAAAGCATGGCGAGAAGGGTCCACACGGCATTGCTGGTGGTAGGATTTCTGGGTCTGTGAAAAGTCATAAAGCTGAGAGTGTTACCCTTGGCCTTAGTTTTCTGATGCCTTATAATAACCTGCCTGTGTGTTTTATCTTTTATTTGCCTTAATTTATTGCTTCCCTTGGAAACAACACGTGACCTCACTGCTGATGACTAGCTTCTGACTGGAAAAGAAATGGAACCAGGGAGAACATCTCCCACGCACACGGGGAGAAGGAGAGCAGTGGAGGGAAGAGAGGGAAAGCACTCAGCAGGGTGGGAAGGAAGGAGAGACACGTCCATCGCCTGGTGTCACCGTGCAGGGCTGAGCTGGTCTTGGAGCAGCAGGAGGCTCGAGGCCGGGTGGGTGCACGGTGAGAACCCCCTGGGAGTTGCAGGCTGTGCCAAAGGAGCGCTGGCTCTGTCTGCAGTGCCGTGTCTCCCTCCCCGCTGCATCCCCACGCACCTGCCCTTGACTTCCCACGGCACCTTTGGCAGCTCGACCCGGCGGCCTGCTTCTTCTCTTCACCTCCTGCCAAGGGACATGTGTTGAAAGCAGCAACTGGGTTTGGTGACATTAAGAGCAGGGGGAGGAGGAAGCAGCCAGCCAAGCTGCTTCATTCTTGGCCATGTCAAGGCACGCATGTCTGTGGCTTGGAAGCCCGCCCAGGAAGGGCTGACAGTGTGGGCAGCACGAAGCCCCGGGTTGCTCAAGCTCCTAGACAGCAACCCCTGCTGCTGGGTGCCGCAAAACAGCCTCGATTGTCAGCAACGTGGGGACAGTAAGATGATCCATGCATCTGATCTAACTTCTTCCAGACCTCTGTTGGATCCATCCACTGATCCATCCTCTTCCCTCTTCACTTGTCCCAACTAGCAGCTGGCTTTGAGAGATGTCTCGGAGCCTGGCAGCACTGAGTCTTACCCCTGTGTGGCTTGAGGCACATAAAACAGGCCAGCACCATGGTGCAGCTGTAATTATGCTGCTAGGGCTTGCTCCCACGTAGGCAGGGCTACAGACTGGTAACCTGGACCATCTTGGCATTGGTAAGCAAGGCTGCCCTAAGGGCTGGCACCAGTGGGACGGCACCACTGAAATCTCCTCCTGAAAGTGTTGCTCTGGCAAAGACGGTGCAGAGATCTGAGCTGTGCTGTGCTGTATCTACTGCTGCGCACAGCAGGGCCCGCTGCAGGCTGCTCGGCGAGGTGAGGATGGTGGCTAAGAGCAGTTTGTGGAAAGGATGTGGGTGAATCCCGTTTCCGTCTCACTTGTTTCAGCCTAAAATGGCACCGGTCGCATGGGAGGCAAAGCCCTCCCACCCCTCCTCGTGTGGGTGCCATGGAAGCCCCTGTTGGCTGTCCCACCGCTGAGCCCATGGTTTCACGGGCAGAGCTTCAGACTGACCCCCGCTGCTGTGTTGGCTCTGGCTGCCCCATGGTCACACTGCTGTGCTTGTAAGTAATAACACGTCAGTGCTCTCGTGACAACAGAGTAAACACTTGGGGAGGAGACCGGCTGTTGACTCAGCGTGGTTTGAACGCTGCAGTTACCCACAGGACTACATCGCGAATGGGTTGCACAAAAAACCCAGAAGCATGAGATTGCTAAACTGCGCTGGTGCTGGGGTTCTGTGTGCACGGCCTTCGCTGGTCACTGGAAAGAGAATGAGCCTGAGGGAGTTCAACTGGGAACACGCAATTAAGAGAGAAACATGTTGCAAAAGTGTATTAGATAATCAGAGCTCTCCTTCCTGTAACCTTTACTCACCTACAAATAACTATTGAGAAAATAACTGTGTTGTCTGCTCGGATGTTCACTGTGGGCAGCTGTGGTTTTATGGTCCCGTTGTCGGGGTCAGGAGCCCTGGGCGGGTTTCAGGCCCCACGCAGCCCCCGCCAGCCCCGCACGAAACACCCCTGTGCCCCGCAGGTGCCTCGGGACACCCAGCCCTGCTGCTCCTATAACACACCTAAAACCATTCCTCACCTCTGCTTTATTTAAAGATCTGCTTTCTCTGAGCTTGTCTTACCTCTGCCTTAAAAAAACCCCAACCAATTATTTAAATCCACGTAAGATACAAGGCTGATTTGGCACGATGCTTATCCGCATGAGGAACGCCACAAAAGCCGTCCCATTGAGGGCCAGGGTGCTGCTGCTCTGGCTGTCAGTGGGGCTGGAAACGGGTGTTTGCGGAGTCAATGTGCCGTCAGTCAAGGATTACTGCTGGGGCTCACACCCCACCATGCCCCCCCAGCACCCGTTTTGATTTTTTTTTGTTCTCCTGGTAGGCTTTGCGGAAACCAAGAGGCAGCGAAAATACGAGGCTGTAAGATCTGCCTGTTGCATTTCCATTTGTACAGCCCGGCTGGAAACCCCCCTGCACCTGATGTTCTCTGCAAGACATCCCACCGTCTGCCCCAGGCGAGGCTCTGAGCAAGACGGGAGTGTGCCAGGCACAGGACACAGCCTTGGAAACAGCATCTCCTCTGCATGCAGCACTCAAGCTCCTCCGGGCCCAAGGCTCTAATATTGGAATGACTTTCTTTTTTTCCACTTGCAATAGGATTAGGAATTTTTTTTTTTCCCCAAAACATCATGATTTCAAAGGAAATCAAATTGTTTCTAATGGATTTTGTGCCAGTGGAAGGGGCTGGGTGGTTGACCTGGAGACTGATGGAGGGAACAGGGAAGGCGAAGCCATTAGCCAAGGGCTTCTCCTGATGGGCAACCTGGGACTGAAGAGGGGTTTGCTCTATCTCCCACATCAGAGACTCTCATCTCAGGGAGACACCAGCCAGCAGAAGTATAACTTGCCCCATCTGGGCTACATTCGGGTGACGGTGCTGAGCTCTGTGTGCATGTTTTTGGGGCCGTGATTGTCAGGTGCTTTTGGCCAGCGCATGTCTGAGCGTGCCTGCTGCATGCACCACCAGTGCAACCTGCTTCTGAGACAGCAAGCTCCTCATCCCCCCTCTCCTGCTCCCTTTGATGCCTTTGCTGTGGACCTGTAGTGGTAATTACAGCAAAGATGAAGATCCTGTTTCCCCAGAGAGCTGCAGTAATTACCACTGCGCGGTGGCCCGTGAGAGCTGGAGGAGCGGGAGACTGGGGCTTTGGCAGGAGAGGCGAGATGTGCCACAGAGAGGGGAAGGGAAGCTGATCTCCATGGGGACTTCCATCCCTGCCTCCAAAAGGGCATTTACCTTACTCTGAAGCATCACTTGGTACCTGCTCAGTGCAGGCGCTGTTAGCAGGAGCTGTGCTCTCTCCCCGTGCTCCCTCTGGTGCGCCGGCAGCGAGCGGCGTGCTGAGCGTGGCGTTCCCGGCTTGCCAGACCTGCAGGGCTGTGCCAGCGCCCCGGGACACAGCAGTTCGAAAGGGCCTTTGGGCTCAAGTCTGCAATTAAATATCAGCCCAGCTCCTGTGTGGCAGGCTATTCTCCAAGCTGAGCTCAGCCCATGCGACACCTCCACAGCCCGAACTTGCCCTGAGGCCAGCACACGCAGCGGGCGGCCGGTACCACCACCGCTCTTCGCAGTCACCTTTGAAGGCAATCCCATCCTCCTGCTCCTGAGCACGTCTCCACCTCCCTTCTCTGGCTCTCCAAGGGAAAACAGGCTCCAGCATCTGCACTGACACTTGCTGGGGCTGAGCACGGGAGATGGATGAGAAGAAAACATGGGTGTTGCCACCACGGAGCGATGGAAATGTACTGAGAGGGTTGGGGCAGGGCAGGAGGGAGCGGTGCAGCCCGGGGCGCCTTCAGCGCAAAGATCATTTCTCTTGCAAACAACTCCAGTCTTGCCAGAGGAACGAACACCCACCTTGCCGACAGCAGCAGTGCGGCGGGCCGAGGCGCCGGCCGGGGGCTGAGCTCAGACGTGGGGCTGGGGGGCTGAGCAAGCTGCCGGCACCCATGGCACTGCTGCCCGGCGGCAACTGCATCGAGCAGAAGCACGGCGTGAAACCAGTACCCGGCGCTTTGCACATGTGAAATTAGTACTCAGCGCTTCGGGTGTATGAAATCAGTATACCGCTCTTCCTGTGTGGGAACGGAGAGTCTGGGCGATTTGGGGTGCCGGGCAGGATTCTGGGGTACCTGGAATGTGAGTCCATGAATTCCCCAGCTGGTCCCCTCTCATTGCATAGCCTGGCCGGAGCTGCCAGGGTGTTGCAACCGGCTCAGGTTCTCCTCCAAGTGCCAGAGTCCAGCACAAGGTGAATTCTTGTCCTGGCAGGCCTCCCTGGCTGCTGGAAATAAAACACGCGCACCTCCGCGGGCTAAAATCCACATAGGGAATATGTCTCCATGAAACAAACAGTTTTTCTCTCTCTCTTTCTCCTGTTATTGATTAAAGCCTCTTAATGACTTCAGCTAAAAAAATCTTATAGTTGCCGCCTGTCACGGAAGATCAATGGAGCAGCATTAGCGAGAGATATAGAGGCAAACTGTCCTGGGCGAGTTCTCTGCAAAAGCCATCTCTGGGAGCAGCACCGCCGCCTGCTCAATCAATAGTTCATCATGACCTCTCCCTCTTGCTTGCTTTTTTTCCCCTTGAGCTAGCTGGGCAGCAAAGGCTGCTCCGAGCTTTCACAAGGACTAGATTATAACTATGCCGATTGATCTGATATGTAAAGAATAAAGGGGCCTCTTAAGCCAGCTGTCTGCGTTGGAAAAACTCAAGTGGCTGTGCAGACAGGGTCAGACCCTCATTAATTCCTGGATGCTCAGGATCCCGCTCACGCGACGCGTGAAACCTGTACCGCAGCACTGGAGGGAGTCAATTAGTCATGACAAATCCGATCCGACTTGTCCCTGGAGCTTTCCCAGTCAGCTACCGGGGCTTTTTCACGAGTCCATCACCATCAGAGCCACCGTGCCCTGTCCCCCCCGGCTCCCTTTCTGTGACACCTCCTTGTTTCTCCTATTTCCCTTTCTCCAGAAACCGAGGCGCTGGGTGTGTGGGGAGGGGGAGGAAGCCCTTCGCTGCTTCTCACGCGCCCACCACCACACTGTGCCCTAAGGCGCCGCGGCGAGCAGGCGAGTGCCGCAGGTCAGTGTGGCCACGCGTGGGGGTCCTGGGCAGAGGAGGTGAGGGGGGGTCTCCTTTGCTCAGGTGGCTCCTGCCTTCTTGAAAACCCTTGTCCTTTTGCACATCAAGCTTCCAAACTGGAGCCTCTCTCCTGCAGCCACCTGAGGTTAATAAACAGGGAGCACCTGGAAGACGAAGGCTGACTGAAAAACCCAAGAGCTGTGTGTTTTTTCTCCCAGCACAACCCCACTTAGAGACGCTGCGATATTTCATGGCTCAGGTGGGCAAGTGCAGGCTGCAGCTCTGGATAAAATTTGTTTCCCGCTCCATCTTGGTGCTGCTGTGATGTACCAACGCCGTGGGTTACTCGATGGTGTTCTGAAATCGGCTGGGAGACCCCCAACGCCTTATTAACCCATCAGCACGCTGGGCACAGCCCCGGGTGGCTGTGAGCATCTGAACGGCACTTGTGGGGAGAGGGACCACCAGCCTTTTCCCGGCCTGTGCCACGCTGTACGGCCACCGGCTCTTGTTTGCCGGGGAGAGGAGCGCTGGATGCCCAGCTTTGAGCCAGCGCGTGTTTGGGTGCCGTCCCGCCCTGAGCACACTACACTGTGTGTGTGTCTGCACACCGCAGCCGGGGCTGCTCGTCCCACCTGCACACCTCTGAGCCCCGTGCCTGCTCCCAAGGAACAGCCGCCCCGGCCAAGCCTGATTTTGGGAGCCAAATGTCCAGGGGGAAAGCTGTATCCTGGCTG
Organism: Vanellus vanellus; assembly: GCF_965231255.1. Lineage (NCBI taxonomy): Eukaryota > Metazoa > Chordata > Aves > Charadriiformes > Charadriidae > Vanellus > Vanellus vanellus. Next base: position 9,801,573 of record NC_138923.1, on the reverse strand, counting down.
TCACAGCTACAAGACTGCTCTGGCTCCCGGGGGGGGTCCGTGCGGAGGGGCTGGGGGATGGCCGGGGCTGTCTGCGGGCACCGGTGACGGAGGAATCCCCACCCGGTGATGGGTGGTGTCTCCTAGTGCAAGCCATGACGATGAATAACTCCGTAACCAGCTCAGCCTGTGCAGGGATCTGCTTGCTCAGCCTCCTTGTCCGTGCTCCTTTCCGAGCTCCTTTTCCTCCTGGGCTGGGAAGAGCCTGCGGTTGGCACATGACAGAAATCCTAATGAGAGCGGCTGGGCTGGGCTGGCAGAGCCGCAGGGCTCCGGGGCCACAACCACCACCCTTTGCCTTTAACCCCAGCGCTGCCTGCGGCCGAGCCCTTGGGCTGCCCCTCTTCCACCCCATGGTTCAGTGCCGGGGCTCTTGGCCAGGGCGAGGGGGGTCCCTGGGGCCGTCCCCTGGCCCATGGGGCTGGTGGTGAATGGAGTGCGAGACCCCCAAACCACCCCCAGCAAGCCCAGAGCTCTGCGGGGGCTGCACGCCTGCCCCACAGCGTGCGAGGAGCCCCCGCAGCCCCAGCTTTCAACACCCTCCCCCCCCCCCCCCCAAATTCTGTAGTGCTTAATTACAAGTAGCGGGGATTTGGAGAGGAAACGGAGGGGGCGAGCATAGGACAGATTGGAGGGAAGATTGTGCTGGGGGTGGCAGGGCTGTCAAGCCAGAAACACAAGAGCTGATTAGCATTTCTAATTATAACCGCTGCGCTCAGCCCCATCAGGGCCCGCCAGGCAGGCAGAGGCAGCTGCCGCCCTTGTGCAGAGCCAGCTGCAGATGCCATGCGGGAAGCGCGGGCGAGCAGCCTCAAATCCTTCAAGGATGCACAGAAAAGAGCATTAGAGCCCAGATCCGTCATCTCCTGAGCTGCGGCGGTGCCTGGGAATGCTGGGCACCATCACGGCCCCCAGGGAAGAAATCCCTCTGGGTTCGTGGCCGTGCGGCTGATCCTGACGGGACCGCCCGGAGAGGGGAGAGCATGGGCAGGGGGTGGGCATGTGCCCCTCTTTTGGTTCTGGGTCCTGCACCCCCCCTGCCGACCAGCAGCTCTGGGCACTGCGGGTGATGGCATCAGGTCATGCTGTCCCCAGCTGTCACCCACTGCTGACATCTCACCCAGAGGAAGGTGGGTGGCAAAAGATGCTCTGGAGGGGACGAAGGGACGGGTGGGTGGAGGTCATCGCTCACAAGTCAGGGGTGTTCTGTACTTTGCTGTTAGCACTAGCTGGCAAGACAATTTATTCAGTATTGAATAACATTATCATGTAATCGGGTAAATATTACGAGCCAGTGAATGACCATTACAGGGCTGTGGGTGCCCTGAGAGCACCCATGTCGCGAGGGCGCAGCGCTCTTGGGGACGTGCCTGCAGAGCCACCACATGGCTGAGAAGTGATCAGAGGCAAGCACGCTGCACGCTGTGGGTTTAGCAGAGATTAGCGGGGCTTTCGTGGGGCTGAGTGACCCGGCAGAAACTGAAGCAACTTAATCAGGGGCGCAAGTGAAAGATTCCCAGGGAGGAGATCAGCATCGACTGCTTTCAGCATCTTCTGGATGCTGACAGCTCCTGGGGGACCACCTTCCCCACCTCCATGCCACATGGAGCAGCTCTGGATGCCTGCCTGCTGCTGGGAGCCTAGCCTGGCTGTGCCGGGGCATTTTTGGGGAGAGGAGAGACCCCTTGCACAGGGGCAGCCCTTGTGGGGCAGCAAAATGGGCATCTCCGGTGCCAGGTCCTCCACATGCCTGGGATATAGACGGGAGACCGGCGCCGTGGGGAGAGATCCCGCTGCCCTTGCGCATTGAATATAAGATATAATCACACCTGCAGAATTTTTATTACTCTTTTGATTGGATTAATTAATCATTCAGTGATAACTGCTCATTAGGCATTCCAACGATCAATACTAATCACTTAATTACTTGGCGTATTACAGCTCGGGAAGGTCTGCTCATTCCTAATTAGATTCTCCGGACAATCCACCCCTGAACGTTGCAGAGCCCCGCAGCAGAGACTCGTGGCATTTCAAGCCTCTCTCAGCTTTGGCCCAGGCATGTGGTTTCCCATCTCCGACGAGGGTTTCATTCTGCCTGCGTGCACCGTGCTCAGCCCCCAAAACCTGGGCTCGAGGAGCAGGGGGCTGTGGTGGGAGGGTGAGCCGGGTGGGATGCTTGTGGGCAGTGTGGGATGCTCATGGGCAGCGTGGGATGCTCGTGGGCAGGGTGGGATGCTCATGGGCAGGGTGAGGTGCTCGTGGGCAGCGTGGGATGCTCGTGGGCAGCGTGGGGTGCTTGTGGGCAGGGTAGGATGCTGCTGAGCGAGCGACTTCATGCCCCGGGCACAGACGGGACTTCACCGCAGGCAGCTGCCCAGAAGGCATCTCTGTGCTTAACCCTGCCGAGTCTCAGCAGCAGGAGTTAGGGTGGAGGTGAGGGGTGAGGGGCAGCTTCCCGAAATGGCACCGAGGATGGTGGAAGACAATTCCCGCTGAGGAAGGCTCAGGCAAGCGTGAAAATAGGCTTCAGGCTGGGATGGAAATAAGGAATTTATCAGTGCTCGAGTAGAAGAGCTGTTTCCCTGTAGCTGCGAAGGAAAGCAGCACGGTGCAGCACCAGGACCCTCCTCATCCTCACAGCTGGCTCAGCTACCAGGCACCCAGTGATGCATTCTCCTGTCTCCGCTGTTTTCCCAATTACCAATCCCACCGTAAAAAAAAAAAATAATAATAGAAAGAAAAAAATCACGAAGGCTCTCTCTTTTACTGGGCTAATTAAAACTAAAAATAAGCTGTGTAAGCTCCAGAGAACCATCCTGGCTTCGGCAGGATGTAAAAACCCGCACGAAGGAGAGCTGCAGGCAGACGAGGCGACGTTAACCTGGCCCCGTTACTGAAGCAACGCCACGGGCAATGTCTGCTCGTAGGGAGGCGAGCGCGGGGGTCACGGCGCTGCGCTGGCTTTGTGCCACGTGAGAGCAGCAGGGATCTCCTCCGTGTTAAAAGAAGGCAGCAAACAAGCTGCAGGATTTGGGGTGTTTTGGTTCAGTTTTGTTGTGGTGCTCATTATTTACTGCCGCTGGTCAGGTTAGGCCAGCACAGGCTTTTGCTAGTTAGACCCCGGGCACCCGATGCTTGACACCGAGTAGGAACCAGTGGGTATGAAGCGACCAGCTTGTTTTCAAAGGTCATTTTGAGCCAAATTCAAATGGAAGGAAACACTCTGAACCATGAAAAGGGGACAAATGGATAATCTGAAGAATTACTAATAGCGAGCTAGGAATTATTCTAACAATGGCCTCGTGATTGACTCTCCCGGACCATTTTCCATCATATTTTTGTCTCTCTTTCCCCCTTGCTCTAGCTTGCCTGTGCATGCTGCCACCCCCCTGGATGAGAGGCTGTCCCTGGCCTGTCTGCTCACTGCCTGACACAAAGCAGCCCCTGTCTTGCCTTGAGGTTTCCCGGCCCAGACGCAATGCAAACAGGGAGGACAGACACTGCTGCCGCTGCTCGGTTTTAAGATTCAGAAGGGAGACAGCAAGGAGGCGCGCGAGCAGGGTGATGGCCAGTCTCAGCCCTGGGGGGCACACAGCCCCGGGGTTGTGCTCGCAGGTTACCCGCTGCAGACTGGGGGGGCTCTTCAAGGCTTCCACCCGAAATAGCTTTAAATAAACCCTGAGCTGCTGCGAGTGCTGGGGCACCGGCATCCTCACGACCCCCCCCAGGGTCCATCGACCGGCCCCAGGGCTGGGGGACCCTGCGTGGGACCCCCGGGCAGTGGGGTGCGACCCCTGGGTGGGATCCCTGGGAGGGTGGGACCCCCATGCTGTGCGGTGGGATCCCTGGGTGAGATCCCCGGGTGTGTGGGATCCCCATGCTGTGGGGTGGGACCACAGTATGGGATCCCTGGGTGGGATCACTGGGTGGATGGGACCCCTGTGCTGTGGGGTGGGACCCCCGGGTGTGTGGGACCCCCCGTGCTGTGGCATAGGACTACCAGGTGGGACCCCCGTGCCGTGGGGTGGGACACCCGAGTGGGATCACCATGTGGGATTCCCGAGTGGATGGGACCCCCGTGCTGTGGGGTGGGACCACCAGGTAGGATCCCTGGGTGGGATCCCCGGGTGGATGGGACCCCCATGCTGTGGGGTGGGACACCCGGGTGGGATCACCATGTGGGATTCCCGAGTGGATGGGACCCCCGTGCTGTGGGGTGGGACACCCGGGTGGGATCACCATGTGGGATTCCCGAGTGGATGGGATCCCGCCGTGCTGTGGGGTGGGACCCCCGGGTGGGATCCGCGGCTGTATGGGACCCCCGCGCTCTGGGGGTGGGACCCCCGGCTGTGATGCCCAGCCTTGGGGTTGGACTGACGGGCCCTGAGTGGGGTGGGGGCTGATGCCGCGGGGCCGTACCGAGCCGTGCCGGGCTGCAGCCCCCTCCCCCGCCTCCCCCGAGCTGCGGCGGAGCTGCGTGCGCCGCCCCGCGCCGCGCCGAACCGGGCGGAGCCGCGCTGAGCCCCGCCGGGCCGGGCCGGGCGCTGCGGCGGTGCGAGCGGGCGGCCCCTCCCCGGTCGTTCCCTCTCCCCTTCCCCCTTCCCCGGGCCCCGGCGGCGAGGCGGGGGCTGCCGCCGCCCCGGCCATGCCCCCCGGAGCCTGAGGCCCGCGGCCGCGGGGCGCCCGCAGCATGCGGAGGATCCGGCGGCTGGTGCATCTGGTGCTGTTCTGCCCCATCTCCAAGGGCCTGCAGGTACCGCGGGGAGGGGTGGGTGGGGGGGGATGCACCGGGCCGGGAGAGGGATGCTCCGGGTCGGGGAGGGATGCTCCGGACCGTGGAGGGGATGCGCCGGGCCGGGGAGGGGGGGTTGGGCTCGGTGATGCTCGTCTCTGCATCCCGGCACCGGCCGGGCACAAAGGGACGCTCAGCCGCCGGCCGGTGCAAGGGGTTGGGGGGGCGGGGACAGGCACCGGGGGCACCCGGACCGGCTCCGGGGGAAACTGGACCGGTACCGGGAGCCGCAGGAGGTTGCACAACGCGCTCCGCCGTGCTGGGGGAGCCGCACCGGCCGTGAAGCACCAGGGCAGCCCGTCCGTCATCGGTGACTGAAGAAGGCAATGTGGCGGTGCAGGATGACTCGATGACTCCTTCCCTCTCTTCTCTTTCTTTTCTTTTTTCTTTTTTTTTTTTTTTTTTGGTATCCCTTCTTCCCATCCCTGAGCTGCCATGGGGGGGGGGGGGGGAGGTTGGGGACCTGTCCCGGTGCTCTGGGGACCCAGCGGTGATGGGGCCGGGGATGCTGGCCTGGAGGTGTTCTCTGCAGCCGTGGGATGAATAAACCCTGGTGCTGGCGAAGGTGCTGGACCAGAGAGGTTGTCCCGCTGGAGGGCAGAAGGGGGGACACGGGAGGGGGTGTCTGGGTGGGCAGAGGATGCTGGCAGGAGGTGGGTGCAAAGCCCGGGGCTCGCTGGGTGTGGGAGGGGAACGTTTAGGGGGGGTGGCTCTGGGGGTCCCCAGGACAGCCGAGAGCTGGATGGGTGATGCAGCTCTGCTCCCACAGACTGTCTGGAGAGGGGCCTTTGGCTGCTGACCACTCCCACAGACTCTCTTCTTCCAAGACCAAAGGCCTGAGGAGCAGTTGTGTGGGGCCGCAGCGGCGGGCAGGGGCTGGGACCGGGTCTGGCAGGAAGGGAGAAGCTGGGTGCAGAGCGAGGGTGGGTGGGAGCTGGGGGTGGCCCTTGCACCGGGGTCGCCTGTGCAGATATCCCCTGGGAGGGGGGGTGACAGCCACGTGAAGCCGCCCCTGGGAGCACAGCCAGCCCTGGCACGGTCCCCACCGCTGGGACCTGCTGTGAAACAACCCCCGTGTGCCCCGGGCACTGCAGGGGAACCACGGGGATGGAGCAGGATTTTGCAATGCTGCATCCATTTTGCCTTTGAAGTCAGCTCCAGCCCAAAGTCACTTCCAGGTCCCCCAGCATCGCCCTAAAACTAAACACGGTGACTCACAGAAGCAAAGGTAATGGCCTTTGGTGCAGGCTGCCAGCCGAGGTGATGGGCAGGGAAGGTCCTGAGCCTGGAGACTGATGTCCTGGAGGAAACCTTAGCACCAGCTGTGGATCCAAAATATTACCACAGCCCAGTGGAACCTCTCATTGTAATGCATCCCCCACCTCTGCGTTTCATTCCGCCATTTAGAGGGACCATGAAGCCAGCGGTCCCCATGCTGCAGTCCTGACCCCCCTTCTGCCCTGGGACCATGATGGATTCTAGGTCTCAATAAGCAAAAAGGGATATTTTGGCCGTTCCAGGGCTTTGCCGCCCCAAGATGTGTCTCTAGTGGGACAACCATGGCAAGGCCCCCTTTGCTGAGGGCAGGGGGCCTGATGGGTGCCGTACCCACCATAGGGCAGTTTTTGGGGGGCTGCGGCGCTGGGGAGGATCTCACGGATCTCTCGCTGTATGTCTGAGCTCAGGGACTTGAGCCGGTTTTCAGCTCACAGGAGCAGCCACCCATCCTTTGTCTTCGCCAAGTCCTCGCTGTGGTTGAGTTCTCTTTAACAGGCGGTAATTAGCGGTGCCATTGCTTGACAGGCAAACGGGGCATCGTGGCCCACTTCACACTTTGCCATTTCCAATTAACATGCAAAAGGTCACGACCTGCCCGCTTTTATCCTCGCTTGCCGATTCCTGCGAAGCGCATTCGTTGGGGCCGGGGTGAGCGAAGTCGCTGGATGCGGCTGGTGCGGCAGGAGGGCAGGAGGCTCCACCGGCTCCGGTCATTGCCACGGGGCAGCGCTCAGCAAGGGGCCGGGGAAGTGGCTTTTGGAGGTGGGAGTGGTTTTTGGCTACAAGACCCAAGCGAGGGTCCCTGGCAGGCTGTAACGGTGCCGCATCCGCTTGGATCCAGCCCTATCCCAGCAGCGGGTTGTGGTCTCACCGGCTGATGCCGTGCAAGGAGAGAGGAGGTTCTGGAGGTGGCCGCTGGCCAAAGGCTCTCTTGGTCTTGCATGAAGCAGGAATTATCTATAGAAACCAGAGGGAATGGGGCGTTTGACGCAAGAATTAATTCCCTGCCCTTAGGAATCACTGGGGATCTGCACCGTAGTATAGGGGTCAGGTAAACAGCCCATACTGCGAGGGGGGGGAAGGGGGGGGAAGGGGGGGGGCAGACGGCTGAAGCGCTGCTGTTACGGGGGCAGAGGGGCGGAAATGAAGCCAGGAAAAGAAAAATCACGCTGCGAGCCTCCGAGATGTTTGCATGGAGTATTATCTGTGCGCTTCCAGGTTTGCTACTTGCCCGCTCCCACGCTGGAGCTGGCGACGACAGGAGCCTCCCGTGCCCGTGGGGCTTTGCGAGGAGGGGGGCTTTGCCGAGAAGGGTCTCGCCGGGCGGGAGCAGAGCCTCCCACAGCCCTGACGGTGAACCCCAGGGTTGCAGAGGGCAGCGGGCTCTGCCCTCGCGCTGGCAGGAGAGCGGCGTACGCAGCCGCAGCTCCCGGGCAGGGGGATGCACGGCATCCAGCTCCTTGCAGCCCAGAGCTGTAATCTCCCTGCTTTTAGGGAATTTTAAGTGACCTACTTGCAGCAGGAGTTGCATAATGGACTGGCGAATATATATAAAAAAGGCTGAAGGTTTCACCGGCGCTCAGTTTGGTTTGTATAGAAGAAGTCGTCCTTGCCCAGCCGCCGCTGACCCGCGCAGAGCCCTGGCCTTCACCCGCGTTTTCTTTTCCTTCCAGAGTCGCCTCCCGGGCATCAAGGTGAAATACCTGCTGGTGGTGTGGCTGGGCATCTTCGTGGGCAGCTGGGTGGCGTACATGCATTACTCCTCCTACTCCGAGCTCTGCCGCGGCCACGTCTGCCGGATGATAATCGTGAGTGGTGGCCAGCAGCCCCCCGCGGCTGTGCTGGTCCCGGTTTGGGGTGAGACCCTCATTTCCAGCCCCCCCCCCTTGCCCCAGCCTTGTGCGGTGCTTTGCGGCGGGGTGGGCAGCACCAGGGCAGCATCCTGCACGAGAGCTGCGCCGAGGAGCTCTCCCGGCAGCTGCTTTCCCGGCACCGTCCCCCAGCGTCACGCGGAGCTCAGCGCGGGAGAGGTGACCTTATCCCGCCAGGGCGACGGCGAAACAATTTAATGAGATGTCGGAGGGAAGCGGGCCAGGGCAGGCCAGGCAGACGCGGGCGGATTAATGTCTGTGGAGGTGAAGCTGCAAGGTCAGCGCAGGGACAGGGAGAGCATCGCGCCAGCCCCAACCCGGAGCTCCGCAGGGCAGAGGAAACAGGGGAGCAGCCGGTCCGTGGGTACCTCTCGGTAACTGCAGGCGTGCCCTAAGGAAAGCACCAGCCTGCATGGAGAGCAGACCCCTTACCGGAGCTTGGCTCGATGCGTTTTGCCTCTGCTTGGGGTTTGCAGTGGGGTGCAGCCAGCTCCCCACAGCACCCCTGGGTCCGGCAGCTGAGCGGGGCCCCCCCGGGACTGCTGTGGCTGCCCCATGGCAGGGGAGCAGGTCGCCCAGGCAAGGAGGGGGGATGCCAGGCTCTGGCTGAAAACGCCTCGTTCATCAATCCCTCAGCAGAGAAGGGAGGCAGGAATTGCCATAACAACAGCGACGATCGTTTAATTTGATTTTCTGCATGACTCTGGCCACGGGGTCTCGGGCACTAATTCCTGCTCTGAGCTCGGGGTTTAAGACGCCGTGTCTGGCCGTGTCCCCTGTGAGCAGGTCCAAGGGTTAATTCCCATCCACGGCTGGGAAGGGGGGAAGAGGAAAAAGATGCAGTGCATTTCTGCAGCTCCTGCTTCCAGCCCTGAGGCTGTTGTGCTCTCGCTGTGAAAGCTGCAGAGCTGCCGCCTCTCCTGCCCGGAGATGGATGCCTCCAGCTCCCGACCCACCGAGCTACCCCGGCTTGCGGATCAGAGCCACCCTCTCTGTCCCTGTCCTCCGCCATTGCCTGGACCGGGGCCAGCCCGTTCACAGCAGCCTGAGCCCCTGTCCATCCTCATCCTCGCCCAGCCCCACGCTGCCCTCTCCTCCAGCCCTGGCAGCTCCCCGAACCCCCGGGCTTGCAGCAGGAGCACATCCCCCTCGGTCCCTCCAAGCAGCACTGGGGGGGTCCCCGCCAGCCCGGCCCCACATCGCCCGAGGCACCCAGCCACCCCAAAGGGCCCCCCCTGCCCGCAGCCCGGAGCTCTGCCCACAGCTGCTGCCCGTTTGGCCGGAGCTCAGCCCCGGGTGCACCTACACACTCCTCTCCCCACGTCTCCCCCATTAAAGTCCCTGATTTGGGGCCAGTAGAAATATCTGGGTCTCAGAGCGGAGATTTTGGAATGGGATTTCTTTGGAGGACACAGAGCGGGGAGTCTGGGGGTGCCGGGAGGGTCTGTACTCTGAGCAACGGGCACTGCCCCTCTCCCGGACACCCTGAACTGGCCGACGTGGCTGCCACGATGCAGACGTGGCCCGAAGCCACCAGCCCGCCCTGGGGCACAGCCGGGGTCCCCCCGTGGCTGGTGGCACCTCGCAAGGCTGCCAAAGCCCAGGCCTAAGCGACGTCGGGGTGGTGACCCTGAGCAGCCCCTCTGTGCTCGAGAACCTGAAAATCCCGGGAAAGAAAGAAATTGTCGGTAATCGGAGGCACTGGTTCTGCCCCCAAACAGCCTCTGTGGCTTTGCAGTCAGATGTGCCTCTTTCAAGGGGTGTTTCTCTCTCGTATGAGAGACTCGTGTGAACTCACTCAGAGGCAATGGGCTCACCGGGGATGCGATGGCGTTGATGATGCTGTCAGGTACACGCAGTAAATTGAAAAAAACCAAATTGTGCCAGCCCTGCCACAGGAAAGGGCGTGAGGAGTGTGATGGGTGGCAGCATGGGAGGCCGTGGGAGCTCGCACACCCCCGGCTCGCGTGTGTGGGGTGCCCCAGATCACGAGCTGTGGGACTGAGCCTGGACCTGTCAGACCTGAGCAACCTGGTCTACTGGGAGGTGTCCCTGCCCATGGCAGGGGGGTTGGGGGGTTGGAACTCGATGATCTTCAAGGTCCCTTCCAACCTGAACCTATGATTCTATGATGATTCTATGACTTCTTTGGGCAAACATGGAGCTGCCCCCACTGAGCTCCTCTCTCTGCTTTCCCCTCCCCAGTGTGACCAGTACAAGAAAGGAATCATTTCTGGCTCCACGTGCAAAGACCTGTGTGAGGAGCGCAGCCTCCTCTTCCAGCACTGCCTCTCCTCCTCTCCCACCCAGCAGGTAGGTCTCTGCCCGCTGGGAACACCACCGCACGGCGGGCACGGGTGCGAGCATCAAACCCGGAAAACCTCCTCCACCCACCCGCACGTCTGCTCCTCACCCCGTCCCCGGTACCCGTCCCAAATCAAACTGAAAACCAGTCCTCTGCACTTGCTGTTGTTTTCCTCCTGTCTGTGCTGCATCCCCTCTCCGTTGCTGTAGGTTTACAGCGGGCTCTGGAGGGAGCAGGAGGTGATCATCAAATGTGGCATCGAAGAAGCCTTGAGGGCGGACAGCCACCCAGACTCTGTGCCCAGGAGGGACGTGGTCCTCTTTGACAAACCCACACGAGGGACATCGATGGATGAGTTCAAAGAAATGCTCCTCAACTTCCTGAAGGTCAGTGCGGAGGGTCCCTCCGGCATCGTGGAGGGCGCGGGATGCCCCTTGCAAGTCAGAAAGACTCAACGCGTCTTTCCTTCCCCTTAAACGAGAGCTCCTCCGGGCCACCCTCCCCCGTCAGCTGCTGGGAGCCGGGCAGAGCTCCTTACCCTCACCCCGGAGCCAGGAAAAACCTCCATTCTCACCCAGGAATGTTTATTTGCGAGGTTTTCGCAGCCCTGGAGGCTGCTGTGCCGCGGCTGCGGGTGGCATCTGCACCGGGCAGAACTTATCCCCAAGCCCAGGGCGGCCCTGACAGCGCCGGCACCGCTGCGGCCATCGCCCCTGCACAGGGCTTCTGCTGCCGCAGTGGGACCGCAGCGCCGCCCGGCTTTTGCTCTCAAAAGCCTGCTCCCCTCTGGGTCCCGAGCAGCCCCGGGGCTGGTAAAACTCTGCTGGGACCGAATCCTTCCAACCGTACCTAACGGTACGGCACCGTGTTTGCTGGAGCGCGGCGGTCGGTTCCTCCTCTCTCAAGCTCAGTCCTTTCCTTCCCCAGCTCAGTTGTGTGATACAAAGCCCAAACACAGAGAGCTGTGGGGGTCTGATACCGCTTCTCGTTCTGTTCGCAGTCCAACCTGGGAGATCAGCCTTCTCTTGCAGCCTTGGTGGGCCGGATCATCGCCATGGCAGACGTGAACCGGGATGGGAAAGTGTCTTTAGCAGAGGCCAAATCCATCTGGGCGCTTCTTCAGCTCAATGAGTTTCTTCTCATGCTCTCCTTGCACGAGAAAGAGCACACTTCCAAACTGCTGGGGCACTGCGGGGACCTCTACGTCACCGAGAAGATCCCCCACACCTCCCTCTATGGAGTGGATGTCCCCCCATTCCTCCAGTCGCTGCTGCCTTCGGTCGTCCACCAAATCATCCACCAGTGGTTTGCGCCGGCGTGGCCCCGGCGGGCAAAGATCGCCATCGGCCTTCTGGAGTTTGTGGAGGAGATATTCCACGGGACCTACGGGAACTTCTACATCTGCGAGACCAGCTTTAAGAACGTGGGCTACAACGACAAATACGACTTCAAAATGGTCAACCTGAGGAAAGTGGCCACGGAGATGACAATCAGAGGTTTCCTCAAGGGACGTCACTGTGAGCAGAACGTGGACTGCACCTACGGGAAGGACTGCACGGCGACATGCGACAAACTCATGAAGCAGTGCAAAAGCGAGGTGGTGCAGCCCAACCTGGCCAAGGTGTGCGGGTTGCTGCAGGACTACCTGCTGTACGGAGCGCCGCTGGAGCTGAAAGAAGAGCTGCAGAAACAGCTCCGAACTTGCATGACCCTCAGCGGCCTGGCCAGCCAGATGGAAGTGCACCACTCCCTCGTGCTCAACAACCTCAAGACTTTGCTCTGGAAGAAGATTTCAAACACCAAATACTCCTAACGGGGGAAGCACAGCCCTGGAGTTTAGAATCTGCAGTCTTGGAGTAAAAGTCCAAGGGTTGAAGGTCTGTTTCTCCCATCTTCTCTCGCCCCAGGAAAAACCCACCCTGCAGAAGGGGAGTTCGGCAGAGATGCGGCCCCTTCTCCTTCATGGAAAACCGAGCGTCATGACTTCCACTGCCCAGCGGGATCATCGCTACAGTCGGCAGGAGCGTGCTGCGGAGCTGGGACACCGGGAGCCGGGCTGAACAGGCTTGGGGGGAAGATGACAGGGAAGGCGCTAAGGAAGCGGAGCCCGGCTGGACGCGCCTGACTGTTTCTTGATTAAGAGGAAAGCAGCGCCGAGAGATGGGAATGAATCATTCACGCTGTACTTGTCACATCTTTTGATGAACGTCTCTGATGTAAATAAATAGCTTTTACGTGAATCACACCAGTACATCAATGGTGAAAGAGCAGCCTTTTAAGTACCAGCTTGCTTGTGATCTAAAAAGGAGAAAAAGGTAGATTTCCCTTTTCAAAAGTCTCTCCTTAAGTGTCTGAGTCATCCGCCATCAGATCCAGCTCTACCTTAGGAAGCGGATAAGCTGTCCTTTCCACAGCGGAGAATCCTGGCAATCCTGTCATAGCTTTTTTTAAGTGCCTGACCCCAGACAGCGACGCGATGGTTTGTGTGAGACTCCCACCCGGCTGCTCCTGCCCACAGCCCGAAACTGGCAGCACCGGCCGGTCCCTCTCACGTGTCGCTTTGGAAGCATCTAAGGCCAAGGACAGCTTTAAGGAAAAGGGCTATAAACGCACAGTTCCGATGGGTTAACGGATGTGCTCCGTGTGTTACTGCCCGCAGTACTCCGAGCAGGGATAAGCCAACCTCTTGGTTTAATTCTCCTAAGACCAAGCTGGGCTTGCACTGCAGAAGTTAGAGATTAATACCAGAATAATCCAGTGCTTCTCTCTCTCGTTATTAAAATGAATTTCCAGGCAAGCTTTCAGCAGGTTTCAAGACATTTGTTTGGCTGTGTAAATACTACCAGGTCTCTAACTACAGCCTGCTTCCTTTAAATCCTCAATTTTTAAAGCTACGGGTAGAGAGGAAGAGTTTACGTAAACTCCCCCGAGCTTGCTCTGTCCCCAGCACAATGGCAGTGCTGCTGAGGGACCGTATGCCAGTGCTCTCGCCAACAATTGCTTAGTTAAGTGGAGTGTATATCTGAAGTACAATCACCGAGGAAAAAAAAAAAAAAAAAAAGACAGCTGACAGTATATATAACCTGTGAAGGCAATCGGTAGCGTCATGGCTGCAAATTTATGAGCCCTTTGGAGCAGAAATATCAGTATTTCCTTCTGTTAGTTCTATAGGATCATCATTACCTCTCACTATTATTTATGGAGGAAATGTTTCAGTGTCAACAGTGCTCCAAATCTAGCATGGAGCCAGCGCAGCTCGCTTCCCCCCCAGGAGTTGGCTTCCCAGCGGAATTCATCTGGGGGGAGGTCGAGCATTTGTAAGGTTTCCATGTTTGAAGGCTGGCAAGTTCCTCAGCCCCTCGGAGTCACCCTCCGTTCCGTACGAGCACTGCAAAGCTCCGGGCCCTGCGCTGGGGTGCGCCGATGCAGGTTCACCTGCACGGCCGTGTTTGGTGAAGAGCAAAGGGGAGGACTGGAATGCCGCCAGGAGGCCCCATGCAGCCACCCCAGCTCCTCCGCGATGGTCCTGCATTCCCATGGCAACCGGCGCATTAATTTTCTTCCGCTATTAGAAAAAGGAACCCAACAACCATGCCAAATCCTCTCCTCAGGTTTTCAGGAAAGCCATTTTTCACCCTCCCCTCTCTGTAATTTACTAGTAAATTTTGTCCAGATAAGCATCATTCCCACTATACGTAATCCCCACTGCTCCCTGTCCCCAAAGCAGTATTAGATAAAGCAGCAGGTCAGCACCCAGGAGAGAGGAAGACAACCGTGTTCTGTGCTTATCCTCATAATCTTAAATATCAGAATTTCTTTTAAGCATTTCTGATGAAGTTCAAGGACGAAGACAGCCCCTGTACTTTAAAGAACTAGCCAAGAGAGCTTTATTCAAATAGAGACAGTGCAGACAAGAACTGTCACATTCCCGTGTTACTGATCCGCACACCCCAACAGCAGCAGCGGACACTCACAGGAATCGCTCATGACACACACCCCAAGAGCACCGAGTTTTGTTCATCACTAATAAAAAGCACAAGTGTTTTCAGACACGTGCTTATGGTTTACAAGCTACACTACAATCTGGGAGAAAAATGACTAAAGGCAAAGCTGTTTTACGCTCCTGCCTTCTCCAGATTTCCCACATGAGCTGGAAAAAGAAGAAAAGCCAGAACACTGAAAGACTGACGATCTGATCTCACCAGATGCTGCCGCTTCAGGAGCATACCAGATTTGTACCCCAAGGGGATGGAGGTAAGCAGCAAGACTTTGACCATTCATTGTTTAAAGTAAAAAACCATCCTGGTCCTCATATCCACAAATAAAAGTCTTAATTGCTAGAATGGTTAAAAATTAATATTACTTGGGGTGCCACAAAATGCACAAGCATAATCATTTCAGACTTATTGTAGGTAGCATCTTTATTTATACTTTTTTTTAAATCCTTAGCCATGTAGAGAAAACATGGATTGAAACAGCAGTGCTTTAGAATATGGCTGTGAAAACAGCGTATGAGCTGAGCTGACTGGGAGAAGGGCAGGATTACAGCTCTTACGGCTACTCAACATTAGTACAGCAAGAGCTGCACGGACACTTGGAGCACAACAGCTATAATTTTCCTTTAACTGACATTTGAGTACGCAGGTCGCAGCAAACATTCAGAACCACAAGCCGCATCGCGTGCACTTTGCCCGGCTGTAGGTGTGCTTGAACCCCCCTACGGGAAAAGATAAAAGTTTAGGAATCTCCAAATGCAGACACTGGTAACCATTTCTTCTGCTGTAGCCAGGTTTGCCGGACATTCTAAAGCTCACGGCACGATCTGCAAATAAGAAAAGGCCCAAGATGTTAGACAACAACTCCAACTGTCAATCCTAAGCAGCTAATTAATCCATGCCATCCAGACTCCTGCTGTTCACTATCTGAGCGAGGCACTGCAGCTAGTCGGGACACAGAATTGCTTTTAATTTCAGAGGCAACATTTTCAGCTAATGGCATGATGAATTACATCAGGTTTGTCTTGGGACTGTCCAAAGATTTTTCATATCCCAGAGGAAAAAAAGAAAAAAGCTTCATAAAATGTAACGAAATTTTGGGGAAGTCATAGCACCTCAGTGCAGAGGCAAGCTATTAATAGTGCTAAGAAAGAAAAGCTGGGCTTATTCCTGCATTCAAAGCCACAGCATAAACTACTTCTAAATGGTGAAGGGCTAAGTTAATGTGCAGAAAAATTTTTAATTTCTCTCAAAACCACTTTGATACAAAATATTCACGTTTTCCACAGCTAAGAGCCGAGTAATTCCTTCAGTAAAGCAATATTTATAGCCTGGGATTGCCGCTCAGTCTTGGGAAGATGGTTAACAGCAAATGCTATTAGGAAAATTTTAATATCTGTCCTATGGCTCACACAGTAAAGTTCTAGAGAGAGCCTCGTTAGGCAACTCACTACCCCTACAGGACCCTTGATGCAAGTAAAGTCTGATGAAAAAACTCAAATATGCATTTCAGGGTTAAAAGAAGTCAGGAAATTTAAATGGAAGAGTCACATCTTAAGGCATGCCTTTTTGCACAACCATATCCCCAACATCCTTATTAGCATTCTTTTCCAAAGCTACTGCTGGTAGGCAGTGACTTTTCCCAATTAAATGGCTCATTTTGCAGCCAGCAGCTACCCGCTTGGTTAATGGCACCTTTGGCCCTCATAATGCCCATTTAATGAGGACATTTTCCACCATTTAGCACTGCCAGATTTCATCGAGCTGTTAGTCACTGCAAAGCCTCTTAGTTTCACAATACTATCTGTGTGTATCCACAGCCTCCCTCACCACTGGATTCAGTAACACCAGCACAGCAGAGGCTCACGTGCACATCACCCACAAAAGGACAGTGACACACCGAGCTATTCGGATATGTTGATACGGGTGCTCCCGAGCAGCTCACTGCCTTGGAAGGGAGGTTCCTTCATCATCATGCTAGCACATAAACACAGCAGAAACCAACTTAAAATTAAAAAGTCACGTCGTGTTCAATTCTATTTGGTTTTTTTTTTTTTGCCTGCTGTGTTACCAGCTAGAACATGATGCTCAAGGAAGCTAGACCGTGTCTTGGGAAACGGGGCAAAGCATTCCATGGCTGCACTTACTGAAAGTTAGAAGAACTTTAAAAAGACTTCAGTTTTTAGCATTATTTTTTTTTGCTTGGATTACTGAAATCTGTCTTTTTTATTTTTCTTCATTACACCTAAGACACAATCTCATTATCTTGCACATCTGTGACACAAACATTTTTTCCAGGAGCGTTTTGTGTCAGACTACAGTAGCACCACAGCCTGTTCTGATAATCTCAGGCACTCCAATACACGTAAAAATATACGCTCCCAACAAAAGTCTTGTTCCGACTGACAGCTACCCTTGAAAGGGTGCACTCTGGGAGCTGAGAAAGGCAGTTTGAGGAAGGGAAATAAAAAAAAAAATTAATCAGAAAAATGTTTAAGATTGCCTACAAAAACTACTGCATTAGCAAAATAGAGGAACCTGAAAGTGCTCCACCTAAAGTAGGTTTGTCAGTAAAAAAGATGAAAAAATACTGAATTTTAATTTCTTTCTGCATGTATGCACGAGTAGCTTTTTTTTTTTTAATTTGTCCATGTCCCACAAGAAGTCAGAAGGAAAAAGATGTACCAAAGCCAAGGACTTCTACCCAGACACTGTTTTGGTAACACATTGAGGTTTCCAACGTTTCCAAGAAATGACTAATACCTACCTTCAACATTTGAAGCAAGTTTCCCAGAACTCAGTCCTGTCCTGTTCTCAAAAGTAACTGTAAGAAGGAAAAAGATCTTCAGTTTGGGTATTTTGGGGGGAGGGGGTGGTTTGTTTAGTTGTTTTTCTCCCCCCTTTCCCCCATCAGCATGATTATAACACTGCATTTCAGAAGACTGCCAATCGCACCTTCTGGTCCAACTTAGCACCCTTAGAAGTCAAGATGTTGTTGGCTGAGTGTTTTATTAATGCTGGGAACAGGGTGCAATTTTTTCCACATGCTAAATCCACACCCAATTGTTCATATATATATATATATATAAAAAATATAGAATTTAAGAATAGAGCTGTCACTTCTGTCCTTGCAAAAAAAAAAAAAAAAGTAAGGACCTTCCCCTGATGCAGTTAAAATTGGCATCATTTTAACTGCTTTTTAAAGGAAATTTGCTCTACCTTCCACTAATTCTCTGGAGAAAGAGGTATGAACGGAAACAATGTCAAGCTACTCATCTCTGAGCAGTTACAAGTTTCAGGCACAGGAAACCCCTTCATCTCTGACCACTAATGACATTAACCTGCCAGGAGACCAAATCTCCAGGGACTCAGGACTATTAGAATAAATACTGGAGTTTGCCATCCCTCTGTAACAATAATAAAAGATACGATAGGCAAGAAATCTGAATTAGGTTTTAACATAGTATATTAGTGAAACATAAAAGTTTTGCTTCTAAAATGTAGACCACGATGGCAGAAAAGTCAGTCGTATCTCTTATCTGTCACATCAACAAGGTATTCATTAAGGGAATGACTGTCATACTGAAGGACAGGGCTAGCTTCTGTTCCCTGTCCCTCCACAGCTGTCCATCCTTCACGATTTAAGATTAACATTAAAGAAAAAAACAAAACACAAAAACAGGAAAACCAAGAAATAATTGTCAGGTTGTTCATCATTTCTGAGTGCTTACAGGTTTCACAGCACTAGCAAAGACATAGCCTTTTGCTCTCTGCCACCTAATGACACAAACATGGCACTACAGCCATATCTGCAACACGAGCTGGGGCATGCGCCTATTCAACAGGGGAACTGCATCCGCTGCTGCTCACCTCGGGTCTCCGAGAGGACCTCCTGGGTCTGCCACGTCACACGGCTTTCTCTGAAAAAGAAGCAGAAAATATATACAGCATTTATTTTACATATTTAGACATGCTTCAAAGCCTGGTTATATAGTTACAGCAGAAATTTGAAAGGCCCAGTAAGAGAGGGAAGCGAAAAGAAATAAATGCTTAGTACAGGCACACTTTTCCTTTCAGACAGGAAAAGGGTCGACACTGCCAATGTGCGACTCTCACGACATGCTCCCAGTGATGTCACCAACTTGCCACGTGGCTTTAGACAGATCACTTTGACCCATTCTTCTGTAATACACGTCTATGTACCAACAGGATCCTACCGTTTTCAAGGCTAAATAATCAGCCACACACGGCCTTCCGGCTGCAAATCCACTACAGGTCCAACAGGACACCTTTCTTTTCTATTACACACAGATCTCGCATTTAAGGCAATTAAAAAAAAAATAAGGAAGGCTTCGTTTCTTAAGAGTCTCCTATTTTTAAATAATGTCAGGCTATCAATCACTCTGAGTGCTCACGGGGTTCAGAACAAACGAGCGTAGAACATAGCCTGTCTCTCTCTGCCACCTAATGACACAAAGATGCCACAGCAGCCACCTTTGCAACGCCTGTGGCAGGCTGAATAGAAGGCGAGTTACAGGTATTTGTAAGAACAAGATTATATCACCTGCTCAAAAAGCAGAATTAAAGGTATTTGGTACCAAGTGTAGATACTCAACGTAACACACCACCTCGAGAGTAAACAAGATTGCTGGAACTTAATTGGACAGCCTTTGTGTTAAGCACTACTTACCCTTGATTTTTTTAAGACATGCAATCTTTTTCACTCCATCTCTTTGTCTTCTACCAGGCTGAAAAAAAAGACAAAAAAAAAAAAAAGGAGAAGACTTCAGTTAATCACAAGTGTTGAGTTGGTCACATAACAACTTGCTCTGTGAACTGCACCATTTAACAGAAAACGAGAAAATTAAAACTTTTTTTTTTTTTAAATATCGTTTGCTGAATAGATTCACTTGGATAGGTGGCAGCCCTCAATTTTCTCCCCTCCTTCAACGGGATCCCAGCCGTATTTACCTTGCGTTCCTATACACCAGTTTATACCGTACCCGACCTACACTGAAGGCAGCAGTGCCCGCAGCAAACGGCACCGGACGGGCCCCGGGGGCCCGCGGGTCCCCTCCCGGCCATGCGGCTGCGCGGGACACCTTTTGTCTGACTGAGGCCCAGGAACGTGGGGAGGGGGTGCAGGCAGCACTGGGGGCTAAAGCCCGACTTTCCTGGGGGTCACCCCCATCGGTACGACCAGCACCTCACCCGCGGGACGCGGGAGCCACCCGTACCTCCATCACGCCTTCTCCCCCGTCCCCGCACGGGAGGGGGGTGTGTGTCTGTCCTGCCGGTCCGCCGCCATGTCCTCACGCCGCAGCTTTCCCTTGTTCAGCGACGGGGGAGAAGGGGAGAAGCGGAAGCGGCCTCCGCCGCCCACCAGCCGCCGTCAGGGCCCGCCTTGAAGAAGCTCCGCTGCAACATGGCGCGGGAAGGGGCGGCCGGGGAGAGCGGCCTGCGGCCGGTGCGGCACGGGCGCTGCCCAGAAGGGCCCTCCTCGGCCGGCACCACCTTTCCGCGCCCGAGAGAAGCAGAGGCCCTGCCTTCGGCCCGCCGGGACGGGAGCCGCCCGCCGCCGCTCCTCACCTCACCGACCGACCCGCCGAAAGGGCAACTGAGCGCCCGCCTTCCGCTTATATAGGGCGGGCGGGCGGAAGCGGCGCGGGGACAATCTGCGCAGCGCGTCCGCTCCCGCGGGCGCCCCCTGCTGGGCGGGAGGACGCAGAGCAGCGAGCGGCGCGGGACGCCGGACCGGGACACCGGACCGGGACACAGGACAGGAATGGGGACAGGGACCGGGACCAGACCGCTTTCCCACGCTTACCCCCCAGCCTTGTAGAACCGCCCTAAGCCCTCCCGCTGAGACACGAGGCGTGTTAGGGGCTGGATTTCCCTTTGCTCAGCTGCAGCCTGCAGCGCCCCGCTCCCCACGGCGGCGGCGGAGGTCAGAACCTGGGACACAGGGGGGACCCTCCGGCCCTGTGATGCACCGGCCGACCTTGTGTCCCCCCCTGCCCCTCTCTGAGGGTCCCCGGGCTGGGAACATCTCTCACCCCACATCCCACAACCATAAAATTTGTAAGAGACTCCCCAGTTCCTACACATTTCACAAGGGAAAAAAGAAAAAGGATCACAGGGTCTTTTATTTGTCACATCAAGAAGAGGCACGCGATACAAGTGGTTTCAGGTGAGATCACAAGCTCAGGAACAGGAAGGCCACAGGACTGAGGCAACTCCTTGCAACAGGGAGAAACAAGGACCGGAGCTGGCTCTGGCCTGTCTCTGTCTCCCTTTGCATTGCTCTGGACAATTTTATTTTGAGCTAGAGACCCACCGTGGCTGACGGCCGCGGGATCCCTGTGCAGCAGCAGAGCTGGGGGGGTCCCTTCCACAACCAGCTCAGCTCCGCCGAAAGCTGATGCTCTAGGGCTCTAACTGCCCTCCGCTTTGCTCCGCAGCTCGTCAAAGACCTCACTCTGCCTCCTTTTGTCCTTGGCACGGATGATGGCCATCCTGAAGAGCTTGCAGTAGAGCTCCATGGCGGTGGGGCTGTCATCATTCCCAGGGATGGGGTAGGTGATCAAACAGGGGTTGCAGTTTGTGTCTACCACCCCCACTGTGGGGATGTTCATCTTGGCAGCATCCCGGATGGCCACGTGGGGCTCAAAGACATTGTTGAGGCTGCTGAGGAAGATGAGGAGGTCAGGCAGGCGGACACCAGAGCCAAACTGGATGTGTGCGTTGGTGAGCAGACCACCCTGCCAGTAGCGGGTGTGGGCGTACTCCCCGCACTCCCGCGCCGTGTTCTCGATCAGGTGGCAAAACTGGCGTTTGCGGCTGACGAAGAGGATGATGCCCTTGCGGTAGGCGATGTGGGCGGTGAAGTTGAGAGCCAGCTGGAGGTGCTGCATCGTCTGATCCAAGTCAATGATGTCCTGACCCAGGCGGCAGCCAAAGATATAGGGCTCCATGAACCTAGAGGGATCAGAGGGAGGGCGACACAAGGGGACACGGGGACAGGGGTGCTACAGGCCAGCATTTCTGAAAGTGCTGTGGCCCCACAGAAACCTTCCCACACGCCAACTCCCATCCAATACCAGAGGTGCTCCCTGCAGAGAGCCCTTGTGTGCAGCGTCTGTCCCAGCCGGGTTCAGGGGGTGCAGGTCTGACACCCCGCTTGGTGCCCACGCTGAGCGGGGTCCCTGCACTTTTGCCGGGCAGTAACTGTGCCCAGGGTGAAATGTGGGTCTGCGTGGGCAGTTCCAGCCCCAGACCGATCTAGTGCAGCCCCCAAAGGCTCACACGGTCTCGGGAAACACTCCTGATGTCAACAAGCAGAAACGGTGTCACTCACCTGTGCCGACATCCCTTTTTGTGCCCCAGGTGCACCCGAGCATCAAAGAGATCTTTAAGGGAGAAGAGCTCCTTCACGTTGAAGAAGTCGGGGTGGCTGAGAGGCTCGGACAGCAGCTTGTCATCCACAGCTGAGAGAAGGGGAAAAAAATAAATCAATCAATCACTTTTCCCTCCTGTTTTGTTTGCAGGGGTTGAGCCGGCACTGCAGAAAGAGCCCTGATGTCCTCATATTGAGTACATGGGCCTGGCGACGGCAGCAGGGACACCGTGCGGCTCAGGGGATCCCCCCTTTCCCCGGGGAAGGGCAGCACTCACCGCCGGGCGGGGCCGGGGCCGGGGCCGGGGCCGGTATCGGTATCGGTACGCTGCTGTAGAGCCGTGGGGCTGCTGCGGGAAGACAAACACAGGGCTCACACGGGCGGGCCGGGCCGGGCTCGGCGGGGCTGGGCTGGGGGCGACCCGCTCACCTGCCCGCAGGAGCCGCGGCACCGCCATGCTCGCTGCCCGGCGGCCGCAGGGCGAGCGGGACACGGAGAAGGAGGAGGAAGAGAAGGAAGGTCAGGCGGTGCCTTCCGCTTCCTGCGGGCGGGGGGTGCGGAGCCATCGCTGCCCGCCCTCCGCGTCCCGTCGCCGGGCAACGCGCGGCCCCCCCCCCTCCCCCGCCCCACTCCCGCCCGGTCCCGTTCGCCATGTCCCGCCCGGCGGTCGCGGGCGACCCCGCTCCCCCCCGCACCGGCGACTGGTACCGCACCAGCCCCGGCCTGCCCGGCCGCTTCCAGCAGCCAGCCTGCTTCCGCGGCTACGGGTGAGCACGGCGCCCCGGCCCCGGGCGAGCGCGGCCCCCCGCCCCGCCGAGCCCCCCGGCAGCCCCGCTCCCACCTGTGCTCTCCCCCCGCAGGCAGCCGCAGCCGCACCCCCGGTACCGGACCACCAACCAGGTCTACGGCAGCAAAGCCCCCACGGTACACGAGGTGCCGGTAGGTAGGGGTGCGGGGTGACGGAGACAGCGTCTCAAAGTTTTGGCCTCTGCAACGCAGAATCTAAGAATAGTTTGGGTTGGAAGGGACCTTCAAAGGCCATCTAGTCCGACCCCCCCCTGCCACGAGCAGGGACATCTTCCACTAGATCCGAGTGCTCAGAGCCCCGTCCAACCTGACCTGGAATGTTTCCAGGGATGGGGCATCTCCCACCTCTCTGGGTAACCTGGGCCAGGGGCTCACCACCCTCAGAGTAAAAAATTTCTTCCTTATATCTAGTCTAAATCTCCCCTCTTTTAGTTTAAAGGCATTATCCCCTGTCCTATCACAACAGGCCCCGCTAAAAAGTTTGTTCACACCTTTCCTGTTAGGACTCAAAAGTGGTTATAAGGTCTCCCCAGAGCCTTCTCCAGGCTGACCCCCCCCACCTCTCCCAGCCTGTCCTCCCAGCAGAGGGGCTCCAGCCCTCCCAGCATCTCTGGGGCCCCCTCTGGCCCCGCTCCAACAGGTCCATGTCCTTCTGCTGTTGGTGGCCCCAAACCTGGAGGCAGCACTGCAGGGGGGGTCTCCCCAGAGTGCAGCAGAGGGCCAGAATCCCTCCCCCTGCCCCCTTCCCCCGGCCACGCTGCTGGGGATGCAGCCCGGGATGTGGGTGGCTTTCTGGGCTGTGAGCGCACATTGCCAGATCATGGCCAGCTTTTCATCCACCAGTACCCCCAAATCCTTCTCGTCAGGGCTGCTCTCTATCCCTTCATCCCCCTGGCAATGAAATCCCCGAAGCTGATGAAGATGAAGTGCCCTTACCCTTTCACCCAAGCTCCTGCATGTGGCAGGTGCTATTGATACCGGCTTTTAAAACATCCTCCCTTTTCTCACTCTCGCAGACCTCCTTCCACGTCACCTCACACGCGTTTTCGAATACTCTGGCACAGCATGGCATGTACAGAGATAATGGGCTCAACACCTCCCTGGAGAAAAGCCACGTCACTGGCCCAGACAACTTCATCACCGCCTATGACCACCTCAACTTCCATCCCAGCTACAACCCAAGCGGCCCGTCGCACTGTTAGATCTGCAGCAGTAATGATGACAATGTGAAGCCACTTCAGTTTACAGCTGGCTGCCTAGATAAAAAAACACACAACCAACCAACCCCCCCCCCCCCCCCCCCAAACCCAAAAGCAAGCAAACAACAGCACTGACCTTATCCTAAATCTGTTGCTAAGCCTCATCTGAATGCGTAACAGCAGACTCTACGCTGTAGCACTGTAGCAGCTAAACGAGGTTACCGGCTATTTCATCAAGACTAAGGCAGGTTTCCGTTACGGTTGCGCCCCATGCCATCGGGCTGGGACGGGGCACTCTTATCAGAGCACCTGGCTTCAGGTCACCTCTCCTGAACGCAGACCTGGGATGCCACAGCAGAAACAAACGGCAGTGGGCAGGGAATTAAGTGGGCAAGCAAGCTGGTATGAAAGCCATATTGTTGAGACCGAGTCCTGAACTTAAAATACTGTTTCAGTGCTGTTTTCTTAATGCAGAGACACATACAGGACAATAATGTTGCTTTTCAAAATGCCTTTGAGCATCCGGGAATGCTCTAATTGTGAAAGCAAAAAGGGCAGCTCCCGGGCAGCACACCTTCCCATGCCACGCTTTGGGAATAACACCCAGCGATGTTTTTTGGATATTGCTCATCCAATATTGACTCTGTGAAGATAAGCAGGGAAAGGGCAATTAGTACCACCACACTGCCTGCGGTGGCATTAGCGTTGTGTCTGCTGCAAGGCACCCACAGTACTTAAGCGATACTGAAAATTTCAGTTGTTATCACTGAGGAGAGTAAAATTGTATTGACTGACAGGAAGATAATTCATATGGCACAATAATCAGCAGCAGATTAACACATGTGCTTCACACTATTAACCACGTAAGTCAGGATTTCATGAGAATTTTTCTCCTGCACACAGGGGAAAAAGCTTTCAGTTTGGTAATGCGAGACTTGCTCTTAGAGTGTGATGAATAGCTATGAAATTGGCAAGTTAAAAGTAGCAGTACATTTCTAAGAATAACCCCCAACCCCAAATTGTTTTATGTATTTTTTTTTTTTTAACAGGACTCCTACCTAGTTAAGGTCACAAATTTATCTATGGGGGAAAAGCAGTTTAAATCTGTGTTATCAAATCCGAGTTCAGTAATTTGTTGGGAAAAACACAGCCACTTTGGTACTAGATGAAAATAGCTAATTTACAGAATGAATGTTACGAGGAATAATATCTTAATTTAGAAAGATTCCATGTGATTAAAGGTCAGTTAAACAGCTCATATGAACCGTTTTGCTTTATTTATAGGCAGCATATAGTTATAAATATTAAAACAATATACATTACATATATGTATTCCCTTAAGCTTTTCTCTGCCACTAATGATCCTTTAAACTCTTGGCTCATATACCACATATCATTAAAAATTAAGATTTTAAAACTGTTTCTGTACTATTTAATGAATAACCAAACTGCATGCGTTCTAGAGGTATTCACTAAGCCTTTGGATTTCTTGTAGAAAGCACGTTCGTCTTTCTTACCTCTCAAAACTACAATGTTTTAAGAAATTATTCAAATAAAGACAACTAATCAAAAAGAAAATGTTTTCTTAAGTTTTATTGCAACAACTGTAGTTACACAGCCAGTGAAACTGCATCATTTAGACAGTAACTGCACTAAAAGGAAAACCTTGGCACATTTTGCTTAAAAACTAGTCTTGAAGAGAAACTAGTCTGCCTGTTCATGGATGAGAAACGGTCCTACCTATAACATACTGATAGTAGATATTAAAAATGAGCATACTACTGTTCTAGCTGTTTGCTAAAAAAATAAAAATAAAAAAATGAGTGTAATAGTATGTCCAAGTACCACTGCAAATGATAATCTTCACATTAGAAATATTCCCTATTTGTGTCATTTTTATGTAGTCTTATAAACTGCAGAGGAAGCATGACGATGATATATTCAAGCATACTTGCAAGGTAGAGGTATTCTGTTTAGTTAATAACATCACTAAGCAAAAATCTGAAGTCCAGAAGTGAGCAGGCCTGTACTTGCGCTTTTTTCAAAGATTCAAACTCCAGCGTAGCTACATGTTCCTGGACACACTAGCAAGATTTTAATTACGCCTACCAAACAATGCCAGTTTTCGCTGCAATGCATTTAGTTACCTCAAACAGAAGAAGAGCCAGCTAAATTCGCATTTGCTGAAAACACACCAATACATTGGAACAAGTAAATATACTAAGCAGAAACAGGCCTGAAAATGTAACTTTTTAAATATTTAATGCATGAAAACAAATAAGCAACCCTCTATCATTTACTGCTATTCTTCTATTAGACTCTAGACAGTACCTTGAGCTTCTCATAACTTCCCTTTCTTCTCCTGAAAGGAAAAATAACACAAAGCGCTGAATTAATACAAACAGTTGTGACAATTTTACATATATTTTTATCCACAGATTTTTCTGCAGGTGGAATAATTTAGGGATAAGACTGCCCCTTAGAAATATACATGTAGTGGGTTTTGTCACATATTTTCCACCTGTTTTCATACTTCATCTAAAAACACCCACCTCTTTTCTTCCTTGCCTTATTTTTTTCCCTTTTTCATTTTACTCTTAAACTGAAACCAGTGCCTTTGAACAGTTTTGCATTCAGAGTACCTCATATCACCCTCATATCGACTGTATTACGAGATACGCTGGAGCAAGGTTATCCAATTCACTTCCACTGAGGTTCAGAGAAGGGAGCAAGATGCAAGCTTCACTTGCAGCCAGCCTCAAGAAACGTGCCTCTACACGTTCATTTGCTCAACATGACACTTCCCATACTTTGACCAAAGACATATTTTCCTTGTGTTTATTTTCCTACATTTCCCTATTTTAGCGGGCTTAAGAAATAGCAACCTCTTTGTTCAGGTTAGAGACCCAATACACTTTTTAAAAGAAATACTTGTACAAATTCAAAATATCATCTTAAAGATATGTCTTACTGCAGAGAATTTACCTGAAACAGTGTCTGTCTACTCTGTAGTTTGAAAGCAAGGTTTTCACGTCTGCAGATAAAATGATGTAAGGCTGTATGATCAAACCAAGACAAACTGCAGTTCTTAAAGGTTTGAAAAATTAAAAAGCACATATATTAATAAAAGAAATGGCAGCAGAGATGGTGTGTTCCTTCCTTGTATAAAAAGCAGCTACACGTCAAAACACGTGTTCCTAAAATAGCAGCAAAGAATTGCTTATAAAAAATTAAGGTAGTCCTTGTGGTCCCCTGAGGATCCTTGCAGACTGCCCTTCCTGAAGCACAGAAAAATAGTCCTGGTGATAAAAATAAAACAATATACCTATTTTCGAAGTCCTGAGCAAGTACAGATTTGTCTGAGAACTCTGGTATTGCAGTCAGGATGCTGTAACTCACCAGTAGCCATAACAAAATATACAGAGTAGTTTAATAACTTACCATCCAAATTAGCAAGTTTTGTGCTCTGACTGAAAAAAGAAATATCTTTGTGCATTTTTAAAAAATATAAACCAGCATTCATTAAAAAAATATAACTTTTTTACATGTTTGAGTGGATGTGAGTTCATGGTTCCATGCATGTATGTACTGCAGTGGATAAAGGATCAAATTAATGCCTCTGGGGGGTTGAAATAATGGAAAAAGGAGCTTGTTCTGGGCACCCCCTAGAGCTATTGCTGGAGTGCTGAAAAGGGCCAGGACGGGCATAGAGTCTGTGCCTACTCCGTGGTTGGCTGCCTGTTATGATCAGTATCCATGGGAAGAAAAAAATGCGTGTGGTACTGCATCTATCAAGATTCAACCTCAAGAGATTGGTACTGCAGTCCCAAATGCGTGGGACTCTTGCTCATTAATTTATTCTCACTCAACATCTTTCTACTGCTCAGCTGTTCAACCTTTAATCTGTAGTGTATAAGAGTAATTTCTTATTGCTCCAAGACTCCAGGCTTCTCTTTTTTGAATGATTGATGAGAACTGTACCCAGAATGACAATACTGCCAGCCGAGCCATGGCAGTCTTCTTATGGTTGCGGCACAAATTCCAAAGATGTTTGTTGAGCCACATCCCCTGTGGGTGCTTGCTCCTCTTTGGCAAGCCAGCAATTCTTATGAGACAAACTCTGGAAAAATCACTTGCTGAGACCAAATACAGCTGGGAGGACTTGGAGGCGGAAGGGAATACTCATAGCATATAGGTACAGAAACACCAAGGGTAAGAGGATGGTTTGACTATCAAACCAGTGGTCTTCCTTCCCTCCCTCCCACCCTGAAGACTAGCTCAGTCTCCTTGTCTTCTAGAAGAACCTCAGTGCTGGGTGTCACAATGTCCCTCATGAGCAAGAAAGCACGTTCATCCCATCTCCGCACCATCACAGGTTCTTAGACTCACTACCACCACTCCTCAATAGTGGGACAGAAAGGATCATGAGTTAATCCTGGAGGCTACGGAAGCTGTGCTACAGAGAATGCCAGTTTGAGATACACGGAGTTCTTTCCAACTGAATCACCAATCTCACCTGCCTCAAAACCAAGGAACCCCTTTTGCTAACCCTTCTGCTACTAAGGGAGAGGGGGGAGCACAAGGAAAGACTGCACTTCTTGACCACAAACACCAGGAAAGAAAATTGATGTTAGGGTTTGCTAAAATGAAAAGCCCCATTCTCACCCCTTAGAATACCCACAATATTTTTTTGGCTATATACTTTGTAGATTTTCCTTCTTCTTTTTTTTGTTATTAAGAACAACATTCCCTTAAACAGCCACATCTTTACAGACCTGGATTCTGTTTCACAGTCACAAGGAAATCAGACGCTATTGTCACATAGGAGATTAGTCGCAGACAGTGGGTGGCTAAAGACAATAGAAGGCAAGAAGCAACAGCAGCAGGTGAACTGAGATCCTGTTCCCAGGTTCGGCTAACACAAATGTGACTGTCTTCAAGGGAGACATCCTACACTCACAAATGTTACCGGCACTAGCTAATTACATCTTCTGACTACAGTCAGGAGGGGAGAAAAAGATAACACAAAGGTACTACTCACTAAAGACGATGACACAAACCATAGGAGGACTCTGGTTTCTCGGTCCATGGTCAGAAACCCATTTATTAAACATTATAAACTTATCAATGTACACCATTTCCTATATACAAATCAAGTTTATCAATTTAAAAAAGTGCTGTTTGAAATAAGGTTTTATTTAAAGCACAAGGTAATGGGAATTGCATCTTAACTGAAAGTGAATCCGTTCACAAGTATTATTGAGGACACAGACACATCGACGGGGGCACAAGACACCTTTTAAGTCTTAACGTTGATTTACTGAAAACTTTGAGGAGAAACATTCATCTTATTTTATACAAACAGTACATAGTGCTTCCATCATCTCTATTAAAATTAAGTATACAGTTTAATCCTTTTAAAGCAAGGTACTCTGAAAACTTCTATTTTAAAATACCAGCCTATTTACCTATTCCAAACAAAAGGCCCAAATCCTGCAACTGAATCAAGGCAGATAAAAATATATGCCTGTGTAGACGGACTGCAGGCACGTGAGCTAAGTAAAAAAAACCACTTTTCCAAGGTATCCTACCACAAAAATGAGATGATCTAGCATACAGATCTCTTAAATAAACCAACCAACCCAAGGACTATAAAAAGGTGGCCGGACAGTAAGAAATGTCAAGTGACCACTATAAACATGTTTAAAATGTAACTGCACAATAGTATAAACACACAAAGGATGTTGTTTATTTCTCTACATGCCACAGTTACTTGTTCTACTCTATGCTACGCGGTAGTTTGCCAATATTCTCCAAATGCGATCACACCAGGGGATACTATGCGATACTGGATCCATTCTTGACTGCTTTTGCTCCATTTTGCAACATTAAGGCCAGCCTCCAGGAAGACTGCTGAAGTGATTTGAGAAGCAAAGTGATACCGAGTGGTAGTTTGGCTGAGAGAAGTTCGGCAGAAGACTCGATAAAGAGAATATCAGATCAATTCACAGGGACAAGATGTAAGAACAAACTATTCAAAGGACTTCACTACACACAAATGAAAAGGAAAGAACCAGCCAACAGCTTGAATTCACACTTTTTGGATTTTTCAGTGACACCAGTGTGGGGGCACTTTTTTTTGTGTGATATGAACGCACTACTTCAATCCCATTTAAAGTTAGTACAAATGAAAAGATAGTAGTGAAAAAACGCTTTATTCTGGCTGCTGGAAACGGAGGCAGAGAAAGCGCTACCAGTATGAAGGAACAGTGCTGAAAATATCCTTGGCGTTTACATTAGGAGATTCCTACAGCAAACCTAGCTTTGTTCTATTGCACAAAAGTTGTAAATGAAAATAAAAGTTCACAGAAATGTAACATTTTAGAAACCACTTTTGAAAAAGGAAAGTAAGGGCACTCAATTCCAGAAAGTTCATTCAGGAAACCACAAGCCATTTCTGGGCAACTGCAGGGCATCAACGTTAGACTTGAGAATAACAAGGAATTATTTCAGCCTTGCAGGCCCAACAGTACGTAAATCTAGTGAAATCCACAGAAATCATGTTGTCTGACCAGACACGCGCCTTCACTTTTCTTGAACTGCAATTGTGCTTGGAATCATCTGCTAGCGGAAAGCTTCCGGTATTCAAAAGGTACTTTCAACAGCTGCTGAGATCGCTTTACACAGGACGTGCAGATAGACCGATCCACTTTATTTACCTGAATTTGCATTTGTATCTTCAAGGATGGATCTCCACATCTACAGCTGACTTCGCAGGAGTTCTGCCTACTGAACTCGCCCAACGGTCCTTGGGGTGGGAGAACTGAGACCCCAGCAAAAAACCATGACATCGGATTGTCCTAAGGCAGCTCGAATGTGAACAGATGTCAGATAATCTGCTTCAAAAGTATAGCATCGCTATCAAATGCTGTGTTTTCCTAGGCTCTCTAAACAGATTGCCAAATATATTCTGTGCGCAAACCGGTTTCCTTTTGATATATGATTAGAGGCCTCATAATTTAAAGCGTGATTAGCCAATATCTTCTTATCTATAGTAACTACAGCATCCTGTAGTAATGCAAGCCCTAAAAATCATTATAAAAAAATATTTCCTCAGAGCACTTTAAATAATTTACAAAATTCTACAAAAACTATGTATGTTTATCCATGATATCCCTGTTAAATAGAAGCATTTTTCACATTAGTGTGTATATGATATACAGGTATCAGTATCTCCCACTGTCTCTCCTTTCATGTCTCAAGTTTTATCAAGGTAATTATAGTTATTTTCTAAAAAGATGGTTACTGCAAAAAAAAAAAAAAAGTGTACTTACATATTTGAAACCTTTCTTTTCAAGAGGGAATCTGAGCAGTCCCCTGCAGGTAGGTCAGTAAATTTTGCACACGTTTTGTCTAAAACTTCCTGCCTTTGGCCCACTTCACAAGCAGTTTCCCTATTCTGCAGGACAGGTGTTTTTCCTTCCAAACTGGAGCTGGATACCTGAAATTCTTCCTGCACGTCACTGTCCTGGCAGATAACTTTTTCCTTCTTAATGCATATCTGCACACTGTTATCCATACGTGCTCCTGCACTAGTTTTATCCACTGCTACTGCTGTCACATTTACTTCCTGCAGTGGGCAACCTAAACTTGGACCTGACATCCTGTCCTGCTGGTTATCCTCTCCCTTACTGCATGCATGCATACTCTGCTGAGATGTGTCTCTGCTAACTTTATCTGCTTTTGCCACTGCCGTACTCTGTTCAGGGCGTGGGGGATCTAAATTTGAATCGGTCCAGCTGCCTTTGTGGATATCTCCTTCCTCGATCCGCATCTGCGTGTTCTCAGCTTTGGATATTCCTCTGCAAACCTTATCTACTTTTACTGCTGTCACACTCCGTTCCTGCAAAGGGAGACTTGAGTGTGAATCCGACTGGTCTCCTGAAGCATCAGCCTTTCTGCCACCCTCTGCTTCCTCTTTGACGTACAAAGGAACAGCCTCCAGTCTTTCACAGGTTTCTGCTACGTGGGGACTTGACATTTCCACAGCAGGCTTCTGAGAAGAACTGGATTCTTTTATTGCTGCCATACACTCCCCACTAAATTCGCCTTTTGGCAAGGGGGCCTGATTAAGTTTGTCCGTATCCTGGGAAGCTACCTCTGTTCCTAATGCACCGCTCTGGGCGAGCAAACGTTCTGCTTTCTGCCTTTTGTTCAAAAGCATGGATTTCTTCCTGTCCCGAGCATATTTCAGACCTGCAATAAATTTACTTGAAATTTTTAGGTGAAAGGTATTCTTTCTTTTAGATCTAGTCTTTGCGTTAATTACTTTTTGTACTTTACAACCTTCATTTTTGCTGGTTTTAGATGGAAGCATTTTCTGCATGGGCTCTGTATTAGGGACATCTTTTTTACCTGTTGCATTTCCAGATAACTCATCATCAGCAACACCTTTAACCCCCACCACTCCTTGCTTAGCTTTTGGCTGACCAGTAGTATGAAGATTAACATTCTCTGCAGAGGAAGCAGATTTCCCACTGCCATGTAACATTGCACTCTTCCCTTCTGTTCTCTGAGAGTTCTTCAACTCATCAGTTTGCTGAGATACCTCAGTCTTTTTACTCTGACCCAGCATGAGGTCAATCTCATTTTCAGCTGGCTGTTGCTTTACTTTTCCTTTATTAGCAGTTTGTTTGGTCACTCTCAACAGGTCCAGAGTTGCATCATCTTTTTGTATCTCTGAATTGCTTGCAGAGTCTTTAGCCTTTTCTGCCAAAAACTTCCTAATTTCTTGTTCAATGCTGTCATCGCTGTCCACTGAACTGCTGTCATCGGCGTCTGACGCAGCTGTGAAAGTACATTTTCTATTTTTAGCTACCTGCAGGTTATTCTGGTTTGAAGTTGGTTTAGGTTTATATCCTTTTTTAAGCTGTAAGTTAAACTCCAAGTTCTTCATGGTTTCTGTTTTTTCGCTGCTAAGTTTGACATTTCTGTCGTCTGGGGGATTTCTGATTGCATTCTCTTTCACAGCTTTTCTAGGTTTTGAAAGGCAGCTTTTCAGTAGCTCGGGATTCTTACATTTCCACTCATTTTGTTGGAGGCTACTAAATTCATCTAGCAGCTGAGTTTCTGTCTCGCTAAACCTGACTTTTTTCTTGCACTGAGATTTCTGGTCCTTGGACTTCTTCTTTAATTTTCTTTTAGACCGTAAAAGGTCCTTGATAGCACTATCAAGGTCCTCATCGCTATCCAGAGAACTGCTCTCATCATCCGAACCATCCCTCTCTTGAGTTTGGATGGTATTTTTCATAAGAGTTCTTGCGCTGCTCTGAACCTGCATAAAAGGGTTTACAGAGTCCAAGGCCGTACATTGGCCAACAGATCCAGGTAACCCGGAAGACACCAGCTGCAGCTGCCTAGTCTCTTTGCTACTGAGCCTTTGAGCATCACAGACCTCTGCAGGGCTGCTCAGGGCACACCCCTCTTGGAGCACAGGAAATTTTGAATAGTTACCTGGCTGGAAAAGTCCTGTCTCCAGCTGTTCAGGTGTTTTTGATGCACCTTGTTTCACTATTCTGCCTTCCCTTTTAAGTCTCCTTTTACGACTCAGTGATAGCTTCAGTGTTTTGGGAAGAGAAGGCTCAAGGGTACCACTGAGGCTGTTTTGATCAGAAGGCAAAGGCATCTGGATTGAGTGTGACAGGCTGGGAGGCTTTGTTCCAAGGCTTCCTGACTGTGCTTTCAGAGCCAAAAAAGCCCTGATTTCTTGCTCTATACTATCATCGCTGTCCACAAGGCTGCTGTCACTTTCACAACGAGAGGAGAGAAGCTGGGGAGAAAAGAAGGAGTCTGCAGCGAGTGATTTGTTGTCACTTCCCATTTGGGATGGCATGATTGTTTTGGAAATATCAAGGATAGCTTCTGCACACATGAGTTCTGCAGATGTGTCTGCTCTGCAAGAAGCCTGCAATGTGAGCTCACAAGCAGCAATCTTGTTTTCTGGAGGTGCAAAATGTCTGGCTTTTTTCAGTGGTTTAAACAGCTTGTTGAATTCATTGCTGGTGCTTTCTAATTCTGTTGACTTTGAATTAATTTCTTTTCTCTTATTGCTTACAGGGCTTTTATGGATTTCTGGTGAGGCACTTTTTGTTGAGCTGATCGTCAGGCTTGCAGAAATGTCCGCCATACCCTTTGTATCAAATTGTTCCCTCTGCAAAGGGACACAGTCTGTTGCATGACCTGCCTCTTTCCTGATTTTCTCCAGCTGATAAAGCTGAATGGCTTCTTCAATGCCATCATCACTACTCGAGTCAGATGCATGCGTGCTCTCGTTGGCAAGTGCTCCCCTTGTCTCCCAGTAATTAACTCCACTTTCTTCATTTCGCTCCACTAACCAGGGCTGGCTGGCAGTGGCCATTTCTAGATAGGCTTGGTTCATTTGGCTGAAGTCACTAGGCTCTTCTTGGATTTTGGACTGCAAACACTTGGACTGTGTGCTGGTTTTCTGTATCTTGGGATGGTGCCTCAAGAGCAGCGCATTACAACCTTGCTTTATAGCACCACAGTTTTTGTTTGTTGTTTCTTTGTTGCATTTTAGGACAGCTCTCACATGGGATTCTTTTTTATCCTTCCTGATTACACATTTATTAATTTCTTGCTGCTTCTTCTCATTCAAGAACTGCACTATTTCAGCTTGTATGCTCTGTTCAAAAGAGTCATCGCTGCTGATGCTCTGAGGGGAAGCAGGCTGTAGCCTTTTACTAATTCCCAGGTGGTCAGACAGGTACTCTTCTGAGAGCATCTCAGCTTTAAATTTCACAGGGAGAAGGTTACCAGCCATTTTGTTCTGGGAGAATTCTCTCTTAAAACTTTTGTCTCTGCTTATATTTTCAGAACACTCTGCATTCCTTTGCAATGACTGGTCACTTTTGCTTTTTGCTTTCAAGTACTCTTGAATGGCTTCCTCTATACCTCGGTCAACAGAATCGTCGCTATCAGAATCAAGCAAGAGAGTTCCAAACCCCACATTCTCTTCCACTTCAGTGTCGTCTGAATCAGCAGGGCAACCACACTTGGTATATTGAGGATGCTTCTGTAGCAGTGTGGTGCTAGATGCGACTCTGTTACTAGTGCCCTTTTCTCCCTTTTGTTTCTTCTGCATAATACAATCATACTCATTGTTCATACCCAGGGGAGACTCTTGGCTCTGCAGGTTGTTTATGATCATCTGAACTTTTGCACTTACAGAGGTTCTAGTGACGTCCCCTTCAGATTCAGAGAAGCAAACGGGGTATCTACAATTCCTCACTGGTCCAAAGGACTCCCATTGCGTCTGAAGAGCTACCAAAGGAGAAGCATTCATAAGGAACATTCTAGCAGACAACAGCGAAGTCCACAATGGAACAGTTTTTCAGACTGGTCTCTCTTCCATCCTACAATTAAAAAAGAGGAAAATATTGTTTATTATGCAACTACCCTCTAGAAGTTCCATGTAATAATACTGGTAACATAAATTGTAAATTATTAACACTCAGACTTATAGTGCCAGATAATCACACGAGTCACTCCTCAACATCACTTCAATGGGTAAATCAGTCACTACTGCCAAGACAGAGCACTCATCATTTGTGGTTTTCAGTATTTTCTGGCACAACCATAATCCAATTCAGGTAATCACTTCCAAAACTCTTCCTGCCCTTTTCATTGAAGGTTGCACTCTCTTTTGCGCACGTTCCTAAATCACTATGTATTGTCAAGACACACAAAGAATCACTCTGATGATACTTCAGTGCACAGGTGTGTGTGATCCCCTTCTGCGCTAAAGTTCTCTGAATATTTTTGCAATGAACTTCATGGCAAGAGAGAAAGAATGATTTTAAGGGAATCTTTCACAATGAAGTGGAATTGGTGGGAGTGGAGAACCCTGCAAAATATTCTGCTCCCTGTGTTTCCTTTGACATAATTGCCCTTTTTAAAGAACGCTTGCCATGCATAGCTCAGCTTTTCAGTTTTACAACGAAAACAATGCTGGCTATGTCCACATGGTGTATAATGGGCGGATGTGAAGCAAGCTTGCCCATCCTCTGAGATGGTGGAACACAAACCAACTCTTATTCAAAGAGCAGAGTAACTGCGTTACTGATGTTTGAATGCACACACTAGCCCGAGACAGCTTTTACTAGTTCTGGCTTGGCATTAAACACACACAACTAAGGGACTTGGGGCAGCTCAAAGAGAAGGAAAGGGAGCTTATTTCTTCCTGAAACATACTATACAGCAATAACCCTGAGACATCAATCACTCTGGTCTCATCACAGGACAAAAACTCTTGGTAAACACACATCTTTAAGAGTTTTTAAAAGCAAGATGAAGATTATGAACTATTCTTCGTATTATAGTAGAAAACCCAAACAGAATGAAGCCCTGTTTCATGTAATAGTCAAAAATGCCATCCAGAAAATGCCAGATAACATCCCAAAGAGTTCACAACTTCCACGTGGTCCCATGAGGGCTGAAGGTTTCCCCTGCAGCATCATTTGGTGGGATCAAAGCAGTGTCTGGCTGACACAAGTCATACAGCAACCCCATCAAAAAGCTACAGCAGTAGAGTGGTTCTTCAAGCCCATTTCACAGTCTCCCATACAAATCCACCGAGCCCTGATTGCAGTGTGGCACTGGACTCTACCGACCTAAAGACACAGTTCTTCCTCTGAATCCTCTCCGACCTTGCCCTTGTCAATTATTCTCTAGTTCTGCTTTCAAATTAATCAGTGGCAATAAATATTTTAAAGAATTAACGATTCTAAACTCTTCAAAAGAAGTATATTTATTTGCTACTGAGAATAAGATAGCAGACAACCAGGGAAGACAATTCTTTGTCACTTTTTAAAAGAGGATGGTGCTCCAACAAAGAGTGTAGTATACCATAACAAAAGCATAACAAATGCTTTTGTCAAAATTATTCTGGGACCTGTGCTCAGGGAGCAGTTTTATCGCCATCTTGTTAGTAGACTAGAATATTCTTGAAATCCTATTGACCAAAGCAGGGTCAGCCTGAGCATGCCTTACATGGTGTCCACAGAGCGTTTAGCTCTGAACACACCACTGATAATGCTTTGCTGCTTCTTTTGCTAGTTCTCTGCTGCGGAACGTCTTAGCAGAACATATTTTAACCCAAGGTCTGGACAGTCATTTCTGATTTTCTTTTCCTCAGTGGTAATTACTTTCAAAACATCATTCCTGCAAGATTAAAAGTTTTAAGTGTAGTGACCAACAACATCCCTCCTT
Source organism: Vanellus vanellus (assembly GCF_965231255.1). Lineage (NCBI taxonomy): Eukaryota > Metazoa > Chordata > Aves > Charadriiformes > Charadriidae > Vanellus > Vanellus vanellus. Next base: position 9,764,603 of record NC_138923.1, on the reverse strand, counting down.
GCTAGCTGGTACCCAGAGCAACCCAACACACGCTGTTTTAACTTCCACCTTTTAGTGAACTGAAGGATAGTTTAGACTGACTTCTCCTCTACACACACCAATAAAGCGCAGCACTCCCGACTGTTCGTGTATTTGGCTGTGAACTAACCGGGGAAACACCACGCAAGCAGCCTGACACAAGGCGGGTGAGAACCTCAACTTTCAGAAAGACTTGAATGAACACACAATTTCTAAAGTAGCCTCCAACACATTCAGTAGGGCAAACATAAATTAAAAACCCATTTTTCCTTGTAATAAGCAGCTAAGGATCAAAAAGACAGAAATTAGAATACCTAATTATCTTGAAAAAATGCAATTAACACACTTAAGCTCCCAGCTCCATTAAAAAAACCCCAAACTTACTTCCTGTTAACCTATTTCCACAGTTTCCAGGAAAGGGGCAGGTGCATTCGCTACAACATGCCATGATCGCTGTCACCCTGCAAGGACTACATGAGGGGGATGAACCTTTCTGCCCCAGCACCGCTTCAGGCCCGGGCACCCACCCAGGGGTGCGGGGACTGAGGGGGCACCCACAGAGGGTGTGAGGGGACACCCCGGGGCTGCATGAGGGGACAAGAACCAGGGGACACCCACAGAGGGCGTGAGGGGACACCCACCTGGGGGACAACCACAGAGTGTGAAGGGATGCAAGGGGACATCCACGGAGGGTGTGGATGTTTAGAGACTTTTAGATGTGGTGTTGGGGGATATGGTGTAGGGGAGAACTTTGTAGAGTAGGGTAGATGGTTGGACTCAATGATCCCAAGGGTCTCTTCCAACCTAGACAATTCTATGATTTCTATGACACGAGAGGACACCCACCCGGGGGACAACCATAGACGGTGTGAGGGGACATGAGGAGACACCTGCAGGGAAAATGTGAGAGGACATGACAGGACACTCGCTGGGGGGCAACCACAGGGGTTGCATGAGGGGACAACCCACCCAGGGGACACATCCACAGGATGTGAGGGGATACGAAGGGACACCCGCCTGGGAGACACCCACAGAGGGTGCGAGGGGACATGAGGGGACACGAGGGGACACCCACCCAAGGGACATGTACAGAGGGTGTGAGGGGATACAAAGGAACAGCCACCTGGGGGACACCCACAGAGGGTGTGAGGTGATGCAAGGGGACATCCACGGAGGGTGTGACGGAACACCCACCAGGGGGGCACCCACAGAGGGGCTGTGAGGGGACACAAGGGGACATCCACCTGGGGGACATCCAGAGAGGAGCTGTGAGGGGACACGAGGGGACACCCACCAGGGGGGCACCCACAGAGGGTGTATGAGGGGACACGAGGGGACACCCACCAGGGGTGCAGCCACTGAGGGTGTGTGAGGGGACACGCACCCCGGGGGGACGCCCGGAGGCGGCGTACCCGGGGCCACCGCCGCGGGGCGCCCCGCCCGCTGCCCACAGCCAGCCGGGCCCTGCCCGCGCCGCCATGGCTCCCCCTTCCCGCCTTCCGCCGCCCTCGCCCGGCCGCGCCGGGCCCGGACCTGGGCCTCGGCCTCCTCAGCCTCAGAGCTTCGGCCTTCGGCGGGGCCCCGCCGCGCCGCCCCGCCCGCCCCCCCGGCGCTCACCTGCCGCCACGGCCGCGGGGGGAAGCCGAGAGGGGCTGCTGGTGGTGGTGGTGGTGGTGGTGGTGGCGGCGGCCGGCCCGGGCTCGCCGCTCCGCCGGGCTCCGCTCCGCCGCTGCCCGCCGCGCTGGTGCAGGGGCGGGCGGCGCTTCCTTCCCTGCCCCCGGGGAGCGGGAGGCATGCGCCGCAGGGCTCCGCCGGGGAGGCGGGGGCGACCGGCCGGCCCTCGGCGGCCGCCGGCTCTGCCCGCGGGAGCGGCGGGGCGGGGAGGGGCCGGGCCGGGCCGGGCCGGGCGGCACCGCCGCCGGGGCACAAAGGCGGGCGCGGCCTCCCCGGGGCTCGCTGCGGACGGAGCGGAGGGACGGTGTGGAGGGGGTCTGGAGCCCGTTTAACGATTAGGCAGTGGAAGGGCCGGTGGGGAGGACGGCGGACATCCCGCCGGCCCTGTGGAGAGGGGGCTTTTTGCAGAGCCAGGGAAAGATTTGGGCCCCAAACCCGCGTCCTGCAAATGGTGACCAGCTGTGTCCAGGCAGAGGCTTTGAAAACACACGTACCGGGTGTTCACGCTGTTTAAATTTTGAGATGAGTCGAGTACAACGCAAAAGAGGATAATAATTGGTTGCACTCCCTTTGGGGTGCACTGGGGGCTGCCAAAGGTGGGGAAAACTCAAAACATCGGTAAAACAACTGTCCCAAACCCGAAGTTTAGGGATGCAAGACTAGAACTGGGGTTAAGGGAGCTGAGGCCTGTTTTTTCAGAAGCTGAAGCGGTTGGTGCTTTGCCTCCTGGAGTTACCAGGGTGTAGGAGATTTCACATGGAGGAACAGCCAAGTTTTGGTGCTCTGTTTTGTTTTGGCGAGCAGGTTTTCCCCAAGGATGTGCTGCCAGCTGCGTTCCGTCGTCCCCATCCCAGAGCCAGGTTGCGGCATCCTTCCTTTGGGGACACCCGTTTCAACCTGCTCATTCACTAACACGCACAGAGTGAGTCATAACTCTCGTATTGTAAATCTTCACGAGCATTTCCATTCTTAGTTTCTCCCAAACAAAAACCTGGTGCCTTAACCCAAAGTGCTGCATGTTTTCACTTTGCCAGTGCATTTTTTTCCCCCGTGGTGCCTGAACACCTGTGATGCTACGGAGGAAACCAGCGTCTTTCGGCTGGAAAATCACTGAATCACAGGGAAAATGCTCAGGCTGGGAAATGTCAAGAGAACAGCGGTGGGGAACAGCAGGCATGAAGGGTCCCAGGCTGAAAAATGGGGTGACAGCTCGTGGCAGTGCAGACCAGGCACTATACTCGTGTCCCACTGGGCTCCTCTGCCATAAGGAAAATTATTGGCAGTGCCTGAGAATGTGGTGAATGTCAGAATCAGGGCCATTATTCTTAATAAGTGCATTGCATACAATTAATCATCTTCTGTGTCACTTTTCCGGGGAGGACCATGAATATGATCTGAGGGCTGGAGCCCCTCTGCTGGGTGGACAGGCTGAGAGAGTTGGGGGTGTTGATCCTGGAGAAGAGAAGGCTCTGGGGAGACCTTATTGTGGCCTTCCAGTCCCTAAAGGGGCTCCAGGAGAGCTGGGGAGGGACTCGGGATCAGGGAGTGGAGCGATAGGATGAGGAGGAACGGTTTTAAACTGAAAGAGGGGAGCTTTAGATTAGATATTAGGAAGAAATGTTTCCCTGTGCGGGCAGTGAGCCCCTGGCGCAGGTTGCCCTGAGAAGCTGTGGCTGCCCCATCCCTGGAGGTGTCCAAGGCCAGGTTGGACGGGGCTGGGAGCAACCTGGGCTGGGGGGGGGTGTCCCTGCCCATAGCAGGGTGGTTGGAACTGGGTGATATTCGAGGTCCCTTCCAACCCAAACCATTCTATGATTCTATGATTCATTCAAAGGTACAGACACCTTGCTTGACTGGTGTTGCCATTTCTGCCGCTGCTTTGAAAATACATTGCAGCACCACTGTGCAGCTCGGGAGAAGTTTAACTCAGGAGTTAGAGGGCAATTTTCTGATGCAGTGCTGAACACCGGTGAGAATTTAGCCAGGCTCTGAGGTGAATCCATTCTGTCCTTGCAGAAAGAGAAGGTGCTGCTGGAGCTGACAGCATGGTTAGAGTGAAACTGCCCTGTACCTGGTATTGGTGCAGGGTGGGTGCCAGACACTGTGGCTCTGAGCTGCAACGCTCTTCAGAAGTTTTTGTGCTTACTCTGTGGCAACACATCACAAGATGTGGGTCTGACATATGCTGAGTGCCGTGGAACAGATTTCTACCTGCTTTCACCCCAGAGATGCTTGTTTTGGGGACCACACCTATTTTCATTCCCTGAGGAATTATACCCTTTCCTGGACTCCAACCTCGTGTTCTAATTTTTTCTCTTCCCAGGAGTCCACTACCCACCTAACCAAGTCTGACCCTGGGGATGTGGGACAGGACCGTGTTTCAAACCGTCAGACACAGTTATAGACTCATACTAATTTATCTCCTGCTCTTACAATAGATAAAACAGAGCCGATAAGACATTTCGCCTGTGTGTTCCTGTCCCTGGGATATGTAATATGCTTTTATATTCCGAAATGACTCGCTTGAACAAGGCTGCTGAAAACAGCACAGCCAGCATCTGTGTGCAGAAGGAAACAATGAACTTGCTTTTCCTTCACTGCAGAATTGCAGCCCGGAGGTGAGGAAACTTTGCTCCTTTCACCATATTCCTCCTAATGCCACTCCAGAGGAAAGAAAGGGCTCTTGTGTTCGTGTATCCTCTCCGGCCAAGTCAATTTACATGTGAATGCACTTTAAAAATAAAATGAAAGTCAAAGCTGTGGCCAGGAGCCTGATAAATGTTCTTGTGCACGTGCAGTTGCGTGGAAGGGGGAGGCTGGCCGCTGCTGGAGAGCTCTGCTGTTACCAGCAGAGGTGGCATTTTGTGGCTCTGCAGAGCAGGTTGCCTCCATGTGCAGCCTTTGACTTGAAAGAAGAGCAGAGCCTCTCCCCGAGGTCCCATTAGGGATGATTTGTCTTCCTGATCCACGATCTTTGAGGAAATGAGAGCAGTGGTCCCCATTCCTCTGTCCCCGCTGGACGGATGACAAAGTCACGAGCACTAATTGGACCCCTTGTTAGGATGGCCGGAATGGCAGAGAAACAGTCATGTTTTCAAAATGAAACATATTCCCTGACCTCGGGAGCTGCTCATCCCATTTGCAGCTTATTGCAGGGGGTAGGAACAGGCGCTCATTATAGGTGGCTCCGGAGACATTAGAGGCAAAAGCTGCTGTGGGTTATCAGAGGCTGAAACCGGAGCTCAGGTGATGGCTTTTTTTGTTATTATTCCAGCAAGAAAAAGGACAAGATTAAAAACAAAACGGTAAGAATAAAAGGACTCACCTCGGAGTTCTTCTTGTTGTCAGGTAACCTGTGGCTTCGTGGCCAATTACAGTTCCTACATAGAGCCGTGTTAAAACACCAGGCATTTCTGCCGCGCTGGTGTTTCGTTGGGAATATGAGTCACACCTCATTCCGGCTGAGGGCACAGCCTCAGGTTCTGCAAACCCTTTCCTCTGCTGGTGGCAGTTTTGCATTCCCCACGCACATCTTTGGGTTTTGGGGTAAAACCAACCCACAAAAGTGAAATCCTGCTGTGACCACTGAGGTTTTGGTTGAAGAAGCCACAGGGAAAGGAGGTGGATGGAGTCCGGTCTGAACCTTGAGCTCAGTCAGTATTTGAGGTCCATGTATCACATGGCTCCACCAAACTTCAGGAGGCTCAAAACTCTTCTGGAAAAAGTAGTGCCACCATCGGCTTTAAAATAAATCTTGCGGGCTGCTTGCCTCTGGGTCGAACTGGGGCTCAGGTGTGGCTTGAGCATTGTTTCCATCTTGCACAAATTCGCTCGTGCTACGAGCGGCAGCGAGCGCTGGGCACATCCTGGGCGGCAGCAGGTCCCACGGAGCAGCAGGTCGTGGTGGTGGCCCGGCTCCTACGTCCTCCTGCCCCCTTCAGCTCCTTCAGTCTGATCGCTGGTGGCGTATTAGATGGAGTGCAACTGGATCATGTAGTAACATGGTAAATTGAAGAGTTTAGTTGTTATTTAATAAATGCCAAGGAGACTCATGAGGCCTTGAAGTTGTAATAGAAAGATCTAATTCAGAAAAAAAGGAACAGAGATGCCTGTGAAAGCTGCCAGCAAACAGCGCTGGATATCGAACGTTTCTATTTGCTCTCCGAATGGAGCAGAGATGGTGTGAGCTTCCTTACAGCAGGGCTGGATGCTGCCCGAGGAAGCAGCATCTGGGGCAGGAGGAGGTCCGAGGGCAGTTCTCGGTGGAGCTCGGTCCCGGGAAGCTTCACTGTGTTTCTTGCCTTAGAAAACACCATTGGTGAAAATCGCCTTTGGATGCCAGATTTTTTTAGGAAAAGAGACCCCACTGGCTCCATGAGACACATTCAGTGGAAAGTATCGCCTGGAGGTACAGTTATAGAATACATTTAATGGTTTTGAGTCAAATCTGGTTAACTTCCCGTTCATTACTGACCATCATACAAAATATAGCTGCGGATCTCTGTGGAGCACAACCGTCTGGTTTTGAAGATGTCCCTTTTCAGGAGTAGCTCTCAGTGTATCCGGCATAAGAATACAACCTGAGAAATACAATTTAGTGCCAAGAGGTTTGATTGCAACCCTGACCTTTCCTTGCTGTCGCATGGCGGAGAGACCTGTAAAATTCTGAAGGAAATGGTGACACCTCTCTCCTCTTCTGCTCCTGGAACCTTTTAATAGTTTTTGTACCGCCCATTCCTATCTAGGTTAAATAGTAAATTTTTCACGTTTATAAACATGGAAGTGTGCTGTATGGGCTCCTAAGAGTTTTCTTTACGCGAGTCTTCCCTTTCTGTCCAGTTTGGTGGGCTTTGCTCTGAGGCAATGCTGTCTGTCTTCCCACGAGGATATTTCCAGCCGGATTCTGTTCCTGTCACAATTCTGCTTGTGCCCATTAGGTGTCAGACTGTTATCGGCACAGTCTCCTCCAGTTTCTGGGGCTTCGCAGAGAAGAGAGGCGAGTATGAGAAGCCAGGAGCCAAGCCTGGCTTGTCTAGGGTGCTGGCTGCACTCCCGCCTATGGGTCCTCCCCAGAAAGGGCAGACTGGGTGGTGTGGAGCTCACTGGGCCGCCAAACGGGGACTTTCTGCTGGCCTTGGCCCAGGCTTTACCGGCTGTGGTTCCTCTGAAGCCACTGCCAGCTTGTCCCGGGGCTGCAGGCTGAGCGTTCACAGGCAGCAACGCCTGCCCCGGTACTGCGGGGTTTTGCAGTGCGTTTATATTTTAGATCCTGTGTAATCGCCTGCCTCAGGTCAGCTCTTCATATCGCAATAGCTCCTTCCTTCTGCTCTGGGATCTGCAGGGTCACCAAGGCACTGCCAGAGCAGTGACGGGCCTCTTTCCACCCTGTCCATCATCCTTTTGGAGATGAGTGTTGAAGTTCAGTGTTGAAGGCGGGTGCCAAGCCGTGCCAGCAGCGTGAGTGCAGGGTGCTGGGACAGCGCAGATGTTTCCTGCATCTCCGGGCTTGGGAGCACTGACGAACACACGGGGATTCATTCAGAGACAGAAAGTCTGTCTTTTTTTTTTTTTTTTTCTTTTTAATGAACCATGTGCAGAGTTTCCCACAGCATCACTTTGATTTCAGCCACAAGCTGGGATATAAACATGGGCATTAGGTGCCATGAGCCAAGGTGGAAGGTGATGAAAAGGGGCCTGTGAGCTTCAAAATGGCCTATTTAAAGGGGAAGATCAAAGACACACAGTGGGATAGATACCTTCCCCTCTACATGAAGAAAAGCCATAATGAAACTGAGATGCTGCTCTGGCTATATATTTCAAAAGGAAACTGTTCTGCTTTGACTTTGTGCTGCAGTTGCTGAGAGCTTTAAGGGGACTGGGGGAGGCAAAGAAAACACGTTGCACTCCAGCTCCCCTCATTACTGCTCCTCCGACTCTTCTGCTGGAAAGTCCCAGCGCAGCCGTAGAGTTGTCCATCTGCACTTATCATGTCTTGCATTTATAGAGCGCCTTTCCTGACCAGCTGCTTGCTCAGGAGCATCCCTGCAGCCACCCGTGAGGCAGGGGACCACTGGATGACTTCTGCGGAGCAGCTCCCGGCAGAGCGGTCCCCAGTGCCATCCCAGTCCCCATTAGCTCTAAGCCAGTGTTTTTAAAAGGTGTCTTCACATGTAGGAAAGCTTTTCAGCTCACCTTCAAGGACTACTCTATTTTTAGCATCCGTGGACTCTCTTGGCTGCAAACAAGCGAAACCTCTCTGCGGTGAATTCACAACAGGGCAAGTGGCAGATGTTCAAAGTCTCCGACTGAAGCGTGGCACAAAGGGAGCCACTTGTCCCTGAGGTCCCTGTGGAGTGGGTTGAGTCCACGCTGCCACCATGGGCCACTGCCTGCCCGGTCACGCTGGGTGGGCAGCGGGGAAGGCAGGGGCCAGGGTGGTGGTGCACAGCGGGTCTCGCTCACCGGTGCCTTTGCAATTGGAAAATGCACTTTGCATGAGCAGGCTTTGATTAAGGATTTCCAAAAGATGGCTGTTTGGTTCAGTGGTTAAAATGCTTCCTTAAACGAGTTTTTGACCGAACCAAAGATTACCACTGTTTTGAATTTTCATCAAAACTGAAAAAACGTGCTGGGTCAGAGAGTCCATGCAATCCTTTTGACTTGGATTCTTCTCCAGCAAACCAGCACAGAGCTAATCACCCTCAGCGGAGCAGCCAGACAGGGTGAGAGCCTCCCTGCAGCTCTGTAGGGTGAAGGGACCTCCCAGGAGAGGCTTTGGGCTGGTGGAAGCAGCTTTTGGCAAACATGCTAATAGTTATTTGAAGTATTTGTTTTCCCCCGGTCCTCATTCTGCTCTCCCTGTGGACCAAAGTCACCTCCCAGTGCTCCAGCCCGGAGAGGCGGAGGGCAGGAGCCCTGGCCACCCTTGCTTTGGGCTAGCTGCAGCTGCACGCACTCCACATTCCCACCCACAGGCGTTCCTGCTTCTACATGGGGCTTTTAGGGCCATGGCATATGTCCAGTGATGGTAATTTTGGATGAAGCGCAGATTCACCCTCCCATTCTGCAGAGCTGTCAGGGACGGAGGAGTGTTGACTAGGCACCGCAAATGCCTTCGGTGCAACAGATCCATAAAAGCTTTGGAATCAGAGGAGATCAAATCCTGTCCTTCTGGTAAGCATTAAGAAAAACACAGTATTTAGAGAGGCACTTTCTCCTGGACAGGGCTTGTGCTGCTGGCATTATTGGAAAGCCCTTTTGAAGTGAAGACTCATCCTGGTCTTGAATCCCCTGGCAGTGGTCTGAGCCCCTCGGAGAGTGACCCAAACCCTCTCCGATCCGCCCAGCACCCCTGAGATGACAGCGTGGGGCCACAAACCCTCACCCAAAGTGTGGCTCACAGAGAAGATCCAATGATGCACTGATGCCTGGCGCTGCCCCAACTGGCCTGGGAGAATCAGAGCGGGGGGGAAAAAAGCCAATGACGTGATGTGCTTTATGTTTTTCTTGCTCCTTATGAACCCTACACAGTGCAGGGTGAGGGCTGGGTTTGACCCTCGGCCAGGCTTCCCTGCCCACCACCCAGCTTGGCCAAGGCTCAGAAAACCCACGAGCATGGAAGGGAAGGAGCGGAGGCAGTGCCCCGGGCTCCCGGCACCGCCTCGGGCGAGCTGTGCGCGCAGCCGCGCGTGGGACGGGAAAGCCGGAGCAGCTTGCAGACGTACGTGCCACAGACTGGGAGGAAGAAACCGGCTGCGAGGAGCTCGTGGGAGGAGGAGGAGAAAACTGGGTGTCAGCAAAGGAGGCAGATTGAGAGCTGAGATGTGTTAGTGGTTGTATTTGGGATATAATCAACGTTTCCTTGTGACTTGCACAATCTGCAGGGGCCTGAGTGGTATAAAAAAAAGATTATCTGTGGGAACGGAGCTCCTACATCCCCTTATGCTGCAGGAGGCTGCAAAGGAGGGTGAAGCCCTCACACCCTGTGCGAGGGCAATGCAAGTCAGAGCATGGGCTCATCTGGCTCCTCCGGGGCAGGAGGTGGCCGAGCTGGTGGGTGGCAGAGGGCAACCCCTGGTCCTGGGAGCTGGTGTGTGCACGGCTGGTGGGAGCCACCAGCACAACCAACCCCATGGTGTGCAGCCTCCTTTTCCTCTGGATACCTGCAGGTATGGCCCTGATGGTTTGTTCCGCAGATGTCTCTCCAGGGGAGATCTCCATCACGAGGGAAGAGCTGCCATCGGCACTGCGCTGGGCAGTGGCTTGGCCTCGGCACCCTTCAGGAAGGGGAGCAGGGAGCAAGGAGAGGAGCAGCGCTGCTGCCAGGGCAGGAGGAGGGGGGGCCTTTTTACCCCCCGCTTACATCTCCACTGCGGTAATTCATATGAGTGTCACTGGCACATCTGTGCAGAGAGAGAGAAGTAATACAGGTCCAGCTGAGCGGCGAAATTGCTTTCAGGGCTGTTGATTCCCGGCTCCGGGGTGTGCGGTCAGCTTGACTGCAGGCTGGGGATTTTTAATTTATTTCTTCCCCCTCTCCCTTGCCCTGTTCCTCGCAGCCAGCAGAGATCAGTCACATGTAAAGCAGGCAGTGTCAGCATCTTTGAATCCTATTCCCCCTGTTCCCATTCTCTGGGAAAGACGGGCCATCTGGGCTCATCCACGAGACCCTGAAATCGCTCGCACTGTGTCTCGCTGAAGGATTTGCATCTCGCTCATGACCAGACTGCTCTGCTCATCCTTATCCCATAGCCCCTCTGCCTGCCTGGATTTGGCCTCTTCCCTGGGACCGGTACCCGTTTCTCCTCTAGATGGTGCAACTGCCATTGGACACCAAAAAAAGCACCGCGATGCAGCCAGAGCCCGGTCCCTGCAGCAGAACGTGGGGTGCAGCCAGCCCTGGGGTCTGCCCCCACCTCCCCACGACCCCTTCCAGGTCTGTCCCACTGGCAGGATGGGTGGTGGGGAGTACAACCACATACACATCAGCCCCCCCGATGGTCTGTGCCAGGTACCTGTGGAGCATCATCGCTCCGCCGGCCACGGGCACAGGGCTGCGTGGAACCGAGGGGATGAGAAACCTGTCTCCTGCTATTCCTGGCATCTCTGTCCTTGGCAGAGCGTGTCCCGGCAGTGCCCGGGGGAGATGCTGGCAGTGTGCAGCGGAAGGCGGAGGAGAAGGGACAGATCCTGGGGGTGACCCCGTGCCTTGCGGCAATCGGGCTGTTTCCGTTCACACCGGGTGCGGAGAAAAGCGGCCGGAGGAGCCGCTATGCCATCATAGTCTTTTGTTAGAAACCCCGCTTGCCTGCCATCCCCTGACTCATCTCCAGGCGAGGAGGGATGCGGCTGCCAAACCCGCAGGACCGGCCAGGAGAATGGTCCCTGCAACGGGGCCGCTGGAGGCTGGGACACGCTGAACCACACTGTCCCACCCAGAGATTCAGCCTCACCACCCGTCCGATGGCAGCAAGGAGGACACACACAGATGTGCTACTCCTCCAGGGCCACCGCTACAGGAGACCCATCTCCTGGCAGCAGCCGGGCATTCATGGCTCAGGGGTTGCGTCAGGGCAGAGGGAGCTCAGCTGGGTTTGCCGGTCCCCGTGAGCAGATGAGGACAGCCACCGGCGAGCCGCGCAGACTGGATGTGGGACCCTGCAGACACAAGGGGAATCCTAGGCAGTTCTGCCTGCAATCCTCCCTGTTTGTTTAGGCTAAAACCAAATAAATGCAAGCTTAATGATTTGGGTGAAACAATAGGAGAGATTCCAGCATAAAGAAAGGTTTCCTTCTATTAAGCTTTGCTGGCAAGCTTTAGAGCCTGTATTTTAAATAAATGTTATGGGTGCATTTAAAAACACACCATATGTTCTCCCGCAGATCTTTCTGGTAGCTGCTATAGCGCGGCTCTCGACTGGGTCTCCTCCTCCCCTCGCCGTCAGCTCGCCTGGGTGGGTTTTGCTGTGCCGCCCATGGTGCCGCAGCCGGAGCAGAGCCCCGCGCCCCGACTCCTCGCACCAGCAAAGCCGCCTGTAGGACTCTCATGCCCCACAGCACGGGCACCAGCGGGTCTCATGAAGTCTCTGTTGTGAGCACAGGCTGCAAAATAAACTTATTAAAGGTTGGGCTGTTTTTGCCGGAGAGCTGATGCCCTTGCCGGGCACCTGCCCTGCATCCCTGCCACGATTGCCGCAGCCTCACCCTAGTTTTTGGGAAGCACCCCAAAACCCATCCAGGCTTTTTCTGTCTCCAGCGAGGTCAGGGAGAGTGCTGCCAGTGGGAAGGATGAGCGCAGGGAAGGAAGGGCCTGGAGCTGCAGCAGGATTTCGGATTTCTTAGTTCCCCCCGGCCGCTGTAGATGGCAGTCGGGCCCCGCCGCCCGCCCAGCCGGCAGCGCTGTACGCGGGCTGGCGAGGAGTCAGGGGATGAGCTCTGACTAAGTTTACAGCAGATTTTCCCTTCTGACAGATTACTGCTTCATTTGTAAGAGGAGAACTTCTCATTAAGTACGTTTTTGACATTTTGTTGGGGGGGGGGGGAGAAATTAAAATCCTCGTGATACGGAGCGCGCTGGAGCGCGAGCGCGGCTGAGCCGCCGCAGGTTCGGGGGCTGCGGTTGGGTGGGTTATTTTTTTTTTGCTTTGGCACCAAAGTCCGTTTTCATAATTATTCAGCTGTGAGCACAATTGCTGCGGGTGGGAGGCGTGTTTAAAGCAGAGCCCAGCTGAGACGCCAGGAGGACCTCGTGGTGGAGGAGCGGCAGCTCTCCGTTCCAGCAATTCTTGGATTTCAATGCTAATCCAATCAGGTTTGATTAAAGTGTATTTTCAAGGCAAAATCAAATCTAACTGCTGTTATTGCTGCTCTCGGCACTGTGCGAGGGCTGGGGCACACCAGGCTTTGGCTACCTGGGGTTGGTGATCACTAGCCTGAAGTCGGTCCCGGCTCTGCCAGGGACCCTCCGTGGCGGGGACCTGGGGACATCCCGGGTTTGCCTTGGGTGACGCTCTGCTCTCGCCAGGCTCCCTTTACAAGCCGCCCTAATCGTTACAACAGAATGGAGACTAATTTTAGTGTTAATTATGCAAGTCAGCCTTGATGGGAAACTCCAGAGTGAGGTTGTTACCGCTTTTTTTTTTCAGGGTGGGGAATAACTCTTTTGGAAAATCCTTCTTCTCGCATAACCACAAACACTTCTTCCCCTTGGGTTTCTTTCAAGTGAAAAAAGTGCTGAGCAAGGTGGTTGCCATAAACTCTCAGGACATTTTCATTGATCCAAATCATACTTTTAGAGTGAGCAAGTATCAAAAAGCAGTGGGTAACGTTATAGATGTATTTTAATTATGAAAAAATGTTGCAAGCAGCCTAAAGAAAGCAAGTGCTCCATGAGAAAAGAAAAGCATTTCACTTCTTTTTTTCTCAGAAAACACTTTTTCTCATTATCCGAGCTGCTGAAACCGTGCGCTCCTCAGGGGCAAGGACCGCGCTGGCCTTTCCCAGCTTGTGCTGAGTGCAACACCACCAACAAAATTGTATGAAACTGCCCTGAGATTGTTCTCTCCTGCACTATTTGCCCTCCAGCCCGGACTCTTCCCACCCCCAGAGCAAACACGGGTGTAAATCCCCTGTTGTTGCTTTGTACAGCCCAAGCAACAGGAAGGTGCCCTGGTGGCATCCAGCGCTCCCACAAGGAGCCTCTCTTCTTTAGGTCCTTTTTTCGAGGGACGCTTTTGAATCAGCTTTGAAAAGCATTTGGAAACCCGGTTTCCTTGTATCGACAGGAGCCGCCCTCTCCCTGTTGCTGCCAGGGTTGTAGGTCCCCTTTTGCAGAGGTTGCCCACTCCGTGCGGAGCGCCCGTCTCAGCAAAGTTGATCAAATCTTTCTCCCCGAGTGAATGACATGCTCCTGTCCAAGAAAACCTGATTACAGTGTCGTTTATCCATGATGGCTTGAAGTGCTGCCGTGTACTTGTTGCAGGGAAGGAGTCTTGTCGACGGAGACGATCCTATTGATGTTTTACCCTGGAAGATGATGTTAGGGCTGAGCGCTAAAGACACACCTGAGAAGGTGCTTTGAGCCATGGACCCGGACACCTTCTCCCCCACGGGGCCATCGCTGCCGACATGAGGGGCATCTGCGGAGGTGTGGGGGGGAGCAAGGAGCCACTTCTCCACTGGGAGAAATTCAAGGACTGCTTAAGCGCAGATCTGTTACACCCCGAGAGAGGCTGAGTGGGCCCAGGAAAGGGTTTCAGGGTTTCTCCAGCGAGGGAGGGAGGGATGCGGCTCTGCACATGGCGGCACGGCTTCCAGCAGATGGTACACCCGTCTCATCGCACTTGACGGGATGGTGGGAGAAGTTATTATGAAAGACTGCTGTGACATTCACAGCTCAGATCTGCCAAATGGTGTCTAGAGGAGATGGAAGGAGCACATTGCGATGCTGCATAAATTGGTGCAGAGATATTTCTGACGCTGTGTTTCATAGCAGGGCGGAAAGAAGCCTTCGGCTAGCGGTGGAGGTGGTGTGGCCAGCCAGCGCCTTGCTCGAGGCCAGCGCCGAGCCCGCAGAGGGGAGCTTGTGTTCCCCGTGATGCCTTTTGCCATCGGGGTGTTCATAATTTCTAAATACTGGTCCTTCCGTGACGGTACCCAGCCTCCTCAGACGAGTGCAACTGGGGCTTCCTCCCAGTGCCCCCCCGGCTCTCGGCTGCACGGACCCTCACAGATGCCCTGTCCCAGCAGCGGCTCAAGGTCCCACAGAGCCACGTGGATCCTCTGTCCCCTGGGCCTGTCCCCGGGCAGTGAGGGCTGCCTGCCCCAGGCCAGTGTCCCCCCACCTGCACGGCGAGCCTGGGTCGGGAGAGGGCTGCGCTGCTGCTTTCTCTGTTGTGTGGAGACAGCGTCTCCCGGAGTTCTCATTTCTGCTTTTTGGGCAGAAAGCAAAACAAAATTCAGAAAAGCCCAGCCCCAGCGAGAAGATGGTCCAGCTCAGATTTAGGTGGGCTTTATTTCCCTCTTTTTCCCATTGCTTTGCTTTCAGGGTCAGTTCCCCTCCACAGCTGCCCACCCTGGGCGACGGCGCACAAACACCGCACCAATCCTCCTCTTTAATTTTTGCCACTTCCTAATTATTTCATTAGCTTCCTCTGAATCTTGACGAGGGGTTCTATTTTTTGCCATGGCAACTGCATTCACAAGACCTCCCCACCCACGGACCCACGCTGCGCAGGGGTGCCGCAGGGCCACGCAGCTCCCGGCTCCGCTCCCAGCAGGACCCGCTCCCTGCCAAAGCGCCTTGCCCTACAGAGGCAGGAGGTCGGGGCACCAGAAAGACCTGCCCTTGGGGGGATTTTTCCCACCGGCGCCAGCAGGAGCAGGAGGATCCCTCCCTGGGAGGCCCTGCGCTGCCGCCTGGGGGGGCTCCGCGGTGCAGGGGCGGTACTGGTGGTCTCCCGGCGGCGAAGGCGGTGGGTTCCCAGCTGGACGTGTGCCTTCGCTGCGGTGTCTCGGCAGCCGGGAAGCTTCAACCTGGGAGCGGAAACTCGCCCTTTTCGCATAAACAGCTGAGGAAAATTAACGCCCACGAGGACGACATTCATACCTACAAATTATCTCTGCTGTGGAGCTGCAATTAAACATGCCTCTGCCGCAACAGCAGTGTAATGAGAAACCTGTGCGGCTCCCGCCCCTGTCCCTGGCCTTGTCCCCGTACCCCGAGCGCGCTGGTCCTCCTCTCCCGGGGCAGGACGGGTGCTGCTGACCCCTCCGAGCCGTGCGAGGGCTTGTGCAGGGGCGCTGTGCGTGCTTTGGGCTGCTACGTGGGGGTGTTTTTCATTCCCCAGTTTTTTTTTCCGAGGGTGACTGGGAAGGGATCTGTCCTGCAGGTTGCAATTCCCTGGGTCTACAGCCACAAAAGATGTCAAAAGGCCTGATCCTGCCCAGACAGCCAGACAGCCACCGGCTTGATGAAGGAGACAGAGGAAAAACAACCCTGCACGTGTGACGGGGGCTGATTTCTAACCCGTTTTGGCCGACCCAGCGGGAAAGCTCCCATTTCTGACTGTTTGGCATCTCCCAACAAATGCCTACCGGCACCTCCCGAGCGGTGCCACCCGCTGTCCCCCATCCCAGAGTACCCAAAATGGCTCTCTGCCTCGAAACCACAAAGGAGGAGACAGGGACGGGGGGGTTCTCAGGGGAGCACGTGGCAGTGAGGGACTGCGGGAGCTCAGGGGACCCCGGCACGCTGCGGGGTGAGACGTGGGCCTGGCTCCCTTGGGCTGCCCAGCGCCGGTGAGACAGAGCCCCGCCAAATTCCCCATCGCCTTTCGAGGAATCCTTTTCTCCCCCCTCAAATATCTGGTGGCAGTGGGGGACCCCCAGGACGCCCTAACTCGGCTCGGCGGGATGCCGGAGCAGAGGCGAGTGCTCCCGGGGGCATTGCGGAGAAGGGGGATTTTGGTCCAAACTCTAACATTTGCTCGTCGCAGGCTTTTAGGAAGAAATAATTAGCGCTCTGTTTTTCACCAGGAGCTTCTCCCTCTCCGTGCCCTCTTGTGCCAGGATGATGTGTCATCATGAGAAGCTGCAGGATCATTTCCATAAGATAAAAAAATAAAATAGCTCCTATTCATCACGGGGCTTTGTGCTAATAGCCCGTGCTCTTTAAAGAGGGAGCGTGGCCGGGGCTGTTCCTGCTTCCATCTTGCGGGATAAAGGATCTCTTTGCACTCCTATAATAACCTCTTTCATCTGACGCCCTCAAAGTGCTTTTGGACATAAATTAATTAAGCCTCACAACACCCTGTTGAGTTCAAGCTCACTCAAGGGTTTTCATCATGTGTTCAAACAATTCGTCGCATCTTTGCGTCGCCGGTTTTCGGCAGCCCAAGGGTCGCGTCCAGCTGGGGTGTGAGCGGGGCCCGTTCAATTATTTCTGCCACGTGTCAACTGCTCCTGCCAGGGCTCGGGCTGCCCTCGGGGTTAATGCTCTGTCCTTCGAGACTCATCAAAAAGCATCTCCAAGCTGCACAGGCTGAACCCATGGCACAGCAGCTCCCCAAGGCCGCGCAGCCTCACCCGAACCTCTTGGCAAGTACCAAAAGAACCCCACGTACACAACCTTTCCATATTTCAGCTTTTGGGGATTTATGACCCACACAGTGCCCCGTGGGCATCATCGAGGCTGGCTCCAGCGGACCCCTACCCCATGCAAGCTGGGGTGGCATCCTGCCCGAGGGGATGAGCTGGGCCCTGCTCTGCTGCCGCTGAGCGCGGTTTGGCAGCCAACGTGCCGAGGAATAACCCGCAACCCCCCTGCTCCCGCTCCCGGCGCCTGCCCCAGGCAGCAAAAACCCCCTCGCGTGGATGGTGGCACCCCATTGCAAAGAGCAAAACGCGGACGGAGGGAGTGAGCGATGCTGCAGGTTTGCTCCTCGTTTCCTATCGCCTCTGGTGAGGTTCTTGCAGGGTTTGGGCTGTGGAAGGATTTTGCCTTGTGCCGCAGCTCCGAAGGGTCCTGGGAGAGGAGAGGGGGGAGCAGAGCCGCCTGCGCGGAGACTGCGGTGCTGGGGATGCAGAGTGGCTCATCAGCAGCTTCAGAATCCAAATTATATCTCTTTAATGAGCACCCACACCGTTATCAGGGGTTCCTCTGGGGCTAAGCAGCAATCCAAGCTCTTCTAATTACTTCTGACTCTTAATTTTCATGTCTGTGCTAATCCTTCGCAGTTCCCCTTCCTCACTTGATGCAAAGGACTCATTACCATGAAGTGCATCCTCCTCCTCTCTGCTCCTTGCACAAGATCATTTTTCCTTCTTTTTTCCCCTTACAGAAAGAGCCAGAGCAGGTAGGAGCTGCCCACCCGCAGGGCCCAAAGGCAGGGAGTTAGGTCGGGGGGGGGGGGGTTAGCTTTCTGGATGAGGTGCAGGGAAGGCGATGAGGATGGAGAGCCCATCTCCCGCTGCCGCAGAGGCTGGAGCCGAGGGGGAGCCGAGCCCGGAGGCACCGCTCGCCGCGGGGCGGGTGGGCTGTGCTCGCACCCCCCGGGGCTCAGCACGCCAAGAACCCGCATCAGGGTCATCAGGGACATCAGGGGCAGATGCGTCCCCACGGGCACTGGCTGTGCTCACCCCGCTCCCCGGCACAGGCCAGCGAGGGGCCGAGTACCGGCTGCTCCTCGTGCACAAGTGCACCTCATCCTGGAGCTCCCCGTCCCGCTCCGAGCTGGGAACCCCAGTGGTTTGGGATCCCGATGCTCCCCGAGCACTGCCTTTGCTGCTCAGCGTCCCGTGATGCCCGAGCAGCCGGGAGCAGCAAGGGCTGCCCCAAATATGCCATCGTAGTGCTTTTCCCCATCCCTCCCGTGCCGTGCAGGGGCCGGCAGCCCGCGGGCAGGTCTGGTGGCTGCCAGGGCCTGGCTTGAGGGTCTCAGAGAGGTTTTAGTGCCATTTTGGGATTTTTCTGGCCAATCCCGCTGGTGCAGGGAAGGGGCACTGATGGATACATGAAAGCGTGGAGGCATTTCAGAAGGATGGAGGAGAGGAGGACACTTGCTGGGAGAGAAAGCCCAGGCTCTTAGCACTACCCCAGTGGTCTTTGAAAGCAGACTGGGAAGGCGTTTGATCTCCAACCAAGTCCTCATTGTTTTTGTGATCGTGGAGGGACCTCTCTTGCCTGGGGCGCTTGCGAAGCCACCCGCTCGGGAAACCCTTCTCCAGGAGAAACCCTTCTCCAGGAGAAACCCTCCACTGCTGGCTTTAAACCCCCCTCTTGCAGGCTGCCCTCCGCAGCGGGGTCCTGGGGAGCGCTTGGAGGGCAAAAAAGGTGTTTGGAGGAATTTCTGCTGCTGGCACTGGGGCAGGAGGGCAGAGGCGGAGGGCTGCCGCCGGCTCCAGCGCTGCCAGGAGAGCAGGAGGGGCTGGGGGCCTCCGTGTGCCCCCCAGTCGGGGTCCCAGCTGCTTGTGCTGGTCCCCACAGGGAGGTGATTGGGGATGTCCGCGTCCTCGCAGAGCGGTGAGGATGCTGGTGGCTCCAGCCAGCGAGAGAAAGGGACAAACCCAGCGCCGGGGGCAGAGCCTGCTTTGTTTTTTTGGGAGAAACCGAGGCACGGGGATGCTCTGAGGCTTGCAAAGCACTTAAGCACATGCTTAAATTAAGCTGGTGCCTGGGGGGGCACCCGAGCTCGCCTCCCCCCACCCTCCAGCGCTTCCCACAGGTTTTTTTCCCTTGACTGAAGCGAAAGGGTTTTTCAAAAGTGGGACTTGGGCCTTGAAGTGACAAATAATTGAAGGTGGTAATTAAAGGCACAGCCAAGCGCTGAGTGAAAAAAGGAAAAATAAAGGAAAAGTGCCAATTGCAATTTTGAGATTTAATTAGGTTTGCTTTCTCTCGTAGCGGGGAGCGTGGCAGGCAAACCCCGAAGGCACGGGACTTTCTGATGCCGCTGAAAACGGGGGGGAGGTGGCAGAGTGCTCTGCAGTCAGCTTTCCCGAGGACAACTGCACAACTCTGCCACAGATTAAAAGGTAGAGATTAGCAAAAGGCCCTTTTATTTTCTCCCCCCCGCCCCCCCCCCACCCCTCAAGAACAGGAGAGCTTCTTGAAGCAGAAACTTTCAATAATTAAAAAAGGAAAAAGGAAAAATAATAACTGTTGGTATGGAAAGTATATGAAAACAGCTCTCTGCTGACTTTGCCGCTCTGAGACACCGTGGGCTGGCAATATTTTAAATTTCTCTAATAAGAGAGCTCCCGTCAGTGGCTTTGGCAGCTCTGAGAGGTGGAAACCACCATCCTAAGGGAAGGGCTCACAGGGACCGGCGTGTCCCCGAAGCCACCCCGGGCGGTGGGTCGAAGGCAGGGGATCGGTGCCAGCCTTGCAGCGGGACCCCCGGGTGGCAGCTTGGCTTTTGTGGGGCACAGCCCAGCCGGGGGGCGAGCGGGACCCTTGGCAGAGCGGCTGTGATGGCTGTGGTTTGGCATCGGAGTATTCTCACTTGTATAAATTATATAAATCATCCCCCTGGATGAGGGAGTGTGCACATAAATATGTAGATTCAGGCTCCAGCCCTCATGACTTATTCACCAGCAGCATCATATTGTTTCTAACTTCGGAGCAGTTCCTGGAAACTGTTCGTTCTTCAAATTAAAAAAAGATATATGGGCGCTGCCGGAGCGGCCCGCACGCTCTCCTCAAAGCACTGGGTTTGCTGGGGAAGGGCTGAGCAGCAGCAGCAGCCGCCTCCCACGACCTCGGGGGGGTCCGAGGGGCTGTGCACCCACCCGGGGAAGGGAAAGGGGGAACCTCTCGGCTGCGGGGCGGGGGTGTGCAGGATCCTGCCCTGGCTGCGTTTCCCCCCCGTTTCACAAGGCAGCGGCTCTCCTGCTGTGCTGTCTGTGCGGTCACCCCCTGCCCTAAATCTCTGGCTCACAAATAAATGGGGGAAAATCTTCACTTTTGCAGCAGCCTCGGGTTCTTCTCCACCTGAAGCACCTTGGGTGGTGGGTGCCAGGTGACCCAGGAGCTTTTGTCCCATCCCCTGCCTGCCCGATGCTCACGGTTCTGCAAGGTCCCGGTGATGCTGCGAGGTCCCGGTGATGCTCGCTGCACCTCCCGCCCCGCCAGCTTCCACCCCAGCTGCTCGCCACTAAACTCAGCTCCTGTTTTACTACATTTTCCTGAGATCGGGACACGAAGATGGGGTGGTAACACGGTGGCAGCAGCATCCAGCCCGCAAACGAGGTGGTTTCACGCGAGATGGATGGGTGAGCGTCCTCTCTGCCGGTGCGGGGCCATTGCCCGGTAAATGAGCAGCCCCGAGAAAGCTTAACGACAGCAATTGCTGCACATCCCAAAATATCCCGCTTAATAGACTCCATCAAGTAAGTATTGTCCTAAATGGTTCAGAGCTAAGAGCGGCAGAGGTAGTAACAATGCGGACATGCCATTTGCGGAGAAATTATGCCTTGCCGAGATTTATCGGAGAGCTCAAATTGCTGTTAATAAAACCCGCTTTTGCTGGTGCAAGGGAAATTGGTTTTCACGGAGGCTGGAGGGATCCAAGTAGAATATTCTGGGTATCATCTCCAGCGCAGCAGGAAAATGAGCTCTCCGCTTTCCTCGCCCAACGCGGGTAAGGCCAGCGAGGTCGGATCCTTCGCCCTGCTGGGGCTGCGGTCGGGAGGAGACCCCAAATACTGTGGGCCTGCTGCTGCCTCCCAGCCACCACTTAACTCCTTCACGCTCCAGTTTGCCAGCCCTTAAAGCTTGTATTATATGTTTTCAATGTATTTTAAATTTCTTTCCATTCCTAAAAGCTGCCTGAGAAAATCCCCCGTCTGCAGCCCCTTCCAAGCCCGCCTGGTTTCCTCCCAAATTTCTTTCCCCATGGCTGGCAGGGCTGATCCCCGTGCTGCTGTCACGAGCTGGGGGAGACCAGCCCCTTGTTTTGAAGCACAAATAAAGAAGCCATCCCTGAATTTCTCTGCTGCGACTGTGTTATTTTCCTCGCCTAACCCACGTGCCTTGTGTGTTCAGGGGAGCGGGTGCTATAGAAAATGCCGCAATTTGATTTGGGAATCGTTCTGCTCGGAGAAACAGCAAAGGAGGAGAGCGGAGAACTCTGGCATCAATAAATCATGACAAGTTGGGAATTTCACAGCGCTGCATAGCACATTGCGTGGCATGGGATGGATGCGGGTATCCCTCTCCCCCGGCCCGTCCGCGGTGGGACCCTTGCACAGAGATGCGTGAAATGGGGAATTAATATTTATTTAGTTTGTTTGCTTAAGAAGCAAACATTTGCTGATGTATTCTTGGCAAATCTAGGACATTAATTACTGGGTACCAGAGCACTGAAGTGCCTGTAATCCACTCCACACCTCGGCAAGTCCCTGCTCTCATATCTGCTAATCCAATATTTGGAGGACAGCCCGCATCGAGAGCATCGCGGAAGAGGCTGAGGTTAAGTTTCGGGACAGCCTGTGGAGTAGCCCCATCCCAGGAGATGCCGGGCTCCACTGCCAGCCCCAAGCCTTTGATGGGACCTTCTGCTGCTGTAGGGACCTTCGGTGGCCCCGGGAAGCCCAGGGCACTGAGTCTTCGTGGGCTTTTCTGCTCCTCTGCAAAGGTGGGGGCTTTTCCTGGGGAGGGACAGGGCTGGGCTCAGTCCCGGGAACGGGCGCTGAGCAGGGGCTGGGCACCCCCAGGACCTGCTGCCATCTGCCCTCCCGGGGGTGTGGGAGGAGCCGAGCAGGCTGCGCCGACAGCGGTGACCGGGAGATTGCTGGAAAATTTTAAAGCGGAGGAAAAGCCACGTTTCCCCTCCCCTCCTTGTGGAGATTAAACCAGAGATTGAGCTGCTCCGGAGAGCTGAGCCGCCCTCATCGCCGCCGCCGGAATAGCAATGACTGCGAGAGATAATTATTTGAGCTCCTACAACCCTGATAATGAATTGAACCCCTCCAACCCTGGTAATTAGCTGAGCACACCCAACCTCACCCAGGGCTGGGCTACCCCGGTGGCTCCACATCTGGGGGGATGCTGGGGGGCTACAGAGGGGCCCAAGGAGCCGCTGACCGGTTCCCCCGGCACTGCCCACCCCCGGGTCCCCCCCTGCACCAGCCAGGGCCGAACTCCTTCCTGACGGCCTCCAAAACCATCACAGCGCAGGAGCAGCAGCCTCCTTCCCCGCGTCGGCTCCTCTTGGCCGGAGGAGACTTAGCAAAGTGCTAAGAGGATCGCTGGGAATTTTCCTCCGTGATTATTCATGTCTAACAAGAACTGGCAGCTTTTTTATTTTCTGCTCTCCCAGGCTTTTCCAGAGGCGCCGTCCCCCCTCGCCCTGCAAGGGCTTTCAGCGGGTTTCTTAAGTTTTATTGCTTTGATCCTGTAATGTGCCGTTATGCAACAAGACAAGCTCTTTCCCGTCACTTCCCCGGCTTCAGCCAGGCCTTTTGCTGTAATAGGCACAGCACCGGCTTGAAATATTAACGAGTTTTACCTTAATTACCTTTCGGGCTTCTCAGGGCTCTCTTCATTTCCCTTCTCACTCTCGTTTTAACATCAGCCGTGAGCGGCGCCGGCTGCTCGGCGAAGCTGGGATTCATCCCCCTCCTCTCCACCCTCCGCATCAGGCGCTGCCACGGCCAAGGCACGGTGCTGGGCAAGGCGATGGGGGTATTTTTTATCTTATGGTAAAATATTTCCCTTTTGAAATTTGGTTGCTAAAAAGAACAGAGCGCCTGTCATTTTCCCCGCATTTCAGATCAATTAACCTCTTACCAACCGTGGAGCGTGGGATGCTCCCACCCGCGCCACCCAGCAACAGCCTCTCCATCCTCCCTGCTGCAGGAGACCTTCCCTTTCCCCGCAGCCCTGCGCCCATCACCGTGGCCTCAGTGGCCGCCCCGGGCTGTGTGACAGGAGGACAGAGCCAGAGCACCGTCCCCAGCAGGGCCAGGACGCCTCTCGTTGAGAAATTTGAACGAACCAGGCGATGAGCTTCGGCGGTGTCTCAGATACGCCATCACTTTGCTGCTGCCCCAATGCACTTATCGAATAAATGGGGGTACATTTGCAGGAACCGAAGTGTCACCAGCAGCGGTGGCAGTGCAGGGACGGGGAAGCTGCCACCTCCTCCCCTGCCGCAGCCGTTCGGGTTTGTCCCCTCCTCCTGGGAGACGGACGCGTGCGTGGGGATTAATTTCTATTACACGTGGTGCATGGCACCGGGTGCCGGTGGCTGCGTGTCCCCCCCAGCTGGTGACTTCCGTGCCGATGACAGCGCCAGCCTTGGCTGAATGTCCCAGGGCTTCGGTGGTGTCTAAGTGCTGCAGAAGCCCGGAGCCAACAGGAGCTGTTCGATTTCCTCCCCAACATTTTAAAAATTCATCCAGGACATCCCAGCCTCTCGCGACAGCCAAGAGGTGTCACCAGCCCGGCTCCCCGGCGCTTCCCAGGCAGCCAGCCGACAAACGTGCCGCAGCGCCGCCTGCCAAGGCAGAGCCCGGCTCTGCACCGAGCCGTGCCCGGCGGCCGGCGAGCCCGGACCGAGCGTCGGGGCCGATACCCGCTGCTGGGAGCCTCGGCCGAGCCGTACGGCTGAGGCTCCAGCTCCTGAGCCCCTCTGCGGGCTCGAAGGTGCCCTGGAGAGGAAGAAAAAAATTTATATCCTAAGCCCTAGCCCAAATCTTCCTCTCCATCAGTCAAAACTCAATATTATTCCCCAAAGCTGCTCCTGCAGCTCCTGCCCCAGATGTGGCTGCACTACGTTGGACAAAGCAAAAAACTTTTCCTTCTCACCCAGAGCGCCCGGGCAGCGGGGAGACGGGCTGCGATTATGTTATTAACGCCACAGACAGCTGTGAACTGAAACCAGCCACTTTTAAAATGGTTTATTTTTTCCCCGTACAACTTGATCATCTCTTCTGCTCAAATCTGCGGCCGCTCTAATGAGCTGTCTCACACGGCCGAGCAGTCGGGAGAAAAATGGGGGAATCAGAAAACCGGTGTGTAATACTGCAGAGAGCGTCGGCGCCGGCAGCTCCGGGCCCCGAAGCCCAACCCCCCCTTCCCGGGCACAGCGGGACCCCCTCCGAGCCCCCAGGCCTTTCCCTTTGGGGCTTTTCTTGCTTTCATAGATGTTTTTCTAAGTAGCAAAACGCTAGGTGGAACGCCTTGTATCCCATCAGCGCAATGGGCCGCCACACCAGGACAAAATAAATGATAAATCCTGCTACGGGGGAGTCATTTTCTAACGAACTATCCGCTTTTTCTGCTGCCATATTTTATTTGACCCTTAATTTTTGGAGTGGTGGGGACTTGTGAAGGTGGCCTTAAGTTACCATTGAAGCTTCTGGGCTAAGGGGCTGCCCGGGATATGAGGTGCCCGTCAGAGACCCTCTGCGATGCTCTGTATGTAAAAGATGGGGAAGGGGACAGGGCTGGGGACGGGGACACATAGGCCCGCTGCTCCGGGGATGGCTGTCCCTTGGCCCCAAGCAGGGCTCTGGCAGACGGGGCTCCTGGCGCTGCATTTCAGCATTCCCCCCCCCCCCCCCATCCCCCCCATCCCTCGCAGGCTGCTATTTCTGCCGGAGCCTCTCTCCCTCCCGCCTCCTCCCCGGCAGCCCCCGGCGCCGCAGACGCCGAGAGCAGCTGCCACCATCTCAGCCTGCTTCGCCTCAAAAAAAAAAAAAAAAAAAAAAAAAAGTACAGATCAATACGTTCAGCAATAGATTTCCCTTCGCTCTGTTCCTTACATGACTTCCTCGGTGAGAGCTTCTGTTGGGGCAATGTAAATCAGCTCCGAAACAAGCAGCACTGAGAGCAACAAACAACGGCGCTCGAAGGGACCGAGGCTATCGAGAACAGACAAAAAAACCAATTCCCCACCCAAAATCTCAGCGTGTGTCACCAGCTGTGATGCAAAGCAATACAATCAGACAACCGGGACACATGCATGAATTAAACATTCCCCCGCAGCTCCTGGGGAATAATTCCCCGAAGCCCAGATCCATGGGTTTTAAAACCAGGAGGGACAGTTGTCATCATTTAATCCCGTCTCAGTCACTTGTGTGGGGCTGGTGACAGCCAGGGATGCCTCCGGCACGAGGCGAGGGGAGAGCCGAGGGGACACCATGTGCAAAGGGCTGACGGGGAGAGCCTGAGCTCGGGGGTGTCAGCCCCGATGAGCCCCCCCTGCTCCTGCAGTGCTGGGAGCATCGCTCCCTGGAGCCGCGCATAAGGCGGGCAGGATGAGTCCCCATTTTGCAGCCTCCTCATATACCAAGGTTAATTTTTCTAAGCAGCTCTGTGGAGGAAAGGACACTGCGCGCCAGGGGCTGGTGATACATCGCTGGGCTGGCTGGCTCCCGTGGCACGGCTGTCACCACCCCGCCGTGGCTGCCAGGGAGGGGACACTCACTGTTGGCCTCCCGTTGACATACGAGGATGGCTCAAAGCTTCCCCCTGTGTGGCCGCAAAACATCTGGGGCAGCAGCAGGGGCTCGTGCCCCCCGCGCCAGGGGATGCTCTGCAGAGCGGAGGGTCCGAGATGCAGGAGCGCTGGCACCAGTGGCAGCAGACACCGTGCCACCCACTGCCCAGCACCCTTCCCTTCTCCTTGGGATGCTCCATGTTTAGCACAGCCTGCTACCAGCCATTCGGGCAGCCCTGCCGGCATGTCCCTGCAGTCTGTCCCCCCACTGCTGTCCCCTTGGGGGGCATGGTGCTGCTGGGGGGGACTGGGATGGAATGGGAAGGGAGACCCCCCACCCCCCAGGCAAAATGGGGCCATTCCATGGGGCAATAAGTGGTGAGTTGAGGGGTGAGACCCCCCTTTGCAGCTGGAGTATCATCTGCAAGGATGCTGTAGTGGTACCCGGCTCTGCTCTTCAGGGCTGGGTGAGGGCGTGGCAACAGGGATCTTTCCTGGATCTCCCCTGGTTTGGAGCATCTTTTCCACCAGCAATTTTTGCTGCGAATGAATGGGCAGCATCTGAGAGCATGCTGCCTGCGTGGTTCATTAATTACTCGAGTTATAGGGCTATTACAGCCACGAAATTGCATTATTAAAAAGAAATCTCTGCAGACACTTCAAATGCGTCAACCTATTCAATAGCTGACACTGGGTCATAATTAAAAGTAAAAAGTATGGGCCAGAAGGGGACGAAAAATGGCAGATTTCCTGAATATGGCTAATGGAAACATTATTAACATTAGGAAATTGCGTACGAGAAATCACTGGCTCCTGGCCCAGTTTAAATATGCATAAGACTCCTGACGTGTGCCTATGGTGATTAATAGCATTAACACACACAAAAAAATTAAATTAAATTCATTGAGCCACCTTTAACGGCTGTGTCTGCATGTGGCTCCTTTGTTCCCTTCATTACAGCAAGCAGCCAGCGAGCGGGCAGGGTCGCTCCCGCGCCCCCGGGATGCTCGTGCACCCGGGATGCTCGTGTACCAGGATGCTCGTGTACCGGGACGCTTGTGCACCAGGACGCTCGTGTACCAGGATGCTCGTGTACCGGGACGCTTGTGCACCAGGACGCTCGTGTACCAGGATGCTCGTGTACCGGGACGCTTGTGCACCAGGACGCTCATGTACCGGGATGCTTGTGCACCGGGATGCTCGTGCACCCGGGATGCTCATGTACCAGGATGCTCATGTACCAGGATGCTCGTGCACCGGGATGCTCGTGCATGGCAGCGCAGGCACCCGGCAGGTTTCTTGCTCCTCGGCAGCTTTTGCGACCAGACCACGGAGAACCCAGATCTGGGCACAGCCACCTGCAGAGGAAAGCCGGGGCTGCCCATGGGAGGGAGGATGAGGATGGGGGAAAATATCCAGTTTGCTCCCAGCCGGGCTCTGCTGCCCATTTGTGTCCCTGCAGATTTGAAGAGCCTCCCTGTGCACACAAGCCCCTTGCCCCTTTTGTGCCCCGAACCAGCCTTCGGGTGAGGCTTTTCCTCCCTTTTTCTAGTCTTAAAGCTCACGGTCTTGTCACTGCTTTGCTTCTCTTTCAGGGTTTGTTTTTTTCTTTTTTACATTTGTTCTTCACGAATGTCGCTGTGAATCAATCTGGCGTCAGGCCTATTCACCGCCTAATATTTCTCAATAATTTATTATCAGTGGTTTAATCCTCATAGGAGCTCCCTCCACATTAAAGCCTGTTGTTCAGTCCGGTCATGTCCCGGACTGGAAGCACTTCCAGCCCTTTGATTTGTTTGTGTTTTATGTTTTTGTTGGGAGAGCAGTAAAAGATATGAATTTTTCCCCCTCTTGAAATTGATTTATCTCGGTTGTTTCCTTTATTCTCTCCAATTGAACCATAACTTTCTGGTTGCTCTCGTCTCCCTTGCTTGCGGCCCTCTTCCATATGGATGCTGTGGGATGTAGCGGGATGTAAATACGGAACAGAAATCAGCCGTGTGCCCCCGGTGCTGGGGCGTCCTCGCTCCCCTGCGCACCCCACTCCCCCTTATCTCTGATGTATTCCAGGGACAACGGGAATTTGTTGAACCTCCTCGTCTGGTTTGCTTACCTCGAGCTGGTCGCCATCCCTCGCTCTTTTCAACTGAAACCTAAATTTGCATTCAAAAAGTTTAAAAAGTACCAAGGAGCTCAAAAGCTGGCCTGAGCAACCAGGGATTTGGGTTGGGCTTGTCATTGCCTTTGAAAATAAACTTTTTTTAAAATTTATTTTTGGAGTAACGCAGCCCTTAAAAAAAGAACTGAAAAGTCCCCATCTGTCCATCAGCCCTGAGAAGGGTCTGCCCCAATGAGACATCATCTCAGCCCCTCTGCTCCGTCCCTGCTGCTGCTCTGCGCCAGTGCTTCCCTGTGGGACAGGACTGTGCTGGTTTGGTGGGGGACAGAGCAGCTCATCCCACCAGCCCTCCTCACCTGGTGAAGGTCTCCATCCCGCTTCTCCTCCCAAAGTTTGAACAGAGTTAGGGCAACTCATCACTGGTAACGAGTTACACAGTGCCGCTGCCAAGCGTTTCTGCGAAGCCTGATTAAAACCATTCATGGAGAATAATATTAATCAACACTATTACCCTTTCCCTAGGAGAAATCAGATTGTACACGCTTCTCTGTCTTGTTCCTCAGAACAGTTTTTAATCCTACCTGTAATTCAGGGCGCGGGTGCTGCCTGCGCCTTTGGGCAGGAGCATCGTCGCTGCCTGCAGTGCCGGAGCCCGGCGCAGTGCCCGAGGTGCCGGTGGGGCTGCGGGGAGTGGGGCTGTGACCCCTGCAAGCCCCAGAAATGCAGTGATTTTTGCATCCCCCGAGACAACCTAAATCCCAGGCGCGGTTTTCCACGCATAAAGCAAATCACAGAATCATAGAATGGTTTGGGTTGGAAGAGACCTCGAAGACCACCCAGTGCCCCCCCCTGCCCCAGGCAGGGCCACCTCCCCCCAGCCCAGGTTGCTCCCAGCCCCGTCCAACCCGGCCTTGAACCCCTCCAGGGATGGGGCAGCCACAGCTTCCCGGGGCACCCTACGCCAGGGGCTCACCGCCCCCACAGGGAAACATTTCTTCCTGATATCTCATCTAAATCTCCCCTCTTCCAGTTTGAATCCATTACCCCTCATCCTATCACTCCATGCCCTTGGAAAAAGTCCCTCTCCTTGCAGAATCCCAGATTGGTGGGAGTGGGAAGGGCCCCCTGGAGCTCCCCCATCCCACCCCCCGCCAGAGCAGGGGCACCTCCAGCAGTGGCACAGGACACCTCCAGGCGGGTTTGGAATGGCTCCGGAGGGGGAGACTCCCCCCCTCTCTGGGCAGCTGTGCCAGTGCTCTGCCGCCCCCACAGGAGAGAAGTCCCTCCTCGGGTTGAGGTGGAACGTCCTATGGTCACGTTTGTGCCCGTTCCCTCTTGTCCTGTCACTGGGCACCGCTGAGAAAAGGCTGTTCCCATCCCCCCGGAACTTCAAGGACCCCCTCCGTCTTCTCTTCCCCAGACTGAGAAGCCCCGAGCGCCTCAGCCTTTCAGTGCAGAGAAAGACAAAACCTGCCCTCCACCCCCTGCGCCCACCCCGAAAAGGGCCATTTCTTCAGCTCCAGGACAGAGAGTTTCTTTAGCCAAAAGAGAGGGCCCAAAGCACAAGGAGGGGTCGCTGCCAGGTAAACCCGCTCCACGCCAGGCTCGAGCGCGGGTGGCTGCAGCCCGCTGCCGCGCCGCGGCTGTCACCCGGAGAAGCGGCTCGTGGATGAATTGCAGGCGCAGAACGGGGACGGTGGCACTGGCAGGGGACACGGTGCCATCCCGGGTTCGTCACACGCTCTGTCACACTGCTGACGGGCTGCTGGAGAGACTGCGGGGAGGGAGAGACTCAAAAGCATCCGGAAAACTGTGGAAAAACTTTGGAGCGGCAGAGGAGTGCTGCAGCTATTACGTCTTTGCACCCCAGAGATGAGTGTACAAACCAAGCAGCTTTAACCAGAAATAGGGGCAGAGAATTCCATATAAAATATTGAGATCCCAAGACCGTCAGAGGAGAAGGCAGAGCTGATGTGGCTCCTGAATAAATCATCGGAGACAACATATGCGCTCGCTCGCAGTGACGTCTTTGAGAGAAGAGCACGGGACTAGGAAAGAGGAAAAATAAAATGCAATAAAATGAAATACGGGGCACTTTTTCGCCCTAAGAGCTTTTTTTAGTGAAATAATTAGCTCATCTCAACCTCCTATAACATGCCAGCCTAAATCTCTTCCCTCATTTGTCTCCCATCAGCCCATCCACAGTGTCCTCCTCCTCCACTGCCGAACAGGAGCGTGCCTCGGCAAACTGCGGCGCTCGGTTAAAATTTCATGGTCTCTGTGTAACCAGCAGCCTGCCCGGAGGAACGCCGAAGTCCCGGGACCGCGGTGCCTCCCCAGAGCCGGGGGACCGCGGGCACGAATGACACACAGAGAACACCATGCGTTCAGAACTTTGTCCAAGCGATGCTGTAAAACCCAACGGGCTGCCAGGAGAGCCCGAAACCCGCTCCCCGTCAGTGCTCGATGGCCTTCCAGCACCGCGGAGGGGCAGGCGGTTGTGGCAGAAGGGAATATTTAATTGCAAAATAAAATAGACTGCTTGGTTTGCTAACAAAACTGACCTGGGAGGGATCCGGTTTTTATTTCCCCTCTGCCTGGAGAGGCCGCTGTGCTCCCCGGGGGCTGCTGGCTGGAAGGAAATGAATTTTTATAGAATCACAGAATGGTCAGGGTTGGAAGGGACCTCTGGAGATCATCTAGTCCGACCCCCGCCAGAGCAGGGGCACCTACAGCAGTGGCACAGGACGGCATCCAGGCGGGTTTGGAATGGCTCCAGAGTGGGACATTTTGGTGATTTTAAGAAAAACTCCTTGTTTCCCATGCCATGCAGTAAGGCCGTCCAGACTAAGCAGATCCTGGAGTCTCTCCTAGTCTCCCCAGCACCATCCTTTGCTCTTCTGGGGTCCTTCCTGCAGCATCAGGCAGCATCCCCACCGGCACGGCCCCTGGCTGGGGGGGGGGGGAGGGGAGGGGGGGGCAGCAGCAACCTTGCACAGCCCCTGTTGTCACCGGGCTCTCTTCACCAAAGTTTCTTGCTGAGCCTCAAATCCTCTATGTGAAGGGAAGGAGGAGGTTGAAAGCTTTAGCAAACTTTTAAGCCCTCCTGACACCAAAGTGTTAATAGAGACAGGGAGGGGGGAAAGCAGATGTATGTACCAGAGGATGTTGCTGAGCTTGAGGAGTCCAGGTGATGCTAATCCCAGCGAAAGGGAGAAGTGCCCTTGTTAGGAATCAAATGTTTCCCAGGGTGTTAATTCTTGTCTAATTAACAGCTTCGGAGATCCACAGAGGACTGGTTTCAGCTGGTTCCCAGCCCTCCCTGGAAATGCTGTTTTCCAACATCTCTAGCATCCTCCTCCAGAAAATGTCTCTAGAGTTAAATCTTCGAGACAGAGTGGGGTTTTTAAAAAATGCATCGCGAGTGCATCATCAGCAGCACCATCACATGAGCAGGAAAGTAGGACAGGCACGATGTGTGCCACGCGCTTTCCTACCCCCCCAGCGCCGGGCGGCTGGGGCTGCTGAGGAAGCCCTGCATGGTTTGAGCCGTCCCGTGCCATCGATGCCTCACCTCGAATCCAGCCCCGCGGGCGCCCCGGCAGTTGTTTCTCCTGCAAAAGGCTCGGGAGGCGTTGTGATGAGTTTACTTATTTTCTAATTTGAAACGTAGGAGCAACAGAACACCCTGCAACTGGCCCAGACCACCGGCAACATCAAAACCACGTCTGGGCTGGAGGGAGCTGGGTCTGGTTCAGGCAGAGGAGTATGTGCGCAGTGAGGGTTTGAGCTGGGTCATGCAGTAGGTCTATGGAAGCACCCCAATTTAATGCGATTATTGGGAAGGTTTTATGTGCTCTTGAAGTTAAATGATAGGGGTTTGCATGCTAAATGGGGGAAAAAAAGTCTGCTGCAGAAGAGAGCTGCGCTGGATGCTGGCGGGGGGTGACCTGGGATCCCCACGATTGATGGGGATCAATAAAAAAAAAAAAGGGGGATCCCCTGTTTTCACCTGCCTCATTTTTCTGCTCTGGTCCCCTCTATAATTAATCCCCTGCTGCTATGTCCATGTGGGCCCCTGAGCGGCCACAGGGCACGGCCACGGCTCCTCGGGCATCAGAGGGCTCATTTGCCAGCGCGCCCCGTTCAGCGTTAGGCCTGATTGCTTAATTAAGGTGGCGCTGGATGGTACTTGTTGTGATAGGAAGCAATTATATGCAAATAAGAGACTGTGCAAGTGTGAGTAAACATTAGGGGTTGTTTTTTTCCCTGTTGAACCTCTGTGATTTAAAAGCCATTAGAGGGCCCAGCCAGCGCACTGTTGTCAGCAGTTTCCCAGTGCTGCTCGTGGCTCCGAAAGCCATTTGCTCACTGCTCTATGGCTTCAGTAGCACTCACATCCTTCTTCTCCCGCCGCTCTGTGGTGTGGGGTGGGCACCGGCTGCCTCTTACACCATTGGGTGCTTCCAGAGAGCTGGGCTGGGCTGAGTTGGCCACGCAGGGGACAGCTTGCTGCTCTGCATCCTTGGGCACGCTCATCCCGTGTGTCCTCGGGCATGCTCATCCAGTGTGTCCTTGGACACACTTACCCCATCCGTGCTTGGACATACTCATCCCATGCATCCTCAGTCATGCTCATCCTGTGCATCCTTGGACATGCTCATCCCCTGTGTCCTTGGACACGCTCATCCCATGCTTCCTGGGGCATGCTCATCCCGTGCATCCTTGGGCATGCTCACCCTATGTGTCCTCGGGCACACTCATACTTAGGCATACTTATCCCGTGCATCCTTGGACACACTCATCCCATGCACCCTCGGGCATGCTCATCCCATGCATCCTCAGGCACGCTCATCCCATGCATCCTTGGACACGCTTACCCCATCCGTGCTTGGACATGCTCGCTGCTGGCTGCTGGGACACCCAGGGCTTGGCTGCCACAACGGGAGCAGGTATTTTTCCATCGCACCCTGCCCCACTGACTTCCACTTCTGGGGACAGCATCAAGCAGGGCTTGCTAGGTGCTTTCAAAAAATAAATGAAGTGGCTGCACCTCAGTATCTCTGCTAATAAAGTGGCAATAAAAACAACAGCTGCTGTTAATGGCAGGATGGACGCGCGGGGGCTGCGGGACCAGCGGGTTATTGCCTGCGTTTGTCTGGGGTTTCCTGCTGATGCTCAAGGAACGGGGGCAGTACTCCCACCTGCACAGACCGGCCACGTCTGTGCGATGTGGCCACAGGGTCTCCGGGGATTTACTGCTCTGGTCAGGTGCTGAGAGCTTTGGGAAGGGACAGCCAAGAGCCTGCTCGCTGCTGTCGCTGGGTGAGCGGTGGGATGGGGTCTGGGCAAACCCCCGTCGTGGGGGAGGGAGCTCAGGGGAGCAGCAGAACACTCGGTGAAACGCCCATGGCTGCAATCCCAAAAGTTGCTCCTGGGAAGGGATTTTCCAGTGGGATTTTTTTGGGGGGGAGATACGGCAGGTCCTGCTGGTGGTCCGGGGGAGAGGGAGCTCAGGCGCAGCTCTGGTGAGAGGCAGGAGAACCGGTCTCGCCCCCGCCTGGCCGGTCACCCCTGCACCCCCCGGTACCACAGAGCCCCCGAGAGCTGGTCCTCGGCCAGGGGGTCTTCTGCTGGGGCACGCACGGGCATTTCCCCTCGGTGTTATTAGGGATAATTATAATTTCACCTCCCCTGCAGCCTCCCGCCAAGAGGCAATGCAAGATTGATCCTCGCGTCCTGTCCTAAGCTGTTGGTCAAACATTTGTCTCTCCGGTAACAGGGGACGTGTGTTAGTAAAACTGCAATTTAGACTCAGGAAATCAAGGAGAAAACAAATACGGAGACCCCATCCAGCCATTTGTAACACATCACGCTCCTGACAGTGCTGCCAAATAGCCAAAAAAAGCTTCAGCCTTGAAATTTTTCTAGCGCGAAGATAAATGAAGGAGATTCATGTCTCTGTTGGTGCGACATTGTTTTGCTCAGCTGGCTCCAGAGCAAATAAGATACGGTGGCGCATTGATTTGTAGTCTGAGAGCTGTCCTCGCAAATAGAGAGGCTCGGAAAAAACTTCATTTGTGACTTAAAATGGAGAAAGCAGCAAGTGTGGGGAGGGGGGCACGGTGCCCGGCCCCTCGGTGTCCCGCTGCTCCTCCTCCCTGGGGGCACGTAGGCACAAGGGGGTGCAAACCCGGGGCTATGCCTCCAGCTCTCGCTCTTTATTTTGGGACGGATCTGTCACTGCACATCACGCTTCCCCCTGCCCAACGTGGCCGAGCATGCTGCGTGGCCGTCGTGTGGGGCAAACGACGCTTATTAGTGTTAATAGTAGGGAGGCGATTCTGCCCCTCTATTCTGGTGAAACCCCACCTGGAGTACTGCCTCCAGCTCTGGAGCCCCCACCAGAGGAAAGCCATGGAGCTGTTGGAGCGGGGCCAGAGGAGGCCCCGGAGATGCTGGGAGGGCTGGAGCCCCTCTGCTGGGAGGACAGGCTGGGAGAGGTGGGGGGGGTCAGCCTGGAGAAGAGAAGAGCCCCTTTCAGTGCCTAAAGGGGTATCAGGAGAGCTGGGGGGGGACTCTGGATCAGGGAGTGGAGCCATAGGACAAGGGGGAATGGCTTCAAACTGGAAGAGGGGAGATTTAGATGAGATATTAGGAAAAAATTTTTCAGTTTGAGGGTGGCAAGACACTGGTGCAGGTTGCCCCGAGAAGCTGTGGCTGCCCCATCCCTGGAGGGGTTCAAGGCTGGGTTGGATGGGGCTTGGAGCAACCTGGGCTGGGGGGAGGTGGCCCTGCCCGGGGCGGGGGGGGGGGGCACTGGATGGTCTTTAAGGTCCTTCCAACCCAAACCGTTCTGTGATTCTGTGAAAACCGGGGCTGTACCTCCAGCTCTCGTTCTTTTTTGGGATGGATCCCTCACCACACATCACACCTCCCCCTGCCCACCATGGCCGAGCACGCTGTGTGGCCGTTGTGTGGGGCAAACGACGCCCATTAGCGTTAATAAACACATAAAAATATCAACTCAACATGCAGGAAAATAAAAGAGCATTGGAAGGCTGGCGCTTCCCCCAGGGTCTTCCTGCAGAGGAACGGGGTGTCCCACCTGGCATGAAACGAGGCTCCTCCAACGCTCACCTCCACGCCACGGCCAGCAAGGCAGCCCGGGGAAGAGGACAGAGGGAGGATGAGGAGGGAGGAGGGGGCTCAACACTCCCGCGGCTGCTCCCCTTTCCCCCCCCCCCCCGTCAGCCCTGATGCCTTTCACACAACCGTCGCTGAAGAAAAAAAAAAAAAAAGTCCCCCACCGCTCTCGCAAGACGGGAGGAAATTTTCCAGACCCGGTGTTTCCGAACGGGAGCGGCTCTGGCTGCGCCCTAATGGAAGGACAGCCAGTTTTATAGCAGAACGCAAATGAAAAGGTAGAAATCAACAAATAAGCGCCCGCCTTTAATGAATATTTCATATACAAAAGAAGTCATTGACATTTTGCTGGATTGCTTCAATTAGCTCTCGAGCCTCGTATTCACGCAAATAATAAGCTTGCTTTTCATAATGCTTTGTTAATCTGTTTCATAGCGTGAATTTATACAGTCATGCATCACACAGACCTCCTGCTGCAGCCTTTATTGGATATAAATGACTTAGTAATTGCTATTGATCATTAAAGAAGTGCAATGTTATTTTGGAATTACAATGTGGGGGATCTTTGAAAGACTGAAGGAACCGGGTGGTTTGCTACGCGCAAGCCTGGTTTGTATTCAGAGGAGTGACTAATGGGTCCTTGGGAGGAAAAGCCAAAGTGTGCCAAGATTGAGTCTGGGGAAAAACACTGCTAGAGTCATTGCCGGCTTCACATCACGAAACGCTCCCGGCTATATATTCAGAATATATCTCAACATATTCTATTTCACACATCGATCCCTATTCCAACGCAGACTTTGCTAAGATTAGCCAGGAAAATACTAAGGCTTACTGGGGAAAGCCAGCGGCAGGCTGGTTCCGGGGCGAGTACGGCAACGAAACACGGCACGGCGGCTGCGGGAGCCCCGGGCCGGTCCCTGCGCGTGGTGGCCACCCCGGGGTGGGCAGGGGCTGCCTGGAAAAGCCACCCCGGCCCTTCCCAGGGCTCCCACCAGCAGCCCCGGTCAGGCTGAGGGTCCTTAATCTGGGCTTGCTGTTCAGCTGCAGTATGTGAGTAATTAAAGCAAATGCTTTACGATCACCCGACTTGCAATATGGGGTGTATTGATCGCGGCTCCAGATCCTGAAGTCAAGTGAGCGCGAAGGTCTCTGCTCTCCCAACAGGGATATCGAGGCTGAACCTCCTTTCCATCACTCGCTGGTTGTCTTCCAGCTTCAGACATTAAAACCTCATCACTTTGAAATGAGAAAAGCTGGTGTTGCACTTTAAATTTATATTTTTCATTTAGAAACACACTTCCCCACCACCACCACTTTTTTTTTTATTTTTCGGTTGGAGTTTTTGCTTTTCTTCCAAACTCTTTTCCCTCTGTTGCTATTTCCTTCCCCTGGAAAGGCCGTTGTTGGCTCGTGCGCCCGGGAGAGCTGTGTTCAGCGCTGGCTCCTGGCGTGCTCGGGGCGCAGCGGAGCTGTGAAACCCCTGCTCCTCCAGCGCCCCGGGAGGGCACCCCGAAATGCTCCCCCCGCCGCGGGGTGGGGGGTTTCAGCAGGCTTTGACGTACGCATCCATCTGGAAAATGGTTAGGGGCATTAACTCTTCTCTGCCTCCAAGGGGTGTACTGGGACCCGGTTAATTAACATCTTGAAAGGGCTGTGAGATTCCTCCACGACACTGTTTTTATTAAAAGCCTATATGCACATTTTTCCCCTTCCAATTTTCCGCATTTCCCCCCGGAATGTGCTTTGATTTTTAAGCAATTTATAAGTCCTCAGGCTTTGCCTGGAAGGTAATTTATACCAGTTTGTGTTTTTATGTGTGTGTACATGTGCTGCAGTGCATTGGGAAGAAACACAAAAAGCAATCGACTGTGCTGAGGCTGGTATTGATGGAATAGCGGTGGAGGAGTTATTTCCAGGAGCTGAGAGCTCACTCCGACCTGCTCAGGTGGACACTGCGATGCCGAACTGCAAACCAAACCGGCCCCGGAGGGAGCCGTGCACCAGCGGGACCCGAGGGATGTCTCCTGGGCTCAGCCCCATGAAGGGCTCCCTCTGCTCCGTGCGGGATCCAGATGCCCGTCCGGGCTGGCCCGCCGTGAACCGGCCAAGGTGCGGCTTGGACAGGGTCACCAAAGCCACCGAGGGTTCTTTTGCAGCCCCCAAAAGACCTATCCGGGCATCCAGCCATGCGCGCTGTGTCCTCCCTTGGCTCGCCGGTGGCTTTGGCGTGAGCCCCGTGGCAAAGCTCGTTTGCCCAGCTGGTACCCAGCGGGTGATGAAGCAGGCTGGCTCTCGGGAGAGGTTGTTCTCAGTGTCATCAGCACGACTCTGCCCCTGCCTCGTCACTGGGAAAACCGGAGCGTGATGCTGGTGGCATTAAGCAATGCTGAAACGTTCCCGAAGTCACCTCGGTGCCCTGTGGGCCATTCTGATGTGAACTTTTGCACCGCGAAAGTAATTTGTTTCAGGGAGTTTTATTTATGCAAATCTCCGGCGCTATTTCATGCCACTCACATCTCCCGAGGCAGGTTTTTAATAAAGGCTGGGAGGCGAGAGGACGGCCAGGAGGTGAGCGGGTCAGAGCTCCGGGAGGCGAAAAGCTGCCGGGATTTAATGGCACTGCATCGATTGATGTCCGCTGGGGATGTGACCCTCCAGCCCCCCGCGACCGGAGCAGTCTGTGTCTCTGAGACTGCTCTTCAGTGCAACTTTTCTCTTTTTATTTGTGTTTTGGATCAAACCGCTCAGCATCGCTGCCGGATCCGTGCCTGCTGCCATTTCAGCTCCCCCCTGGGTATAACACTCATTTGCTCGCCGTGCCGCCCGCTTTCTCGCTCCCCGATTGCTGTGAAGCAAATCTCCAGGCACATTTGCAGTGGGAGAAGGCGACAGGAGCCGGGGGAGTTTGGTTTCTGGGCTCAGGGGCCCTGGCACCCCGCCGAAGCAAACCCTCCGATCCCCACCAGCGATGGAGCAGGATGCAAACGTTAACGGAGCAGAAGTGCTGGAGAGGAATATCAGCTGGAAGCTTTTAAGTACTGCATTTTTCTTGCACAAGATTAGCTATTTGGTTAATCTTTTTTTTTTTTTTTTTTTTTTTTTTTCCCCCCAGGAAAAGACGGAGAGAGGCTAAGATGCTTAAAAAGTGGATGGAGAAGGAATGCTGGCGCAGGGGGGCTCAGTTCACTCAGTTCCTACCAAAGTGTTTTTCTCTCTGCAGAAATAATTGCAAGACGTTCGAGTTCAGGGCGTACGCACGGAATATATCCGCTTGGTTTTATCCCTATCAGGGCGAGATGAGCAGGAGCGGCGGGATGGTG
This sequence comes from Vanellus vanellus, assembly GCF_965231255.1. Lineage (NCBI taxonomy): Eukaryota > Metazoa > Chordata > Aves > Charadriiformes > Charadriidae > Vanellus > Vanellus vanellus. Next base: position 9,726,381 of record NC_138923.1, on the reverse strand, counting down.
CGGGAGGGCGGAGGAGGAGCTGACAAATTACAATTTTAAGCCCAAACTGGCTGAAACCTCTGCTCATTCCCACAGTTGACACCCAAGAGCTGGGTTTCCCGTGGCTGTGCCGGGAGGCGGTGGTCACGGCAAGGTCGCAGCAAGGTCACAAAGCAGCCTGCGCATCCAGCCTCCTGCCTGCCCCGTCCCTGCAGCGCGCAGCCGCCCGCGGGCGCCAGGAACCTGCCCTTTGGTTTAATGTCCATCGCAGCGGCTGCCCAGTCAGCTCCACAGTGCTGGATGTATTCCCAGCCTGACCCCGGCTGAGCGCTCCTCTCTTCCTGAAATAACTGGGAAAGGGTAGTATTCGTGCTGCGGATGCACGCACCCGCCTCTCCTGGTTCCTGGGTAAATAGCAAAGCTTTGCCGTTAACTCCTTGGGTTTTCCGGGGCGTTTAAATGCTGGAAGGAGATTCAAATCCCAGCTCAAACGCACGGATTGCTGCTGTTCACATCAGCATCCCGCTGAGCTCGGGATGCTGTCGGGAGGCACCCACAGTACCACCAGGCGCAGCACCGCGAGGCTTTTGAACGGCTAATGGGTTGGGTTTTTCCTACTGCGCTTTGAGAAATGCTTGTGTTTGACTCAGGCTCTCCAGGCGGGATCAGAAGAGAAGACCTGGGCTTACCCAAAGCTCTTTTAGCTACGCAGACACGGAGGGGCGAGTTCTATCTCAAACACAACACCACCCGGTGGGTGCCGGGCCAGCGGCAGGGGCGGCTGCGAGCCCCGGGACAGCATCACTGCCTCTCTGCCGCCGATGGATTTTCCTCTTCGGCTTTCCCTTCTGTCGCTTTTATAATGTATTTACAACTTTTATAGATGTTTGCAGCATTTCTTTTTTTTTTTTTTTTTTTTTTTTAATTTTCAAATAGGCAAAAGGAGCAGTAGAGGTTTTCTCAGCCTCGTGCTCACAGGGAAACACCTTTGGTGCTTTGAAGAGTGGGACTTTACTCTGGCCGTGGATTTCCATCAATGGGAAGCCCGATTCTGCTCGCCACCCCGCACCACAGAGTCTGGTCCCGTTCTCCCTCCTTGTTGGCATGCTGAGGGCAGGAATTATTTCTTCTATGTGATGATGCCCGGGTTCGGGTCAAACCTTTGCTCCAGCAGCAGCTCGCTGGGTCCTGGTCAGCCTCTCCCCGGCAGCATCGCTTTGGATCTCACGAAGGATTGTACAAACTGATACTTTGCTCCCAAAGTGGCACTTTTCCCGCTCAGGGTACCCATTGTCCCTCTCCCACACGCAAATTGCTCCCGATATTGGAACAAATATATTCTCATATACCACCAAGCCTGCTCGCCGGCAGGTACACGGACCCAAGCACACGGCGTGTTGTGATGCTGCGGTGCGGTGCGGCAGGCGTGCCTCGCCCCAGCCTTATTTGTGTGACTTTCTCACCTTGCCTGTGCATCAGGTCCTGCCCCACGCCCCACAATGGGAAAAAGAAGAGCAGAAAGAAGGATCCCTCTCCCAGTAACAGTTTGAATAGGAAGAATACAATTGCCACCTCCCAACAACGGGGAGAGAGTGAATGAGAAGCGCCAGGGCTGATCTGCATTTAAAAGAGGGGGAATCAGCAGAAGGAAGAGGAGAGTGGTTGCAGTGAGGAGAGGGGAGGGGGAGATAAAAGGGAGAGGGGCCTGAATTTGCATGTTGTTTTTCCTTATGGCAAAAATCATTTGAAAGCTGATGTACTGCCAAGAGGAACAAAAAGAGACCCCTCGGCATTGCCCCAGGCTCCTCATTTACTCTTTTACAGCAAGGAATACTTATAAAAACTGAATAAACCATCTAATAAGGCTGTTTAGGATTCCTTGAAAGATGTCTCCATCAAAGCACCCGGGGTCAGCCTTGCTCTCCCTGCCTCTGCTCCCACACCCTCGCTGCTGCTCCTCAGCCCCTGGTACCAACACATCCCTGCCCGGGAGGATGCCCGGTGCGCAGGGCAGCAGATGGCCCCATTGGGACAATGTGGGGGGAAATGAGCCTTTCCTGGCTGCCTCCTGCCTGCGGTGGGGGGACATGAGGTTTGCAGAGGCCATCCAGGAGAGATTTCTACGGCGAGTGAAGCTTGAGGCTGGGATTTTGGTGAGGGGCTTGGGCTGCGTTTGGAGGATGCACCGCGGGTGAGGGTGGTTCTGCCAGCGTGCTGTAGGACCTGGGTCTTTGTTTCTCATCCACGCAAAGGACGCGATCACACTGCCCTTGGCAGCATCCCGCGTCTGCTCCGAGCTCGCTGCCTGCCTGTTTTATGCGTTCGACCTGCCCTAAGCCCCAGCTCAGTCTGGGTTTCTTGATTTTGGTGTAATACAAATATAAAATCCTACAGCCAATCTGGGCATTTCAGGGCACTTTACAGCTGCGGAGCTAGCGGGGTCACGGGAAGCCGGGATGTTTATTGCTACACCCCATCACCACCCCTTCTCCGGGGCCGCTTCCCGCACATGGAGGCAAGTGGAGGGACATCAGAGCAGAGGTTTTCCATGGTGGGCTCTAACTGCTGGGGCTGTATTTTGGGACACGGCCAGCATTCCCCGGCAGAATGGATTTTGCTGGTCTCAGCTCCGGTGTTGGTCTGGAAATCAGAGCTGCATACAGAGCTGTCTCTGCTGGGTACAGCCTTCCTCTGAAGATGGACGGGGGTTAATGCTTTTGGGGTGGGTAATGTCACTGTGGTCTTGAGGATGGGCCAAAACGATGACCAGGAATGCTCTGCAAGACAGTCTGAGTAGGACGGGCGTGGGTGATGCCCGAGGGGCAGGGTGAACCCAGCCGCTTCCGTCCGATGCGGTATTTCATGCTCCTCTAAGGAGAAGCAATAAAACCCCTAAAAGGGGAGAACAGCTCTTTACTAGCACAGCGCTGTGCTCGCACACCAAGCTACCGGCGAGGTGGATACAGGAATAAAAAGCCTCCTGGCTTGGCACACACGGGGGGCTCTGCAGCTTGTGGTGTCAGGGGAGCCCCAACCTGCCCATGCTTGGGACCAGCTCGGAGAGCTGCCATCCTGCAGGCAGTGAATCAGAGCTCTCGATAAAGAAGAGTGCTGTGTTTTTGTTACAAGAAAATCAGAAAAAAAATCAACAGACAGCAGCAGTATAGCAAATCCCAATTTTTAAACATCTTGAAGAAGGATGCTACCCATTAGAGGAGAAAAGCTTTTGTGATATATTTGGAGGAGCGGTGAAGGGGATGGGGACAATCCCCAGGGTAGAAGGGATGCTTGTGGGAGCGGGTGTTTACACCAGCAAGAGCAAGGGGAGGAGGCAGAGGCAGGCGAAAGAAAGGTAATTATATTGCAAAAACACGAGCCATCAGCTTTGCAGTACTCATCACCCCATTAGGCGCTTGTAAAATTTGCAGACCATTAGATGGGGCTTTCAAACACCAATTTTATCCTGCAGTTGCAAACCACTTTTGCCCTGCGTCACCTTCTGGTTGCGAAGACAAGTCTCATTTCACCTCCAGCTGCTGCAGCGTGGGAACGGTGACCAGCGCGGCGTGTCCAGCCTCTGCCCGCCACCGTCCCTGCCCGGGGACAGACTGCGTGTCCGAGCCCGGCCGGGCACAGGGATGCTCTCTGCATCTCGCCGTGCCTCTCACACACACTCCTACCCAGTGAAAAACCTCTCTCCCATACTTTGCTGTGTTAAATTAGCCACGGGGGTTCATTAGTGAGGTTAAATTAACCCACAGATCAGCCGGATTCACTGCCTCACCGGCTGTGACAGCGGGAGGCGACCCCAGCCGGGCACCCCAGCGTGCTGCTGCCCTGTGCCGGAGGGATCCCACGGGGAAGCCGTGGCCCTGGGTGCAGAATGAGACCTGGGTGGCTTCTCCCTCCACGACGGGACTGCGAGGCAGCCCTCCGGCAGTGGGGCATCCCCAAACCTGGGCTGGTAAGCCCTCGGGGCTGCGGGAGCGTGCAGCCTGCGAACTAGCCGGCTATTAGCCAGGATTTAGAAAAATGCAGCTCATTTTGTGGAATCTAGTCAGGGAGGCCGACCACAGGGGACAGGGATGGGGAGGTGGGTGCTGACGGGGCTGGCGACGGGGAGCGGTGCCTGTGGTGGCTCCTCTTCTCCGGTGGCACCCAGTGACTCCCCGACGTGCTGAGATCCGCAGGCTGCCGGGGACCGCTGAGCACGGACCCGCAGCACCCCAGGGAAATTCGTGGTGCTGCCAAGGCACTGGGGACATCCCAGGCTCTCTGCTATTTTTTTCCCTTTCCAATACGAAAGCCCCAGCCTGCAGGACGTGCCACATCGTGCCGGCGCTCGGCTTGGAGCCGTCCGTGTTTGCTCAGCCGAGAGCAAGAGCAGCCTCTTCCCTGGGCCTCGGGACGGACACACGCCAGCTTTCCGATGCAATTTTTCTCTTGCAAAATAAGTTTGTCTACAGCAATGTTCTTCTCCCATGAGAAAACGCAGTTGTTGATGAAATGTTACGATTTCTACCAAACTGATTAAAACAAACGGTGAAACATGGGGGAAAAAAAAAAAAAAAAAAAGAATTGTCCCAGTTTTCCAGTTTTCTCTGTGCACTGAGAAATTCAGGAAGAAATGACTGAATGACAACGCTGTAACCCAGCGCCCGCATCGGGAAGGTCCCCGAATGGGACTCCTGAGCTGCCTCTCCCACCCCGTGTCCCGGGTGCATCCCATGGCCTGATCCGGCTGCTTCTGGGTCGGTCACAGGGATCACCCGCCGCTGGAAGCTGCTTTTCCAACAATTCAGTTTTCTCCCGGCATCAAAGACTGTGCAGAGCTCCCCTGCAAAGCCCCAACACTTTCAGCACCGCACGAAGTCTCCCTCCGCTTTGTGCTTTGTATTGAAGTCGGGAGCTGCCGCCGCAGCGGTTACGGTGATGGAAATATCCACCAGAAAAGATAACCTGGCCGTAAACTCCCAGGCTGTTAATTACTTCACTGTTTGTGAAGGATCCCGCACAAATATCGCTGCCCTGCTCCGTCTCCCCCGCTCTCAGATGGGGAGAGGGGTTGGGGAGGGAGAGAAATCACTGCACTTAATAGGTGTAAATATTTTACAGTTTTTAATTAAATATGAGAACCCTGCTGGGGCTGGGAGCAGGACCATCCTGCAATATGAATTATCGAGAATCCTCCTTCCCAGATGTTCACTCTTTCCACCCCAGCCCCCGGGCATTTCAGACAAATAAAATGGAAAATAAATCCAGGTTTTAAAAAAAATAAAAAACAAACCACAATGGCAACAAATCCCCCCAGCAGCTGAATAGCCCCCCCAGCCCACCAGCTGCTTTGAGGAGGACGACTTCCATCCTGCTGGCTTTTCAATGAACAGATTCAATGCTGTTTCAGTGAGGGCCATTTGGGGTGGGGGCCGGGACCGCGGGGGCATTGCCAGCCCTGGCATTGCCGGCACCAACGCTTTGGGGGCTGCCAGCAGGACCCACCAAAGCAGAAAGCCAAACCACATCACTTCAGTGCCTTTCTCTTTCCCGAAAACACCTGCCAAACCTCAGCATGTTTGACTTCCCAGTGGGAACTCCTCAGCTGGAGGCATCTGTGGCAGTTTGCACCCTCCAGGAATTTTTTCCTGCCCTGATATGAAAAATAAAAAAAAATATTTTGGGGGAAAAAGGGCTGTGAGTGAGTGAGAGGTGCTCTCTCAGAGTTACCTGTGACCCCCTGGACTAAGCTGATGGTTTTAGGGGCGACTGGTTCAGTTTCGTGCTGGACCAGCCTGGTTGGGCAGCGCTGGGTACCGGGATGCCCGGCTCCCCATCCCGGCTCCCAACCGAAACGAGCTGCTTCTCGGCTCTCTGCCAGACGGGCTGTGGCACAGGCACTCAGAAAGGAGACGCTGTTGGAGATATTTCTATTCTGGTACTTTTAGGAAGAGGTTTTGAGTGGGCTCTGAAGATGGGCGGGTAGCGGAGGACGCCGGGCCAAGGCAGCCCGCTCCCTTCAAGCACTGCAAATCAATTAAGTGGTGCCTCCTGAGAGGAGATTAAGTGTATACAATTGGCCAGGATTGACCTCAGTGGATCTCTCTTGATTCATACCAGCTGGGGAGCTGATCCAGCGCGCGCTGGGGGCGGACATCGCACAGTGCCTTGTCCTCAGAGACCTGGGGCATGGCTTCGGTGGCCGGCTGTCCTGCGCGAAGCCGAGCAGCAGACGGCCCCGCTGAGCCCGTGCCGGGCACACTGTGCAAATGCAGACCGTGGTAAGGCGAAAATGCAGCCGAGAAATCATTTATACCACTCGCTCTCCAGGCTGGGGGCGGAGGGGATGCCTGTGCGTTAGACTAATCTCTGCAACAGGCTCAGCTTCACCCTCGGGCTTCCTCGTGTGAAAAACACATCCAAAGCTCCCGATCTCTCCTGCTCTTCCAGGCTGGACACAGCTCAGGGCCGGTGGTCCAAGGCCAGCCGTGCACGGGCACGGTGGGCTGCAAGGGGCCGCGAGAGCTCACTGCTGGCAGCCCGGTGCTGCGGGACTTAACAGCAACATTGGGGGGGTCACATTTCTGCAATGGGTTGAGGAATTTTGATGAAAACTGAATTTAATCCAAACCAAGGCTGTTACAATGTCAGAAAGAAAAGGCAGAGCTTTAAAGAAAGCAAAAAACCCCCGAACTCAGCCAAATGTTGAGAATCCAGGAGGGCTTCGTTGCACCGAGGTCAAACACACAAGCAGCAAGAGGCACTTATTCCTCATTATCTCGGAAACCAATCTCCTGCTGATTAACTGAGTTACATATATGACAGGCGATGTCTCATGTAAACCGTGACAGCCTGCACCACCTCTCAGAGAAAAAAGGGGTCTGAAACGAGTGAGATGTTCTGTACGGTTCCCTGTCCCTGCAAACGCAGCTCAGCAGCTTTCCGTGTCCCCCTGCTCTGAGCTGGGCAGCGCTGGTGGTCGGCACTGGCTCCAGCCTGGCCCCAGTCGAGCCCCCGGCCCTGGAGCAGACGGCTGCTGACGCGGCGGCAGAAGTGCCGTGCGGAACACTGGGGCACCGACAGGCACGACGGGACCCATAGATGCTGCAGAAACATCTGCATCTTCCCCAAGAAAATGTGTCACCTCCAGCATGAAGCCGGTGTCTGGAGCAGCGCAAAGCAGCAGCAGGGAGTAGATGAGCCTGTGCCATCATGTGATGTTTATAATTAGACTATTTGGCAGCCTAACATATATTATTAGCCTCTTTGCTAATAGACTTCTCTAATAAGAGTGCCCTTAGGTGACCTCGGTGAACATTCATCTACTTCTAACTAGATTTATAATTGTGATTGATCTGCAAGGTGATGAAGCTTTGCTTGGCTTGTCGCACGTCTCTGCTCGATCGCGGGTAACTTGTTTCCTTCAGCCCGGGCTTCAGGGCTAATATTGCCCTTTGAACAACTCCCAGCGACCGGGTACCAATTAGCGACGCATCTCTCACTCGCAAGCGAGACCCCCTGAACCCGAAGCGAATGGAAATCGCCCAGGTGGGGCCGAGCCGCCGCACGGTGCTTTAGTTTGGCAAACAACCGGTCACGTCCTCCTGCAGCACAAGTCTACCCTGCACGGATGGTACCTGAAAAGGCTTTAGGCACCGCTCTGCCCTGGTCTCTTCTGTGCGGCTGTGGGATCGGTGGATGCCCTCCCAAAGCTCGATGACGATGAGCCAAAACTTGGCCCTAGGTTGCTCCTCTTCCACAGGTCAGGAGCTCCTCCGCCACCTCACAGTCTGGTTGCCCACCTATAAAAGGATGAGAATAGCTCAGACCCCTCGGGCTCCACCACCCAATAAGTTACAGGGAAGAATTAAGCACCGTTACAAAGGCTTCTTCCCCTCCTGCACGGCGAAGCACCTTTAAGGAGAAGCCATTTCTCCCCTCGCACGCCGTGCTGGAGCTGCAGCACCGTGGCCTGAGCTGCGGTGGGAGGAGGAAAGTGAATTCCCTCACGGTGGATTTTAAAAGAGCAGCGAACAAATGAACAAGCAGAAATTTCAAATGGTCACAGCTGAAAGAGCTGCGAAGCATCTCGTGCGCTTTGTGCGGGCGTGAGTGTTGACGTGCAGCGTAATTTCACGTGCCAAACATTAGGTTCACCCTTGGTTTTGTCGTGAGCCTCCCTGCGTGAGCTTTCTGGAAGGTGATGGGCCACGGAGGCTCGCGGTGAGCTGGCGGTGAGCTGGCGGTGAGCTGGCGGTGCAGGGAGCGAGCTGCTGGCTTGTCCCCAGGCCGCTGCGGGCGCCACTGGCCTCCTTGGAGATAAATAATTAAGTCAGCTCCAAGTTTTGAAATTATTTTGCGGGCAGCAGCCATGCAGAGCAGGCGGCTGGTTGGGATGGAAACTCTCCCTGCTCCCAAAGCGGCGCTCCAGAAGGAAAACCGTGGCTTTCCTTCAAAAAAAAAAAAAAAAGAGCAGGTGGATTTTTTCTGAAAGCGCCCGCTCCGCCGGGGGAGCGACGGCCGCCAGGGCTGAGCCCGCACCGGCCTTGGCATCGCCGGCGAGAGGCTGCAGCCCTCCTTAGCTGAGGGTGCCGATTAAGTGCGGCCCTTCAGGGAGCTTTTATTCTTCCCAAGCTAATTGATCGCCGTTTGCCACCGGTGATCTCTCTTTCTCTCTCTCATTTCGTGACAAAAGAGTAAATTCGAGGAGGCATCTCTGGTTAGCAGCAGACCCTGGCTGTCCCCGTATCAGCACCTCTCTGCTTCCCTGGCTCTGTAATTGCGTGTTTAAATGGGCTGGTATTTTTCCTAGGATTTTTAATTGGATGCTGAAACCACCCCTGGGGGATTATTTTTATTTTTGGAGCGTTGGCTATTTGGTCAATACCCTTCTCGCCTGAGAAAGTCAGTGCAAGCGTGCAGCCTGACTTCTTAACGGTAGTGATTTTCCATTAGCCTTTGAAAGTGAATCGGCTCCCGAGCTGGGTGGGAATTCTTTATGGACTGTGTTTCTTGATGAATCTGCATCCCGGAGCAATGAGCTAAGCTCTTCATGAAAGATCGGTTCTGTTAAGTTGCCTCACTCAATACTTGCCTTCCACGGGAGGGGGAAGGAGGAGGGAGGGAGGAGAGAGGAGGAAGAGGAGGGAGGGTGAAGGCATTGGGAAAATCATCTGGAGTTCTCAAAACCTTCCAGTGGATCTGCTTTGTAAATGGAAAAGTTTGTTTTTTGTTGAATCAACCTTGTTTCAGAATTTTGGTAAATGCATCTGCCCTAAGGCCTGCAGCAAAGTGCTTTCTTGAAAGACCCGGTGACCTCCAGATCCGAGAGCAGCCCTGCTGAGAAGGACTTGGGGGTGCTGGTGGGTGAAATGCCGGACACGAGCCGCCAATGTGCGCTCACAGCCCAGAAAGCCCCCGGCATCCCGGGCTGCATCCCCCGCAGCGTGGCCAGCAGGGCGGGGGGGGGGATTCTGCCCCTCTGCTCCGCTCTGGGGGACCCCCCCCAGTGCTGCCTCCGGCTCGGGGGGTCCCCACAGCAGAAGGCCCCGGAGCTGTTGGAGCGGGGCCAGAGGAGGCCCCGGAGATGCTGGGAGGGCTGGAGCCCCTCTGCTGGGAGGACAGGCTGGGAGAGGTGGGGGGGTCAGCCTGGAGAAGAGAAGGCTGCGGGGAGACCTTAGAACCACTTTGAGTCCTAAAGGGAAAGGAGGGGACAGACTTTTTAGCGGGGCCTGTTGTGATAGGACAAGAGGTAAAGCCTTTAAACTAAAAGAGGGGAGATTTAGACTAGATATAAGGAAGAATTTTTTACTCAGAGGGTGGTGAGCCCCTGGCCCAGGTTGCCCAGAGAGGTGGGAGATGCCCCATCCCTGGAAACATTCCAGGTCGGGTTGGACGGGGCTCTGAGCACCCGGATCTTGTTGTAGGTGTCCCTGCTCGTGGCAGGGGGGTCGGACTAGATGGCCTTTGAAGGTCCCTTCCAACCCAAAGCATTCTGTGATATCTGTGAGATATCTTGGTCTCGTGTGAGAAGGAAAAAGGGTCTCCTTGGCTGCTGCAGCCATCATGGAGCATTACCGCCAGCTCATTGCCTGTGCAGCACATTTAAACACAGGTTTAAAAATGGGTTTCTTTCACATGAAAATCTGTGGGAGCTGCTGCAAAATAATACCACATGAAGCATATACACTGAGCACATTGTTATTAGCCCAAATGGTTTGGCTTTTTTTCTTGCTTTCTATTTTTTTATTCATGCTGTCGGCAAGCAAAACCAACCAGCTCCATTATGTATAATTTATTCTGGATTAGATCAAAGGAACAGTTTACAGGGTAGGTTTGCACATTGTTATTATTATTTTTTAGCTTTTTCCATTTTTTATAAATATATATTTATTCTCCCACCCCCCTTCCACACTCCCCGTTGCCTTTCCTCATGAGCAAACTATAAATTATTCACCAGCCCGTACAAGACAAGCGCTCCTCGGGACTGGGAATCGAATCAGCTGTGGCCCCGGCAGTGGCGCAGAGTGGGCGCCCGGCATTTTTGGGGAGCGGGGGTGGATGTGGGTGCCTGTGGGGCTGCGGGGAGGCAGCACCCAAGTAGGCGCCGTGTAGAAGGCTCTCCTGGGACCAGGCTGGCCCCGGGGGGGGCTGTGCCCCGGGACTCTGTGCTTTGCGAGGCAGTGGCACCTTCCCTGTCCCTCACCCCGCAGCGCTGCGGGGGCCGGCTGGGACCAAGATGTCCCTTTTGGGACTGTCTTTGCATCAGAAAGTCAGAGGGCTTTTTGGGAGCAGCATGGACAGGTCGCAGAGGGGCAGCTCCCATCACCCCCCCAGTAATGCCACCTTTGTGGGGACACAGAGCATGCTGGGAGCCGGGAGCATCAATCCTACCTGTGCTTTTTGGCAAAAACAAAGACTTTTTGGTAAATACAAGGACTTAAAACTTAACCCTGCCTCCGGCTGCCAGAGGGGTCCTTCGCAACCCTGGGCACGCTTTGCCGGGGGCTTTGGGAAAGCACGGAGCTCTGCACGGCCGGGGGCTGCCTCCTCCCTCTGCCTCCCGTTATTCCCCGGGAAACGGGGCGACGCACAGCTCCGCATTCGCTGCCAGAGGAGGGGCGGTGGAATCCCCCCCCCCCCCTCCCCATACGGACTCTGCCTCGCCGAGCAGCACCCAGGCGGGTCGGCAGCGTCACTGGGAAGCACTTGGCTCTCTCCACGGCCAACTTACGGTGCTTAGCAGAAAGTACGGCACCTCTGGGGTCTTCAAACCTAAAACATTTGTTCTCGTAGCTGATGCAGGCCGTTTATTAAGCTGCAAAGTCATTTGTAAAGCCCGGCAGAGCGGTGTGCTCTGGGAAGGGGGCTGCTGAGCAGCCGACCGCTTGTGGGTGCTGTGAAAAGCTACTGCTAAATTAGCAGGAAGCTGATGGAGGGAGGCATCTCCTCGCCTAAACTATCATAATCTCCCAGGCTCCGCGGAGTGATGCTTAAGAATTACTCACCCAGACAAGGGCTCCTGCAAGGGGTTGGGGGTGATGCAGGCACGCTCGGTCCCCGTGGGGCTGCAGGCGCTGGGGGACATCCAGGAGCCGCTGTCACGGCACCGGGTGCCGCGGCCGGAGCATCCATGGAGGGATTTATCACCCGGATCCCCTACGGGACCTGGATCGTCTAAGGGACCCGGATCGTCTAAGGGACCCCTTTCCCGGGCTGCTTGCTGAGGGTTCACCTGGCAGGGGTGGGCAAAGACGGCTGCGTGCCGTTCGGGCTCCGTGGCTCGGAGGCTGCAGGCTTCGGGGGGGTGTGAGCTCCGCGGGAAGGTGCAGGCGGCATGGGAAGGAGAGGGTGATGTGCCCGCTGGGATGCCCGCGTGGGGCTCAGGATGCGTCGTTGCTTCATCCATCCTCGTTTAGGGAAGCAGCCCTGGCCCCAGAATTGCCCCTCTCCTGTTATCGCTCCCCGGAGCAGTGACCTCCCAGCCGCTGCCCTCCCCCCGCCGAGCAGTAGGTGCATCTGAGCACAGTCTGGGGGAGGATTTGTCACATTCATGAGTTGCGCTCTCTCACTGAGCAGCCAAAGGTGACCAGCGGATCCCGCCTCGTCTGCTTTTCCTTCTAATGGTTTTGCTGTAAATCTCTTCTCTTACAGCTGGGGGAGACGTGCTGCGACACTCTGGGCTGGATGGAGATTTAAAGAGCAACTGAGTGGGACACAGGCAGAAAACCTTTAAAAAGTCAGCCCATGAAGTTACGCTTCCCCAGAGGGAATTAAGCTGTTTGGGGCAGAGGGACGGTGACTTTTGGGCTGCATTGGGGAGGGACCCCGATACCCCGTGGGGCTGAGCCGCACCAGGAGGTCTCCACGGCTCCTCATCATTCCTTCAGCCCACTCAGCCCCCCGCCTCCCCTCCCACGGGAAGGATCAGGCCCTTTCCCTGCCCCTGAGATGTGTGTGCACATCCGTACCCATCACACAGACATCCCCTGGACAGCACGGCTCCCCCGCGGCGGCGGTAATCAGAGATTTAAAGCCAGCCAGAGCCCTTATTTAAAGGTTGATCCATAGTGAAGCCAGGAAAGACTTCCTCGGTACAGATGTGAAATAGGTCGGGATTAGTTATAATCAGTAAAGTGAACTGATGCGTTTCTTCTACATTAGGTCAAGCCACAGACCCACCGGCTCAGAGCCGTTTCCCATTGCAGGAGGGCTGCGATGGGGTTTCCCGCAGCCCCACCCCCGCTGCTGGAGGGAGCCGGAATCCCCCTCCGGCCCCCTTCCCAACCAGCCCCTCAGTTCGGACCAGCCCCACTGCAATCCAGCTGTCCCCAAGGTCAGCAAATGGCTCCTCATCCCTCCCGGCGCTGCGAGTACGAGCAGATAGGGACGATTCCCAGACCGGCTTTGCGCGCTCTGTACAGGCCAGGCGGCCCCGACACACGCTCGTTTTCAGGATCAAAAATGGGTCAGGATACAGCAGAAACATCAGCCGTAGATCTATGCATCACGACGGAGCCAGCAAATAATTGTCTCTTTGAAAATCCATTATCACCTCCACCCTCTTTTTAGCTAGAAGCTTTCAGAGCTGACAAGGGCTGTGCTTTGAGCGCGGATGGTAAATATAACACCATATGGCCGAGGTATTATTGGGCTCCTAATGAAATGCCATTTTTATGCATATGCATTAATAACTCCTGCATCTTTGGTGGGTACGTGCGTGTATGTGCAAGGCTTGCTTATTTAGCATCCTTCTTTTCCAGGACACCCTGCCTGGGTCTGGAATGACCGGTTGGTGTTGGATACTTTAGCTGAAAACTTTAAAGGGAGTTTTAAAGGGATAACCCAGTGCCTGAGCCCAGGTCAGACCGGGAGGAGATGCTTGGATTTGCAGAGCCCCAGCGCACGCCCACAGCGGGATGCTCCTGGCAAACTGCTGCGGGGCTCCGTGGCACTGGAGGCAGCGCGGTGGCTGAGCCAGCCCCAGGCACGCAGCGGCAACTATTTACTTTCCTTTAATCTCTGCTCCTCTGCGCTTTCCCATCTTCAAGCACAGGCTGTTTTGCCAAGGCGTCCGCCGGCTGTTTGGGCAGATCCTCCCCCCGGGAGGAGGCGGGTTGGGAGCACAGGCAGAGAGCGGGGAGGCGTTGGGGACGCAGGAGTCCCCGAGCCAGCATCGCCAGGGGGGACAGGGGACCCGGCAGCCTGCGCGGGGACATTGTGAGCCCTCTCCTCTCCAGACCTGCCGCTGCCTCCCCATCTCCCCTCTTCCGCAACACCTTTTTTTTTTTTTTTTTTTTTTGGCAAAAATTGCTTTCTTCTCACCGAGATACAAGAGCAGCCCTTCTTGGCGGCAGAGGGAGGAAGGCTTTTCTGGGGGAGACAGGACACCTCCGTCCCAGCCCAGGCTTACGCCGGCGTTCCAGGAGCCCACGGTTGACCGGAGGCACGGCTGGCTCGCTCTGGGCTCACCACCGGCCTCTGCCCCCGCCGCCCCCTCCCTCCCCCTTTGCCCCCGGAAAATCCCATTGACTGAAACATCCTAAAAACCTCATTGAAAGGTGAAAATTGTCTCATTGACAGATGCTGTGCAAATTACCCTGAGATTCATTGCCGCAGCAGGGGAAGGCTTTAGGAAGACACCTGAACATTTCTGAAGTGTAGGGTTTAATGTGATTGGATTTACAATGACTTTTTGATTGTTTGCTCTATAACTCTTTACGGACTTGGGGTCCATCTCTCTTCCCTCCCTTGCTGTAGGGGGATATTTCACCATTTTTATTGTGCGGATGAAGTGTGGTGGTGGGCTGAGGCTGCCAGGGGAGCAGAGCAGGTACACGGGGCTCAGTCCCCTGGGCAGTTTGTAGAGCGGCTCTCCTCCTTCTGCCTCTCTTTTCCTCTTTACTGGACGATCCACGCTGCAAACGTTCCCTTTTTTCCCTAACCTTGCGGCCAGCTTGGAGGGAGCAGTGCATCTCCTGCCCTCCAGCCCCAGGGCAATGCTAACCAGCTGCTGGCCATAGTTCAAGTGGCTCAAAAAGCACTCCAGAAAGAGCATTGCTCTGCTCTAAGATGGGAAAACGTGGCAGAGCCCTCTCAGACCCATTTCCACCCCGGAGCGAGGGCTGTGCAGCAGCGGATGGCTTTGGGCTGGACACTGGGGGCTGCAGGGAGCAGCACGCCTGGCCTCAAGCCCTCCTGCCCCCCAGCAATCGCTGCACACCCAGAGCCCGCGGTCAGGTTAGTTTTCCTGAAACACCTTAATTTTAATTGCACTTCTCCGTAGTGCCCCGCCGAGCCCCCGGACCGCCGGCCCGTCTCCGCAGGGAGCAGACAGGACCCGCTCGTGCTTTGCAGCGCGCAGAGCTGCTGTATTTATTAGCATCATTTTCAGAGCGCTCGCTCGGTGGCATTTGGTGCCCGAGCCGTGTGGCTGCCCAGCAGTAATTAATGGGGGCCCTTCTACCCCTGAGCTCTGCATTAGTGGACTATCAATTATTGAAGCCGAGTTGTACTTTTCTGAGCTTGTGAATAACCAAAGGGACTGCTGAGAGTCCAGAAGTGGCTGTCATCTTCTCATTAGGTATTTATTAAATGTAATTTAGTGGCAGTGCCTGCGTGTTAATGGAATCGCAGCAACGCCAGCAGATCAGAGCGGCGCCTGCGCGCGAGCTGCCCCAGCGCGTGAGCAGGATCGGGCCCTCCGGGAGGATGCAGAGACAAGCACTGGCCTCTGGCCCGCATCCCTCACTGCGCTGGGATGACCGGAGGCTGCCCGAACCTGACCGGAGGCTGCCCGAACCTGATCATGGTGCTCTCGGGCAGCTTCTTGCGAGGGCTGGGAGCGGGCAGGTAGCACAGCCTGGCGGGAGGCATCCAGGAACGCTTCCACACTGCTCAGCTGTGCACCTCTGTCCTGTGCGGGACACTCCAAAACTGCCCCCCTCATCTGGGCTCCCCATCAGCAATTCAGCCTTGCGCTCCAGAAACCGAACCCTTGGGCAAATTACTCGTCTAGAGATAATCATTGTTATTCCTGCTACTCTCTCACTTCCCATCTCCCTGTCTTCCCTCGCCAACGCATTATTCCTTGTTACACTCTTCTGAATAATTCCTCTCTCTTTTGATCACCGCAGTTCCTCGGAGAGGGTTGTAATGAGCCCAACCACCGAGGGCAAATTTACCATAAACTTTCTGAACTTCTGGGTAGATGTAAGGCGAGCTGGAAGAGCAGCTGAGCTGGGAGGGGGCTGCAGGGCCAGCAGAGCTGCCTCCAGCCTGGCAGGCTCAGGGGGTGCTGCAAGGATGCTGCGGCCCCCGGCTGCGAGCAGGGGCTCAGGACGGCTGGTCCCACCAGCACCACGGTCCCCTAGGGGTGCCCAAACCTGCGGGGATGAAACGGGCTTTGGGAAACCTGGAATCCCCCCATCCTCCCCACTGTGAAGCCCTGAAGCTAAAAGGGGGTTTTGCAGCTGAGAGCAAGACTTCATCGGTCTAAAAAAACGCTGATACCCAGAGCATCGGGGCGGGGGGGGGGCGTGGGAGAGGTTTGCTGCACTTGGTCCCCCTGCTCTGCGTAGACGTGAGCGGTGACACAGAGCGAAGCCCGGAGCCCCGTGGGGCACAGGCAGCATCCCGCCGGGATGCTGGAGCCCCGGGAGCTGGGGTTGCGCTTCGAGCACAGGAACATTTTGGCTGCACCGCGCTCTCCCCGCGCGTCTTCCCTCCCCTCAGCCTTTGCATCGGTTACACAGCTGATTAAATCACTCCAGCAAAGGGCCCGTGTCTGCAGGAGCGTGTGCGGGCTTGAGCAGAGGGGGGATTGAAAACAAAAAGAAATGGATCTTTTCTCAATGGTTTTTTTTTTTTTTTTGGGTGGGAGATGTTGGGGTCTCTAATGAAAAAAAAAACAACGAGTATTTTTCTGTCTTTCTGCACAGCGAAGCTGCTTTTCTGATTCTTCCCACTGCTGAAATCAATTGCCAAAATGGGATGTTTGCAGCTGGAGCTTTGGGCGAAATCCAACAAATTCTTTTAAAACAAACAAACAAACAAACAACGAGTGGGTTTTGTGTGTGTGTGTAGAAACACATCTCAGGGCTGGAGAAGGTTTGGGAGAGGCTTTACTCCTCCCGTTGCACATGCCGTTGTCTTTATCTCGCTGTGGCTGCCCGGAGGGGTTTGATCACAGCTGGGAGCCTGTACGCCGCCTGTAATCTAGTAATATTCATAAATGACTGTGCATGTTCCGGTGCCTTTGTCCAATCCCTTTTTATCCTGGGCCTTAGGCATCAGCAGTGGAGCTGTAAATCATCTCTGGCTCCGTCCCCCGTGGGCCGGTCCCCGGCTGGGACGCACGACCACCAGGCTGGGGGACACGAGGGGCAGCTCGCGGGCAGGCGCGGGCGGGCGGCGGGTACCTAATGGGGCGATGCTGGCAGAGCGAGTTGGACCGTTATCCCGCTCGTCGCAGCCAGTGCCACAGGGTTTATAATTCCCCCCTGTACCGGGGCCAGGAACAAACAGATGGGACTTGTCCGCATGGCTCTTTTGGAGGCGTGGTTGCTTTGCAAAGCAAAAACCCTCCTGGAGCAAGGCTGGGCGAGACCCAGCTGCGTGTTCTCCCTCCATCCCCGGCTCACGGCCAGGGGGGAGTACCACATCAGCCCTGCACCACCACCGGCAGTGCACTGGCGGAGCCCCTTCAGCCCTGAAACAGGAGCAACCATCACCAGGTACCCCTCGGTGGAGCCACAGCATCCTTAGCAGCCTCCAGGACTCTCTCCTGGCAGCCCTAAAGACAACAACATTTCTTGGGCTTGCAGAGCCCGTATCCCTAAATCCCACCCAGGCCGGTGAAACGCAGCTTTGCGCCGGGTTGGAGCCGGGATGGTGCTTCCCTGCGGCAGCGCCGCTTCCCGGGGAGCTCCGCTCCCAGCAAAGACACAGCAGCGCTGTAATTGCAAATCATTTTTGTAATGCTCTCACTGTAAACGCTACTTAAGATGTCATCAATGATTGATATATTTGCTAATTGAGACTTCCACTTGGGCTGATAGCCGGAGTGCTTTATTTCTTTTATTATTTTATGTTATTTTATGACTGACATATTTGCAGCAGCACTTCTTTGATCTTCATTAAGCAAAGCCCCCGGGGAGATGTGGTGGCACACACGGCGAGGGCTGCCGGGCAGGGGGCAGGACGGGACGAGCGCCGGAGCCTCTGCCTTGCACAAAAGCAGGGAGGACGGCTCGGCTGCGGGGGCTGCGGGGGCAGCCAGGAAGGAGCTGCTCTGCGGTGCCCTCGCTGCAGGGGGATGTTCACGAGACGAGAAGGTCCTGCCCGTGCCTCAGTTTCCCTCTTGGTAAAGGACAACTCAACTATTTGATGCAAAGGGGGACTGAGAGCTAATGATGTCCTGCAGCACTGCGGAAAAGCAAAACCCCGGCAAAGGCCAGCATTGGGAAGGAGAGAAATATTTCATCCTTTTTACCTGGGGGGTGTTGTATGGTCAAACATCTCATGAAATAAATAACCGCTTCAGTAATGCCCACGTGGAACAAGGGGGAAGCTGCCGCCTCCTTCAGGTCTCAGCACCCACCGGATAAATTAGCCCACAGCTGGAAACCGCAAATTTGGCTTCTGGGTTCCTAGGAGGGTGCTGCGCGGTGCCGTGTCCCAGCACCCAGACCTGCCCAGCACCCTGCAACGGTGCCACCTCGCGTGATGACGGATGGCAAATCCAGCTCATTTCAGGGCAGCGCTTCACTTTTCCCAAGATCTTCGTTTGAAAACATACACTTGTGCCAGGAGGCAACAAGGCTCTGCACTCACTTAAACCAACAATTAAATAATGATAATCCCCTGAATGGCATCCAGACTCGCACTCCACTTCCACTTGCTGCCTTCGGCGCTGCCCATCTTGGAGGGGCACCAAGCGCCGGCCGCAGCATCTGCGTTCCCTGCCCCCAGAGAGCTAATCAAACCTGCAGGAAAACCAGCCCCCCCCCCGCCGCCGTGCTGGCGGGGGCTGCCGGAGGAGCAGGGGCCGCCGTGCGTCTCATTTGCCTAAATGAGGGTCGGGGATCCAGTTTTATTAATGCTCTGAGGGCAGGGGCTCGGCATGGCACCCGCTTCGGGCAGCTGCCTGCGGGCACACGCGACGGGGCCGCGGCGCAGCGTTAGTGGCCGGCGGGGGACGGGAGCGGCTGCGCTCCCTTGCCTTTCTGCTCTGCAGAGGGAAGAGATGGGTTGGCAAATGTGGGGGGATGAAATAAATAAATAACGCGTGGTCGCCCGAGCTGGGAAGTGAAAGCAGTTTTCTTTCGGCGTGAGCCCATCTGCTGCGCTTCCAGAGCACCGTCTTCTCCCGCGGGAAGGAAAAATGAGGCAATACGGTGGCAGTGCCCGAACGGGTGACCCTGGGTGAAGGTCTGTATGAAGTGGGTGCCTCCGGGGGAGAAGCTCCTCTGGGCTTCACCGCAGCATCCTCTGAGACCCGTTAGGATGAGCAGTATTTCCCAGCCCTGCTCCTGCTCCCACCCCGGGATGCTCCGCAGCCGTCCAGCGTCCCGCTGCCCTGCCAGGGGACGCAGCCGCCTGCCTTACACCTCTGGAGGCTTTTTTCTGCACGGCAGGACCGGTAATAAGCTATAAACAAGACATAATGAAAGCTGGCATGCCCTTTTGAGCATCCGCTGGAGCAGCCCGTCCCCTGCAGAGGCTGCCACCGTCCCCATGTGCCGGAGCTCAAGGGCACGGGGACAAGCCGGGGGACAGCTCGGTCCTTCCTTGCCGCACAGCTCCCGACGGCTTTCGCCAGCCTTGGAAGTCCCCGCTGCGCTGGGCACGAAGGGAATGGAGGGGTTTTTGTTGCGGCACGCTTGCCCTGCAGAGCGGCAGCCCCCCCGGGGGCTTGTGGGCGTCCCTGCGCCCCCAGCACGCTGCGGGGGCTCGTCAGCGGTCTGTGTTGCGCTTAGAGCTACGGAGGGTCTTTCCTTGAGCGAGGGGTGGGTTAATAACGAGCGAGGGAAGGGTGAGGGAGAAGACAAGCAAACCTGCGGCGGCTGATTTGCACCGGCAGCCGCCAGGGAGGGCTCCGTCCCTGGGCAAGTGGGGCCGTGACCCCGCAGAGCCCATCCGGCACGCTCGGGCTCGGCAAGGCAACCGCCGTCCCCTGCCCTGGGGATGGTCCTGCTTCCCAAAACCACACAGCCACCCGCTGGAAGAGCATCCCGCGGAGGGACCCGCCGCTCTGGCCGGCCCGAGGGAGGATGCATCAAACGTGCAACTTGCTTTGAAGCACAACCTCTCTCCGCGAGCATCCGACACTCCTAACTCGTAGTGATGCCGACTGTCATCATTGCCCGATCGAACGTAACTGATAAATGGGGAGTGGGAACTTTAAGGTTTTGCAGCGCCAGGGAAGAGCGGGTTGCCATGGTGATGCCAGGGTTGGGGTTTTTTCCCCCCTGTTTTCTTTTTTTTTTTTTCCTCCTCCCTTTCCCCTTCTTTGGGGTTGAACAGGAGGAGTCTGGCAGGCTGCTGGGGGGATTTATTAGCTCCAAAATGGGCCCCGGTTCAGGAAAGCGGGAGAAATACTGCCGCGGTGAGCAGCATGAGCTTGGCCCTAATATACGACATGTGCTCTCCGGGAAGGGGTGTAAATCAGAGCTGGACAAACACCGGGGCAGCACAAAAGCAGCTCGCTTGCCTTGCCTCATCCTCAGAGGGGATCTGTGGAAAACTCCTAAAGGATTTAACGCTGCTGCTGATGAACAAGGAATAATAAAAAGAGGGGAGGAGGCGGGCAGACATTTTAAAGCCAGCTGTACAGCCCTGGAGCTGGCCGGGGCTCTCTGGAGCCGGGCATCGTCCTCGGTGCCAGCCCGTCGCTCTTTCTGCAGGTCGTTTCTGCACGAACCTGGCTGGGTTTTGGTCGAGCCTTGCTGGTGCCATCCTCCTCGGCTGCAGGGAGGTGTCCCTCGCCACCAGGCAATATGTGGCAGCCCGGCGAGCGGCCGGACCCTGCTAACCTGAGCGAGCACTGGGAGCTGGACCGGGTGCCTCCTCATCCCAGCTCCTGCCTCAGGCGGGACCGCTGTGTCCTGCCAGCCCTGCCCGTGCCGCACAGCGCTGCCTCCTTAGCCACTCGGGTTTGGGGTTTTTTTTTAAGCTTGTAACGGTGCACTTGAAAAAACCAGCCTGAGTAGTCTAATGAAAGGAAACAAGAAATCCTATATGGACACCTCGCATGAAGGCAGTGGGAAGGCTGCAGTCCCCTCTGCGCCGCTCCCAGTTCACCCCAGCTGGGGCTGCCTGAGCCGTCCCCGCGAGCCCCAAACTCTGCCCCGGTGGCATGTGTGATCCCTTCAACTTCAAGCAAAAATCCGGAGAAAGGGGAGGTCTTGGAACAACCTGCGGTCCTTGCGGACCCCTGTTTTCCTTGGCAATCCCACCCCAGAATGGGCACACGAACAGCCACTGCCTTTTCCACAGGGGTGTCAGGGTGGCTCCAGCTCTGCTGCTGGCCCTTGTCCCGGGAGCGGGTAAAAGGGTGGTTTTCCTCCAGGCGGGAGAAGGTAACAGGGAAATAAGTGAGTCCCGCAGAGTGCCCTGAAATTCCTATTCTCTCGTTTCAAGTGTTGCGAAGAGAAACTGCTGATCAGTCGTGAAAGAGCAAAATAAAGCAGGGAAGGTTACTGGGGAGGATGCTTGAGGATTCACAGCCATGAGCCGGTGTAGACACGCGTAGTGCCTTACATCTAATCTGAACCTCCTCCTAATCACCAGCCACGGGAATACATTTGTTTCGGGTTCCCAAATTGGCTACTCTTTCGCAGCTTGACCACAGCTCTACGGATTTGCAGTGACAGGGTCATTTTTAACGGTTAAGAGTGAAGTCTCTCTGCTGCAGGCAAACCAGTAACTCCCCGCTTTGGCTAGAGCAGCAGGGACATAGGACCGGCCCTGGGGGGGGCTGCGGGATGTCGGCTGTGACTATCCTGGGCAGCAGCTCTGGGGCACCAGCCCCGCTCTGCGCCGGCAGGAGCAGGCAGGCAGTGGGCAGGGGGGCCGTGGGCAGGCAGGAGCAGGCAGGCAGTGGGCAGGGGGGCCGTGGGCAGGCAGGAGCAGGCAGGCGGTGGGCAGGGGGACCGTGGGCAGGCAGGAGCAGGCAGGTGGTGGGCAGGGGGGCCGTGGGCAGGCAGGAGCAGGCAGGCGGTGGGCAGGGGGGCCGTGGGCAGGCAGGAGCAGGCAGGCGGTGGGCAGGGGGGCCGTGGGCAGGTAGGAGCAGGCAGGCGGTGGGCAGGGGGTGCGTGGGCAGGTAGGAGCAGGCAGGCGGTGGGCAGGGGGGCCGTGGGCAGGCAGGAGCAGGCAGGCGGTGGGCAGGGGGGCCGTGGGCAGGCAGGAGCAGGCAGGCGGTGGGCAGGGGGACCGTGGGCAGGCAGGAGCAGGCAGGTGGTGGGCAGGGGGGCCGTGGGCAGGCAGGAGCAGGCAGGCGGTGGGCAGGGGGGCCGTGGGCAGGCAGGAGCAGGCAGGCGGTGGGCAGGGGGGCCGTGGGCAGGCAGGAGCAGGCAGGCGGTGGGCAGGGGGTGCGTGGGCAGGTAGGAGCAGGCAGGCGGTGGGCAGGGGGGCCGTGGGCAGGCAGGAGCAGGCAGGCGGTGGGCAGGGGGGCCGTGGGCAGGCAGCCTGCCCCATCCGGGAGGTGCCCTGCTGTTTCTGAAGAGCTGATGGCTGCAACACATCCCCGGCACTGGCTTTCACACCGCGCTGACTCCCATATTCTCCCCATCTGCGTCTGCTGATGGGGATTTCAGCCCATCTGCTCCTGGAGAAGACTCACCCAAGACTCTATCACTACCTGCCCTCTCTTCTCCACACTGGGGCATTTGTGGGGCGGCTTATCCGCAGGGCTAAATTCCTTCTTTGCATTGCCGCTTCTTTTCCTTTTCCAGAGTTGCCGTCACCTTTGCATTTGAGGCTCTGCGAGCATCCCAGGGCAAGCTAATCCTGCACGGCAAGCCATGGACCAGGACTGTGGGGTCGATGGCATCTCGCCTGCTGCAGGACACTCACGCTGCTCGGTGCCAGCGTGGTGCAGCGCTGGCACTGTCCCGCTCAGCCGGACGGTGTCTGGGTGTGAGCAGCATTAGCATCCCAGCAATTAGTGGAGCTATGTTGATTTGCATCAAGCTCGGAGCATAAAGAGTACCAGGCCAGATGGTAAATTATGTGTGTTCCTGAAAACAACAGCAATATATGCTGGGCTTGAATGGGGCTTTGGTGATGTTAATGGATCTCTGAAATGACCCTGCTCACAGGAGCTCAGAAGCAGCAGGGCTGCCGGCGCTCGGGGTCCGGCTCCCCGGTGCTGGACCATGTGGGCACCTCGTGTCTGCCCCGCCGGCATCAGCTCCCCAGCAAAACTCTGCCTCTTCCCAGTGCTTTGCCACGACGAACAGGTTAGGTCTCAGTGCCCCGTCACAAGGAGGTTCACGCGCGGAGGCTGCCTTTCTCCAGCACGGACTTCCTCCAGACCTTGGTCCAAATGTGCTGGCTTGGAGCCATCACTAATATCCGCTGTTCTGCCTTGGAAATACAAATGAAGCTGATGAAGAGATCGGCTCCAAAGAGCATTCATCAACATTTCTCCAGTGCCGCCAGGCAGTTAAAAATGAAACCGTTCCCAAGGACACGCTGGAGCTGGTGGAGGAAAGGTGGAGAATGGCTGGTGCCTCACCCAGCGTGCCCCCATCCCTTGTCCTTCTCTACAACGTTTCCGCTAAACCCATCTTCTCCCAGCATGGGAAGGGCAACGGCCCAGCCCCGTGTGGGACTGGGCTGAAGCAATAAAGCATCGTTAAAGTGTGCTGAAAGCAGCGCGCTGCTTTGGGAGTTCACACTGAAATCCCTGGGGTCCCCCTGATC
Organism: Vanellus vanellus; assembly: GCF_965231255.1. NCBI lineage: Eukaryota > Metazoa > Chordata > Aves > Charadriiformes > Charadriidae > Vanellus > Vanellus vanellus. Next base: position 9,702,981 of record NC_138923.1, on the reverse strand, counting down.
CGTATCGGTCGATTTCCCAGGAAAAGTTTTATTACACAGATTCCCCCCTGGGCTCCTTTGGCCCCAGCCCTGCGGAGGAGCCCCACAGCCCTTACCCGGAGGTACCGCAATGAAAATCAGGTTTCATTGCCTCAGGATGCAGAGGTGGGGAGGGACCGCCGAGGCTGAGAGCCACTGCGGGCAGCGGTGCCTGGGGGCTGCTCTGGTGCCGGATGGTTTAAGGAATAACCCCCAGCACTACCCAGAGAGTCAGTCTGACCGCTGCCACCTCTGCAAGATGCTGAGCGGTCTCGGTGGCGGGAGCCCTCCTGCCCTGCCCTCTCCCCCCCCCGCCGCGCAGGCAGCCCGCAGGCACCCACGGCACACACACACAGACACGCGTGTGTTAGTGCCCCGGACCCTCCGCTCTTTGCTAAACTAACGCCCGCCTGCCCGTGCCCCGGCCCGCGGCGCTGGAGGAGCTGTGGGAAGGCTGGGTGGTAAACACGCGTACGTAAACAAACAGCCAGGCTGTATTATTCATTATCACTCTTATTCTCTCTTTGATGAAGGCAGACAAAGTCACCTCTCTTTTGTGCAACGCGTGTGTTGTTTTTGCTTTATTTTTATTTGTTTCTTTCTTTATAAAACTCATGTGAATAGGCCAGATGCGGTTTCCATAGCAACCCTCTCTCTTCAAGCAGCAGATGCTGGAAAAGGGTTTTTCAGTTTAATCCTCCTGGAAATCTCCCCAGCAGAGGTTGCCGGTATAAGATGATACTAAGAGATGCACAGCAGCAGTGGTTGGCGTATTTTAAATCCCATGTGCTTCTCTTTGCATGAAGAACCTGCCCTTTCACCCTTTGGAAATGGCACATATCACAGTCAGAGCAGCAAATGTATCCTAATGCCTCATCTTACATTTAAACGGAGTCTTTCCCTGCACAGCTCCCAGAGCATTTCGTGGTCATTAAGAAGAGAGTGCAGCATCCTGCATCCCTGTGCTCTTTGAGTGGGGCAGCCACGGGATCAGCCGCCTCGATCACACCCAGCCCAGCCCACCCCAAGCTGCCGCTGCCGTTCACCGTATGGCTTGGGGTATATACCTGAGCCTCCTTTATCGAAAAAAAAAAAAAAAAAAAGGGAAAAAGTATCCTTAGTGCTTGGCAGGAATGGCTTCCCATTTTATACCCACGGATCAGTCACTTGTGACTGACGTGGTCATCTTGTAGAGGACATATTAAGTGCTGTTTGCAACCCAAACTGACCAGCTCCGGATCCACACGGATGCACACATCTCCCTTTCCGCGGGGAAAGCGGGGCCACGATGCAGACGCCCGCCCCTGCTCCCCTCACCCTCCGGCTTGCTCTCTGGGTTGCATCAATCAAGCTCCTTAAGAGGATGGATGGAGAAGGCAGGATTTCAGCCCAGCTTGTTTAACAAAGATATATCCGTTTGAAATAAAAAGCTTAGAAATGGAAGCTGGAATTTAACTAGTGCAGAACGAGCTGTTCAGCCTCTCTCTTAAAAAAAGAAAATCCTGTAGAACTTGACAGAAAGTAATAGCCATTGTATTTTGGTTTATTTTCATTTAACAGATTTCGTGTAGGCATAGCAGGAAAGTTTGCTCTGATGGATTTTAACTCAGTTTAATTAAAGTAGTTGAAACCGAGTCAATTCCCTGCTCTCCAGTGCAGAAATGCACGGAAAAGCAAAGTGTCTATTCAAGACAAACTACTTTAGTATTGTATCTTCTAAAGGAAGATTTTGCTCGTGTCACGCGGTCTCAGCCTCCTGAACCCCAAATCTAACTGCCAGCGGCAGGTTCCTCCAGGAAAAACCTGTTACGTTTCATGTTTTAGAACAGCAGGAGTGGTCCTGGGAGGGTCGGTTGGATTTGTGTTACCCCAGAGCCAAACCACCGGGTGATCCCCAGGCTGTTGGACCCTTCTTAAAAATAACAGAAGAGGTAATTACAATGACTTGACCGTGACACCATGTGGTGTCCCAGGTTAATTCTGGGTAATGAAGCTGGTTCGATGGGTGGAAGGAAAGAACAGGGTCACGGGCAGCAGACCCTCCTGCCCCCGGGCAGGACCAGCACCTCTGGCATCATTTATGGCAGGTACAGGTTAAGCTGCATTTAAAATCCATAGGGACGAAGGTCCCCCAGTCCCAGCAAACAACATGTGCTGGTCAGGTGGAATATACCTCACACGTTGGTGGAGGAGGTGGCTGAGATTGGGCTTCTAAAACCTCACTCGCCCCTCCATGCTGCCTGTGAGCGGGCAAAGCCCCGGCAGCGCGGGCTCAGCGCCTCCTGCAGAGCCCCACACTGCACAGCTCCCTCGCAGGCTGAGAAGTGGGAGTGAGTTAAGAGCAGAAACCGGGAGAAACTGGGATTAACAACTCCAATCTGAGCAATAAGTGTCCCGGCTTGAGGTAAAACAGCACCGATTTTGCAGAACCAGTGTTTGTCAGAACATTTGCAATTCGCGGCAAAGCTCCGTTCCAGTTCTCTTCTGTTTGCTTTCCATCAGGAGCAAGCTTTGTCTGGTGATTAGATGGAGGGGGGGGGATCAGGACTCCTGGGCTCTGCTCTTAACTCTGCTGCTAATTTCCCATGTTTCTTCGGAGAGGTCATGTGCGATTAAATGCTCAGAACTGGTGCAGGCTCAAAGTTCCCCCTGACGTCAATGGGGACAACAGGTTTTCAGCAGGAGTGGAAAAATGCAGCCCTTAATGCATCCTTCGCTTCAGCTTCCTGGGTGCAAAACTCTCCTGCCCAGCGCTGTGGATGAATTTATTCAGATTGACGGAAAGGAGCCTGCGGGGTTCCTCTGGTTTGCTGGGATGGTGAATAAAAGGGAGCGGAGCAATTCGGAGCCAACCCGCTGGAAAAAGAGAGATGCTCCCCCCCACCCCCCCCCGGTTCATTGCCGAGGTCTAAACCTCATCCGCGGCCGCACCAACAGCCCCGCTGCGCCGCGCTCTCGCTGTCACCGTGGCCTCTGGGCTTGCTGATCCTGCGGGAGTTTTGGGTACCTGCGATTTGGTGACCTTGAGGCCGTGGAGGCGTGCGGGGCCGGTGAGAGCACGGGGGGTGCAGGCACAGCCACGGACCGGTAGCCGCGCTCGCCCTGTCTAACGTGCCGGCAGATGGCAGTTCACCCATGATACGCTCCTTTTTGGCATGGCCGTGATGTCCCCAATTACCACCGCGACGAGCAGATAATTCCTCGCGCCAGCGAGCGATGGAGAGGAGAGCGGACGGAGGGGAGGCGCGATGCCGACCAGGTGTGTCCCATCTATTTGCCCTTTCCCTCGGAGAAGACGAAGCCCGTTATTTCAGATGCTCCTGCCCGGCCCCGCTTGTTTTGAAACCGGTAGGTAGAAGCAGTTCCCGACCCCGCGGCTGGAGCCCACGGGCTTTCTCTAAGTGATATCCCTGGCAGATAAATTACACCCACTTTAAGCTCTGCCCTGTGCCTGCCTTTGTGCTTTTCCCGACGCGGCTGCCTGGCAGAGGTGCGGCGAGAGCACAGCGAACGGTCCCGTCACTCTGATTGTCAATCATCCCTTGTCAAAGTGCTGAAGGTACAATAAATCCTCCTCCAGGAAAAGGCTGTATTTACATATCTGGTTTGCAGAAATGGCAACGGGCTGTTCAGAAAATACAGAATTTTAATCACCCGTTTTGGGCTCGTGCACAGCTTTTGGGGTATTGCCAGAGGTTGGGCACGGTGGCACCGTCTGTCCCTTTATTCGCAAGCAGTCGTTAGGAGTGATTAATTACAGTAATGCTATTTAACCAATCTGCAGGTATCTTTCACAGTTTCCAAAGCACAAAAGTGGTTACGTGTCCTTACCTCTATTCAATAAAGAGGTAAATGGAGGGATGGGGATGTGTACCGGCATCTCCCCCGTGGAAGATGCCCAGCCCTAGAGATTCTCCTACACTCTACAGCTGAAAAATAGAGCACAGCCAGAATTCTCCTGTGGGTACACATGTAATGGGTACTATTTGCAACAGGGCTGATGTCACCATGTATAGGCAAGTTCTGTTAATGATTCTTTTTCTCAAAAAAAGCACAGCGACAGTAACCTTTAGCCCTAAACACTCTTCTGCCCTGCCAGCCCCCACCCTGTGCCTTTCTATATAGCAAAGGAAGCAGAAAAAGAGAGCAGCCGAGAGATGGACAGGTGGGGAAAAGAAACACATTAGGGATTAACAGCAAATCCAGCTGCAGCGGGGACGGGAGCTTCTCCCACGCCCCCACCCAGCCCGGTGCCTTGGCTGCGCCCCAGCCCCAGCGGCTGCTCAGCTTGCTGACCTTAATTCTGATTTTAGTTTGGGCAAAAAAATTGACCTGGAGAGAGAGCGGAGGCTTTAAAAACAGCCTACCCCGAAGTGGAGATGCAGAGAACTTTTGTACGTCTTTCACTTAGGGAAAAATAATCCGGGGGGGAGGAGGATAATAAACCCTTTGGCTCTGTGAAGCCGTGGAGCTCAGCTGTCCCCTGGCGCCGGCCCCGGGTATGGGGCGGAGGGTGAGGGTGTTTGGGGGGGTGGGCATGGCAGCACCCCCACCCTCAGCATCACTCTGAGCGAGCACCGGGTTGAAATGGGCCCCTGGTTTGGAGAGGAAGGGAGGGGGCGATGGGAGGCGCAGCAGCGACGGGGCGGGTCGCGGGAACTGGGGACGGAGCGGCTTTTAAAAGTATTCGGCAAAGCCTCGTGGGGTGCACAGGGCTGTGGGGCAGCGGGTGCAGGTTTGGGGGAGTCTTGGTGCACCCCAGGGGATTGCCCTCTCCCCACCCTGTCGGCAGTGCAGTTTTACGACACGAGTTTTCAGGAGATGGCCCCACTGCAGCAGCTGTGCCCAGGGGGGACCTGGTGCTTTGGGACTGATCCTGCCTGGTGCTGCCCTCTCATCCTGTGGGCATCAGCAGGAGACGTTCCCTTGTCCTCATGGATGTGCCCTCTCAGAGTCCTTTTCTGCAAGAGGAGAAAGTCCCGGTGACAGGAGCCGCAGGGCTCTGACTGTCCCAGCTGGCACCCGCGGCACAGCACCCACCAGCTGCGGGGGAGACGGGGACCCAGGAGGTGCTGAGCACCCCAGGGTGCCCCACCAGCTCTGCTGAGCGCCCCATGCAGCGTGGGATGGAGATGTAGGGGAGAGGTGGAGGGGAGCAAAGCTCGATGCTCTTTTCCCATTGAAATAATACAACATCAATTTGTTGGAACCACGTGGGTGTCCCAGGGAACTCCCCGCTCCGCCTGACGTTTGTGTTTGAATTCTCTGGGGTGCACTTCGACCCACAGCGTGCAGCAATGATTGAAGGACGCAACTGAAGAACAGCTCCCAGGAACCTTACAAAAGGAGGCAAATCTTCCAGCCTAAAGAACAGTTGCAAAAACTACTTCTTTCCACATCAAACTGTACTCCATAATCCATAGTACTCTTAAAAAAAAAAAAAAAAGGCAAAAAAAAAAGGGAAAAAAAAAGGCAGCGTAGGGGCAGGCTGTAGCTGGAGCATGTAGGGAGCTCCTACTTAGCATTATTTATCATCGATGATCTCCAGGCTGGGCCGCGATGCATAATTCATTTTCTATTCCGAGGCTGCGTCTCGAAGCGAGCCCGGTCTGGCACCTCCCCGCCGCAGCCGCGGTGCGTTCTGCCGCTTCGCAAAAAAGCAACTGGGGCACGTCGGTGCGCGCAGTCCTTGGCCTCTTCGTGTTCATGCGAATGTGACAGTCTGGCGAGGGCTGCTGCTAAGTTTATCCCTGTCTGTGTGCTGCCTCCGTGCCCGTCCTCCCCGCTCATCCCCCGGTGCCGGGAGCTGCATCGCTCAGGATTCGGGGTTACGTATCTCACTCGCTGCCCCCAGGCGCGGAGCCAATTTCCACCAGCTCAGAAAACAGCCGAAAGCTTTTAAAAATGAAGGAGAGGAGCTGCGTCCTTGTTCAAGGCTTTATCCCCCCTTGCCCCAACTGGTCCCGGGTATGGTGGTGGTGGGGGGGGATGGAGATGCAGCCCCATCCCTGGGACACGCGTGGCGGAGGGAGAGCGGGAGAAGCGAGGCGGCGAGAGCAGCCGGCTGCCTTTTATTCTGGGGCCCACTTGCAAACATTTTCTAAAAGACCAATAAATAATTAATAGCGGTTATAAGCATATTGCAGACAGGGGGAGTTTTTGCCGCAGATGGTCATAAGGAGGTTGTCAGCGAGTTATCGACTGGAGGGCTGCGCCATCCCTCGGCATCGACTGGCCATTTATTAAGATATATATTCATTAACTCTTTACGGACAACGAGCAGAACGTCAATGTAAAACGGAAGGACAACAACCCCCCAAAAGCTTTGCTTTTTGGAGGCAGGGTTGTGTCCTGAGCGGGACGAGAGGCAGGAAGGATGGAGGGGGAGTTGGCCAAACTGCTCCCAAAATCCAGCTCAGAGCCAGGACTGGGGGCCGCCGACTCCCTCCCCGTGCGTCAGGCGCCGTTGGAAAGCAGGTGAAGCCGGTGTATCTTTACCAAATCAATTCTCCTTCACTTAACTTTGTCTCCGCGGAGTAGACATTTTGTTCCATCGGTAGCGGTAAATATATCCTGCGCTGGGTAGAACCCAAATGTTTTCAGAGGCATTTCCAAAGCTTAGAGGAAGGGTCTGCCCTACCACTGTGCATACTGGTCGTTACTGGTTTCTCTCCCAGCCTCACTAATTACCACTGGGCAGGTTCGCACAGTGCCTGGGGATGTTTACTGCCAGCGAAGGGAGCGAAACGAGAGCTCAGGACGGTTCCTTCCCGGAGAGCAAGAAGACATTGATGATTTATTTCACTCCCTCTCTAAGGTAATTATGTACCTAGGCAGTCTTAAAATGTGTATTTCTTTTCTCTGGCAGACCAGAACAGCCTCTTTGGTTCCAGTCTAGCAAATAAATATGTATTTACACACTTTATTAAGATGGGTATTACTTTCCCAGAAGACTGGCATAACTCTTCTGCTCTGGTATTTTATGTAAAACTGTATTTGCACATTAGTTTGAAATATATATGACAGGCTAGATGGACCACAGCAGCCTTGGCAACCACCGAGCGCAACTCGAGGAGCTGCGTGTGAAGATACAGGCGGGAATGTGGGTACAGATGATGCACGCAGCTTCCTTGGGACGGGTGCGTGGCACCCACAGCTACAGCTCTGCCGTAGGAGGAGGAGATGTCCCCGCCACGCTTTCACCTTTCCTCAAAATGTAAAAAAAAAAAAAAAATCAGCATTAAAATGTCAGGCCAGCTCCAAAGCTGGGGACAGCAGGTGAAACTTCAGGGGGAGGCCCCCAAATATGTTGCGAACATGTAAAACTTGGCATTTCTGGATCGTCACTGCGGTTGCCGAGGGGCGGGCAGGAATCCTGAACACCAAAGCTGCCAAGTCCCTCTCCTGCGAGGCAGCAGGACCCACAGACCACCCCCCTCCACGGCCGGGCTGCGGCTCCCGGCCAGGCTGCTCAGGGCCCCTCCAGCCCACATGGAACATGGGCTCCTGCTTTCCACCGAGGTTTTACTCCTGGCCAAACTCTGAAGATGCTGGGAGGGCTGGAGCACCTCTCCTGTGAGGAGAGGCTGAGAGAGTTGGGGCTGTTCAGCCTGGAGAAGAGAAGGCTCCGGGGAGACCTTATTATGGCCTTCCAACCCCTAAAGGGGCTCCAGGAGAGCTGGGGAGGGACTTTTTCCAAGGGAGTGATAGGATGAGGGGGAATGGCTTCAAACTGGAAGAGGGGAGATTTAGATGAGATATCAGGAAGAAATGTTTCCCTGTGGGGGCGGTGAGCCCCTGGCGCAGGGTGCCCCAAGGAGCTGTGGCTGCCCCATCCCTGGAGGGGTTCAAGGCCGGGTTGGACGGGGCTGGGAGCAACCTGGGCTGGGGGGAGGCGGCCCTGCCCAGGGCAGGGGGTTGGAATGAGATGGTCTTTAAGGTCCCTTCTGACCCAAACTATTCTATGAACCAGTGGGATGTGTCGCATTCAGCTCCCACCCCACACCCGCTCTCCCCGTGCATCGGATGGTCGTGACTCGTGGCAGAGCCAAAAGCGGATCCCACTGGCCAGGGGTTCTAATTACTGTTGTTTTCCCGCAGACTGTTTTCGGTGGCTCCAGCGAGGACGTGCGGAGAGGCGGTCCCTGCCCCAAGCGCTGCGACGTCCCACCAGCTAAAGCAAGCGGGGAGTGGGAGAGAGGAGGGAGCTTTGCCCGTCCTCGAGCACCCTGGGAGGCAGGAAAAGCACATTTTCAGGCTGTTTCACATGCACGGCATGACCTCCGTAATCAAGCATCTAGCAATAAAACCGTGGCTGGATTAACCTGATGAAGCGGCAGTCTATAGTATATTAATTCTCATATAACTTCGTAAAGCTGCTTAACGGAGAACCTCAATACGTTTAACACACATCAGTAGGTAACAGCAATTAATTTTGAACCCCCCCCAGCAGTTCAGGTGCGGGCAGGACGGGGGCTGCCGTGGTGTCCGTGGGAGCTGCTCGCCCAGCCCTGCTCCCGAGCCGGCGGAGCAGAGTGGTCCAGGCGGGCTGCGCCGCATCTCCGCTGCGGTGAGGCGGCATCTGATCGAGCAGAAAAACAACGGATTTGAGCTGTCCCCAGGGAAAGTGTAATAAGGAGCAATCATCAGCTAAGTAGCCTTAAAAAAGAAGCAAAGTGCAGGCAGGAGAGGTGGCTCCTCTGAGCGTGCGACACGCCAGCACGGGTGTGAAATGCCTTTGGTGTAATGCTGGGTGGGGACAGGGGAAGAGCAAGGTGACATCCGGTGGGGTTTGGGAGCTGGGGGTGGGCTCGGCTCGGGGTTGCTCACCCTGTTGCTCTGCCAGAGGAGCCAGAGGAGACCCCGGATGGGCTGTAGGTGCAACTGCTCAAGAAATTGCCCCTGTACTCAGCACTGGTGAGGCCACACCTCGAGTATTGTGTCCTGTTTTGGGCACCTCAATACAAGAGAGATATGGAGGTGGTGGAGCGAGTGCAGAGGAGGGCAACGAAGCTGGTGAAGGGCCTCGCAGGCAAATCCTATGAAGAGCGGTTGAAGGAGCTGGGACTGGTTAGTTGGAGGAGGAGGAGGCTGAGGGGAGACCTCATCACTCTCTACAACTATTTGAAAGGGCACTGTAGAGAGGTTGGTGCCGGTCTCTTCTCACAGGTAATTAATGACAGAACAAGAGGGAATGGCTTAAAGCTCCAACAGGGTGGGTTTAGACTGAACATTGGGAAAGAATTTTTCACAGAAAGGGTGGTTGGGCATTGGAATAGACTGCCCCGGGAGGTGGTTGAGTCGCCATCCCTGGATGTGTTTAAGAGACGTTTAGGTGTGGTGTTGGGGGATATGGTGTAGGGGAGAACTTTGTAGAGTAGGGTAGATGGTTGGACTCGATGATCCCAAGAGTCTCTTCCAACCTAGACAATTCTATGATTCTATTCTATTCTAAATTGTCTCTGCCTACGTCGGCTGCTTACCTCGAGATGCCTTGAACCGGCTTTCAACAGCGTTTGGAGGTCACAAGTCCTACTGACATCACTTTTCTTACCCCCGGCAACAGTCAGCCCTTGAGCTGCGGCCCAGGTTTGGGAGAGCTGAGTCTGCACAACCCCTTCCTCACGGAGCAGTGTCCCTCCACCCCCTCGTCCCAGCACCACGCTGGCTCCGTTCAGCAGAACGTTTCCATGTGTGCCGCATGTCAGGCAGTGGCTGCTCCTGCTGGCTTTAAGGGAACTATCTAATCTCCTTTAAATTAAGCATATGATTGGGTTTTGGCTAGACTGGGGCCTTGGGCCTTAATCTCTTTATGCCCCACTTTCTCAATCTGCAAAATAGTAATTATCTACTTCATGGGGCTAAATTAATTTCCCATATTTCACTGATGCTCATTTTGGCAATACGCAGGTTGCCGTTCTCCCAGAGATTGCAATTTGCATGCTGCTCAGCAAATTATGTATTATATATCCATACACACACACGCACATACACAAATTTAAGCCTCAGGGAAAAAAAACCTAAATGCCACGATAGCCGAGACAGGCTGTAAGCAATAACAGTAAGGATAACAAAAATGCAATTCGGGGATTCAAAGGATTTAGCGAATGGAGAATAGGCTGAGTTGCATAAAAAGAAGGTAAGAAACTCAACTGAGTTAAGAAGTAATGAAAAGAATAATGAATATCAAGCAGGATGGAGAGCTTAATTAAGAATTAACTTGTTTCAAGTAGAGCCTGGGAGAGCTGGTGGTGGTCAGTGCAGGGGATGAGGAATGAAACCGAGAAATTGTTTTTAACCCCTTAATGAATGTCAGGGGGAAAAGGAAGAGTAAATGAAGTTTGCGGGGAAAAGAATCTGCCACGGCTATGCCTGTGCTTTGCAGGACGTGGAGGCGTGTGGATGTGGGGAGAAGTTGACGTGTTACGTGTTTTTTGGGGGGGAAACATGTAATGGAGGATGAAGTAGAAAATCATTTCCCAAAATTACCCTGGGGACGCCCTTTTTCATCTTGATAGAATAACCCTGCTGGTTTTGGTCCCTGGGACTTGCAGCACGTAGCACGGTAGGACCTGGAGGAGATTCTGCTTCTGCACCTGCCACTTGTACGGTCCTTGTTTGCGCCGGGCTGCAAACAAGTAAAGATTACATTAGGGATGATGCACCGGCGCAGAAATGTTGGGCAGATTAAATCTTGTTTCAGTGTGGCTCTCTATCACGTCTCAGCACAGCTTTGTCGAACGATAAGGTTTGAAAGGCTGCGAGCTGGAGCAAGCTGGAGCAGTAATGTTCATTAAGATAAAATCAAAGACAGGCTCCTGCTCTCTGTTTTCCAGAAGGATTCATTCCATAAAAAGGTAAATAAAAAAAAAAACCAAACCCTTTCTGAGCAATCCTCAGGGGAAACTGGGGGCTTTGACATCACGGTTTTCATTTTCTCCTACCACAGTCTGCGGAGAAAAAGGACAGCAGCGAGACCAGGAAGGAAAAGAGAGAAGTCAGAAAGTGACTGAGCAGCACGAGGCCGGGGAAGTCTAATTCCAATGCATTGACTCTGCTCAGCTCCTTGGGGAATGAAGGAATGAAAGGGAAGGAGGAAGAAAAGCAAAATAATTGAAAGGAGTAATTCAATTTGGGAAGAATTATTCTCCTAATGATTTATGGCTTCATTAATGACTGATTAACAAATGATTTTTTTTTTTTATTTTTTTTACTTACCAGGAATTCAGGCGGCTGGCTGAAAGGTTATTGGATGTCACAGCAACAGAGACTCATTTGTCTCCATTTAAATACTTAATGATCTCTATCCTTCTCCTCCTGGATCGATAGGGTCTAGAAGCACTCTGTGTGGCGCAAACTTTCTTGGCTTCACAAAAACGTGCCCTGGTGCTCCGAGGAACGTGTGGACATTCGGTAACGAGACGCGGCCGGGAGGGCATGAGCACTGCAGAGAGGCACCGCGCAATGCCCTGTCCCCGTCCCCGCGTCCCGCTGGCCCCGGGGGCTGCCGAAAGTGGCTCCCCCCACCCCCGCCTCTGCTTCACTTGTGTCTTCAAGAGTCCACGGTCCTCTGGTGCCGGGGGGGGGGGGCTGTTTTGGTAGAGCCCTTCGCCTTTGAGTGATGTCACTGTTAAGAGCATCTATCCCGGCTAAGAGCTCACGCTCTTATTTGCCTCCCCAGAGGTGAATGTGTTTCTCCTTTTTAATGCGTCTGGAACCCTCGGGGCCGGTGGTGCGCTCACAGCCAGGGGCCGGTCCGTGCGCGGGGGCTCAGGCAGCACTCACCCCGGCATTCCTCCCTACACAGCCCTGTAGGTGTGCGCACGCGTAAATGAGTACACGCGTATGCACGCGTGTCTGTTTTCATAAGTGAATACACTCCCCCCCGGAATTCTCTGGTGTATGTTTTATGCGTTGATGTTAGACGTAAACACCATAAATGGCAGACTTAGACCAGTTCAGAGGGCACATATCAACACGAAGATCTCCCAATTGCGAAAGCCCCGTGGGCGTGAGGCTACTGGGTTGGCAAAGCGATTTAAAATTCATTATCTGTCATTCAGCACTCCGGTGCCTGCAGGCTCGGCAGCACCCCACTCAGGCGCATGTCCTTCAGCTCTCTTCAATTAAACAGCCTCCCAAAGTTCAGGCCCTGTTAATTGGCCTCAGAACTGCTTAGTGCCATAATTGGAATTTGTCTGCCTGGGGCTGCTGGCAGTGACTGGCTGCTGCCTCCCAGTGCCTGTGCCCGGCCGGGGCTGTACCGGGGCGACCTGGCTCCAGCCTGGACCAAAACTCACCGCAGCGGGTCATGAAAACTGAGACTGGGTCCCGGGAAGGGAGGGCGGGACCAGAAGCGGGGCGACAAACCGGTCCTTTCATCCCGAGATGCACTTTCAAAGTGTAAATTCAACCTGGAGTCTCTTGCGGTCAGGTTTTGGCGGTGCAATGGGGCTGGTACGGGGGAGCGGACGCTGCAGCAGCATCCTTCCAGCTGGGGATTTTGCAACGATGAAGGTCAAACCGCCCGTCAGTCAAAGCGTGATTTCCCTGAGTTTAGCAGTAAAGATTGGAGAGCTGAGCCACAGCGTGACCCTGTTGCTATTGGATATGAGCTCCATATGGATGATATGCAAACATATTTAAGATTTTTTGTCTATTTGCAGGAGCAATATCAATTTGCAAGGATGAGCTCAATTAACATAACTCATTACTTTCCCATGTGTAACTTATTTATGTCAAATGAACACCTCCTTTGAAGGGACTGTCAAGGGGAAAAGTGCTCGGCCCATGTATGTACGTATGACTGTTGTTGTGATAAAATAGCAAAGATATTTTCTTTCTTCCTATGAAATGGGAAAATTCCCTTTTGCTAAGCAGAGAGAGAGCTTGTGTGGGGGCTGAATAAAAAAAGTCTTTGGCAAAAATCTTTTTTTTTTGGCCACAGACATGGGCTTGGGGACATCACTGCAGCCTGCGCATTCATGGCAAATACAGCCTGCTTTTTTATGGGAAGAAAGGCAGGACATTTTGCCCTTGCCGATGAAAAGTTGAAACTATTTTGGAGACTTCTAACTCAAACTTTTCTTTTTTTTTCAGGTTGATCCCTTCTTTGTTTGAAAATAACAGACCGTTAATTCTTTGTGTTGATAATACCAATGACTGAAGTTAACGGATCCAAGGGGAGGGAGTTGAAGACTGGTTTTGGGTCAGGAACAGCATCGCCTCCTCTGAGCCATCCCACACATCTCAGGTGCTGCCTATTGCCTGTAGAGGAGGAACCTGTTGCCCATCACCTCCCCCCACATGGTATTTTATACCCATTTTGCCACTTGCAGCAGTGGCTCCTGCCCACAGACTTAAAACTTCCCCCCCAGCTGCAGAGGTGAGGGCAGGGACACCGGCTGGTCCTGGTATGGGGCTGCAACTCCCAACATGGGCAACTTTGGATGCTTTTGGGTGATATCGAGAAAAATAGTCGGTGGTCTGTGAAGTGTGGTGTCAGCTGTGCTTATTTTCTCCTGGCAGAGACTGCTTGCTTTCTTACGGGATGCACATTAAGAGGGCTATTTAAAGTCGTTGGGTCGGTTGGTTCTTCTCTTTTTTTTTTTTTTTTTTCCCTAAAAATCGTCTCCTAAACCACGAAATTGCTGTCTGAGCGCTGGGGTGTGGCAAACCCCAGTAATCTTGGTCAGCCCTGATATAAAATGACAGCTGGGGGTACCGGCGGGCACACTTCATTTGCTCTGTCAAACATCATAAATAATTTGAAGGATTTTTTTGGTTGGGTTTTTTTTTGTTTTGTTTTGTTTTTTTTTTTTAACCTTAGGAAAGCATCAGCTGTGTGTGTGCGGTCAGTCTGTGTTGAAAACCGGAGGAGGCTTGGCCGGTGCGGGCAGCGGTGGTGGTGGGTGGTTGGAAATTAAGGTGTTTGAAGCAAAAAGGGAATCTCTGCATGTTTCAGTGCCCCATCTATTTTCCCCGGAGATCTTTGGGGTGAGGGCTGCCGCCGTCCCAGTGCTGGGCACCACTGGGCTGGTGGCAGGGATGGAGGCTGGTGGCAATCGTCCTCGGTCACCGCGGGGCTGAGCTGCCCGACCCCGCAAGGATGGACGGGGGAAAGTAGCGAACATCTCCCTTCCCTTTGAGTGGTGACAACTCCTTTTCTTAGTGCTCCAAACCCACTTGTACGGGTGATTTTTTTTTTTTTTTTTTTTTTGGCTTTTTTTGTCCTCAAGGGAAATGCGAGGAGAGGACAAACCTCAGCGCTGGGCACTTGCGCTGGGTCGGGGGGCAGCTGCCGAGCGGGGCTGTGCGTGCGGGGAGGGAGGGCACAACCCCTCCTCGCCTGCCGGCTTCTCCCTCTCTCTGATTTTTCTTTCTTTGCTGCTTTTCAGCCATCCGGTGGGCCTGCGATCCCAAACCGCGCATGGAGGTCTCCTCCCAGGTCTTGCTTGGAGAAAAGCGGTGTTTTTTTCTGACAAATTTTAACAGCGGCAGGAGCAGGTCACCCTGCCAGAAGGATGCTGGGCTCCAGCGAATTCGGCCTGAACCCGCCAGGAGAGGAGGGAGGGGAGGTGAACGGCTCTCAGTGATTTTTTTTTCCCAGCCTAATTAAGCAGGGGGTTGATAGGGGAGCACTGGGAAAGGCTTGGGCACCTGCTTGGGCACCGCTCCCGATGCGGGTCTGGGAGTGAGCTCTTATGAATCGAGGTGGCGGGGATGGAGAAGCGGTGGGGATGGAGAAGCGGCGGGGATGGAGAAGGGGCAGTGCTGCCGAGCCCGTGGCTCCCCGCCAGCTCTTCAGCCGTGCTGCCCGGCTCCGAGAAAAGCCCTTCAGAAATGCCCCCGTCTTCCTCACCTGAACCAGCGGCAACGGGTCACAGCGTGCGGCTCCGTGCCACTGGTCGTGCTGGCGGGTCGGCGCTTGCCCCTGCTGCAGCCGGCCCCGGCCACCGGCACGGCGGGCACCGGTGACACCGACCTGGCCTTGCTGCAAAACGCAACAGGCTTGCTTAGATACGGGGATGGTTTTTCAATTAAACCCGTCATCTCCCCCTCCCTTTGCTCCTGGTCTCAGTGGAGCCTTGGAAATGTTTCTGCACTTAACGTTGCATCTCATTATGGGATGGCTGTCTCAGAAAGCAGCCCTCGATGTACTTAGCATCACCTTCTGATTTTCAAGGCGGCGCTCACTAGGCAGGAGAGGAGGAGAGACGGGAATTATCCGAGTCTTGTGGGAGCCATACATCACGCTCAATGGGGTTTTTTATACCCTCCATTAGGCTGGAGCGTGGATGTGTGGGATGATGCCGGTGCCGGCCACCACAAAGTGTCCCCTGAGTCACAGCATTTGGTGGCACAGCCGTGGTCCAGCCGTCCCTCGCTGGCGTTCCGGGGACCTGGCCACCCGAAGGAGAGCCCTGCCCGCTGCAAACAGCCTTTGCTGGATTTTGCTGCAAGCACCAGCGAGAAGAAATGCTGGTGAATAGGGTCTTCGGGGATGAAGTTTCAGATTTTGATCCACGAGCCAAATTAAAAGATTATTTTTCCCCTCAAGAAACAAATCCCCTCTTCCCCTTCCTGCTAGCTGAGACATCTGCTCCTCTGAAAAGAGCGTGCACCACCGAGAAATACCTCCTACCGCGTGTCCTACTGTCCTTTCTGCCTGTTTTGATTTGCATCTTTTATATTTTCTTTGGCTTACGCCACTCAGGCTCCTCGCTTAGATGTGGTAGTAGTGCCAGGGGTTTTTATATTACTAAATCCTGTTAACCTTTTGCTATTATTTGTCTTATACATCCCCATGTGCTACCGATACCTCTTTTGTTATCAGAGAGGGAATCCTATAGGACTGCTATCAAACACCGCGTCTGCGTAGAGCGGGGTGGAGGGAGGGCTCGGCGGCTCTGTAGTGGTAATGAGCAGCTGTGTACGGCTTCCGTCCTGGAGGTTAATGCCTGAAGCTTTTAAAGCAGGAAAGATCAGAAATGCTGCGAGAGCCGGGTTGAACAGGCACCCGAGCGCCCAGCCCGCCGCTCGAGAGGCTTGAAAGGAGACAAACCGACCCATTGATATTTGTGTTGCCATCCGCTGGCAAGCGGGATGCTCGGGGCCGCCTCTGCCTGCGGTAGTTTGCTCTGTCGTGCCGGCGCGAGCGGTGCCATGCGGGGTCCCCTGCCCATCACCCACCCACCCCGGCAGCAGCTCTGGGTGCCCCAGGGGCCCGTCCGGACCCGGCGGTTTTTGGGAGGCTGCTTTAACCGCGCATCTACCCTCCAGACACGCTCTGGAAAGTGCAAAATTGACTTTATTCTGACAACCCTCCGGGGTGGGGGACACGGCTTCTATCAAAATGATTTATCCCCGCAGACGGCCCCTCTGCTGCAGCGGTGCCAGCGAAGCCCTCTTTGGTGGCTGTGTGGCAGTGTCCCCATCCTCGCAGCGGGCTGGCACCCCCTGCCCGGCTGGGGGAGGGGGCTGCGTTTCGGGGCCCCCGAGCAGCACTGCCTGATGGAGAGAAGAGCGTTTCCAGCCCCAAACCCTTCCTCCGGGCTGGGTGCTCCTCCCCGGCAACACCAAGGAGCAGAACCTGGTCTTTATTTTAAACTGCTGATTTTTTTTTTTTTTTTTTTTCAGGGGAAAAGGTGATTCTGACCAATGGAAAATGCAGTTTTATTGCAGTCCAAGTTATCCAGCTCCTCCCTCAAGCCCTCAAAAATTTCCCTAATGGCTTATTCTCCCTTTCTGGAGTCTTTTTCCGCTTCCCAGACAAGAAAACCAAGAGAAACCCATAGACCCTGAACCAAACCTACTGTGTGAAGCCCATCGTGTTTTGGGGGAGCATCAAGTCAGTGCAGAAAGCAACTTCCCAAGGGTATGAGGGTACATTTATGCTGTTGAGGGGACCGTGGCTGGTGGGAGCTCTGCCTTCCCCTGGGAAGGGCAGCGAGGAGCAGCATCCCCAGCTCCGGGCAGCCCCGTGCCCTCCCGCTGCCCCTCTCCCTCCCGCTGCCCCTCTCCCTCCCGCTGCCCCTCTCCCTCCCTGCCCGGGCAGATGGAAGGCAGCAGCTTTTTAATTATTAAAATTAGTGCATCCTGGAAAACACGTAGCATGCTTTTGGCTCTGCAAATCATTGCTTTCGGGAGAGAGGAGCAGTAATAAAATTAACCGACAGAGAGGAATAAACAAGTGGCACAGATGTAAATATTATATAATCTGCATTTCCTAAAATATCCCCAGCTTGGCATCAGGAGGTGGATTCAGAAGAGAACCGGGGCAAGGATGCTGACAGAAAACAAATAATAATAGCAGGCAAATAGTAATTAATCATTCTGGATATGGGTATTAATGTTTGCATGCGAGCTCCTTGCCAAATGCTCAAGGTGCTTTCCGTCCCCTCGGCCTCCCCTGGCCGCTGGGTGTCTCTGGGAGAAGTGGGGAAACTGAGGCACAGGGGCGGACCCGCCTGCCGCCCGGGCTCCCATCCCTGCGGGGCGCTGAGTACCGGGGCTTTCGGCAGGGATATTACCAAACGTGCTTCCAGGTTTGTATTTGGGGCTGGAGCTGATTTTGAGCCGGTGCAAAGCGGTGGAAGTCCTTTTAAGCCAAGAGAGGTGGGTCAGATCAGGCGCAGGGAGCCCGGCTGGCTCTCCGGTGTGGCAGGGGCAGCGGGCGCCCCCGGCTCTGACCCTCCACCTCACATTTGCTTCCAGGGAACCCCGTGCCGCAGCGGTGCTCGCATCCCCCCCCCCCCCACCCCCCACCCCGCTTTCCCTTTTCACGTCGTGTCATAGGCAAACCCCTTGGGAATCTTATCATGTTTTAACGGTCAAATTAGCGCCAGGTGAGGTCCCATAACTCATCAGGCGGTGACTTCAGAGCACCAGCCACCAGCTCTGGCACCGACCTGCCCGTTTCTCAGCCCATGGAGCTGTTGCTGCTCCCCGGGGAAGCCGCCGTCCCCACAGATGCCATCTCCAGCATCAGGGCAAAACGCTTCCAGGAGCAGCACTGAGCGCAGGACCGCCCGCCGCGGCGCGGCTCAACATGGGGAAAGGGAGTTTCTCCGGCTCGCGGGGGTTTGTTGCTATTTGTTTGTTTGGAAAAACACAGAGGATGGTTACACCGAGCTGCAGAGACCAGACGCAACTCGGTACAGGGTCATGGGTGGGTGACGCCAGCGGGTTTTAAGGGGAAGGATTTCCTCGGAGTAACCAGGCTTTCCGCTTGCTGCTTGGAAATCCGGAGCGGTATTTGTTGTAATGTGTCAATCCCTCTTTAATGTCCCGTGTTTGAAGTCACATTGGAGAGACGTATCCCATCTGGTGAGTCACAGCCTCCTCCTGTCACTCGGTTACCTGCAGGGCCTCCGCAGGAGGGGTGATGACTAACCCACGCAGAGTGACACATCACAGGGAAATGTAAATATTGTCTTTTATTTTTTGCCTTCTGAAGCCTCCAGAAGAAAATTATTTTTGTTTCAGTTTGAAAACACGAGCCAGCCTGGCGTTTATCTGCCGTGGCTGGGAGAGCAGATGGGTCAGCCCTTCCCGAGCAGGCGGTGGGAGATGGGTGATCCCGGGAAGGTGATGGGGAGATGCTGCTGTTTCCCATGGGTGCCCCCAGCCGCCCTTCCGCCTCCGACCCTGCTGGAAAAGCCGTTTGCATGAGCATCCTTCTGCAAAGGCTCCGGCTTTGTGCTCGGCAGAGCATCCTCCGCTCCCCTGCCCGCGGGCGATGCCGGCCGCGCTGCCGGCCCCGGGATCAATGCCCCGGGAGATCAGCTCTGGCCCTTCTGCGTGACAGGGATGCACGACACTTCTGATCAAAAGCCCTTCTTTAATCTGGGAGACAGCGATCGATGGGAAATTAACTGTGCTTTAGGCCTGATTGCTCCGGCAGGAAGGGGCTGCGGCGGGGGAGTGAGCTCATTCCCCGCTCTGCGGCGATATCAAAAGGGGTCTGGTCCCAGCTGGATCCATCCTATTTTTTTTTTTTTTTTTCTTTTTTCTTTTCAATCAGACTGTGTTCCTGTTCCAAGAGGACAGCGGGTGCACGGGTGGGCACGGCCGCCCCCACGCTGCGGCTGATGCTCTGTTCTCATCTCAGTGCTCCACCGGCACGGGGGATGCGGGGAGGGAGGGGAGACGGGGAGAGGTTGGGACACGGACCAGCGCTGGGGAGACGTGGCTCCAGTCCCTTCCCAGTGCTCCTTATCCTCACCCACATCATTTACAGGGTAAATGCCCAGTGCAGCGATGCTGTGCCCGATGCCGTACCCAATGCCATTGCTCACCATGGCCCTCACAACGCTGGCGGTGCCCAGGGCCAGCTCACACGGAGGTGCCACTCATCGGTGTCACACCAGGGACGGTCCTCATGCCAGCGGGGACAGATTTCTCAGAGTCTGTCTCATCCACTCTGAGTATCCCTCACATCCCCCAGGCTCTGTTCAAAACCCGGAGTAAAGCCAGGCCTGCGTGTCGATGCTTTAAATGTGATTTCAGGCTCGTGTTAGACATAGAATCGCTGCACACGGAATAGGTGGAAGACCATGTTCCCCCAAGGCATGGCCTTTATCATGCGCAGCCCACTAGCGTTTAGCATCAGAGGGAAGGTGAAATCAAAAGAATAAAAGTAAGTAAATGATTATAGAGAGCATAAAATCTTTTGCAAAATTGTTCCGATTGCCTTTGAAGTTTCAGCCAGAGATGCTGTTTCCTTTTGTGTTATTACTGTTTTGAAGAAAAAAAATCTGTATTCTCCACAAACCGGGTTGCTGCTGTACTTTTTATAAATGCCTGCCATCTCATCAGTGCCACATTAAACCAACATTTCGAATTCAAACGAACTATGTGAGTGGATAATGTAGTAGTAATGGCAGGAATTAAAAAGCAGGGCACAGGATTGAGGCAGCAATGATTTACGAGACCCAGGCAGGAACAATCAAAGGCATCAGATCACTTCTTTGCTGCCCTGCGTGCATCTATTTGCATTTTATTCCTGACGGCTGGATTTTAAAGCTCAATTCTCACCCGACTGACAAATAGATGCTGCTCTTTTTTGTTCTTAGCCCAACAAAATCACTAAGGAATGGGTGAGAAGACTGGAACTGCTCCCTCCGTGGGCTGTCGGGGGGTTGTGCCCGTGCCCATGGCGGAGAAGGAGCGAGATGTGCTGGGCGGATCTCCTGACCCAGCACAGCGCTGTGCTGATCCCACCGAGCACCCCGATACCCCACGGAGTAAGGATCCCACCATCAGCAACGCTCATTCATGGCCCCTGTAGCCGTCACCCCTGTCCCGCTCCGGCGGGCACTCCGCAGCCCCCTGATCCTTTCCATGCCAAGCTGTTGCCATCGCCCAGCGTTAGTCGTCCTCCCCCCAGTCCCCACCAGCCTTTCCCCGGGGGTTCCCACGCTGCCACGACCAAACTGGTGTGTGTCCGTAGTGCTTCCCTTTCCAACCCCAGCCATGTGCTGAGAGCAGCTGGAAATCCCACAGAGGCATCAGTCCCCTGGGACCAGCAGTGCCAGTGATGGGCTTGGGACCACTCTAAAGGGGGAAGGGGCTGCGGGTGCCCACTGGCTCTCACAGCACTGCAGTGGGAAGGACCTGCTGAAAAAGGGGCTCTTTTTGACCCTCCTACAGCTCTGGGGAGCCAGGGATCCTCCCCAGGGGCTTCTGTGAGTTATTCCAAGAGGGGGTGTTGTTGGATGAGAAGCTCAACATGAGCCGGCAAAAGCCCAGAAAGCCCCCGGCACCACGGGCTGCATCCCCCGCAGCGCGGGCAGCAGGGCGAGGGGGGGATTCTCCCCTCTGCTGCGCTCTCGTGAGACCCCACCTGGAGTACTGCATCCAGCTTCGGAGTCCTCAGCACAAGGACTTGGAGCTGTTGGAGCGGGGCCAGAGGAGGCCCCGGAGATGCTGGGAGGGCTGGAGCCCCTCTGCTGGGAGGACAGGCTGGGAGAGGTGGGGGGGTGCAGCCTGGAGAGGAGAAGGCTCCGGGGAGACCTTATTGCAGCCTTTCAGTATCTGAAGGGGGCCTACAAGAAGGCTGGAGAGGGACTTTTTACAAGGGCATAGAGTGATAGGACAAGGGGGAATGGCTTCAAACTGGAAAAAAAGGTAGATTTAGATTAGGTATTAGGAAGAAATGTTTCCCTGTGGGGGCGGTGAGCCCCTGGCGCAGGGTGCCCCAAGGAGCTGTGGCTGCCCCATCCCTGGAGGGGTTCAAGGCCGGGTTGGACGGGGCTGGGAGCACCCTGGGCTGGGGGGGGGGGGCCCTGCCCGGGGCAGGGGGGGGCACTGGGTGGTCTTTAAGGTCCCTTCCAACCCAAACCATTCTATGATTCTGTGAGCACTGGGCTTGTTTCTGGGGCAGCAAAGGGAGCACGGCCGTGCCTGCAGGAAGGAGGAATGCCGGGACTGTGCCGGACTCGTTAATGCTTATAAAAGGCTGATGGCCGGTGGGTGTAAATCAGTAGTGTGTCGCTGGCTCCCTGGGGTTTTTATGGCGATGTGCCGAGGTGTATAAAACCCGATCAATAGACTTTGTGGGAAGATACTAAACGGACGCGTGTGACCCTGATGGCCTTCTGCCGGTGGCTGTGACTTCGGCAGCGTCCTGTGCTTTCCTGCCACAGACTGCCGAAATGCGGCCGGCTCTGCGGTGGGGATACGGGAGCTGCTTAAACACGGAAATGATGTGAGTACCGGGGGGGTTAAAGAGGAGCCCTGGGGGCTCGAACCTGCTCCCTGCCACAGGGGATGGTCCTTCTGTGGCTCCATACCACGAGCATCAGCTCCTTCGTTAACAGAGGCAAAGCAAAATCCCGCTTTGCCCTCTTTGTTATCTGCCAAAAGAGAAAATAGAAATCCTGTTTTGGGATGACCTGTGGGGGTTGCTCATCTTTTCTTTCAGACCTGAGCATTTTGGAGTTTCATGCCCTGGTTTTGCTGAGCCCTAGCCTGACCAGTACCTTCAGCTGCAGCCAATATCTGGTTTTCTCACGTGCCTTGACTGAGCTCACCTTGTCACAAACCTCTCCGCTCCCTCGGTTCATCAATACGGGGGGAAATTGATAGTGAGCACTTAAACATCCATCTACCCCACTGTCTTTGTCAGGGAAATAAAAATAAAATAAAACAAACCAAACCAAAATAAAATAAAATTCATAATAAAATTTTAAATTAAGTGAAAAACAGCCAAGCTTTCCTTTGCCAGTCTCCAGAGGAGCTGGGTCCTGGCATGGTCCCACTGATGCTCAAGGGACCCTCTGTGCGCGGTGCTGGTTTGGCTGAGTGGCGGTGGGTCACAGAGCTGATTTGCTCCGTGCCCTTGGACCCTGCCTCTTCCTTGGCTTGCTTGACTCCCTTCACCTCCAGCCCGCTGCCTCTGACCCTCGCCGGACTCAGCAAACGCTGCTGCGAGGACTCCCCGTCCCGATACTCGTTCTTGTTCAGCGTATTCAACACAACTTTTTTCTTACACGGGAGGGGACAGTTTGGGCTTTTGAAATCCACGGCACGTCCACTTCTTGGTGCAAAATGCTGTTCACCTCGGGAGATGTTTAGACAGCTGAAGTGAGCAGGAGGGACGGGGTTTGTTTTGCACCCCCCCCACCGCTTCGAGCTTCCTTTTCATGCAGGGGCAGAAGCCAATATTTGTTCTTCAGGCTCTCTCATGCTCCTGCATGCATTTCAGCCGGCTCCCTCTGTCCCCTCTCATCTTCCACCTCGGTCTCATTTCAACAGCTTGAAATTTAAACAAACAGGCAGCTTTTTGCACTTGACCCTCCCACCGCTCCAGGGGCCGAAATGATGCTACAGCGACCAGCTTTGCTTCATCGTCTGAGGTTGCTGCAGCCATAAGATGCAAAACCCAAAGCGAGCTAACCAAATTAACCACCCGGGCAATTCCCTGCTTGCCAACATTCCCGGTATTGAAGAGCAGGGATGAGAGCTGAGAGCTGAGAGGGGCTGTTTGCCCCTCACCCCTGCCCCTCGTCTCTGCCCAGGCCACCCTGGGGGGGTGCCATCTCTTCCCTGCAGTCCCCTAACACACCTCCCCGGCCTTTCTCCTCGCTTTCAACCTCCTAACGCCTCTCCCACCTCCACCGCTCACATCCACAGATCAAGTCTGCAGTTTCCCGGCGTTAGAAACTTCAGAAGGTCCCTGCGTTTCAAAGGGCCGGTGGGGAAGAAGGCGAGATGCCCTCCCTCTGGTCAGGCTTTGAGCTCCACGGATCAGTGGCGGAGCACCCAAGGATGTGAACTCAGCCTTCGGCTCTGTCACCCGCGCGCTTTGAGAAGTAAGCGAGGGGAAGTATTTCACTGTGGATATAGCTGTACATCAGACAGCCCTTGATGTCACTTACAGACCAGGGTATTCCAGTTCAGAGAGACGCTAATTTACCCACTTCTGCTGCCATGCATATGGGAAAAAAAAAATGTCGCACGGATTTCTCCTCCAAAATACCTCTGAACAAATGTTCTCATTTAGACCAGCAGTGCCAATCCCCTGTGAAAGTGGGAGGACTTCAACATTCAAAATGCAGAGACAATTAAAAATGTCTTCCCTCCCCCCCCAAAATGGGGAAATATATTCTTTTACCTAACACAGTCATCAGTGGAATCCATCCTCATTTGCAGGCACAAGGAAATCCATCATGCGGTTCTAATTTACGGTGCTCAGCGGTTTTGCAGGTTTTGAGGTTGCTTAAGCGGTTGCTGGAGAAGGCTCTCATTTCCCTCCCGGCTCTCTCTCACACATGAGCAGGAGCTGGAAGAGACACGGGACCTTGAATACCAAAGCAGAACTTGAGACGGGTTATGTAGGTGCTTATCCGGGAGTAATGAGGACGAAGGTGCAGTAATAGACGCCTTTGTGTCTAATAAAGGGAAATTTATTCAGAAGGCTCCCGGAAAGTCAGACCACGACAATATCAACCTCAACTAGTTGCTTCCTGATCCGAATCTCTAAGTGGCAAGAAAAAAATTACATCCCCTCGCCACCCTGCAGAAACCAGTGTAACTGGGGACAGCAGTGACAAAACACACTCGCAGAAAATCTGTGGTGGGCGCTGCCCGATGGAGCTGGCACATCCCACACCGGTCCCACACCAAGGTTTGCCAGGACAGAGGAACAAAAGGAGGTCAAGTTCAGGGAGTTTCACGGGGTGCCACATCCCTCCGTTTGGTTTGGGTTTTTTTGGTTTTTCCCCTCTTTCTGTTGCAAAACATCGACAGGGTGGGGGGTGCCTGGTTAATACACGAAGGGAGCAGGAGCAGCGTGGCGGGGGGCTGCTCACAGCCAGCCCCCTCCAAACCTCCTGGAGAGCAGAGCCTTCCTCGGGGGCAGCCGGAGAGATGCTGCGTCCCCCCGAAGGAGCCACTGCCCCCAGGGGGAGAGCTGCTCTGCACCTCCCTTCCCCAACTCCCACCCGCCTCGCTTCTGCAGCCCTGACTCTCCCGCGGCCGTGGCGGCGGTAGCGCTTATCCCGCACAGGTTACTGGACGCAGCGTTACGATTTGTGCTGAATCAAAGATGCTTCCAGCCAGGAGCGAGGGATTGGGTCACGTCTCCAGACTTAGCGCATGTCGGCGGAGTCCGAGGCGATGCCGACACCCTGCCTGCCTGCTCGCCTCCCGTAAGGAATCCTTCTTTCCTGTCAGACGGGCAAAGCAGCTTTTGCACCAGCTTTTTTGGTCTGTGCTTAAAGCACGACCCAGCACGCTCCCGAAGAACAGCAGATGAATACGTACTGTGATATTCTGTGGGTACTGAATATTCTGTGGGTACTTTTAATGCAATTTTGCTGACGAACTCTTCAATCTATTTTTATTGCTGCTGAAGTGCCTTACTATCCTTCAAGGTAAATGCAGAACTGGCCGGGTTTCACGTTCCTCCGCTGTCCCCGCTCGCGGGTGACGTGCCAGGAGCGGTTTGCGGTGCCTCCTTGGCACCGACCGACGGTGCGATGTTGGTTGCACACTTAAATTTGGGTGAAAGAAAACCTGTCAGGGGAAGACGTCTGGCTGGAAGAGACTTTTCACAGCAAGCGGAAGGAAATAAAGGGCAGGCAGCTCTGTCAGAACCATAAATGTTTAATCAATTCTTGCTTAACTCGGCAAACCTTTCTCGGATAGAAAGTTTGCAATTATTACCTGGATCAAGACAGCTTAATTAAGCAATTAGGATGTAAAGTTAACAGCCCTTGCAGAATGAGTTGCAGTGCTTTAATTTCAGAATTGCTCGTGCATGTAGGAGAATAACGGTTTGGGAAAAGACAACTTTTTTTCTTTTTCTCCCCCCAAAACACCACCACCATCAAATTAATAGGATAGGTCACATCCCCACTCACTGATGGGAATTTTGCCCGCATTGGGATGCAGTAAATCGCTGAATAAAGCCCTGTCCTCAGCCTTGCACCAGCCGGGGACGATGGCTCCTTGGAGAGCCCACTGAAGACAGGACATCTCTCAGACCGACTTCAAGTCCCTCTTGTGGCTTCCCGGGAACCGCACAAGTAAACAAGCCAGTGAGATGGCTCCAGGGAGTAACATGCTGGTCCACATCCAAAATCTACTGAAACGGGGCTGCAGCTTTCTAATGGTTTTCAGCACCAACACCAACCACAGTCGGAAGGGGCAGCCGGGGTCGGGATGCGGAGTCGAGGGGCACAGGACACAGAGGCTGGACATCTGCCTAATTTGCATGCTTTCTCCATCCATTTAGGGAGACCGTGGACATTTTGGCAGCAGAAACACCCCTCCATCACAGCAGCGTGAAATACCAGAGGAAAAGAAACGGCACGTGCAAGTTCCCCACCTCCACCTTGGTGGACCTGACTCGCTGTCCTATGAGTGAGACAGCTCGATGTGGTGGCCGGCAGTACTACATGGCACAACTCTTCTTTCTGCGGGTTTGGAGAAAGCCAGTATTCCACAGAATAAGCCTACTGGGTTTGTAAGCTACTTAACCTCCATCTCCGGTGACCTAGAAACACCCCGGCTCCTTTGGTGTCCCATGCGCTCACATCCTCCCCTGCCCACGGATGGATTTGACAGCTCCTGATGCTCAGCAGACAGGCTAAGCCTGAGGCTGAGCTGAAGGAGTGTAACATGACTGAGGAAAGCATAAAGCTGAGTGATTTTTGACTTGGGTCATAAAATCTTTATGGTAAGTAAGACGAACCCCTTGAGGCTTGAAATTGTAAAATTCTGGTTCCGGGCTGTTGGTCCTGGAAATTAAATTCCCATTCTGCAGTCTCAGATGTGCCTTACGCAATAGTCAGTGGTACCATCCAAGAGCGAGAAGTGATGCTCTCCGGCTTACGTTCCACCATGGCCATCAGGAGGTAACAACGGGGGCTTGCTTGGTCCAGCGTTCGCTGGTTCAGAGAAGACTTGAAAGGAATGATGGGTTTGCAGCTCACAGTAAAAATGATCAGGGAAGTGCTACACTCAGAATATGGGTCTTTCTCCACTACTACCACTCCTGCGGTTAATGGCATGAATCCTCCAACACATCCGCCTAAATGTGTCTGACAGAGAGGGCTCCAGCTCGGACCCTGGCCAACGCTCATGGTGCTTTCGTTGCTTGGATGGGGTTTGGGGTCACCCTCTGCCTTTTGGGGTCTGATCTAATGGCAGCTGAAGTCAATGGGAATCTTAATAAGGACAATTACACTCAAAGTAGATGAGCAGAAGAATGAGAAAGGAAATGGGTTTCCTTTTCAGGGTATTAATTTAAACCGCTCCCTTGGGGCTGTCCCTTTAAGGAAGTCTAAAATCGTATTTAAAGGCTGCAGGCACAAAACACAGCTTTTTCTTAATATCTTTGGGTAATTAAAATCTGGCGGTGGGGGAGGATTAGCACAGGTTATATATAGTATTTCAATTTAAACTTCTTCTGATCCCTTGAAGTTTCTACTTATTATTTTTTTAACAAACTTTAATCTAGCTACCATAGATCTGCAAATTAGACCTAGCGAGGTCCAGCTCATGTGAGACACTGCTGACATGTTCGATTTGGAAGATGATGGGCTGATGGAATAGCCTGAGCTGTGTGGGCTGAGGATCTGACCAGAAAAACGCAGATGTGGGAAAACTGATCTTGACTGGAATTAACGTTTTGTAAGCAGTGAAGGCAAAGCTGAATTAGCTGAGGTTTCAAGCCAGAAACGCCCAGTCGTGGTCCTGCCTCTGTCACGTACCCAAGAGCCACCTTCAAACCATGCCCAGTGCCTGGTCTAGACGCGAAGCGGGGTTGTGCTTCCCCGTTGTGGGCACGGAGCAGAGCGGCTGGACCCTCAAGAAAGCTGAGAGGTTTGGACAGGAGGAAGACAGAGGTTTTAAGCAGAAAATTCAGGAATTTACTCCGGTAAATTGCAGTGCAGCTCAGAAGCACGACCAAGAGCCTCAAAAGTAGCTCATGAAGTGACCATCCTGTTGGGTACACACAAGAACAAACTCGGGAGGCTGGTGGTGAGGCAGGCTGCCGTGGGCGCCCACCCAAGGGACGCCCAGAGACCGGGCGATGCAGCAGCCCCCCTAACCTCAGCGCCTCCGTTTCCACTGGCCTTACTCGCGCGGGAAAGAACAGCCCAGAATTCAGCAGATAATGATGAAGCCTCTTTAGGCTCCCCTGACAGAAAGCCACTTTAATAATCTATATGCCATGGTTGATTGAATAGGGAAAAAGCCAACAACAGCGCAGCGGCTCAAATCGATGCTCGATAGCAGCCTATTGTTTGTTTCCTCCGACGGTCCTACAGGACGACTCCTTCCTCACAGCTCCATCTCGCCTTGAAAATGCCACAGACCTTGTACGTAGGGAAATATGAAACAAAACTCTTAGGTGCCCATTGGCTACCTTGGGGTGTGGGGGGGCAACAACACATACATTTGTTTGTCATTGGGCGTTCCAGCTGGAAATAAAATATCTACTGTAATCTGTCATGCTGAAAATATGGCAGCATTTTTTATTCTCCATTCCCCCTCCTTCCGCCCGTCAACAAAAGTGGGTGGAAGTCAAAATTGCTGAGCAAAAAATATAATGTATGTACATAAGGAGAGGAAGCAAACGACCGGGATTACAATTTATTGCAGAGACCGTAGGCGGCGTCTGTGATTGCACACAAGGAAATTGCCAGAGATGCAGATATTTTGCAGAGCTTCTTATTTATTTTCTTTTTTACTTTGCAAGTAAATAAGATATTCAATAAGAGTTGGCAATTTTCTCACATGCAGCCTCCAAACAGCGCTCTATTTTTGATGATGAGTAGTAATTCCAAGATTTCACCTTAAAAAAAAACAACACACACACACACACACACACACACAAACACAAAACCACCCAATCTCCCACATTTTATGTTTTCCTAATGGAAAAGGTTTAGTCTGGTAAGAAATTACCATTCATTTGTGAAAACCATTTGATTACTTAAAAAATCACTACTGCACACGCTGAGCCATACCCACGTGTCGTATCGTATTGAGGAAATATCCCGGCTCTTTTTGAGATGTCTTTGGTATTGATATAAAACTCCGACGACACCAATGGGTCGGGACAATTTGGGAGAGCTGTGAAACATCCATCCCATTGGCATCCGTCTTCCTTAGCTGCGTTTACTAGAAACATCAGATGCAATTTCTTGGAGACGTGGCCCAGAATGGCAATTCGGAGCGAGAGATGGCGGTGAGACTGGTGAGAAGTGAACCCAGCCGGGCAGGCTGTCTCCGGGAGAGGGTCGGGGAGCACGGCCATCCCTCCCAACCAGCTGCTCGGGGATCGGAGCCATTTGCAAATGAAGAGTTCCAGATGGTCTAGAAGCAGGCCAACACCAGGCCAACCCCCTGCGGGCTGTCGGCAATGAATATAGATGGTACCTAGGATCACATTACCAAGAGGAGCATTTATCCTCACAATCGGCTGTGTGTCTTGCCCTCTCTCCTTCTTGGAAGAGACCTCTAGGGAAGCCACTGAAGCGCTTCTGCGTCTGCAGGCAGCTCTTGTAAGCTTTGGGGAAACGGGGCCAAACGCAAAAGCGTATATTTCATTCATTCTTTTGTTTGTTTTTAGGTATCTAACTGCCATTGGAAATCAATGGTCATTAGACTGTCACCACCAGCTTCAACGCTACCCCTCAGCCGGGCGATCAAGGGAAAGGCTGCAGGAGCCAAGTGACTGATCGGCATCGCAGTTTGAAGGGTGGGTAGAAGTAGGAAGGGGGGAAGAGGGACCTTCAAGGGCAGGTACGAGACAAATGAACGGCTTAACTCCTGCACCTTGGTATTTTTTGCCTAACGAGAAGAGGCTTGCCTGGCAGTGGCATGCACATGTGAGCGTGTCTGTTCATGTGCCTTTTCCTCTTCCAACATTTGAGCCCACGGTCGATATCAGCTGATGCTGACAGAGGCTGAAAGTCTCCGAGATGTTAAGTTCCTAAAAGTTTTAGCAAAATGAAGAGAGTGTCTCCACTTGTGTCCGCAGAGGCAAGTGGCTCCAGCGTGGGTCCCACTTCTCATCTGTCACCAAAGAGACTGGGCAGAAGAACAACTCCCAATGAAACCAGTGGTGTTAAACGCGTGCAGATGAGCACCTGGCTCAGGTGGGGAGCGCGGTGGGCCGAAGCCGGCCCGCGCGACGCGGAGGTGGCTGCGTGCGGAGGCTGTGCCTTGCGGCAGGGAAAGCTCCCGGGAAGACGCATCTCAGACCCTGAATTAGCTCCCTGCAGCTTAAAAAAGGCAGTGAATAATGTCGACAGGAAAAAGAGCACAGGACAGTCTGGCTGTCATCCAGTTTATCCAAATACTGCTATTTTTGGCTTTGTTCGAGTTTCTTTGCAGCTCAGAGGCACATCCCAAGATCCCAGTGCGTTTGATCTGGAACGTACTGAATAATTCCCTTTAAACAATAATAAAAGAGGAATTCTTGACACTGCCGCCATAGCAACGACTGATGTCATAAATGCGGGAGCATGACTTCATGGCAGGACCCCAGTTCAGAAGGAACTTTTGCGCTCAAGAGCAAATATCACCTGCTGTAGAGTGGGGAATACAGAAAACTGAGTAAACAACAGATCGTTGTTTTGCATAAATGTCCTTTTACCTCAAGCACTGCCGAGGATGAATGCCCCTTTCCGAGGCATCGGATGGGTCGTTACGCGCAGGTCCCCACGCAGACACCATTTGGAGAAGCGGTTTTACAGGTACCAACCCATTCCCAGCCCTCCCTTGGGGGGGTCTCCAGCACTGGACCGCACAAGCTGTGAGATTGCTAAATAATTCCAGTAAGATAAAGGTTATTCTCTGGTTTTTCTCGGCACTTGCAGCCCAGCAGAGCTGTGCTGAGCCCGGACCTGGGTGGAAACCAGGGGGTCGTTACCCAGCCCTTGCTGCCCGCGCCAGCGGTGGCTGCGGAGAAAGCTGTCCGTGTATACAGGGAGCATTTGCACTGGGCTGTGCTGGATGAATACAAGCCATCCCGGTAAATGGAAGCCATCTGGGCGAATGCAAGCCATCCCGGTGAAGACAAGCCGTCTGGGGGAATACGAGCCATCACCGATGGGTGCTGCGGTGAGAGGCTCCGCTGGAGGAGCTCCTTGCACGTCCCGGGGACCGCTCGCAGGATGGCTCACTGCCGCTGAGCCGAGTGGCTCTTAAAAGGCATTCTGGACAAAAATAAAATGTACTGAGGCATTTTAAATTCAGCCCGGAGGCGATCTCTGTCTGCAGCCCTTGGTTCACATCACCATCTGGCAGGAGGAGCTGAAATCCATTTCCATCAGAGGGCTTGCCAGCAAGCAAAATAAAGTGAAGGTGGAGGCTGGTTTCTCAAAAAGCAGGGGCTCTTTCAGAGCTCCCGCTGCCTGGCAGCTCCCGAGACCAACGCCTGGGGAAGCTTTTACTTGAGACCATGTTGTCATTGCCTAAATCTGCAGTGAAAAGCAAACCCAGAGAGGTCTTTGTCTCTCCAAGTCTGCGATACGCGGTCTGGGGCAGCGGCCAAGGCTCAGGAAATTCAGCTGCTCCTCGCCTAGCAAGTTAAAGGCTCCTTTCTGCTGGTCTGTGCTTCTAGAAAACAAACACCTTCTTGGGGGCTTCGCTTTCATGAAAAACCTGAAATCTGAGGGCGAGGACCAAACCACAGCATCCCATCGCAGTGCCCAGCGCTCGCTGCCCGCGGGGAGAAGGCACGGGGCACGCCTGGACGTTCAAGGTGTGTTTTAGCCTGAGCCCAAAATAAGGCAGATGAGAAGGCGAACCTCAATTCTCTAAAGATGTTGCACATCTACGTGCGTATTTCAAGCAATATTTTGTCAGTCAACATTTTACAACAGAGAGGACTGTGTCTAAAGGGAGTCTGATTTACCTACCCGTGACGGCGCCTGCCTGCCAATAACAAATAGATTCATTTATAAAATCTCTGTCATTGTCACCAGGCAAGTTTCTCCAGGGCTACCGAGACACGGGCCTCAGGCCAAGTTATATTGCTCGCTTCATCATCCTGCACGGCTGTGTTGCCTGCACCAAATTTTCAAAATCTATTATTCACATCAGCCTGGGGTTTGAGGAAACAGATTTCCAATAGTTTGCAAATATCATACTCGGAACAAAAGCCATTTCCCTTCTGCAGAAAAAAAAAACAAAAAAAACCAAACAAACCACACAAGAACGTGCACTGGAGGCTCCAGCGGGTCCCTGCCACGAGACCGAGGAGCGATTTTGCTGCTTTGTGGGTTTTCTGCCTGGCAGCAACAGGCAGAGGACACAGCGGAGACCCCGGACACGAGCGCTGGATGCTCCGGAGGTGCCAGGCGGGATGCTGGCAGCCACGCCGCCGCCGCGGGGGAGCTAACCCTGCCTGCCCCCGCAGCAGCGCCGCTGGATCTAACCCCCCCCACACCCCCTCCGACAACCCGCAGGCTGCCCTGCAGTTATAAATAGCAAAGAGCAAGTCTGAAGCACCCCAGCGATGCGTGGTTTGCCTTCAAGTCGTGATTCCCCCCAGGCTGGGAGGGGGGGGGCTGGCGATGGAGAAGCCCAGCGATGCTCTGGGGAGAAGGTGGGGAGAGGAGCCAAGTACCGCTTGCTTCTTCCTCCCCTGCCGCAGCCAGGCTGATGGGAAAGAGAGGTCAAGGGCACAGTTCGGAGCACGGTTTGTTCAGGGATCGGCATGAACAGGGTTAAATCTCCCCAGTTTCTCACCCCCCATCGCTTCTAGTGAGCCCAGGAGGGGCTGTGTCCTCTCCGGGGGCAGGGCTGGAGGGCTGGCACAGCTCCCCTCCTTAAAAGATATTCCCTTTCTCTTCTTAAAAGATATTTCCATTTCACGATCCAGCGTTTCTCCTCCCTCCCCGGTAATAACCGCATTTCAGCCACCGAACTGGGACAAATGGCTTGACGCTGATTTCATATTTATTTGTTGTCCTTGAGATTAAGTATTCTTAAATAATAACACCAAAAAGGCTTAGAGCAACAGATGAAATTCTTCTGAGCTCCCATTAATTCAGCCCAGCGAAGAGAATTGAGATTACAGGGGTGGGGTCAGGCTCTGCCCACAGCAAAGGTACAGGATTTGTTTTTCCTGAAACAACCAGATTCTGCTGAACTGGTGCGGACACGGTTTCACGTAGAAGCATAAAATCAGGGGAACGTTAATCGGCTTTTACGGTCCGTGCCTTTAATCAAAGCCTGTTGTAATTAACGTACGCGCTAATAACTCCATAAACGCAGGGCAGAGTTAATAGGGGGAGTTTGCACAGAAGGAATTTCGAGCAGAAAAGGCAGTTCAGGCTGTTTCTGGCCGCGGCTGAGCGTGGGTGCCGAGGGGGCAGCCGGCCGCCCCGCAGCGGGGCCGCTCGCCCTGGCCGGGGTACGTGTGCCCCGGCCAACCCGGGAACGTTTGCACCCTGGCGGTGCCGTGGGAAAGCCTGGAGCAGGGGCTGGAGGGCTCCGGGGAAGCGGCCACACACTCCCTGCATCACCGTGTACCAGTTAAATTCTTCACACGTAAAACCCCAACCGATCTGGCGAACGGTGAACAGCAGTAAAAAGCAGGATGGGGAAAAGGGTGCGCGGGTGGGTGCTTTCCCCCCTCGGGAGCTGCCGCCCCGCACGATGGGAAGGCGAAGCCGGCGCTGGCCGCCCGGCTGGACCAGATGCAAAAGCCACATCTGGAGGCAGGCGGGGAAGCAACACGCCAGCATCACCCCGCTCGGAGTGCCAGCGCGGGGCCGGGGAGAGCCAGAGTCCTGCCCTGCCATTAAATATTAAGTACTTTCCTTAAGAAAAAAAAAAAAAAAAAAAAGCCTTTGGTTACTGGGCGGAGAGAAACAGGGAAACTTGTTGAATTAATCCTGAGATTTAATGTCCAGCTGTTGTGGAGTTTACAGGCATAAAAGAATATTGTGCTCGGAGGTCCTATGCCACAGAGACTAACAATTTTTGCTGCAATGGGGCTATCAAGAACTGGGATTGTGTTTTATGGGGCTGATATATGACTCTATAAAGGAGAGACAAGATCTCTTTCTTTTCTCTGTGAGTAGCTGGTGTGGCGCGCTACAAAGCTACAATAAACTCAGTTTGAGCATTCGGGGATTCTGACGCAGCAATGCCAAAGTCTTCATATTATTACTATTAATTATTACTATTATTACATTAATTTCTAAGGCATCAATCTCCATACTATCTGGGAACTGTGACATAAATTTAGCACAAAATTAGCATACATTAGCTAAATTAATGTAACATACCATATGTGGCAAAAACTAACGTAACATAATGTGGAATAAATTACAATAATTTAACATTGGCTCTCAGGACTTGATGAGACTGTAAATCTCCTTTAAGAACTAAGATTAAAGCAAGAAGCATTAAAAAGTGGTTTCATTTTACAAAGGAACAGTCTTTGCAAATGCAGTGTTTTGAAACACAGTTCATTTAGTAAAAGGTTTCATCCAATTTGCCACTTAATAGCATTGCTTCGCAATTACAACATTCCCTTTCACCCAAAGCACCTGCAGCGCTTTACAAATAATAATTCATTTGCACCGTGTCTTGTGAAGCCAAAGAGTATCAACATCCCCAGGTTCTACGCGGAATGGAAATGAGTCGTGGACAAATGAAAGCATTTGGCCGAGCGAGGCGGAGGCGGGGACCGCGGCTCTGAAACCCCCACTTCCAGTTCTTCACCCCCATCGTCCATCAACACGCCACCGCTGCTCCCGCTCGTCTCGGTGACTAAACCTCTTCCCGGCTCCCTCTGCTCAAACGCCGAACCCCAAGTTCTGCGCGCAACGAAGGGCAGAAGCAGAGCCCCGCGCCCGCGGAGGCGCCGGGCTCCGGCCGTCGAGGTGACCACCCCCGGGTGATGCCCACCCCACCACTGCCCTCTCCTCTCCTGCCGTTCAAGGGGGACGTTAAAACGCCTTCTTCCCACCACCGCGCGTTTGGTTGAAGGAGGCATCCGGCTTTAACGGAGGGGATGTTTTTACTGCAATAATCCTGCAGAGCTCAGTTTCACTCCTGCTGAACGCAACCCCCTGCCGGCTGCTGATTTGGAGCCAACGGCAACCCAGAGCTCGCAGGTCCCCATCCGCCTCCGTCGGGTACCAGACAACAACCGTACAACAAGGGGAAACGCTTCACCTATTTCTTTGTCCCCGTGCGGTCTGCGTTTCGCTCAGCTAATCAGAGGAACGCAAGAGGCGCGCGGAGCTTTGCTGCAACTGCTGCTCTCGGGTCTGCTGGGAGGAAAACCAACTGCAATTTCCCCTCCATGTAAAGCATTCGGCTGCTGTTAGCTCTGGAGAGCCGTGCTCCTCCGTGCCTCAAGGGGAGGAAGAGAGAGGAGGGAGAGTCAAGACATTGCCCTTGAAGAATGCAGGAGCAAGTATATTAGTCATAGAAAATCCATTACTCAAGATGATGAATGCCCTCTCCTGCTACGTCGCTGTTAGTTTCCAGAATTAAAACCCAGACACACGTTGCAGCTCTGTAAGAACACTAATTTACATGACAAGTACACAAGTACAAAACATGGTATTCCACTGGATCGTGGAGTCGGTCTGGCCATTGGAGAACTGCCCCTTTCCAGCCCCCACCATTAGGAATCCCACCAAAGGACCCCCCTGGCACGGGATGCAGAGTCACCCCACCGCACAGGCCACGGGAAGGGGGTGCGTCCGGGGCAGCCCCGGGGGGGTATCTGCGATCAGAGCAGGGAGAGGATTTGCTCATCAGGGACGGCTCAGGGGTGGCCACGAGATCCAGAGTCAGAGAAGATGCTGGAAGGGAAGGCGAGGGGTCTGGTGTCTCCCCCGTGGACCAGCCTGAGCCATCGCTTCTGAGCTCCAAAGACACCCCGCAGACAGCAGCGGCCCAATTCCTGCGGTACGTGGGGACATCTTCACACAAAAAGCCCAAACCGACAGGCAAAGCAACTAGGGGAGGTAGGTCTAAGTGCAGTAGAGTAGGAGAAAACAGACAAGGGAAGTGAAATTCCTGCTCTCCCAGGGGTTTTACAGAGCTGTTGCACATGCTCTCCCTGCCTGCACCCCGCCAGCTCCAACCTTCTGAGCTCCGCATGGCCAAGGCCGACTCTTTGGCGATGTTTCTGCACGTCTCTGGTGCTCATGCTCAGGTGATGCACCCATGCGTACGCCCAGGCGTCCTCCACCAGCCCCATCTGCCCCGGCCACGGGCAGCCCGCGGCTGCCGGGCATCCTTCCCTCCTTCCCTCCCTTCCTCCCTCCATCCATCCCTCCATCCATCCCCCCCTCCCTCCCTCCTGCGTGGTGTAGCTCAGCGGGGCTGTGGGAGAAGCCTGCTGATGTGCTCCCATTGCTGGAATAAGCCCAGAGGAAGCAGCAGCCATGGCTGGCAACGCTTCACTGGGATGATATCCCCATGGAAATGGCCATTTTCATAAATGCAAAAGAGAGAGAAAGGGAATTTAAGCTGGGCAGAAGGATGACTAACACCTCGAGGTCCCGGGCACCACCATTGGCAGGAACCTGCTGATGGAAGGAAATGTTATTTTTCAATATTAAACCAATCTTGAACTGATTCAGAACCCGGTGACAGCAGGGCACTTTAATCAACTGCTCCAAAACACTTCACCTTTGGAGTGAGAAAATGCGCTAGTGGAAAAATAGCAAACTAAATGTTCCAAAACATCTGAAATCCGGTTTTGTTTTTGTTTTTGTTTTTTTTTTTTTTTTTTTTACACACCATCCTTTGAGATGTTATGACACAATGCCAAAATGTGGAAACACAGGGATTTTCTGAGAAATAAAAATTTTAAATTTTGCTCATTCCTGGTTAGCTGTGAGTTCAATATTATGAAGCAGGTCTTAAAGCTGTAGAGAAGGTGATGAAAGAATATTAATGATGTTCTTAGATGAGCAGTAAAGTACACCAATGCTGCTAATAAATTGTAGCTGCTTCTCTCACTGTTGGGCTGTTGGCTGGATACAAGCTGATCTGCGAGACAATTTTTGTTGCGCTTTGCTGGAATCAGCGGAGGAGAAAGGTTAAAATTGGCGACACTGTCTGTACTGGGAAGACGCGATGAAACCCGTGGTGATTCATCAACTTAGAACAATGCAGACCACGATTGAAGGAACTATTACAAACCCAGGACGGGTAGCGTAAAACCTCCGAATTATTCATCAGTCCCCAACCCAGGCCTCTGCTTGTGCTTTTTATCTTGCAAATAAGATGTCAGATCTCAGGAGGCTTAATTCAGTCTCCGCTTCCCCAATTTGGTGGACCATCTATAACGATTTGCCATTAAATATGCCACATTCACAAATTTCTACATTTATTGGCTTCATTTTAAACCATCATGGCTATCTTTTTATGTCAGCGGGAGATATGACAGAGCTCTTCAATGAAGAGAACTGACTATAAAAGGCGCTAATAAAGAAATCAATCTAACATTATAGCGCATATTTGGAATTAATTCTACCTATTTTCCCCCCCACCCCCCGAGCAACAGACAGCACCTAATAACAGCAGGATCATCTGAAAAGGTATATCCCTTGATTTAAAAACTGATGTGTGTCAAGGTAATGGGATTAAAAATGAATTGCCATTTCTAATAGCTTCCCACCAGCATCTATCTCACTGTCAGGGCTTCCCAAACAGCGGAACACAGAGACACAGCCTGAAATTAGCCCGTCTCATTTTAAGACTCTTCCTAATGACCTTCTGAATGAATTCCTGCTTTCTGGCAACATAATTTTAGAGTTAAATATCAGCTAATTTAGTTTTTTTTTTTTTTTTTTACCTACTGGTACCACGCCATGGGTTCCTCACTTAGCAACGGTGCCTTGCAGATGAAACCAAAGTGAATTCTTGGGGGGGAATTGGTGTTTTCGTTGCTCTCTTGGCGAAGAAGAAGAGTGATGAGCCCCTCGCCCTGCTGCCAGCCGCGGGGCACAGCCCGGCCTCGTACCGCTCGTCGGGGGCTTGATGGAAAACGAAGCTCCCGCTCGGGAAACAGTCCTCTTTCTGCCCTCGCAGAGGGCAAGTGACCAGCCGAGCAGGCAGGGCGGGCAGGGCAGGCAGGGCTGCTGGCTCGGGTGGGCTGCGCTGCTCCCAAATTTATATTCCTGCGTATCGCAGCCTGTGCTCTCGATTGACGATCATGTCCCGGTTTTAACTGCAGCCTTGACACCACTCTGTTTCTTCGGTGTACAAATCTGTCAAGGGCACCGGTTGAGAGAGTACATAAAAGCTTTTTTTTTTTTTTTTCCCATTTGCTCAAATCATAGAGTTTTACATATCCGAAGAGAAATAAAAAGACGAGTCTTTGATATTCCATGGCACATCTTGTGCAAAGATCACTTAGTTCCTTCGCGGTGTCACCACCCAGCTCACAGTATTCCACCTGCCCTTCCCACGGGGGCACACGGGCTCGGCTCCCTGGCGCAGATGCCCAGAAAAAGACGTGGAGGGAGATGGACTCAAAATAAATTTGGAGCTTTCCCTCTCCTCCTGGCTGGGCTGACCCGGGGGGGGGGGGCTCAGGCCAAGGCAGGGCAAACGCATTCGCAGCCCGTGGATGGAGATGCCCCGGCAGGTCCCGGCGCCTGGATCTCCCCGCGCAGAGGACAGCTGGTGAAGCAGAGATGGCGTGGACCCAGCGCTCTGGTCCGACTCCAGCTTTCCCAGTTCCAGGTGCAGGCTGGGAGTGGGGATCCTCGTAATTGCAAGAACCATCCCTCTGGGTACCAGAGAAGGACCCGATTTCAATTTCCAACTTCTAAGGGGTTTATTAATAAACACTGCAGGTAAATATCCTCCTTCCAATTATGACAAATACCTTGAAGGTATAGTGTCCTTTTAAACAAACATTAGATGCCTTATTAAATCGAAATTAAATGCTCACTAAGGGCCATTCATTGACAAAAAATGTTTCCAAAAGTAATGAGCAGGTCACCTCACTGGTGTATTACTGCTCGACCTTGGCTTCCCTGAGAGACAGCCCTAGATAATGCACCAAACACTTGGCTGATGAATGGCTCTGACAAAACGCTCTTGACCTTAGGAAGCACTCCAAAGTGATGAACAGTTAATGATGAAAGGCTCCAGAAAGAGACTGTTTTAATTTCTGGCCATAACATGCAATTTTCAGGCCATTGCTTGGGGCGG
This sequence comes from Vanellus vanellus, assembly GCF_965231255.1. Taxonomy (NCBI): domain Eukaryota; kingdom Metazoa; phylum Chordata; class Aves; order Charadriiformes; family Charadriidae; genus Vanellus; species Vanellus vanellus. Next base: position 9,664,293 of record NC_138923.1, on the reverse strand, counting down.
AGAGGGTGGGAGGGAGCGGCGGGAGGAGAGTACAAGGACCAGAGAGAGAAGGTTATATTTCAATATTTAACAAAACACGGTTTAACAGCATCGCTGAAAGGCGCTGCACTTCAGGGTCGGTGAAGCTGGAGGGGAAGTTCAGTGCTTTCCTCAGCCCCTCTACAGTCATACAGATGTAGCCCCTGAGCCTTCCCTCAAAGTCTTTGGTGGGTGTCACTCCTAACACACCCCACTGTCCTCCCTGGCTTACAGCATCCTCCGAGCTGTCCTCTTCACCTCCCACTGAAAGGCCCCTTCGCGTCCGAGGGGACACCAGCTGATGACACGTCTCGCCCCATCCTTCCATGTTGGGCCACCCCCGGTCCCTTCTCCCCCAGCTATGGCATCAGTCGATGCCGGACAGAGTCTAACACCAATTCATCAGCCTGGGATCGCTTCAGCCCCTGAAGCGCTTGCTTTTCTCCCATTCTGAAGGCGATAAAAGTAATGAGAGGAATGATTGTGCCATCTGCTCCCCAAGCTTTTCACCTGTGCTGGCAAAGCAATTTGTTTCCGTGCCTCTGTCAGACGCCATCCCCTGGGCAGCAGCGGGCAAGCCCAGCAATCTGGGTGCTTCCCCATCCCAGATGGGCTTTTCCCCGGCACAGGGAGCTGTGCAAGAGGTTTGCGACTTGGAAAAGAAACATCAAGGCGCATCCCTTCGCTTGGAGGGACAGAGCAAGGGCTGGAGAAGGTGCTTCGGAGCTGGAGATGAGGCTAACTCTGGTTGAAAGCTGCTTCGCGGCCTGGAGTCAAGCTGAGATCAGTTAGGGGTGGTGTGTACCCCAAAAGTCATGCCAGTCATTCAGTGTGGTGCCATTAATGACAGCACAGGAGTGTCCAGAGAAGGACGTGGACATTTTACTGCCCAAAATAGAGGATGAACAAAACAGGTTGAACAAGAGGTGAGGGAAGGGAGAGAACGGCTTAAGGACGGTCACGAGGATTTTGTTCTCTCAGTGGGGCTGGCTGGGAAACTGATAGAGGAGATGAAAAAAGGGAAGAAAGAAAGATCTTGCTGGAAAAGTCAGGCTGAGATTCACTTGGAAAGAGTGGCTGCAAGCATGCCAAAGCCCCCACGGAGCAAGGCTGGAGCAAGGCTCGCCAGCAGAGCTGCAGGTCCCCACGGAGCCAGGCTTGGTGACAACAGCAATTTGTGTGTATCTGGAGCACTTTGTACTTGGGGCCAAAGCGCTCTTCGGTAAACGATACCAAAATGTCACAACTTGCCCTGTGAATATTAATGCTGCGTACTTGGGCAACCTCAGACGCTGAGAGTTTGAGGACTTGCTTGAGGTCAGAGAGAGAGACAGTGGTTGATCATGGCGTGACCCTTGGCGTTAGCTACCAGCTCACTCTTCTTCATCCGTCTCTCAGAGGAAATGAGAGTGATTTTTTCCCCTCCCGTGTAGCTGAATGCAGAAAGATGTATTGGTTCAATCTAAAGGCACAGCAAACAGTCACAGGGCCTTGGCTCCAGAGGGATTTTTTGTTCTTTTTTATACCAACTAATTACATTTAAACAAATTCTCACTGTTGAGCTTGTTGGGAAGTGTCAGCTCCTGTTTTTGTCATCTGGCCTCATAACACTCACTCAGGCTGTTTGCCTAGCCCTTTCATTAACCTTTCAGGGCATTTTGCTTATGAAACAGTGAAACAAATGAACAAGGCGCCACTTTGCCTGAAGTTTCACTTCAGCTGCACTTTAATTGGCCTGTGCCCTGAGTTTCAAAGTGGTCCAGTCTCCATCCTGCGTGTTCATCTGTGTCCACTCACCACAAAGCTAACCCCGGAGAAAGACAGAGACGCAACACACAATATATGTATGTCTCTCTCCCTCTATATGTTTATGATATCCAACTATCTCCTGTGCTTTGAGCGAAAGGCAGGATCTCACCTCACTCCAAGGCATATGGTCTTTCACGATGGGGAAAATGAAGTTGCAATGTCTTTTGAGGACCTTTCATCCTGCCTAACTGTAGGCTTCTAACTGAAGAGCCTCAGTGAAGACCTCAGCCGTCTAAAGACAGAGGACAGTAGGGTAAGAGAGAAGTAAATGGCTCCACAGTGCTATTCGGAGTCACAGGAAACAGGGTGGAAGGACCTTGAAAAATCATTGAGTCTGTGTCCCTGCCTCCAGGCAAGATCAGCTCGACCAAAACCACTCCTGACAGATGTTTGTCTGATCTCTCCTCCAGAATTTCTTCTGTTGCTATTTTAAGCCCATCACTTCTTTTCTTGAGAGCAGTGAACTTGTAAAAAAAAAAAAAAAAAAAAAAGAAAAAGCAAAAAACAATTGAAGTCTCTGCTTCTCTGTGGAAAACTTTAACATACTTGGTGAACTGTCTGTCCCTTCAGCCTTTTCTCCTGTGGAGCAAACAAACCCTGTTCCTGTTGTTTTCTTCTGCCGAGGTGATCTCTGGACCCCTCGCCATACTCGCTGCTTTCTTCCACCCACTCCCGCTGCCTGCTGCCCGCCTTAGGTGCCCTATTGTTGGGAGGTGCCCGTTTTTCTTGCTCTTCCTCCAACCACCTGTGTTTAAGTGAGAGTCCTAAAACAACACTCCTTCAAGAGCCATCTGAAATTGCTCAGTGTCTCACCCGACGAGGAGGGAGGTCAGAAAAAGAAGTGCCGGTTTTGCCTCCGGCGGTTCTTGGTGCGAGGGCTGCAGAAGAATTCAGGTGGGATTTCACTCTGCTCTCATCATCCCAGGGGAAATCGAGACACTCCAAGGCCAGCACCTTTAAAGGAAAGCTCTTCAAAATTTCTGGCTTCTGATAAGGGCTGCTGACTCCAGTCTCTCCTAACAGACCCACCCGTCACCCACCAAAAGGAAGTGTGAACCACAGGAACCAGAAAGCTGAAGGTAAACGGTGCTCTCCCAACCTCTCCTCTTGGAGCATGTTTTTCATTAAGCGCCTCTGCTGCCTCCTAACACGAGCGATGGCTCCACGGCATCGCTGGCTGCCGCTCCACAGCCCATTGACTGTCGGCACCCCAAAAGAAGGGCTACAGACTTGGAGCGGAGTTGCAGAGAGCATCCATCTAAAGCTTCATTTCAGTTGCTAAAAATATGCAGGAGCTGAATTTCTCCTACAAGGTTTTCCCCTTACGAGGCAAAAATCCTCCTGTTAATGGCTTGTAATCTCTCTGCCATTCCTGGTGGCAAATAACTGGTGAGTCTCGAAGGGCGAAGGAGCCGACTTCTGCTCCTTTTGTTCTTGCAGATGGGAAACATTAGCACTGACAACTTGAGCTGCACAATTACGTTTTACCCCGGGAGGAGAGAAGATGGTGCTGCAGGAACAATGCGAATAAAACCGCAAAGCGGTGTAAACCACTGACTCAAAGGCTCAGCGCTGCGCAGGGAGAGAGCGATGATGTCCTTGCTGGTGCCCAAGCAGTGACCGGACCCGCCGTTGTGCCTTGCCGTCCAAACCATCCCTTTGCCGTTCCCCCCTGCCCGTATCCCCCCCTGGCCCCAGCACGGAGGTTCCCCTGCCCGGCAAAGCCTTTCCCGGAGGGCTGCAGCCATGCGGAGGGGGCGCTGGGGCATTTCTGCACAGAAGGATGAGCTCGAAGTAATCTACTCCAGCGTGATATGGAGGCAGACTTTTGGCCAGAATCCAGGTTTTTATTAATATCCCAGGCTGGGGGGAAGGGAAAGCCGTTCCTCCGTTCATATGGAAAGCGCCGAGAGGAAGGAGAGAGGCACATTTCTGTTTCAGCCTCCCGCAGCCCGGGGGCTCTTGCAGCCCTGGAGGGTTTCTTTGTGGGTTCGCTTGCAGGTCAGCGGGAAGGTGCAGGGTGGTGTGGATTGACTGCGGTAGAACACACGTGTAAAATTCCTTTTTCATTATACACACCGGCAGGTGGAACTGAGAGGAAGGGGAAATTTGTTGTTTGCTTAATAATTTATTTTTAATCCCAGCTTGTGGAGAAAGCCGATTCCTAGGACAGCAAATGCTCCAGCCAAAGCAGAGGAACTGCAGAATTCGTGCCAGTTTGGGGAGGGGGTAGGATGAAAAGCACTGCTGTGATTTCTGCTCTGTCCACAGTGTCACAGCATGGGGTCAAGAAGGGAGGTTTCATCCCCAAAGCCTGCTCAACCCACAGTTCCCCACGGGGACCACAGCGCCCGATTTGGGCATCTGAGCTTCGGGCACAGCAAACGTCACCCCTCTGCCCATCATTTGATTTCGGGCAGCCAGGACACCCCAGAACCTCCATAAGAAATTCTAAGTGCAAAACTGCTAGTCTAAAAGGAAGGATTTGGGGATTATTGGAGACATTAAGAGCAGTGGAGATGTGGAGGGTGGAAAGATACAGTCCAACTTCTGAGGGCAAAATTTATTTTTAGGCCTTCTTTTTTAACCTTTTCTTTTTCACAGACATTGGAGGAAGGGCTCTAGACTATCACAGATGACATCATTAATTTGGATTTAAGGAAGACTTCAAGGAAGATCTCTGGTGTCAGCTCTGCTTTTTTTTTTTTTTTAAGCTACTAAACAAGGCAAGGAGATTTAGGAAAGCCCTGAGGGCATGGCAGGAGGACAGACCAACGCAAGAAAGAGTTTGGCAGCCAGCTTGGGACTGGCAAGCTCACGTGCACTTCATATAAAGAGCACTCAGACCTGGTTTGTCCCCAAAGAGCATAAATCAGTCTGACACTAGGAAGAGGAGGCATCCTACCTTTGAGAAATGTCACCCTCATCCCAGGAGCATCGTATCAGCTTTCCTCCGTCACAGAGACTCACATTTCCCAGGGCAGCGACACTGGTATTCCTGAAGCAGAGGGGCTGCTTTCCTACTCTGGGAGCCACCAAAGACAACACACCAGGAGGCATCTGCCCCGTCCCCTCCCGAGGGAGAGGAGCTGCCCCTTCCCCCCTGCCCTTCCCTTGGCGCCTCCTGCCTGGCGGGGCAGCAGAGCACGCTGCCCTTCATAGGGCTTTCGTGGGCCGAGAGATTTAATTCACCTTTCTGAGGGGATCAACTCTTTCTTTCCTTTCAGTAACTTCATGTGATTAACCACTTCGGGTTTTCATAATGCTACAGCTCATTCCACTGATACATAACGGGGTTTTGCTGCAATGAGGCTTCCCCATACAACCAGCATTTAACCTAGGCGTAATCAATTCTTCCCAATGGCTGATGCCTTAGCTTTATTTTGTGATCTCCAGCAGTGGCAGCACAGTGTTCCCCCGTCAGCGTACACGAAAGCCAAGAAACACCAGAAACTCGGGAACTTATTGAGCAGCAAACAACTGGACCCCAGCAAGTCAAAGCCCTCAATTACCCAGACAGCAGCGTGAGAGATAACAGTTGTGCCTGTAAATAGCTGGTAAGGAACACACAGAATGGCTCTTTTTCAGAAGTTTGCAGAAACAGGAGCACATTTCCCACACCTGCATGCCCATACTCTCTGCGGCAGGAAAGGGACACATCCTGGGCCACGTCTCAGCTCCAGGAGACTGAAACGGTAATGAAAGCTGGTTTGAAAGCAACGCTCACTGGGTTGGGAAGGGCAGGTTGCCATTCCTCATGCTGGCCCTCAATATCACAGGCTGGGAAAGAAACAGAAAAGAAAAAAAAAAGAAAAGAAAAAGAAAATGAAGAAAAGGACCTTCTGTTACTCATTAGCCATACTTTTGAGTTTATTCTCACCAGGCAGCATCCGTGCTCAGAACAAAACCCTGTCCAAATATAAGTAAGAGGTTTGGCTTATAGACTTGTTAGAGCGATAGAGAGCCAGACAGTTCAAATGATACAGCCTCGTGTGATTGTGTTACTCAAGGACTCTTGTTCAGTCCCCACTACAGGCTTTAACAGCTATGATTCCTAACCCATCCCCTGACTTTTATATGATGCCATATATATACACACACACACGTGCACACACACAGTTTATCTCCAGGCAAAGCCCTGGAGTTCTGGGGATGCAGCTCCTGCTGCTCGAGAGATCCCAGGGTTTACCTTAAGCGTCACTGCCGTTAGAGTTATCAATTTGGTTGTGTCAAATTTTCGTTCAGCTCTGAGACCAAGTAATAGCCAGATAGATGGGAGTCCTTCCTAACCTGCGGTGCTGATGCGGGCTGGATTCCCAGAGCAGGCACAGGGCTATAGCTCTTCCCCTGACAGCGGGGAAAGGCGAGCCTGCTTGGCAGAAGTCAATACAAAACGCAAAAATTTGCCCTGCCTGTGATGGCCCATCGTACTGGCAAAAAGCCCCTGTGCCCAGCAGAGCACGAAGATCGCCGATCCTTGCAGCAGCAGAAGAGCTGCTTCGTTTCCCAAGAGCACTCCCCCCCCCATCCCACCCGCTTCGCTCTCTCCGAAGGCTCCCCCGTACCCGGCACATCGCTGCCCCGGCCCCGCCGTCCCGCAGAGCCCTTCCAGCGCAGGGTGAATGAAAGCCACTGCGGTCAGAGAAACGGCTCTGTGCTGCCCCGCGCTCACGATTGACCGCTTGGAGCTTTCACCGAAGCCGCCCCCCTCCCGTCTGCACGCCCCATTTGGTCCGTCGGCGCTGCGGCACGCCAGGCTCGCTTTCAGACGTGCCTCTTTCTTCTACATCGCACCGAGATGATCCGGTCCCCCGGTCTTTATTTAGGAGCCAGTTATGGCAGTGACCGTATAATATATTTCCCCCTGCTTCCAGAGGACTATAGCTCTGCTGTCTTCTCCGACAGGGCTATAGCCTTTCCTTTCATGAAATAAAGGAGGCTGCTTTCCTGCCCTGAGAAAAGAACACCGATTGCGCAAGGAAAAGGTGTCAGTAGCTCCGATCAATCCACAATACATAACACGACAGAAGATGTGCCTCTAGTTCAAGTTAGAGAAAGCAAACGCAGGAATTAGACTAAAAAGGTGACCAAACGGGCAAGTTACACATGCAAATGTGCGTTTGGACCTACTAATTCAGCAATTGCGTCTTCGAACCTGGCAACAGCGGGAGGTCGTGTTCGCACAGGACAAGCGTGTGCGATGGGTCTGTGGGATCTCAGGAAAATGGTGCGAAACGCCCCAAACAACCCCGAACTGAAGCACTGCAGTGCTCCAGGCCAAACTGGTATTGACCCACAAATGCAAGGAGCGCAGGAGAGCGATTGCTGCCGCTAGGGCCAGTGCTGGGAAACTGCCCCTTGGTTCTTCAGAGCATCACCTTCTGCAGCTGACGGGACTGTACCAGAGGACAATAATAGCCCAGTAGCCTGCAGGAGAAATACTGGCCACTTTGATGACTTCTGCTCTGGAATAAGCCCCCAGCTGGGAGGGGGTATTGCAGAGAGGGTCCTGACGTTACTGTTAAACATCCTGGAAAGTAGCTCAACTAAGAGAACAAAGTCTGCGAGCCAGGAGAGAGAGGCTGGGAGAAAAATGTGCAGGGAACAGTCTATTAATACCTGCCTGTACTGCCATTGGCTTTAATCAGCACTAATAATCCCTCACTGTCAGGAGCATTTCCATTTACCCTCTAATTTTAAATAATTATTATAATAAGGATTCTACTACAAAACACTAGAAACAGCATCCTTGTCACTAAAACTGTACCTAGTAATTGAAAAACAAACCGGCAGAGGATCTATCAACCACACACACGAAAGAAAAAGAACATTAACTACCGCGCGGCAAAGCCCTTTACTTGTCATAATATATTAGGTGTTTCATTACACATCCTGCCGGAGCTGCAAACGCGCGGCAACCCAGCTAGCGCGCGGGAAGGGAAGACCTCAAGGGCCAACATCTTCTCGGGATATAAGGTTTGTGTCAATACTGCCCTGCTCAAATGAAACGGCTGTCGGAAGGACTGACCGCACCTCCTGCTTGGAAACCCGAGCGGCATTTTTTCGGGTGTCTGGGGAACCATCCCCCCAGCTGCATGCAGCTCGCGGGGCGTGAAATCCATGATGCACATCAGCACCATCCGTATCCGAGTTAATTTTGCGCATTGATTTTTCTCTCATCGCATTAATTTCATCCTATGGAGGAAACGAAAAGGTCCTTTCCTTTGAAGCCATCACCACTCTAATGGAGCTCTAAGATTCATGGTGCTGGAAACTCTGTGCCAGGACCAGAGCAGCAGTGCGAGTCTAATTAAGACAGAGGAAGAAAGGCTGTGATCTCCATGGTCAATTAATCAATTTCTCAATGAGACAGCACACTGATGAGTGGGCGGAGCTGGAGACTCAGGGAGAGGGAGGATGAGCTCGAGACCTGAGCTCGAGTCGATGGCTGGTCCACCACACCAGCCAGAGCCCGGCCACCCAGCGGAGCCGCTTGCCCCCTGTTGCCTCACACAGCCATGAACATCTTCACGGACGGCGTCCAGCAGCTCAGTTGTAACGCAAAGAAAATTAGTGTGCAAACAAAACGTTTCTGGCTTGAAGCAGGAGGGAAAGAAGGGCTGCTAACCCTTCCCCATGGCCACCCGAACCCCGGCACCAGCTTCTTTCGCCCCACTGCTGCTCAACCTCCACCGTTCGATTCTCAGGGCAGGCGCCCTGCGAGGACGCTGGCTTGTTTGGGGAAGGAGATATTTTACTAAATATCTAAAACAGGTAGAGCTGGAGTGAAAGGTATGTGGTTTGTCTCTACTCCTTCCCGCCTCCTGAGAAGCCCGGATGGAAAATGAAACCTATTAATTATGTAAAAACGATACCCTGACATAAGTGTAATTATTTAAAAACTGTAAAAATAGCAGAGAAAAAGAGAGCAGTGGCTGCAGAGTTGCTCTCTACAGAAAAACAAAATTTTGTCATTAAAAACAAGCACAGGGTCAAATTGTCTACCGGTCCTACCAAAAGCCTTTGAGTACTTCCCCGTGTAGCACAGCAACAACATTACAAAATCAAGATCCTCTTCCTCCTTTCATTAGGAATGGATGTGAAGCCCAGAGAACATAACAACTTGCTTCAAAAGAGAAAGAATCAGAAGAACCCCGAAATCTCAGCTCAGTTTCTCTTTAGCCTTTCCACAGGCTCAGCTCTGCTTCTGAAGAGCTCTGGTTTTATGTGCCACCAGCTGCTTCTCCTCTGTTTCACTGTCCTTGAAAGTGGGGACTCCTAGCTTTGGTTTAAATTTATTATTGATAATAAAATAAATAAGAAATCATTGCAAAAAGCCCTAAAACACTTTCATGCTTAATTTAAATGCACCACTATAACATTTGGAATAATCTCATGAATAGATGGAGGAACTAAGATCACGCAAAATAACATCAGCAAATTATCTAGTTGCCGACACAACTTTTTGATAATAAAAGACAGCTCAGGACAATTTACCATTGTTTAACCTAATTTATTTATCTGCACATAATCGCAGTACAGCCCTAGGGGAAATACAGAGGGGGAAATAATTGCAGTTGATGTATTTGTATTTGTTTGCTCTGAATTGGAACAGAAAATAAAAAAGGGGGAATATTATACAGAAAATCGTTCCAGAAAAATGAGATCTCTTTTGCGGGAGCCAGTTTTCAGCTGCAAGTTGCCCACCTGGCTGGTCCTTCTGCAGGCAGAAAGCAAAGCAGACAGCAGCCATCCCGGTAGGCGCCGGGGAGCTGTCGTTCCTATTCCCCCAATAGAAAGATCCATTCTTTTATTCAATAAATCCATTTTTTTTTCTGCTGAAAACTACGATTTTCTGGAAAGGCTATTTTCCTGCTAAAATGCCAACCCAATCTGGAAATAACAGAGCAGGACCCACGAGCGAGGAGTTTGAAAAGGTTAAAGAAAGTCTAAAAAAAGCTATTTGGGGAAACATGTGACCACTTCTATGGGAAAGAAAATGCATCATTTCGGAGGTGAAACGAGAACACCCAGACCCCGCAGGCTGCCAGCCGTGTTTTGGGAGGCAGGCAGGGAAGGTGCATCCCTTCACCGGCAGCAGGCACGGCAGGAAAACAAAAGGTTTTGGGGAAAGGAATGGAAAAGCTCATTTTGTATCAAAGATACGGTGCGTTACAGACACCTGCTCGCAAGGCAGGGAAAAGGCAGGCTCGACTTGGGAGCGTCCGGCAAAGCCAGTGCAACACGCAGCCCTGCTCCAGCTCCGTGGAGAGGAGCCAGGGCTCTACCCGCGGCTCTCCAGGGGAAGAAGAGGACCGTACACAGGATTTTGGCCTTGGTTTATAGCTCTGTAGTCCCTCACTGCCCCCAGATGTTGGCAGGATGGGAGGTGCCAGATGTGGCCAGCTGCCAGCACCGGCTCAGCAAGTCGCTATGGGCTGCTGGCTCACCTTTGAGCTCCCTGAATCCTCGGAGGATGCCTGCCCACGTCATGGCATTTGAACTGATTTTCTCAGGGAGAATGCAACAAAGGATACACCAAACCGATCAGTTCAGGCTGGGTGTGCTTCTAAACCACATCAGCTTGAGACTGAGAGGTGCGCACGAGTCCCAGCCAAGCAGAAGGCAACACTCTTCATTGCCAAGCTGGAAATATGGCAACAAAACCAAAAAAAAAAAAAAAAAAGAGTAAAATATGACTTGCCATTTCGGATTGTAACTTGGCAAAGAGCTCCTTCCTGCAGACAACTGCCACATGAGAGTATTTCGCTGCACCTGAGCTGGAAGAGGTGCTGCCAAGACTGTCACCAGGATCAACAGGAGGCCCAGTGCAGGAGAGCGGCTCTCACCTCTCCTGGGGCAGCTGGGCTCTCCCAAGCCCTTGTGGCTCCTGGATTTTATTCTACCGCCACAGCAAAATCTGCACACGCGTAAGAGAAAAGCAGAACTTCAGGAGAAGCACATTACTTTCTACATAGAAAGAAGCCATCTTAAAATTATTGTTTTTGAAAAAATTACACTGGAAAACCTAATTACTTTGCTAAAGCCTGGCCTTCTTGCCCATGTGAAGAAGACTTCAACCCAGAATCAAGGTTCCCTATGTAATTCCCCTGTCACCGCTGTCGCTCTGCCCCACGTTCAGCCCCACCCCCATATTGCTGGCTGGGGACCGGAGGGGCTTTGCCCCCCGCCGCCGGCAGGGTCCCCACCGGGCGCCCTCTCCCACAGCGTGCGGCTTCGCTGGAGCTTCGCTTCTGCTGCTCAGCTCTGCATTTAGGAACTCGAAGCTGTAAACTCTTTCAATGGCATGTTTGTTGTTTTCCTTCCTTTGTTATCCATTTAGCATCTTTCTACATCAAAGCAGCCTCTATATCGTTGCCTCCTCCAGGAGGATCTGAACAGCTCTTTTGGCTGTAGCGGGATCTTTTCGCCATAGGCCACATCAAGCAAACACACAAACTGAGAGAGATCTGTCTTTGTGTTGCAAATAGGGCGGCTCTTTGGGCTCTGTCTATAGCTAAAGCCAGGCAGGAACGAGGAGCCCGATTCTCCCGGGGACTCTCCACCTCATATGCGCAAACTGGGAGTGCCTTGCGTTTTGCTAGCACTAGGCTCGGCTTTTAGTTCCTTCTTTGGCAAGAATGGGAAGAAACATCTCATCCCCAGACTGCCGGGGCCGAGATTGCAATTAATGACTTAATTTCTATACGGCTACTCAGATTGCTTGGGCCTAATTATTCCACTAGATGGACCCAATACCATTCGCAGTGTCATGTGCCCTCTGCTACGAGTGGCGGACGGAGCCTCCCCTGGGAAAGGTCTGTCTGAGCAGGAAGACATCAGCCACACAGCGCAGTCCCGGCATGCGGGATTGCTGCATCCCCAAATGTAAAGTCTCATTACAATCTATTCTTTTGTCCCACGCCAACATCAAATCTATAGGGAGACAGTTCCCTCCGGTTATTTGCTTTAACTGGGTGTGTGTAACAACAATCTATTTAAATAAAGTTACAGCAAGAGTTTGGGGACAAACTTTTTAGCAGGGCCTGTTGCAATAGGACAAGGGACAACGGTTTTAAACTACAAGAGGGTATATTTAGACTACACAGAAGGAAGAAATTCTTGAATGTGAGGGTGGTGAGCCCCTGGCGCAGGGTGCCCCGAGGAGCTGTGGCTGCCCCATCCCTGGAGGGGTTCAAGGCCGGGTTGGACGGGGCTGGGAGCAACCTGGGCTGGGGGGGGGTGGCCCTGCCCAGGGCGGGGGGGTTGGACCAGATGGACTTTAAAGGTCCCTTCCAACCCAAACTGTTCCACGATTCTGAGAGAACAGAGCTCTGCTCCGTGGCAGGATGTGCAAGTACACAACCACTTCAGGGTGTTCCCCGGGCTGTCTCTCACCCATGTGTTATTGAGTGTGGCAGACACAAACAGCAGAAAAAAAGAAATGCAAATCCCTAGCAAACTCTGCATTCTGCCCCGGTATTGCCTGGCATCCCAGCCATCACACGTGTACTTTTCCTGGGAACGCCTCTTGTGCTGTAGGATGGGTGTCCACCTAAACAGGACAGCAATCTCTGCTGCTCCTGCCGCGTAGGTAAGCTGCCCAGTTGGTATTTCTGTTCCCCCATCCACGCGGGAGTTACAGATGGCACGCCTCTTCAATATTTTATTAACCTCTGCCACCATCTAAAATCCCCAAGCAGTTTAATTTCTGCTTTCCTAAATCTACTGAAATGGAAAGTTTACCCAGAGTGATTTCCAGCCAAGATGACTCAAGACAGAGTCCTCAACTGAACTCACTTCACTCTCCAACGGTAAAGCCATTCTGAGCTCTTTTTACTTGCAAGTAGAGATGAAATAAAAGGACTGTGCTCTCAGACGGTTCAGCTGAGCACAGTTGATCTCTGCCAGCAGGGTGCTTGGCCCCAGCGATGGAGACTGCGGAAGCTTTGCCAAATATTACTATGTGCAGACATACAACCAATTCTTGTGCCATCCCACGGCCCAGCAGAAGAACCATGTGGCCCAGGAAGGATTTGCAACCTCACTTGCGAGTAAACTCCAAGCTGATTTCAAATCCCTTCGAGAATCACTGGAAAAATAACAACCTTTTCTCCAAAACACTGAGAAAACGCAATCCACTACAGCTAATCCCTAATAATATGTCCTGAGCAAGAGTCAAAATATTTATATTTAGCCACATTAAAAGCAAGAGAGGGTTTAATAGCCATGGCAGTTTAATGCTGCCGAGGGAGGCTGGGTTGTGTTTAACGCAGGCTGTCGCTTGGGGGTTTGAAGCCTGGCACCGCGCGGGGGTACGACCCTGCCTTGCTGCTCAGCGCCTGGGGGGTTCCTCCTCTAACCACGCCGGTGACTGACGCACACCCAAACCGGAGAGAAACCAGCCCACACTTCCACTGAGGAGGTGCCGTTTACCTCTCCCTTCTCACATCATCACCAGTGACCGAAAGCGGACAGAAGGGTGGATGACAGAGGCAACGCCAAAGAGGTCCAGGTTCTTCCCTGCACCAACCCCCCCAAGCAAACCCCGAACTCAGGCTCAGGAGAGGGACCGCTGGCGAGGCTGTGCCCTTCAGACAAGGACTCCCCGTGTGCCTGCGGCGGTGGACACGCAGATGGCCAGAGCTGCTTCAGAGAAACTGAGGAAGGGAAGCAGAGCAGCGCAATCAAGGTCATACAGAGAGCAAGGATGCCCGGTGCTCACTTGGGTGCAGGATCCCTCCGTCTGGCTGACAAACAGCCAATACCATCCTCAGCTCGGTCCCAGGCGCAGCTCCAGCTCTCTGCTCCACGGCAAACTCCCACCCGGGGCCACGGGGCTCCTCAGCTGGGGGCACTTCAGCACTTTGTGCAGGTGGGAGCTAATTAACCTTCCTCCTCACCAATTTCATTTTCACCTGTTTCACTGGCTAATCCCGTGGCCCTTCAGCCTCTTCAATTAGCACCCGCTCTGCGGGGGGGGGGGAGAGGGCGGAGGAGATTTACCCCTTCCCTGGTCAGAGAAGATGGTGTGAGACCACAAAGGGGGAAATGCCCTTCTCTGCCCAGGTCCTGACACGCGGTGGCTTTGGCACTGGATGGACCTCCTTGCTCATGGAGATGGCTTCTTCGGCTGCAGAGGGTTTGAGTAGCTGCATTTCACAGCCGCATTCACTGCTTGAGGCAACGCTTATCCTCCTACAGATCCACCCCTCTGTTTGGCCAACAGCAACAACTATGTGCTTTGTCAGATTTGCGTCGCAGCAAACAGAAGGTTTGATCCAGAAGGAGCTGGGGAATTGCTTGATCACCCAGACCTTCCCGAGATGACTGGACAAAGAAAAGAATGGTTTTCTTTCCTTTATTTTGACCCTAACAGTGTAAGATTCTGCATGGTGGCTGCTGCTAAATGGCAATGCATTAAGCCCCGCCATAACGCCATCTCATGCAACCATCTTCAGCACTGTTTTACCTCAAAGCAGGACAATGGCCAACAGGAAGAAACGTCTGTGCAGATACGGCAAGTCACGTTCATAGGGATGCTATAGGCACCCTGAAGCATCTAACCTTTACGTGTGATTTGCATACACATTTACCTTTATAGACAGCACCTTCGTCTCTTCGGCTGGATGTTAAACGACCCTAAACAGAGCCCCGGGAACACAAACCAACTCAATTCCCAGGTTCCTCTTGACAGCTTTTGGGTATTGGTGTTTATTGGCGTATCTGCAGTGACTCCTGTACTGCAGTTTCCACTGGTTCGCAAACAGGTGGATCACAAGGCCACTAATTGGGATTCCCTGTGCGGCAGAGCGATTCTGGCGGGGTGCGCTCAGCCCCTGGGCAGGCACGGCAGCCCAAATTAGTATTCCACAGCGGCTCCGCTCCTCAAATTTTCCCTGGAATAATTATCTAGAATCCAGAACTGATCAATGAGTGGGTGACATGGCCCAAGAAAAATACGCAGCTGGAAACGTACCAGTATGGCTGATTTCTCCAACTTGCGTTATAATCCTACATCATACTTTATAATGACTAACCCTCTGGCTGTGTTTTCACTCCTGAAATATATTAACGTCAGCTGCTTTGCCCGGTTCCAGGCATTAAAAGCACTGCTGGATTTGAACTGTAATCCTTGAAGCAGAAGTGTAATCCAAGCAGGACTAGTACATGTGCGTGTAAGTGGCCAAAATATCAGATTAAAGCAGCAGCATCTGCCTCAAAACAGCCTTTGGAATTCCTGTGCTGTTCGGTGCAAGGAAATGAAACGACTCACTGGTTTAATTTTCATTTCAAACTAACCCGAATCTCCATTTCTCACCTTCTCCTTGAATTTTGGGGAGGATTACAGGGAACCTTTTGGACGTGCTCTCCCTCCCCAGCACACAGGTATGCCTGCTGCGGGGGGGGGGGGGGGGGGGGGGCGGGCAGGCTCCCACGCTCCCCGGGGGGACACGAGCCCCCTTCCCCAGCCCTGCTCTCACGGAGGCTGCGACCAAAGCCACCACAAATCAGGGGTTGTTTGGTGCTTCAGCGTTTCTCCCAGGCTTCGGGTTGGCAGGAGGAGGGATGTGTGAGAGGCGCCTGGAGTTTGGGGAGGCTGCAGGACCGGGTGGAACAGCTTTCAATTATCACGAGCCTCAAACCCGGTAATGAAAATAGCATCCTGCCGAGCTGCAGTCGCTACCAGCAAGGACGGGTTCCTAATGCATGCAGCAGCCTGTGGCTTCTCTCCTGCGTGGCTGCGCATCCTGCCTACACGCAAGCTGCGTGCAGAGAAGCAGATAAGAAAGAGGACAAACTCCTCGAAGCGGAAGGAACGAGACTAATTTGCAGCAGTTGAGGATCTGGCTGCTGGGTGTCATGCTCTTGCTGGATCTGGACACTGGTGGCTGTTGCCTGGACCTTTAGGACCGGCTGCCACCCCACGCTGGAGGCACTCACACATAGCTTGGAAAGCTCACCTTGGAAAGCTCACCTTGGAAAGCTCACCTTGGAAAGCTCACCTTGGAAAGCGACAGGGATCGCTGTCTCTGCTCCAGGTTTTACTTCTCCCAGCTCGGACGTTGTAAGCCGGAGCCCTGGAGCCAAGCTGCTTGGTTGTCTGAGCATGCTGTCCCGAACACCGTCCCCTGTCTGAGGGTAGTGGGAGAAGGACCCGTTTGTACATCCTCATCGTAGTCACTTCTTGTCTTCTTGCCTGTGCTCCTCCCAGCACCCTCATTTGCAATTTTCACATGTTTCTGCTCTGTCTCCTGGGCCATAAATCATACACCCGAGAAAGGCAAGCTGGGCTGACAGAAGACATCAGCAATAAGCCAGACAAGACAAGAGATACCATGGCAGCAGAAAACAGGACGGTGCTTTAATAATAGCATCTATTTTATTTATCACGCCATCTAAAAGTTCTTGCTGTCTGTGTCTCAATACTCTGTGCCAGGGGACGGGAGGGACAGCTGGAATGTAATAAGACCTGACCTGAGCTGTTGTGGAGAGCTTAAACAAACGACAAACAGGAAAGAACCTAAACATTAAAAAATAGTCTCAATAATACAGTTCTTCCAGTCTTGCCTTGTCTTTCTCAAATCTTTCATGGCTGATACACACTGATCCAACCCCACTGCTGGATCTGTCTCCTCATTTGGGATTAACATCCGGGATGGGGTTATTGGGTTCTCTGTTATACCCGGTATTGTTATTTGCACTGGGGCCAAATAAGTGTGAAATGCCACCACCGTGGTCGAGGGTGTCTACCACCAGCTTAGCCTGGGAGGAGGGGATGACCCCGACTGCCATGTGATGAGAACCAGAATCCTCAGGCTTACAAACCTTCCTGGAAGGACATGTCATGCGTTGTCCTCGACGCGTTGTCCTTCCTCAAGCTGCGCCGCTGCCTGGCACACAGCAAAGTGGAACAGGACCTTCTAAATATAGAGGGTTTTAAATGGCTGCAAGAGGTGAAAATATCCTGGATCCATTTATCTTTGCAAGGGAGCACCATAGGGATTTCATAATTAAACTGTGTGCATCCAGTTGCTATGGAGTTTTTACCAGTCCCTGTATCCATCATCCAGAGGAAAATGGGTCAGCAAAGCTTTCTGCAGTCACCGGTTCCCAAATCTGGTTCCTCCCTCGTAGACCAGCGTTCGAGCCCACCGCGCTGGTGGAGGTGGCCACCGTTCACACCAGCAGCCAGGCTCGGTGCTGAGCAGGGACCTCACAGGGGACTCAGCCGCATTTCATAGTTCCCACTGTTACATCCATAACATGGCCAAGCCCATGGGAGTTTCCACCATGTCACACCAGTGCGGTCACTTTGAACTCAGAGCTTGCAAGGACCCATTAGAGAAATCAGGCTTAATTGTTCATATCTTCAGCAGTGTGGGTCCCAAATTCCAAAAAAAAACAAGTAGAAGAAAATCTGGCTTTGCTGAAGACCACAGGGCAGGCTGGCTGCTCTTTCTTTCCTTCATTTTCTGGCCGTAAAATTCCAATTCCAGTTTTAGACAGTGATGTCCTTCCTGGAGGTAGCCTTTCTCTACTTATCTTAATTTTCTGTGAAAAACAGTCAAGAGCCCTGCCATGCTGTGAGCGATTCTTTGGCAGAGTCGGCATTACAAACAAAATACATCCCAGACACTTCCTTCAAACTGCTTTGGGAAATACATGTGCGTTTCTTGATCACCTTTAACAAGGTTTACTTAAAAGGTCAGAGCAGCTGTGTCCTCCCTGGATCCAGAAGAGGAAAAGCCAAAATAGACAGCCGAGCAGGTGTCCTCAAGGTGGTTTTGACCTTATCAGATGTAGGCAATGTAGGAAAGCGCATTAAAAAAATATTGCTGGTGCAATTAGGCAGATGCCTCTGAGACCGGGACAGTGGAAACTCCTGCACAGCCAGCATGGGCCCGTGACGCGGGCTGGAGCAGCATCACCTCCCAGAATTGTCAAGCGATGGAAAGCAGTGGGGTATGTGCATAGATTACGGGTTTAATTATAATCTCCCAGCCCCCTGTTCGGAGCAGTCAGAGGGATACGTTATTATTACTCACATCCAGCACAAGAACTTTCAGATTTTCTCTTTTTTAATCAGTCAAGCCGCTGGAGATGATTAGTGCTTTGCTGTCGCACAAAATATGGTCCTCGTCAGGAAAGTCCATCCTGGGAGCTGGCGGCATCAGCCACCTCCTCCTGGGCACCGGGCATGGCCACGCACCCCGCGACGACCGTCTTCTCCGGGGCAGCAGGATGGGACCAGCCCGGTCCCCCCACGGGAGAGCAGGGATGGGCGAGGGCTCTGCCCGTTATTTTGCCAGTGGCTCTTGGTAGCCTCAGGACAGAGGTGGCACCACAAAAGCCCTAACGAGCACTGCGTGTGGAGGGGAGATGCCAAGGGATTTCTTTTCTCACAAACACCAGAGCTCCTGGCCACGGTGGTAATTTATAAACCTCGTTATGCCATCAAAACAAATCGGCTGGGTGTTTTGGAGCACCACAGCTTTTATGCAAATGCAACAAAGACCTCTTTTGGGACATTAATGGTAAGAGCTCAAAGAGGAAAAGGGCCATAAAAATAATGATGCATTTTTTTAGGGTAAGGAGAGACTTGCCAAGGGAAGAGGTGATGCTTCTGCACTTCCAACAGCCATGGAGACTTGACCCAACCGTGGCCACCTGCGCAGGTTGGGAAAACAACATGGAACAACCACCAGCTGTCTGCAAAGCCTGGGAAGATGCGGGGGGACAGGGCAGGGGAGCCCCCGCAGCCGCGACCCGGAGCTGTGGCATTTCAGGAAAAAAAGCCGAATAATTCCCAACCCCAAGTCTGGGCTCTTTTTAGCACATTCCTCCCTCCCACTGCAGGACTAAGCCAGGATCTGACCGCTTTCCGAGCAAAATGCAAAGTCCACTTAATGAGGCTTAATTAAAATGTAGAGACTGGTTCCGTCCTGCAGCTGCAGGCACGTGAGCTTTGCCATTAGTACCAGAGGGTGCTAGCAATTAAACAGCGCTGGCAATTACTTGTTTACCGTTTTTGTTGGACTGGCTGTTGTTTTTCATTCTCTTCTGAAAAGGGATGCAGACCCCACACACCCTTTGATCGAGCTGGAAACTGGGCCCCGCTCCGAGTTAGATTTGGAGGGTTATCAAAGACTCGGTGTACCCAAGACATAGCTGAACCGCAGGGAAAGAGAAAATTACCTAATTTTAATGTAAAAACTAATATTGCAACAGGAAAAAAAAATAATAAATCCCATTCTTTGATATTTTCCAAACAAAGGGATAGTCCCAGGGGCGAGCTCCAGCCCTGCCGGAGAGGAGGAAAAGCCTATTGTGCAATTCTGAGATTTTCCAGCGCTGTTCTGTGCTCCCGAGGTTATACCTTGTACATTTATTTATATGCCGGTGACTTAATTAGATGTTCTTTTGTCTCAAGTGGCAGCGAGATGAATCAGCACTCTCCGTACACGTGCAAGGTCTCTGCTCAGGACCGGCTCCCGGCAGCCCCATCCCTCCCGACAGCCGCGACAGGGGCAGCGGGGGCTGCGCTCGCCCCCGTCGAGAGCCTCCACTCCTGCATTTTCCCAACGCGCCCTTGACAGCATTGCCACCAGTGGTTAGAAGCAAGAGCATCCCCACGCTC
The DNA here is from genome assembly GCF_965231255.1 of Vanellus vanellus. Taxonomy (NCBI): domain Eukaryota; kingdom Metazoa; phylum Chordata; class Aves; order Charadriiformes; family Charadriidae; genus Vanellus; species Vanellus vanellus. Next base: position 9,644,825 of record NC_138923.1, on the reverse strand, counting down.
TCAGTTGCGTCTCAAGCTGAAGCAACCCAAGCCCCGAGGTGTGCCCCGGGGTGATGGGCTCGCTCGAGGTGGGGGAGAGTGGGAGCGTGAGCAGTGCTGGTCCTGCCTCAGCCTCCCCCCTCGTCTGAGGGACTCCCCAGAGATCAACTGGAGCTTGCGTTGCTACAGCTTGGCAGGCAGAAGGACCAGAGAAAGCAGATGAAAAGGCTTCTTGTGATTAACCCTTTTTCTGTTTGGTTTTTTTTTTTCCCCTGCCTTTACTGGTTATCCCAGAAAAGAGCAGTCCCTCCCCATCCCACATGCCAGCCCAGCTCCCAACCTCTCCAGGGGATTGCTCTCACCTTTCAGCACAAGCAACACATCCTCTGAAACCACTGCAGAGAATCTGCTCTTTGCAGAGCTGAAGCCATTTATCCCATACCCATTAACAAACCCAGAGAAGCACCTGCGAAGGCCGGGGGGAGGGGGTATGGACACCCTGCTCACCCCAAGCCAGCCCGGCTGGGCAGGTCCCAGCCTGCAAAGCCACCCTGAGGACCTGGGTGAGATGGAGCCAGAGGACGTTGGCGTCCCAAAGGGTGCTGACCTGCTTCAGGGCATGGGTGGATGCTCCATCTCCCGCACGCAAGACCCCGAGGGTGGCCCGTCACCCCATGGGAGCAGCCGTGTCCTGGTGCCTGGGCAGAGCCCCCCAGCACGTCGATGCAGCTCCTGCAAAGGGGCCCAGACTTCTACACTGATTTTTGCTGAACTGATCTTTTTTTTTTTTTTTTTTTTTTTTTTTTTCCAGCAGAAGAACTGATCTCTCGCTGTTTTATAAGCTGGGCCCACACGGTCATGTTCAAAGTGATGCAAGTCTGAATTACAAAGTTTTACACATTTCCCCCAGTGTCTGGCTCCATTTTTCATCAATGTTTTCATATAGCATTGCCAATATCACATTATACAGAAAACGCATGACTCTTGTCAGCCAGATGTCTGCGCTCCAGCACATTCATTTACAACCAGCAAATTCCTCCCCGGCTCAGGAGAGGGGCTGCCCGCCCAGTTCCCGCACCGACAGCGCGATGGGTGCCCAGCATGATGCGGGTGCTGGTGCCCAGCGTACGGTGCAGGATGCGGCGATTCTTCCCAGCTCTCTCTTGCTTTCACTCGGGCAGGATTTGTCGCTAGCAGATGGGAGGAGTGGGCTGCAGCATTATTTGATTGCTACCTATTTATGGCAGTCGCACAATATTCCGCTCAACCAGGGCAAGAAGCCGTTTGCAGGAGGTTGGACGTGTGAGTGGGAAGTCGTTATGAGCCGCTTTGCTTCAGCCCGGTGATTACACAAGAGGAGATGGAGTGTCCAACCTTCGGCACTCGGTTGGAGGTCTGTCCTGCAGAGGTGGGTCTGTCACGGGGCGGGGGGAGCCGTGCCGCCCCCCCCAGTGGTGTCTGGTGGGATGTGGTGTCCTGCCCGAGGGTGGAGGTGACAAACCACCCCGCTGCCCCCAGCCCAGGCGCCTGCACCGCTCGGCGCTCCGCGGGAGATGCAGTCTGCTCCCGTCTCCTGGTGGAGCCCAGCTTGCTGCCCGGCTGGGCTCCTCCAAACGCAGTTGGGTTTAGGACAAAGCTTTTGGACAAAGCCTCTTTGCATTTGTATTTTCAGTGAGAAATTGTGATTTTGCACGGAAAAGCAAAGAGCAAAAGCCTTCCTCACCTTGCATAGCCCGCTGCCTGCGGAATTCCCCTTAAAACCACCCTTTCTCAAGCAAACAACCCCATCACAAGGAGTTAAACGGCTCCCTGGGGCAAAAAGCTCCTAAACCGGCAAAGGAACAGTCCACACTCCATCAGAGGAGTGAGTTCAATAGGAGCGGGGTTTCCCAGGCCTTTGCATGGCTCTGGATGTCCCCTGCGCCCCCAGTCCCACCACTGTCCCGGGGCAGCAACTCCAGCCGTGGCCGGAGGCGGTCGGGAGGATTGGGCAGGGACTCGCCTCGGGAGCTGGTGTCAGAGCAAACTTCTCCCTGCACCCGGGGTTGCTGGCGTTATTACTTCCGCGGCAGAGACAATATGATTTATTGAGTTTTTTTTTTTTTTTTTTTTTTTTTTATTTCCCAATGGCTCCTCCAGTGCTGTATGCGGAGGGAAGATAAACTGTCTCATTATTGCCCCCATCTCTAATCATGTCGCATTTTCAGTTGCTCTGCGGTGACGGTGACATGTTGGCGTTTTGGTCTGCTCTGATACAAAGATAAAAACAAAATGAGGGGGGAGAGGAAAGGGAGCAAATGCCAGCGTGGTGCTAACTCCAGAATAACATTGTCCCGGCCGTCCCTCGGGGACCAGCGCACACATACCTGACTCTGCTCGGGTCTGTGGTGTCGCTGGAGGCAACATGGTGGCGCTGCATGAAGTTATACGCATGCACGTAGAAAATTCGGGGGGTTCTGTGTGGCACGTGCACCCTCCCAGCTCTGCCTGCGAGCGGCGGCGTGCCCGGAGGTAAGGGAGATTGCTTAGAGGTTGCTTACCCGCTGAAGAGACCTCCGCTGCTCATAGCATCCACCCTGGGAGGTCCTGAGCAAGGGCAGCACAGGTTTGTTAAGGCTCCGGGAATCTTATTCCGGTTTGCAGAAGAAAAATGAGATTTTTTTTTTATCCCTCCACATAGCAAGGCAACATGCGGAAAGCTCTCAGCCCTGGCAGGATTTTCCCTTCCCACGGCAGCAGCTCCTCCTCGTGCGGGGAGTGCTCCGGGGTGCGAGCCGGGGCCCGACGCAGCCCTCCGCCCCGTGCGCAGCCTCCAGGGCAGGGGCAGGGGCTGAGCGTCGCTGCGGGCTGCGAGCCTCTGGCAACTCGGCCTCCTCCTTACCTGCCTGCAAGATGGCATTCGATATGTAGGGCAAAAACTCCATGGGAAACACTTGTTTTGGTTTTTTTTTTTTTTTTATGCTGTCATTAAGCACGGGAATAATATGGCCAGATGCTCTGAAAGAGACTGTTGGATTCATCAGTGAACAACAGAGAAGCCATAATGATTAAACATATTAGATAGCGAAAGACAACAGAGGATTAATTTCAGCTCTTAATTAGAGTACCTCTAATCTTCCCCTTCCCTTCCCTTCCCTTCCCTTCCCTTCCCTTCCCTTCCCTTCCCTTCCCTTCCCTTCCCTTCCCTTCCCTTCCCTTCCCTTCCCTTCCCTTCCCTTCCCTTCCCTTCCCTTCCCTTCCCTTCCCTTCCCTTCCCTTCCCTTCCCTTCCCTTCCCTTCCCTTCCCTTCCCTTCCCTTCCCTTCCCTTCCCTTCCCTTCCCTTCCCTTCCCTTCCCTCCCCTCCCCTCCCCTCCCCTCCCCTCCCCTCCCTTCCCCTTCCCTTCCCCTTCCCTTCCCCTTCCCTTCCCCTTCCCTTCCCCTTCCCTTCCCCTTCCCTTCCCCTTCCCTTCCCTTCCCTTCCCTTCCCTTCCCTTCCCTTCCCTTCCCTTCCCTTCCCTTCCCTTCCCTTCCCTTCCCTTCCCTTCCCTTCCCTTCCCTTCCCTTCCCTTCCCTTCCCTTCCCCTTCCCCTCCCCTAGTTTGTCCACATGTGCTTCCAGAGAGCATCCTTCAGGGAAGAGGGAGGTGTGACATATGCCAATGTTTATTTTAACAGCTCCTTTTTTAGGGCGCTGCTGTGAACACGCTCCTCCTGTTGAACGGGCTTGTTGCTATGGGATGAAGTGATCCAAGTTCCCTGTTTTATACTTATTCTCCCGTCTGCTTACACGCAGGTCTCATTCCTCGCTGAAGGACACCTTTGGGCGCCTCCCCAGGCACCGGTGGCCCGGCTGCACGGTCCCATGGGGTGTCCTTACCCTCCACCGCCATTCCTTTCCAGGGGATTAATTGGCTCCCACCAGTTTTATGCCCCCGTGCAGTTTCAGCAGCAACTGGGCTGAAAGGCTGAGGGAGTTGGGGCTTCTCAGTCTGGGGAAGAGAAGACGGAGGGGGGGTCTTATCAATGCCTATCACTACTCAAAGGGAGGGCGCCGGGGGGTGGGAACAGCCTTTTCTCAGCGGTGCCCAGTGACAGGACAAGAGGGAACGGGCACAAACGTGACCATAGGACGTTCCACCTCAACCTGAGGAGGGACTTCTCTCCCGTGCGGGCGGCAGAGCACTGGCACAGCTGCCCAGAGAGGGGGGGAGTCTCCCCCTCCGGAGCCATTCCAAACCCGCCTGGAGGTGTCCTGTGCCACTGCTGGAGGTGCCCCTGCTCTGGCGGGGGGTGGCACTGGGGGAGCTCCGGAGGGCCCTTCCCACCCCCACCGCTCTGGGATGCTGTGACACCAAAACCAGCCAAAACCACGGGGCTGGCCGGGCTCCCGCCGCCAGCAGGCAGAGCCCCGGCAGTTTCTGCAGCGCCCGGGACTCCTGCGAGGGTCGGGGCGGGTGTTTGACGTAAGAGAGTACTCACGATATTGATTTAACACGTGGGAATTACAATATTAATGCTGCATTTAATATTTAAAATGCAAAACGTATTAAAGCAACACTGCGGACTATCAGGTCTGGTAGCCTGTTTCCAGCAGCGGCAGCACATTACAACTCCTCACACAGTCCATTAGATAGCATCGCCCCCAGGACAAATTTCTTCCTGACCCTTCGCTGACAACCGTCACGCGCCCGGGTGCACGAGGGCCGATTGCCCTTCCGCAGGTTTTATCCCAGCTGCTTTAACTGCAGAGGCTATTTTTACGCCGAAGGCTGGAGCGTTTTCCGGCTCTTTTATCCCAGATTCGTGCGTGGCCGGGCCGGCGGGGCCGGGGTTCCTCGCGCTGGCTCCCAGCCGGGACGGGCAGCACCGCGCTCCTCGCTGCTGTAACGAGCGGGAGCCGGAACATCTGGCAGTGACAGAGCAGCTTCTATTCGCTGGCATTATGATAACGCGGTAACGATGGCTGGTAATTAAAAGTCTGGCAGTTTTTCCTGTGCAAAACACTGGTTTATTGAGTTTTTGAAAGAAAGCGTTACGGCTAAAATCTGGGCACGGAGCCCTGTTCGTTTACAACAGCTTACCCTTCTCTGCCCTCCCCGCAGCAGCGGCTGTGCTCCGAACACCTGCACTTGAGCCGACCTACTTGGGGATGAAATTCGGGATCCCCTCCTGCAGAACGCCCTGCGTTTCCTTAGGCTGGTTTCCTTCCCAGGGATGAGCGGGGTTTTGATCCTAAAATCTGCAGAGGAGAGCCAGCACCCAGGCCTGCATCCAGCAAGGAGAGAGGCATTCAGACCTGGCCCCCTATCATCGTCGTCATCGTTGTCGTCATCATCATCATCATCATCATCATCGTTGTCATCATCATCACCATCAGCGCTTTCCCAGCGGATCCCAGCCTTGTTTTGCTCCGCTCACTGCAAGTCCCAAATGCCCCTGGCCACTGCGGCATCAGTGATTTGTGCCGATTCTTCCTGCTGTTTCAGGGGAAACGGTAAGAAAGAAGAAATGTGGAAGTCTGGAAACATTTCTCGGCTCCTGTCTGAGCTCTTCAACGTGCCGTGCAGCCTGTGTGGCTGCAGCCGAAGGCCGCCAGCTCTCAAGCAGCGTTCGCAAGGGGAGATCTTGCTTGAGAGCACAAATATTTGGGTGGGCCTGACCGAACACCTTGGCTTCGGGCAAACTCCTCCTGGATGGTGGGACTCACCCCAAGTCTCATTGCTCACAGTGCTGTCTGAACCCCCACTCCCAGAGCCCCCCCCCCCCGCCCCGCCGTGTCCCCCGGACGGTCCCTCTCACCGCGGCACACCAGAACGCCGGATCTGCCCTTCCATCCTTCCACCGCCTCTGATCCCGCGCTCGTGCTCGCTCATCCTGCCGGTCACGCAAAGCAAAGCCAAGTGCACGGTGCCACCAGCGTGTGTTCCCCGCACCTCGCTCCCGCAGCCGAGCGCCGCGGACTGCCCCGGTGCTCACCACCGGCATCGCTGGCAAATTCCGACTCAGCTGCTAATTTAAAATCCCAGCACAGATATTGAGACTCACCCTTGCGGCTTCACATTGCAGAATCGCAATAAAACTTTAATTGAATGCCTCCTTCAAAAGGGGACCTCCCTGAGTTAATGTCAGCCCCTCTGAGTGACCCTTCGCAGCCGCAGTATGTCTATTTTATTATGGCACGCCATGGCCAATTTGATGGGAAAAGGAGACTGCTCAGGCCACAGAGAGGAAACGCTTTAACACTCATTCAAAGTGACAGTGCCCTAGTGCAATATGACTGGTAAATGCTAGATTGCCACAGATGGCAGATTTATGTTTCCTTTCCCCAAGGTCCCCTGCCTGCGCTGCTGGGGGCTCGCTCCGCGCGCTTGAGGCAGGACCCGCACTGCTGCTGCAGGTGCTGGTCTGCCTGTAGACACTGGGTTGGTTGGGTTTTTTTTCCCCCTAGCCGGGTGCTCAGAAAGTGCAAAAAATGCAAAGCATGCACAGAAGGGCACGAAAAAATGATCCTGAAAGTGATGAGGTCTTTAAAAGCCAGATCAAAAAAAGGCAGAGGGAGGGCGAAGAAAGAGCTTCAGCCCTTGGTCTGGGAAGAGGGAGGCGATTCACCACAAAGCAGCCCCCAAGCTGGGAGGATGCTGAGGGCCGGGAGGGAAGCAGCAGCCTGTGGACGAAGGCAGTAGCGCCATGGCTGGAGATGGCCCTGAGCCCCTGCCTGGGTGCCAGCCGGTGGCCGGGGTGCTGCTCTCTGCTCCAGAGCAAAGCTGTTTCTTGGGGTCGTTTCTCCCTCCTGGTGGAGGACAGCAAAGCCAGGGAGCCGCTGGGTCCCGGAGTGGCCGTGGCTGCCCGCCCAGCGAGTTCCTTGTGTAATCACTCCTTTGCATTCCTCTTTTTTTGTTCTTTTCTTGGGTTTATTTGACAGATTTGCTTAAAAAACAGCGTGGGAATACAAACGACATGTTCAATACAGATCAGCTCGTGGCTTTACAACATCCCAAAGAACATAAGTACCGTATTATCACAAGTCCTCGGCGCAGGCTGAGAACAAAAGCCCAGCGCGCGTCGCTTCGGCGCGGTGCCGTTTGTCCTGGCTCGCGCAGATCCCCCCTTACAGCTCTGCTGCGCACCAAAGCCGCTTCCCTCGGCCGGCTCGCCTTGGTGATAGGTGTCCTCCTGTGATGATTATACAACAGACCCTTAACGGCCATTAACTTATTCAGCTTGGTGGACCTGGGGACTATTTCACAGGAGGAAGAAGCTGTCTGGGGTTAGTTAAAGCTCCCTGGGCTGGTGCCGGTTCTGCTGCAGACAAGCTGCGTCCCTCCTTTACACTCATCGGGTGCGATGTGAAGATGACCACCCCTTCCAAATGGCTTGGGACCCATTTTTAAGAGGTTTTAAGGACACCACTTAGTCCCCCTCCAGGTCGGCGGAGCCATTGCTTCTCCCTTTGCTTCAATCCGACTGCAGATTTTAGGAACAGCTCAGCCCTGGGTTTCTCACTCGACCACCCATCCCCACGTTTTTTTTGGCCAATGCAGTAGATCAGGCGATAGACACGTCCGAGGCACGCAGGCAGAGGCTGTGCAGCTCCGTGCTTCGTAGGAGAGACCTATTTTTCTTCTGTGTTGGTATCTGGTAGCTGCACTCCTCCAGCTAACAGCTTGCGCGGTACGGTGAATATAATCCATGCCCATCTGGCTTTTATTTATTCATGACGGGCCTGATCCTGCAACGTGCTGTTGGGAGGAGCTGAGCCTTGCTGGCTCCTTTCCCCCCCTGCAAAAACAGAGGGTCTCGGTTCCTACCGTCATCCAGTAGGAACATATCCAGGGCAAATTAATATGAAGAGGGACGTGTACATTTGTTTCTACAGTGCAGTAAAAGTGGAGTTATTAAGAAATCAGCCTATAATTGCGCTCTTAATGATTCTTACTCTTCTGCACTCATTCAAAGAGAGTCATCTCTATTGTATCAGGTATAAAAAGAGCAGCTTCATTGACATAGTTTATGACTTTATTAAAACCGAGGATTTTATATTAATAACTATCGGCTCCTCAGCTATATTTCCCCAGTGAAGGAAATGTGTGTATTGGTGTAGGTCCAAGGCAATTTGTAAACACAGAGTATTAAAAGGCTCAACAATTCTAAAAAGTTTTAATTGGAAACTCAACAAATTGCTTTGCAACATCTTAATGCTTCAATATGGAGCTCTCAGATAATGAGGAGCTAATTAAGGGGCCAGGATTCATTTTTTTATGATAACTGTCTCCATATGGGCTCTGCATTCGGTGCTTGCAGAGCTAATGAAGGTCAGAGAAGTAACAGCAAAGGAAGAAAGGAAAATTTTTAGCTCTCAGTGTTGTGATGATGCTAAGCAACAGTCAGTATTTCTGCCTGGGTTTTAGGCCAGGTGCTGAGCGAGCTTCGTTTAATTCAACGGGACAGTCTGTAAGCGCTGTCGCAGCTCTGAGCTGCATTTCTCTCCCCACGGGCTTTGCCGGCGGTGGGGGGAGGCTGAGCTTCATTTCCCTGCGTCAGCCCCGAAAGCCAGGCTCTCCCCGCACACAGACCCGGTTACACACCACGGCCTGGACAACGACAGCAGTACTGGGGTGAGGAGGTGCAGGGAGCTGCTTTGCCTGTGCTCTGAGCTGGCCGGACACGCAGCCGGGCTGTCGGGAGGCACGTAGCTCCGTTCGTGTCCTACCGTGCCCAAAAGCAGGACAGGCACCCTCTGGGGTGGGCAGGAGAGCTCCAGGGATGGGGGTCTCAGAGGAAGGGATGGAAAAGGACCGTGGCTCGGTGAACTTCAAGACTGAGAGCAAAGCCCATCGGCCACCCTGTTCATCCCAAGGCAGGTATGACCCAGCGCCGGTTCAGCTGACTCCAAGGATGAAGGACAGCAATGTCATGACACGCAAAATTAAATCTGTCCGGTGACTTGCTCAGCTACGGAGCTGGGACTCGGCACGGCTGATGGCGTTGGGAGCAGAACCGGGCTCTGCATCAAACCGAAACCCTCACAAATATCTTGTATAGTCCTTTTGAATTAATCCTTTCTAAAATATTGACAACACATAAACACACATACGAAATTATGGTCAGATGTTTCTCTGAAGTAACTCGCTGACTCCCATGACTAAATTTGGACCAGCAAGCCTCGTGCACCAAATAATTAAGTCATAGGCTATAGAAAGCAATCCTCTGGGACGTACTTGTCTTTGAATGGCTCATCCACTTGAAAAGTAATACATACCATTAAGTATATGACCATATGGCATCCATTTATAGAATATTGCACTACAGGCAAATAGGATGAAGGTACACCCCTTAAAGCACTTTTCTCATCTCATTAACTTTGGGTACATGTTACAGAAAAGCTTCTCTGTTGTGTTCAAGGACATTTGGTGCTGTTGAGTTTTGTCTTAAACGAATTGCACTAGGAAAATTAGAATCTAAATGTAGCTGTGCCCTAAAGCAAACAGCATTATTTTGCCTTTCTGTAATTCAATTTATTTTTGCAGATCAATGTTTTGAAGCAAACGTGTTCTTTTGTCCTCAAATCTTGCCTAATGACAGCGCTGACTTTGGGTAATTTGGCACACGGCCGTGCTTCGGTTGTGGCAGCGTGCCTGGCCAGGGTGCGGGCAGGTTCAGGTGGTGCCCTGCCACGTGCTCTGGTCTACCTGAAACACGGCCCCAAAACCGGACGGGTCGGCTGGGACAATCTGTCACCACCTACAGAGGTCTCAGAGAGGAACCGTCTGGTGCTCAGGGCAATTAGCACAGCTCCGCGGCGGGCGGGCGGGCGGGCAACAGAGTATGTGTCCTGGTTTGAGGGACACAGGACTAATCTCTCTTCTAATGCTTGGGAAAACTGCACTTTTAGAGGACTCCAGTGTCTGAATTTGTGAAAATATTTACTTTATAGCCAGCTATGGTATACGGGTTTCAAGGGCTCAGCGTTTTTGAGCTCGCCAGGTGCGGGGACGAGGAGGAGCGAGACCCGGGCACTTGACCCAAGCTGCCCAACAGCGTTATTTCATACCATGAATGTCACGTTCAATATAAATTAGAAAGTCTGCTGAGAAGCTGTCTGCCTCCCTCGATGGCTGCCGTCCTGAGAACTTCTCGCCCCGGCGCCGGAGCCCTGAGCCCGTCCCTTCCTGCCGAAGCCACAGCGCTGGCAGCGTCCCCCAGTTACTGTCCCCTGCTGGGTGCTGGCAGTGCACAGCTTCTACGGACAGAATGGGCTGAGTGTAATCCTTGTATATTTTATATTGGTATCCGGATCAATATTGGTTTAGTATTATTAATGTTACTTATTTAATCTTATTCTATTAAGCCTGTTTATATTTCAGCCCTCGGGTTTCCTTGTTTTTCCCAATCATCAGGTGATAGAATAATTGTCTTAACGACAATAAATTGTTACGGGTTCTTCAAACCATAACAGTATGTGAAGCCCAGCTGCTGGGACAAGAATCTGCTCGGAAAAGCAATTCAGTGTGCAGTACAGCTGACTACGGCCATGATTCAAAACCACGGCAAGATGTGCGGGAGAATCACCCCGGTGTGCTCCGGGCGCTGCGCAGCGAGCGGGGGCACTCGGCTGCCGGAGCCCGTCCCCTCCCGCAGGCATCAGCATCCGTCCCGTCGATTGCAGCCGTCGCTGGATCCACCTCCAAATCTTATAAAAAACAACGTGCTCCCTTAAAATGGATTTGCACTGAAGACATGCGTTAATTAAATAGAAACGACTGCGGGTGCTTAGCAGCGTTCTGGCTTAACAGATGTCTCTTGTGCATTGAAGATCAATACTGTTGCCAATTACGCCATGGGTGCCTAGCCCCCTTTTTTAGCTCCTGGGAGGGAAACCCACTGCTAAATATCAAAGATCTCCACAAACCTGGCAGTCCAGAGCCCTGGAAATACGGCGTGTAGCACAGAAACGAGTCCTCGGAGAGCTGTCCCCGTTCTGGATGCAGCCAGTGCCAGTGCTGACACAGGGCAGCGGCTCCAACCCGTGCAACCGGCTCAGGCATCTGCACGTGGAGGAGCGTTCACTGCTTGTGGTTTAATCCAGCTCTGGGAAACCACATTACACCATTTTTTTTCTTTCCCCTCTCCTCCTGCCGAAGAGCCCAGCGGGGACCTTCTGCTAAGGCCGCGAGGCTGAAGTCCATACGTGCCATGTGCAGCAGTCACCAATTGCTCATATTCGCTCCCCTGACCTCAGCGATCCGCGCTCCTTCCGGGGCCCTGCCGCATCCATCTGCCGAGCTCCAAGGCTGCGCCTCAGCACTGAAGGTAGCTGTTCCCATACCACTTGGCTGGAAAATCGTCGTGCCTGGTGGTGCGAAATTCGGTCACCCGCTTCTCAGTTTGGAAGGGAGGCGACAACGGCCTAATGACACCAGAGTGAGCCCTTTGCAGCTTGCGCAGGCACCAGGCAGCCCAGCGGCCCACGAGGTCCAGCTCAGCGGGCAGCAAAGGCAGGACAGATCCTGCCATAGAATCATAGAATGGTTTGGGTTGGAAGGGACATCGAAGATCATCCAGTGCCCCCTCCTGCCCCGGGCAGGGCCACCTCCCCCCAGCCCAGGTCGCTCCCAGCCCCGTCCAACCCGGCCTTGAACCCCTCCAGGGATGGGGCAGCCACAGCTCCTCGGGGCACCCTGCGCCAGGGGCTCACTGCCCAGTCAAGAATTTCTTCCTAATATCTCATCTAAATTAGGGCTACGGAGATGACGAGGGGACTGGAACATCTTTCTCATGAGGAAAGGCTGAGGGACTCGGGGCTTCTCAGTCTGGAGAAGAGAAAACGGAGGGAGGATCTTATCAACGCTTATAAATACCTAAAGGGAGGGCGCTGGGGGGATGGGAACAGCCTTTTCTCAGTGGTGCCCAGTGACAGGACAAGAGGGAACGGGCACAAACGTGACCATAGGACGTTCCACCTCAACCTGAGGAGGGACTTCTCTCCCGTGCGGGCGGCAGAGCACTGGCACAGCTGCCCAGAGAGGGGGGGAGTCTCCCCCTCCGGAGCCATTCCAAACCCGCCTGGAGGTGTCCTGTGCCACTGCCGGAGGTGCCCCTGCTCTGGCGGGGGGTGGGATGGGGGAGCTCCAGGGGGCCCTTCCAACCCCTGTCATTCTCTGAAATCTCCCCTCTTTCAGTTTAAAACCGTTAGCCCTCATCCTATCGCTCCCCTCCGACAAAGAGTCCCTTCCTTGGTCACTAGTACAGAGAAGACAATGAACAAAGCAGGGAAGTCTCCTAATATTTTTATTGTTCCTTAGATAACTGTGGATAGTACAAAGTTTTCCTCTTAAAAAAAATTAATTACCTTCACACTTCCATAAACAGGGCTTCCCATGGGAATCTGATGCCACAGAATTTCCACAGAAGCAGTTTCCAACCACCATAATGCTATGTAGATAGTATAACAGTAAGAGAATATTCTTGTAATTATCAACATGAAATTGGTTATCTGTGTATAAGGGTGAACACTGATCTTTTTTTTTTTTCTTTTTAGAAACAAAACCATCATTTATTAATCCAAACTACATCATTGCATTTACAACATTCATTGCATAAACTGGACATACAAAGTTTTGCCACCTCTGGTAAATAACAGACATACATTATACAATATATTTGCTGAATACATAAGTTCAAACAATATGGGTACAACAACTTGTTCATAATACATACTTAAACCATCGTGTTTAATAGTTACTAAGACACAGATCCATGAGCTACTTCGGGTCTCAGCACAGTTAATCTAAGTGACAAGAACACAGTTGAGAGACAGTAGCTGCAATGGAAGGCGAAGAAAACTAACCTGTGATAGGTCTTGTTGAGACAGCGAGAGCTCCTCACGGGTCAGCTTGTTCTGCTCAGAAATACAAATCACACATCCATCACAGCTGACCGTGATGTCGGGGAAATGTCCATGCAACCCACACACAGAAGAGAGCGAGTCTCCCAAGGATAAACTTTCAACAGTCATTGCCTTACTTCTTGAGTATGTACTATAGGTTTGCTATCGGAACAGAAACAAAACAAAACCCCAAACTGAAGTGGTTCTTTAAGTGCAGTTCCAGCTGCAAGTACATGGTTATTCGTGAGTCCATAACACAGGGCCAGACTTCTAGAAATGTAGAGGTAATGCTGATCTGTCAGGTTTATGCTGATAATCCTCCATGACGTTGGTCTTAGTTTTGGCAGCTGTTTAATATATTTACTTAAAGTGTATTTCCTCGATATTAGGGTTTTTTTTTTAATTCCTTTCTCCCTTTTTTCCCTTTTTTTTTTTTCTCCCCTAAATCAGTTTCTAAACAAGGATGGACTACAACTCGTCGGACCTGATGACGTGGAAGAGGGTGACATTGTAAAGTATTTGGTGCCCGTTGTTCCAGGCATAGAGGGCCCGATCCTTGGGGTTGTAGTCCAACATGGAAATGTGCGAGTACTTGTTTTGGAAGGGGATGTCGATGTACTCGTAGGTGGAGGCATTGGTCTGGTAGGCGTAGTGCACCTTGGTACCTCCCGAGTAGCCGTTGGTGACGTAGAGCGTGCCGCAGATGATGAAGGCCTCCCCGGCGCTGCGTTTCGGGTAGCTGGTGTTCCAGGTCTGGAGGCTCTGCAGGGTGTTGGGGTCCAACTTGCTGATGACAATGTTGCCTGCGTTCTGGTTGGTGGCGTAGACGGCCCACAGCCCGTTCTCGTCCACCATGAGGTCAATGTCCGAGTGGCCACCCCAGGCGTAGTGGTACATGTTGTTGTAGCCGGCATAATCCAGGCTGCGAGTCTTGAGAATGGTCTCTGTTTTCAAGTCAAACCTGATAATTATGTGGCTTTGGTATTTATTGAAATAGATGGAGCCATTGTAGACCACTTGACCGGTGCCCGACCACGGGTGAGGGAGACGGTGAGAGGTAAAATTGTCAGTATTCATGAAATCTGCCATGGATTTATACTCACGGACGAAGCGGTTGTTGTGGTAGCTGTCCATGTACCAGACCTGGGCGAGCAACACAAACACGTGGGGTTAGAAAACAGCAGAGACGCAGCTGAGCCCTTTGCGCATCCCCCTAGAAACTGAGCTGGGAGCGAAATCCAGAGCAAGGAATCCAACCTGCTGCAAAATGACATGGCCAACGCCCGTCACCTATGCCCAGAAATAAACCCAATTTTTGGAACCTGAAATCAGCCAAGAAATCAACTTGAATAACAAAGCTTTCCCGGGGGGTAATCTGGCATTTCCCGGGAACCTGGGAGCTTAAGAGGTTCCCCGAGAGTGCTGCGGGATGGACTTTGTCCTTCCAGAGGGCAATTAACGTCTTGTCTCCGGCTAAACCCAGCATATTACGTTGATGCTGCTTTTGCTTCCCGTAAGCCCCACCGTGGTAGCACTCAGTGAACGATACCAGCTGCTGTGCAGAACTCCATTAATTTGGCATGCAGAAGCGATGGATGCAATCGCTCATTGTCAAGGAAATTCAGGCAAAGTCCATATTGGTTTAAAAATCATACACTTCTGCATCAAAAGCTGAAACCAAGGCCGCTAAAATATGAGAGACAAAGACATCAAAATCTTGCTATTGGTAGATGGGGGAGAGATTTTGGATCATCATTTAAGCGCCATTTCACTAGGGACACTGCCTAGACTCCGGGGAAAAGAAAAAAAAGCTTTTGTCCTATGAAACCAATTCCGAGGCAAATGAGAAAGCTGTGCAGTTAGTACCAAGAAGGAATACCCAGCCAGTGAGTGGCATTCTGTGCGCAGTCGCTGCCTAAAAATAAAATAACTGCTTTCTGTACTAACTCTTTAGGAAGGGGGAAAAGTCAATTAAATAGCAAGAGGGAAGCTTTTAAGGGTGCAGATTTGGGTAATGCTGTAGTGCAAACCTCTTTTGCAAACCCCTTGCAAAACCTGACGGCGTCGTCTCTGCAATTCGGCCGCCTCCAGGGTCCCCGAGGAGAGCAGACCAACATTTCCACACGGTGTGCGCACGTCAACGGCTTTTGGCTGCTGTATTTGAAAGGCCAAGTGGGGTCTGCAAAAACTTTGTAGGGAACTTCAGCCCTCCCTCGTTACCCCCCTGGAAACGCTGCAGAGGTGGGGAATGGACGTGTGGCTAATGGCCCTGATCTTCACCCCCCCACTGTGGGGCTGAGGGTGGCTGCAAAAGCACCAGCGAAAAACCACGCGTGTCCCCGCGCCCACGGCAGAGAAGCGCCTGCAGCCTGGGAGAGCTTCTGCTGTCAGACGTTGCGGGAGAGCATCCCTCACTTAATGAAAAGCCTGCGTTCAACTAAACCAGCTTGGGAAATTACAAAAAAAAAAAAAAAAAAAACCCACACACAAAACAACCCAGAAAACTGATTTTCTCTCTGCTGCTCCCATTTCATTATTTGGTATTAAAAAAATTAGGCATGCCAATGCATCGCGCTCTGTTTTTAGAGAGACAAAGAGAAGCCCAGAAGAGCAGAACCCCTTATCACCAGGCTGGGGCTGCAAGGCGGCAGGACCCAACGGCATTTCGTGCTTTGGAGAAGCAGAGATGGATGGAGAGCAACGTCTCGTCGCACCGCCTGGCTTGGAGCAACCTTCTCCTGCCGATCCGCATCGACCCCGGCGCTCAGCATCCACCCGCTGCCTCGCTGCTCCTGCGGGACTCCCAATTTTCCCCCGTAGCGTTCAATGATTTCATGACACGAACAAACGACCATACGAACCACCCACCGCCTCCTGGGGCTTGGCGACGTAAGACGGATATGATAAACTGCCCGTCTCTCCCCATCCCCACTTTCCCGCTCTGCCGGGCGGCCAATGAAGTTCACTTAATTGCGTGTTTCTAATAAAATTCACAGTAGATTTATATATTATATACACATACATGCTCGTGAAGCTTGAGCTACAGTCCAGAGAAAACCGCTTGTCTACTCTCGTGACAAAAATACACTGCAGAAAAAGGCATGGGTAATAAAAATATTAAAAAAATATTGGTTTGAGACAAAACTCTCTGAAGACACAGCAAAAAGCTTTAGCATTTGATCAACAGCTTCAGCTGCAACAGGCCTGACTCTTCCTTCACAGGTGTATAAATCACGTTAGTGCCGAGGGATGTGGCAACCGCAGCCCGAAGGGGACAAGTCTGTCCCCTCTCTTGAGCAAAACAAGATCTGATGTGGGTAAAGTCTTCCCGGCTCACTTCATAATTCGGGGCTATAGGTGAAATTTTGTTTAATAACCATGAAAAATGGAGGTGTATTGGGAAACCAGTTGGCTGCCGGAGGGAAAGAGCCCAACATCTCAAGTCACCGCAGCACCATTGCTGCACATCCACGGGCCAATGGAGCCATCCCCGGGGGCGGCTTCTCCAGAGCATCCCTCGTCCTCTCTCAGCTACAGAAAGCCGATCACGGGGCAAGGCTCTCAAAATAGCCGCCCTGATACAGCCCTTGCTGGTGCCTTCATCCTTCGATGAAGGATGCTGTGTGCAGGAGGGAATTACCATGCAGCCAAGCTCTGTGGTTTTTGTTTTGTTTTGCTGCCTGCAAATCCTCAGCAAACACTCGAGATATTTTCCATTCCATCAGTCATGGGAAGCCTGGATTGATTTTCAGCCAGTTATTGGCCTCCTACCTCCTTGGGATCAAAATTGAATGGTCTGAATGGAAAAAAAAAAAAAAAAAAGACCAAAACAAAGCAAAACAAATCTCTCTCCGGCTGCAGTCAGTTAATTCCTCACAACAATGAAGGTGGAGGATGGAGGACAAGTGCAGTCAGATGACGTTATCGGAGGCACCGGCAGCAGAGGAGCAGCAAGGACTGGGACCGCGGGTCCCTCTGCTCAGCCCCAGCTCCCTCCTGCCTGCCAAACCCAGACACGAAACCCAATATTTGATTTTTCCTTCCCACAGGGGGCACAGACCTCACAATGACACTTCTGAGACCACACGTGCCCATCACTGCAGTGAGTTTCACCTGCCCTGCGAAGGGACCACTGCACGGGGCTGCTCAGCCCCCTCCTCATCCTCCCCCCCTGCAGGATCCACGGTCCCCTCCCGCTGCAGGGGCGGCCAGCAGAGCCCCACCAGATGAATTAGGACCTTCCACGGGTTCCACAGGGCACACCCTGGGCTTTGGTGCTTGCATGTAATGAGTTTTCAAAGACCTCAGCCACAGCAGCAGAGGTGGGAACACCGAGATGAAGCTGTCGTGGTCTTACCTTGTTCTCTCCCTCAGGAGCGAGAGGGTCCGTCATCCACGATCCAAACCTGGACCCCGAGGTTTTAATTGTGATCGGGTCACTTATTCCCGTCAGCTTGCCACAAGCTGAAAAAGAGTGCAAGGCTGGTGAGCACCACATCAGACCACCACCACTCCTCCAGCCATGGGTCTCAGCCAGCCCCAAAGCCCCAGTGAGGGGCACCAGAGCCAATCACCACCCACACCACTCTACCTACTGTTCTCCCCCACTGATGGACAGCTCTGCTTCTATTTAATTAGAGGTAATTAGGCCGAGAACAACTGTCAGATGCTTTTGTTTGTTTCGTGCCTCTTAATAGCAATTGTCCTTATCACGCTGCCCCCAAGAAAACAAGCTTTCCTGAACCAGCTGTGCCGCCAATGTCGCAGAATAGAAAATGAGAGGAGTTAGCCAGGGTCGAGCAGCCAGGTGGAGAAATTAGCTGAAGAGCTCTGCTCATTTCTGCTATAATAGAGTGGGTGCAGCCAAGATAAAAAGACAGACGTGTCTATTCCAGCCCGGCTGGAAACATGCGTTTGTTACAGGTTATGCAAAGGAGAAAGAAAAGAAAAAAAAAAAAAAAGACAAGGTGTGAAATTATATGCAATATAAATCTCTTCCTTGCAAAGACCATTTACCGGCTTCTACCAGCCACCTTCTCTGTTCCCTATGGTGTCCGCACGCTTAGGAGGCACTAACGAATTCACCAGCCTCCCCCTTCGCCTGCTCCGGCAGAGGGACCCCACCGCAGCAGGGCGGGAGGCAGGAGGTGGGGTGTCCCGAGGGACCCTTGGGAGCTGCCCCGGGAACCCTGCCCGGACTCAGCGTCACCACAACAGGGCCGGGCACCCGTGCAGCGCCACGAGCCAGGCTTTGAAGCATATTGAGGTGCCGCGCGCTCTTGATTTCATGCCATTGAATTCAGTGGGCACGTCAGCACGTTTGCAAGCCCGGCTAAGTGCCCGGCTCCGGTGTTAAGCCCCTAAACACGAGGCGAAGCAGCGGCAACTCTCCCCCCAACTCACTGCATCGACAGCTTGTTTCCTTTCCGTGGTTCTGTTCCCCGACACTGAACGCAGCATCTCCCTGGGGACGCCCGTGCACAGATGCCTCTGCGCCGAAGGGGCAGCCACAGGCTGAGTTCCGACTTCCTACCATATCCCCAAGTTTCCTGCTCTCCTGCAGCACCAGCATTTTAGCATACGGGCCCTAAGGAACGGCAGGCGACGAGACGAAGATGCGGATGCGGTGTTGGATGGTCTTTCGCTATCGGAGCACTCATTTAAAACCCGGACACATTCAGTGCAGAGCCGGTCCTGCAGGCGCATCTCCTGAGCAAGGCAAGCTAAGGTCAGCGGCACCCGGGGGCCAGCCGCAACCTGAAGTTCAGGAGGTGTTTCCTGACTTCTCCTTTTTGGCGTGGAAGCCTCGGGCAGGCTGGGGAAGGGGAAGGTGGCGGCTGCTGGGATGGAGCGGCTGCTCCGGGCGCTGGGCTTGCAGGCTGGGCTGCAGCCGCACTGCGGTACGGATGGTCCCGCTGCTCAGCGAGGGGTACCCGGGGCCGGGACCGCAGGTGGGAGCCCGTGGAGGTGCTGCTGAAACGTGTGTGGAGCTCTGCCAGCTCAGGACAAAGCCCTTCTGCTCAAAATTACCAAGCAGAATCATAGAATGGTTTGGGTCAGAAGGGACCTTTAAAGGCCATCTAGTCCAACCCCCCTACGATGAGCAGGGACATCTTCCACTAGATCAGGGTGCTCAGAGCCCCGTCCAACCTGCCCTGGAATGTTTCCAGCATGGACACTCTGCAGTATCTCTCAGCTGCCTCTCTCCTTAGTCTGTTCTCACCTGCCCCTCTGTATTCCTGATTACGGCCATGGGACACATCCACCTACCTCTGAGCTCTGGGTAAAGGGGTCACCTTAGCCTGGGGCATAAAATAGATGAAGATATTCTTCATATGCACCAGCATGACATGGCCAAGGTGACTATCGGTCTTCCCACAGCTTTCAGACGCCAGGCAGATAGAGAGAGATCCCACCAAAAAGCAGAGGGCTTTCCTGGCCTCACTGAGACACGACATACTGGAATTTGTCTGATGCATTCAAAATCTCTCAGCTCAGGAGGAGAGCAAGGTATTGACAAAGGGATGCAACCGGTTAAAATAATAAATGCTTAACGTATTGTAAATTCCCCTTGCAGAGGACCAGCCTTCCTCTCATCACAGATCTGCTCAGTGCTGCCTTCCATTATCGCAGCCCTACATTGCTGTCACTTTATCTCCTTCCTTCCATTTCCCTGGAGAGAAAGGTTGTATAAAAGCTCATTGATTAAAAAAAAAAAAAAGTTAAAAAAAAAAAAAAGCAGCTGATAAGGGTAAACTAGTGTTGTTTGCAAGTAGTGAGGCTACATCTCATACACGTTTAGCTGGAGGCCCATTGACAACAGCTCTTCAGCAATGCAAGAGTTGCTCTTACACAGGGCAAAGTGTTTTCTTTCTTGGTGTAAATCTATTGTAGGCACTCAGGTGTGAGGGGGAAAGTTTAAAATGGATCCCTTAAGGTCCTTAGTTAGTAGGTCCCTGCAGCTCTCATGGGCTTACCACCCAGGGATGGACAACTACAGCCTCTGTGATCCTCATTCATAGAATCATAGAATGGTTCGGGTTGGATGGGACCTTAAAGACCATCCGGTGCCCCCCCCTGCCCTGGGCAGGGCCACCTCCCCCCAGCCCAGGTTGCTCCCAGCCCCGTCCAACCCGGCCTTGAACCCCTCCAGGGATGGGGCAGCCACAGCTCCTCGGGGCACCCTGCGCCAGGGGCTCACCGCCCCCACAGCCAACAATTTCCTCACAATATCTCATCTAAATCTCCCCTCTTCCAGTTTGAAGTAATTTCCCCTCGTCTTATCGCTCCATGCCCTTGGAAAAAGTCCCTCCCCAGCTCTCCTGGAGCCCCTTTAGGGACTGGAAGGGGCTCTAAGGTCTCCCCGGAGCCTTCTCTTCTCCAGGCTGAACCCCCCCACCTCTCCCAGCCTGTCCTCCCAGCAGAGGGGCTCCAGCCCTCCCAGCATCTTTGTGGCCCTCCCCTGGACCTGCCCCAACAGGTCCATGGCTTTCCTACGTTGGGGGCTCCAGAGCTGGATTCTCCCATCTGTTCCTCGTGAGATCCACAACACACTCCAAACACCATCAGCCTTCCTCCCCCCTTCTAGTAATCACTAAAAGCAGGAAGATTACTCTACTGGGGGCAGAGGGGACTCTTGCCTTCTACTGCTTCCCTTGGCCATGTCACAGCTTAAATCAGAGCAGTAGCTCACAAGACAGGATTCTCGCAACTCCCTGCGCTCTGGTGCGAAGCAGCAGCCAGCATGGCCTCGAAGCACCCACCAGTCCCTGCAGTGCTCTCCTCCGCGGGTGAGGGGCTGAGCGTGGGGCGGTGGGTCGCGAGCAGAGCTGGGGCGGCAGCCCACGACACCCAACGTCCACGTCCTTCTTTGGTCAGACTCTACCGACTCGCACGGGGGAGTTTTTAAGCCCTGGCTGTGATTGCCCAAAAGCTGCTGCTTGACTGCCCAGCAAAGCCCTCCTGCCCTGAGGAGCCCAGCACCCATGGGTGCTGAGCCTTCTGCAGCAAACCTGCTCTCCCGTTGGGTTGGCAGGAGCACGGGACGCTACGGATGCTTCCAGTCGCTCAGGGACAAATGTACAACAGCAGAACGTGACCCAGTGCTCAGCCATGAGTCCGTGACACAGGGGAAGCCTCTGAGGAGCAGCATTTGGGGCAGGCACAGAGGGTCTGCTTTCACTCCAGTTTCCCCAGCACTATGTGGGCTCCTGGACCTGTGGTCCATGGGCACCAGTGTGTCCCTGTTCCTGGAAAACAGCGCAAATCAGCCTCTTCCCGAGCAACCCTCCAGGCTGCCCCAGCCAACCGCCTCCGGAGCTCAGCAGAGCAGCAGCAACACACCGCCTCCACGCAGGCAGCCCCTTCCTCCGGCCGCACCAGGAAATTTCCAGCAGGAGAAGACAGGCTTTCCTCCAGCCAGTTAAAACGACTGCTACCATCCTCCCAGGATACTGACACCCCCGCTCCATATTTCTCCCAAGATCCAGCCCACAAGCGACGTTTAGCAGCTCAGCAGCGATTCATCCACCAGCGCGCCCAACCACGTTGACACCGGCACCATCTCCTTCTGGACTCGGTGGTTCTGCTGGGGCGGCTGCTGCTCCAGCCCAGCGCCTTCCCTGCTGGGCCTTCCCACGAAACCCAGGGTGGACCCCAGTCCCAGCCCTCCGCAGCCGGGATGGGGCTGCAGCGGTTGGACCGTGCCCTGTCCTTGCCTCTGTCGCCTGGCCAGACACAGCCCCCCATCCCAAAAATGTCTGGGATGGGCCAGCAGGGCTCTGTCCCCGTCTCTGCACCAGGACTGTGGGCTGGGAATTTTTGCAAGAGTCAGGGAAAACTCGTTCCATCAGGCAAACACGAGCCTGCGGAGCACAACTGAGTTATATTCCCCCTCAACTCAAGCAGTGACAACCTTCCCGCTCCTCCAAGGCTCCTCTTAGGAACATTAATGGAAACGTTAAAATCCCTGTACAAATAGTGATCTTTAAGAGTGTAAACAGAATAACAGATTGAACGGGCCATTATTGATTTCTTTTCTCCCTTCACACACACGCCAGGGTCAGGAAGTGTTTTCACTATTGATCCATCAATAACACTTAGGAAACCCAAAATGCAAACCAAGACCTTGTCTAAGGAAAATGCTGCTGCACGGTCGAGCATCAGTGCCTCCCGGAGGATGGGGAGAGGCGATGAGGAACGAGGACAGGAACCTGACACATCCCCTTCCTTTGTCCTGTGCTTATTGCAGCGGATCCCCGATGCTGCTCTGGGCGCTCTAAGCCGCATCCCGAGCTGCAGCAGGTGAGCAGCAGTGCCGGCACACGCAGGAGCGAATCTAAGCTAAAACGTGCTACTTGAAGCATCAGTGAATCCCTCTGAGCAGATAATTTGCAGCAAACAGCAGTCCTCAGCAAACAGGGCCTCATCGTGCAGCAGCAGAGCGTCTGTAAGGCTGTTATCCGAATTTAACTCAATTAACTACCATTTTCACTGGTTTACACTCCGGAGCGATAAACAACATTGGAAATTCAATCTGTGCTGTTTGCTGCTAAGTGACCAAATAAATCGCCCTCCCGGGCGAGCAGCAAACCCCCTCGGGCCAACCCTCGCGAGACTCAGCGTCCATCTCCACCGAGCACCCAGGGGTGCTGCAACGCCCCAAGGCAGACAACCTGCCCTGACCCCACGGTCACAGAGAGAGCAAGAGGAGAATGACAGGGCACAGCCAAACAGCCCAAATAAAGCCTCAAAAAGATTAAAAACAAACAACCCCAAAGTTTCTACAAAACGTTGCCTGCAAGAGCGTGCGATCCTAGCTGCCTCCGTCAGTCTTACCTGGGCTACTGCCTGGGGTGGATGTCCCAACTGGAGGACCTGAGCATGAGGGGGACGTAATGAGCCAGGACATGGCCCAGAGCGGAAGGCGTAATGGTTTTAAGAGCAAACTCTTTCTTTGGAGTCATGAACGGTTTGGGAGTTACTTCCTAAAGTCTGCCCAGGGTCTGCAGGAGGATCACCACAGCTTCCCTGGCTCTGGTAGATCATGGCCGGCGGGAGAGGGGCTGGGGGGTCCAGGATGGTTTTGTTTAAAGAACTACCCGTGGGAAAGTACTTCTACAGCCCAGACTCGAATCCCTGATCCTGCTGCGGTTCCCTCTCCCTATCACCCATAGCTCCTCCTCGTCTTCAAAAGATGGGCTGAAGGCTACCGATGCAGCAAGTGGATCACAGAATCATAAGAATGGTTTGGGTTGAAGATTGCCCAGTTCCACCCCCTGCCCTGGGCAGGGCCACCTCCCCCCAGCCCAGGTTGCTCCCAGCCCCATCCAACCCGGCCTTGAACCCCTCCAGGGATGGGGCAGCCACAGCTCCTCGGGGCACCCTGCGCCAGGGGCTCACCGCCCCCACAGCCAACAATTTCTTCCTGATATCTCATCTAAATCTCCCCTCTTCCAGTTTGAAGCCATTCCCCCTCATCCTATCACTTCATGCCCTTGGAAAAAGTCCCTCCCCAGCTCTCCTGGATCCCCTTTAGGCACTGGAAGGGGCTCTAAGGTCTCCCCGGAGCCTTCTCTTCTCCAGGCTGAACCCCCCCAACTCTCCCAGCCCGTCCTCAGAGGGGACAGGATCCCTCCTCTCATCTCCTCTCCCCTCACCCACCTCCGCCTTTGGCAGGGGAGGAATGAGAACAGCCGTTCGCAGGGCAGAGCTGCCCTGTGCTGGCGGTGTGGGGCTGATGGGGGGTTTGCTACGTGACCTTGGCCTGCTCTCCATCCCTTCTTCTCTTACCCACTGCAGGACCGTCATTCCCGAGGTGTCTGTATGGTCCCTAGGTGATAACGCTCCAGGTATTAGGTATCGCTAGCGCAGGAAGCGCCGAGTCGTTATAACCTCGATCATTTCTGTCCCCATTAAGCTTTCAGGGTGAAATTCAAGTGGGGGAGGACAAGGAAGGTCCGGACTTCCCCGCCGTCCCCCGGCCCCGCTGCCTTCCCCGTGACCACCACGGGGCGAGGAGAGGGACCGCAGACCCGGCGCAGGAAGCGGTGGCACCGCTCGCCTCAGCCTGTTCTGCCCCCCAACCAAACCTGGGCACGTCAGCGCTCGTTAACAGATGATATATAAATAAACGCCCTCTCAGCCAGCCGGGGGGTTATACCGCTGCCCGGGGTGATCTCGGCGCGTGACTCGCTGCACGCTCCTACTTCAGATACCTCTGAGCACCCGGGCTTACACGGAAATGCACTTTCCGAGATTTCGAGCAAGAGGTGGGTTGTGAGGGATGTAGGAGGCAGGAGAGGACGGGGGGAGTGCAGGGCTGCTTACGGAAGTGGGGAGGCGTCTAGAAACAAGCAAAAGCAATCCCAGCGGCAGAGACAAGAGAGAAAGAAAGCGTTACCTTGCCAAGGATCTAAAGGGCTCAGAAGAGATCTGATCTTCCATGAAGTTACCTGAGAGTGTAATTTCATATGTGCTACCAAAATAGACTGCAGAGCAGTTAATGTGTTTAGATTATCTAAATTGCTTAACAAGAAAGTCAATAACGTAAGTAGAAATTAAATCAAGCCAGAGCTCGGGCAGCAAACGGTGGGGGGATCCCCCGCAGCTGCGGGAGGCAGCGCCCTTCCCCCTCCCCCCCCCCTCCACCCCCTCTTTGGGGTCAGACGCTGCGTTTGGCTCCAGCCGTGTCACCCCCCCGTAGACCCACAGGACTCGGTCAATTAATACTCTCTGAATGAGATTACAGATGAACCTCGCGGGGGTCTCAGCCTTGCGGGTTACTTGGCCGGACGGAAGGGGCTCCCGGCTCCCTCGGGGAAGGGGAGAGCGGGGGGAGATTCATATCCTGCACATGGCACAGTCCGGACCCAACAGCCAACCCGCGCCAGCTACATCATGCTCTTCTCCGCGGGGACTGGCAAGATGCAAAAGGACAAAGGGAAACCGAGTCACAGCCTGCTCGCGCACACGCACACGCACACGCACGCACGCACTACTTCAAGCGGTGCGTGGAGACCTTTGCCGGTGCGCCAGGTCCAGTCAGCAACGAGATCGGACAGGGATGCACAAGCGTGATGGGCGCATGTGTTTGCTTTGCATAAGCGTGATGCGCAGCAGGGCCACGCGTGCGCCG
Organism: Vanellus vanellus; assembly: GCF_965231255.1. NCBI lineage: Eukaryota > Metazoa > Chordata > Aves > Charadriiformes > Charadriidae > Vanellus > Vanellus vanellus. The sequence goes on along the minus strand of NC_138923.1, from coordinate 9,619,845 downwards.
CATTCCCCCGCCCGCTTATGCAAACGCTGCAAAAAGTCACATGCCTCGTCAAGGGCCCGATCCTGAAGCACTTACGCCATGAGCAACATCGGTCGTGCGAGTAACCCTCAGCGGGACTACGCCCGAGATCAATGTTGCTTATAGCATAACCATTTACAGGATCGACCGCGGCCGTGCCAGCCCGTCCCCTGCCGCCAGGCCAGGCCCAGGGAGACGTCCAGTCTAGCATCTCCGCCTCCAGGCGGGATGCGTGCTTTAGCATCGATGGTGTTGAGCCAGTGCCACCATGTCGTTCTGAGCCTACCTAATTTTTGCATGCATGCACGAAGCCTTTCTTCAAGATTTGACACTCTGTTCTGAAGCTCTTCGTAGTCATAGGCGCCAATCTCTTCCTGGAGTTCGTTTAGAACTGACGTCAGATTCTGGACCTCCTCTTTAAACTGCAATACCAATTTTGCATCGGCTTTGTACTCTTCCAACACTGGTATCAAAGGCCTAAGTTCCTCCATTTTCGCTTTTATCGCCTGCAAGGTTAAAATAAGCTTGGTTCAGTGCTATGCGTGCAAAAATCTGCAACACTCTGCCTTGACCTGGTTGCTTCCTACGTGAGTGCAATGTTCATATCCCACAATTATTATCATTAAAATTATTTTAATTATTATTTTGGTCCAAATGATGTATTGGAAAGAACATATTAAACAGGCTGCAGAACACCAAAATATTTGGGAAAGGCCTTTATTTGTCATTTTTAGAATGCAACATCTTAGGGTTACATGCTTCAGATCACATACACAAAGAGTTCTTTTTTTTTTTTTTCTTTCCAAAAAATAAAGTAAAATAATATATATATGCATTGACAAGGGTTTCAAACTATTCATGAAATGCATCTACAATTGCATGCAAAGGAAGATCTCGGTTGTGTGGTTCAAGGTTCCTTAGTGAGATATGGTGCTAATTTGGAAAATAATCAAAAAAATAAATGCATGGTGCAAAATGCTCTGTGGCCCTCTTTTCATGGTTACATGGGAGTGAACTGCTTCTTCAGTCACTGCAGCATTGAAAAAACTTGCTTTTAAGTTAGCCCTGTAAGCAAGAAAATGAAATACTGTTGAGGATCTAGCTCGCTAACCTGCCTCATATAGATAGCCATTCATAGACAAATACTCTTACGGAACCAAAGAGAGAAAAAAAAACCAAAAAACAAAAAACAAAACCACAAAAGCTCCAAACCACTCACATTTTAATGCTGGCATTAGCAGAAACAAAATGCTGTGGCTGTTATTTAAAATGGTGCTTTGGCAGCAAATTAGACAAAAATTCCTCACTGTTTTTAGGCATGCTATAAAGAACATAAAAATCAAAGTCATTATCAAATTTATTTTGCAGAAACGAAGGCTTTTTTTTTTTTTTTTTTTTTTAATTAAATGAAGGCCTCGTTTAAAGGCACGGTATGCAGCATTTTGTTGAAGGTGCTTTGCTCCAGCAGCTAATGAGTAGGCATAAATATGCATGCACCTACCCGTTAATGAAGCCTGTTAGTACACCCAGTATACCTGGTGCCGCTTAAACTATTGCGCGGTGGCCAAGTCCCCAGCGCTCGGGGCTGTGACATCTGGCCGGCTGCTGAAGCAGCTCGGGGCTGAACGGGATCAGAAATTGGTCCTCAGCCTCATCTTTCGCCTTCCCGTCCCCTCCTATTTAAGTCAAGAGGTTTCCCCTCCTGCCGTTTGCACGTGGGCAATATATTTACTGTCTTATTTACTCGCGTTTCCCGCTGCAAGCTCCCTGGCAGGGAATGGGGAGGATTAAACTCATCAGAATGGAGGGCGGGGTGGGAAAAAAGAAGGAAAAAAAATAGAGGGGGGGAAAAAAAAAAAAAGAAAAGAAACTCACGCTTATATCAGAAAGACGGTCTTTACATCCAGACCGCAGAGCTAAATTTAGGGTCCCTTTCCAGGGACAGGGAACGCTGGAGCTGGTGAAAAGTTTTAAGAACCTTCTTCCCAGCTTTTTATGATGTAATCTTGGTATTTCAGGATTCAATTTACCAATTAATAGATTCTGCTTTTAAACAGCAGCCAGCTGGGCAGCTGCCCGAGAGCGAGGAGGGGAATGAGCTGGGTGGCGGAGCGGGAACGTCGCCGGGTTTCACTAGAAATCTTCTCCATTTGTTTCTTTATATCTATCAATCCAAAGCGTTACTAAAATTTAAGATTCCAGCTATTGCCGACGGCCTCTTTTTGGCAACTGCATTTGTTCTCAATCATATGCTTGAAAGCGCGACCGCTGCTCGCGATGACAGCGTCACTTAAAAGGCCGACGGCTTTACTTCTCGTTTGTCCGACGCCCGGACAAAACAGATCCGACCCCCCGGAAGGCGCGGGCTCTGCTGCCAACGCCGCCGCTTCAGAACTGGACATTCGCACATCCCGGAGATGTGCCGGTCGCCACCCTGAGCACGGCTGCAATAGTCATACTTTTGTTTTTTTTTTTTCCTGGGGCGGGGGGGGATTTGATTTGTTTGATCGATCGCCCGGTTGCTACAACCAGCCCACGGAGGGCGGCGATTTGGTGACGGCGCGCTGCGGTGTGCAACGCGCGGCAGGAACGGGAAGGGAGCCCCAGCTCCTGACTTTTCCCCAAGAAAACTGGGTCCTGGGCACGGTGTGGGGAAAGGCTGCCCGGCCGTGGAGGGGAATTCGGCCGGCCCTGACCTCAGCTGCCCCGGGGGTCTCCCTGCAGACCCCCCCGCTCCGGGAGAAATCCTACGCTGCCCTGTTTGGGGCGCCCAGGCGGTTCGTGGGTACGGGAACGGGGAGATTTACGCTTTTACCCTATAGAAAAATGTACTGGGGCTGAGGACGCGATGCCGCGACCTGGATCTGGGCGGCCGCCAGCGCCGTGTACGACCGGACCGAGGGCTACGTGAGCCTCCGGGGACCGGGGCCACACTCCCGTGCGCACCCCGCTAAATCCCCGGGCACAGCTTCGTTAGCAGTTTGGACAGCAGACATACCTTAAACTGCCTTGCCAGGTGCTGCTTGTGGCTTTCTTCCACTTGCTTAAATTTTGATTCCAGTCCCCTCATCTGGTTTTCCATCTTCTCGACGTACTGTAGGTCTCTCTGGGTCCGCCTGTCCAACACCTCTATCGACTGGGACATGTTTTGCACCTGCCAAACGAGAAGGGACTCATTAAGAAGGTGTTTCCCCCGCAGCCGGGCAGCCCCGCTCGCAGCCCCACGCCGGGCGCTGACCTTTTCCTACGGAGGCAGCGAAGCTTAAAGGGTAACCGGCCTATGCATTATTAACGAGTTAATCAACAGTATTATGACCCTCGTGCTCGAAAACAGAGCAAATTGGTTTCATAAACATTTATTCTGCCGCGCTGCGGAGAATAATTTAACAATCACACATGCAAACAAGGGTTGGCGTCACGGCTAAAATGCATGGCTCTCAATGGCCTCTTTGAGAGGTTGGGATGGCACCCGCCGCCGCGGCAGGAGAGGCTCTTCGCTCAGCAGAAGCACATCTGACTATGAGAAACGCTTCTGCTGAGGTGCACATTACCATCTCTTCGCGTACGCAAGCGACACTTACTGATTGCCTCAGCGCAAACTTTACTCCCAGCCAGTAAAAACTTCATTATCCAGACAGCCCGACTGTTTATGCAGCATCTGCCACAACAAGCCCGGCTGCAGGTGAGGCCATCCTGAATGAAGCTGGGAGGTACCACGGGGGCCGAGGCGCGCGTGCCCCGGCCCCACTGGTGCCCCCCCCCCCCCCGCTCGGGCGGTCGTGCCGCGTCAGCATCTTTGCTAGCCGAGCGATGCCGCGGCCCCGCGGCTCCCCGCGCGGCGCCCATCTGGCCCTGCCGAAGGAGTGATGCGAGCGGGTTGGCCGGGCTCACCCCGAGAGAAGGAGCCGCTCGTGCTGAAGGCGTCAGGAGAGGAGGGAAACGGCAGCCGGGCTGCCCCGATTTTGAAGGCTGGCTGCCGTCTGATTGATTAGGCTATTCCCTTCTGGCGTTTTTCGGGCTTAGGAGAGAAGGCAAATGAAGCTCTGGCTCAGGCAGGCGGCCGAGCACCCACTTAGCGTTAAGCACTGGGTGCAATTTAAAGTCTTTGCATCGGGGCCGGTTGGTTTTTTTTCCATTCCAGGGCTCAGCCCGCGACTGGTGCTCCCGCCACTGCCGCCTTACCCGCGGCGATACGGCTGTGGCCACGGGTAGGGATGACGCCTGCGTTGAAAATGAACCAGGCATCCGCGCGTGCTGCTGCGTCAGGGCCCTAACTAAAGGCATCCTGGTTCAAGTCTCTTCATCTGTGGGCGTCTGAGCAAAACCCAAATGCGAGCCAGCACCGTCTCTGCGGATCCGCTCCGAGACACTTCCCGGGGCCCGTGCTGCCACGTCTGCTCCCGTCTCCGTCCTCACCAAAGCCAAGGCCGAGGCGGAGAAAGACGGGCGCAAGTGCAATATTTGCCTCCAGCAAATCGCGCCGGGCTGCTGCCACTTACCTCCGGTGCCAGAGCCAGGGGCCGGCGGGACACCCGCCCGCAGCCGGGTCTCGGGGACTACTTGCTGGAAGCAGCACAGGTCAAATGCCAACTTTGGCGTCTGCATCTCTGAAGGGATCAAAATGCCCCGTTGCTCATGCGTGATGACAGGAAAACTATTACAGGGAACTATTAAAAATGTATGGACAACCTACATTTCAAAGGCCGACAGCAAGGAAACATTTTGTACAACCAGTACGACTGCTCCGGGGGTCTAATGGTCCTCCTCAGCAAAGGTGAAGCTCTTTTCAGGCTCCGAGTCCCAACACACCGCTCAGAGACGCACCAGCACCCGTCCTGACAACCCCCAAGGACCTGCTCGGGGGGGCGCGGGGAGCAGGGAAGAGCAGAACGAGACCCTCGTGGTTTGAGGAGGAAAAGAGCGAACGTGAGCTCAGCCCGAGCCCACGTGGCTCCCGCTTAGCCGTGCCTCCCCCGGGGCACGCGAGCTCTCAGCGGACACGGCTGGGTGCTAATTTACCTGGGTTGGACGTGGAGGAGTTTGAAGACCTCTCTCCACCCTGAGGAAGGACAAGAGAAGCCTTAGATAAGCATGGCTGGTCTGCAGGTGTTTTTATTCTGGTAATCCGGTCTCTCCTCCTTTGAGTCAAGCTGTATCGACACAGCCGAGTTGTTCCAATGGGCTGGAATAGGAATGACTTGTAGGGATCGTACACAATTGAGCTCATTTTTTCCACCGCTGCCTACCCCCAATCAAAAGCCAAGCTGCAACTAATCAGAAAAGACCGTTTTTGTAACGATATGCTGATATGTGACCCTGCAGGGGCTGAGTGAGGCTTCGAGGGGGGTCCTCACGCTGCCTCGTGGATGGTGGGGAGGGAGAGACAGACTGCGTGAGGAAACGAATCACGGCATCTCGCTCCAACTTCTGCTCTGAATCACCGCTGGAGGAGTCTGCCTCTCCCCTGACTGCAGAGGAAAACAGCCTCCTCACATGGCTCCAAACTGAGACGCCTAAAATTAGCTGCTGTGCTATTTCGGGGATCTGTTTTACAAGTCCAGACTCTCGTTATTTGTTGCCCATATTGTTTTCAACCGGGCAAGATTCCGGCCAGACTTGTAAAAAAAACCAGTCTCCATCATTCCTGATCTCTGCGTGCTTCATCAGCTGAAGATCTCCTTGTTTTCCCTCATTAGCATATTAAGCCCTTGATCCAGCAAAGTACTTTGGCACATGATTAGATTTCAATGAGACTGTTCATAGCTTAAACTTAAGCATGTACATAAGTGCTCTAATGAACTGAGACCGAAGGATACTGTCTCTCAAATTCCCTCAGCTTCATCCATTAACCGCTATCCTCAAACATCAGCTAAAATGCTTTTTGCCTCCATCGCCGGAGCACGTACTCTCAACATGAAACCTCATTTTCCATCAAGCTAACGGGAGAGCGATACCTGCGATTGTCTTGGGGAAAAGAGTCAATTTTAGCATTTGAAATAGAAAATTGATACAAATGAAACTTCCAGTGCTGTTCTCATCGTCTTGTTTGACACCGAGAGGTTTCAGAGTTCAGCCAGAGTAACGGAGAGTCAACGTTGGCCTGATGACCCTAGTGAGATTTCTATGGCCAAAGCCATGGTTTAAACCCTGCTCAAGCTTCCCTGTGGATCAGCCTTTCATGCCAGCTCAGAAAGGGCTGTTCTAAGATCATCTTCGGGGTCTGAACTGGGATGACTCTTTAGCCCGATAAACTGGTGGAGCAATAGCATGAGGCATCTTGAGGGAGATTTTTGTGGTCTACGGGAAGAACTAGCAGAGATGGCCGCAGCCGATGGACCAGGACACGAGAAGTTCATCTTATAAGGACTGCAGAAGGCAAAGCAAAGGTTGAGAAGAGACGTCACTGTCCTCCCGATGTACACCTCGGAGTGAATATCAAAGGAACAGAAAGAACTGTTTAATCTGGAAATCAGTGCTGGCAAAGAATAAGAATTGGCAGCAAACCAAAAATGGTTTAACCATCAGAGGAGGAAGTCCTCCCAGATAACAGGGCCAAAAAAAAAATAATAAAAAAAATCCGTTTGAAGATAAAACATAATCTGTTTATGAACAGGATTTAGGTGATGTCTTGGTCTGGATTCAGTCCAAGATCTGGACTCAGCACCTGACACATATAAGGCTGGAAGGACTCCGCGTACTCCAGCCAAAGATGAGCTCAGACACCTCCGTGTCAAAACAGGGGCTGAACAGTTTGTGCGGTGGCGAGCAGACCGGGCTCACCTCACCTCGCTCAACGTCTGCTCCTGAAGCTGACGGGGTGCCCAGGACTCACTCGCAAGCAGGATGAACTGCAGTTCCTACACATACGCCTGTGCCCGCGTGTTTGTTGAGGGCAGATGGGGTCTTGGCAGCTTTGAAACTCAAAGTACATTCCGCTGCTGAAGGCCCTGCGCAGAGGTTTTCACTGAAGGTGCTGTACTTGGTTTCTGTACACACACATACGCTCACACATGCACAAATGCAGCTTATTTCTTGCCCATAAAAGCAATGCCTTATTATTTCCATAGGTGACTGTCAGGTGTCCTCCTTTGAAAATCCAACCATAATTACCTTTTTGGCACGTTACGCTGCTTCATCTGCGGGCAGAGAGAAATCGGGAGATGCGAGTTTCCCCCCCCCCCGCAAAGCTAGAGTTAAAATATCAGATGCGGGAAGGAGTTTTCAGGTTGGAAATCCTTCCTGGGAAGCTGGAAGCTCTTCTCTGCAGTTGCATTTTCCTATAGGGATTATCATTCCAGCCTTTGTCAAGATCAGATGTCTGGCGCTAAGAGCCTATTCTTTATTTTGGGGTTTTCATATAGGTTAGCGTAGGAGTGAGATGCAGACAGATTAGCAGGCAGGTAACATATCCCCAGAACACATGCCTTGAAATACCGCTCCTCCCTCACTTTATTCATTGGCAGCCGGAACGCTGCATAAGGGGAAAAAAAAAAATCACTGAGCACTTACACCCTCCGCAGGGGAACTGCTGTTCTCCCAGGTCTGGTATGCCCCACTCGCCTGTCCATTAGCAGAGGGCATTGGGTCAAATCCTGCTTGTTTAATGCATATGAGCCGTTCTGGGAACACGACGGCTCTCGGACGCCCGTGTCAGCTGCTAATATAACGCGTGCTGCCTCTTAGGCAAATGTGCTGTTGGACCGATTGCTCTTATTGCTTAGAGAAATAAAAGCTTGAGTGGGATTATTTTTAGAAGCCTCTGACATGCCAAAGAAATGTTTTGGGGCTAAATGTTTCCTGCCTCCCTTTACTGTCCTCATCACATAGGAAAATCAGTTAAGTGTAGGTTTAATGTTATTGTGAGTGACTAATACATCAACTTCCTGATAGCAGCAGGATAGAAATTATTTTGTCATGCACAACACATGCCAACATAGCATCAGGGCATGAGGGATAATTACATATCCAGCACAGGAGTCCACTTATATTTTAAAGAGAAGAGCATCATTTCACATGAAACGGCATTTCTTCAATGAAATCTATTATCTGGAAAATTTCTTGTTATCAGGAATGTTTCCCTAATGAGATTCTTTGATCTCTTCGGACAGCAGACTATTAAAAACTAATCAAGTGGATGTCAACATTAGAAAGAAAACCACTAACTGTCATTTCTGTGCTATTTGATGTTGACAGCTTGTACTGTTTTACTCGACCTTTTTAATATCGGCTTGGCTAGGAATGCATGGGCTTTGGCTTTTTAATTCTATCTTCTCTCATCTTGTCGAGGCTCATCCTTTGAAACCGCTTGTGTTAACGTAATGAAAAAAAAGAGTAAATTACATCTTTTTTTTTTTTTTTTTAGCTACGTGGTTCAATATTTTCGCTTTGATCTCAGCAGTTTTATCCTGACCTTAGGCCACGGTCCCTCTTCCTCTATGCCTCAGAAACACTTAAGAGATTTATCCTCCCAACTGCGGCTGACGATTCCCCGCTACACGCACGGGGACAGCTACGGCACGGGAGCGCTGGCCGAGGGCACCGTCTTCCCTGGAAACCAAGGCTCGGCCCAGCTCGCTCGAGTTTTTACCCCCAACGTCGTCCCAAACCAAACCGCCTTTCCCAAAAGGGGTCAACCGTTACCTTTTCTAATAGTTGTCTCAGCTGCTTTGTCCTGGCGTCACGCGAGCACATCGTCTGTTGAGGTGCCACCACTGTGCATATACAACGTCCCTCGCTATCTTGGGCAGAGCTGTAGACCTGCCAGCTTTCCTCTGGGTTGGTTGGCAACACCTAATTAAGACAGGGAAAGAGGGGTTAAGTAAAGGGGGGGAGGCCTGGCCGGGGGGTGGGAGGTGGCTGGGGCCGAGCGGAGGAAGCAGGATGGAGGTGGCGGATACTGGAGCTGTGCTGGAAGCGGAGGGAAGCTCCTCCGAGGGCCCAGCTGGCAAAAAGCACTTGGAATGCAAAAATATGGATCGGGGACAAATAAAAGAAGGGTCTGAAAAGGAGAGCAAGAGCTGCGGCAAGAAGGCGACGCAAATGGGAACGCACGGAGGCGAGGAACGCCACGCAGCAGCGAGGGCCGTAGCGCGCTGTAAGGCACCGAGCGCATCGGGGTGGAGAACCCGCCGCCCGGCCCTCCTTGCAAAGCACTCGACTTCTCCTTGACAGCGTGAGAAGGATGTGCCCGAGCTACCAGTGAGGATACGGCGTCCTGGCTGAGGGCTGAGCAGTGACCAATGTGCCTCTGCAGAGCTCTCCCGGCTCCGGCAGCAGGAAAATCAGCTCTTCCGAGTAAACGGACACCGGGCGTTACGTTTCCCCCCTCCTCTGCCAGACTCTCCCGGGGATGGGGAGGTTCACCAGACATCCGTTCCCCTCCAAATGTTGTGCGGGTCCCGGGCAGGGAAAGCCCGGTGCTGTGCCCCGTGGCACGGAGCGGCCGCGGTGCGGAGGGTACGACCGGTGCCTCCGGCCGAGCTTGCAGGACGCACGGCAGAGAGGGAGCCCGGCCACAAACACAGCACCTTCCCCAGCCCCCCTCCGGCCCCTCGCGCTCTCCAAACCTCTCTGATCTTAATTTTCCTTTGATCTCACCGTACTTTGTGAAACGCATTATTTAGTCACAATTTGTCCTCCAATCTCTTGGAAAGTACCACCGTTTTGCCGACCAGAAGGGAAATGTTCTTTCTACTATTTCAAGGGAAATGTTATTTCTACTATTTCAATCTATCACAAATAACCTTGCAAACACCGGCGTTGACAGACACGCGCTGAGAGAGAGGGCTAAGCAGGCAGACAAAAAATGTGATTCTCTAGCTACAACAACCGGAAAAAGAAAATAATAAATGGGTCTCATAGACCCCGGTAACAATGAAAAAGAAAAAAAATCCCAGCTTCATTCACAATCAGCAGAACCACTACACGAAATACTCGTCTGGAAGCGGCAGAGCTGTATTACGTTAGCTCTTTTCGGAGGCATGAGCGTGCAGCCTGGAGGCGGAAGGTGCCCGTTTTTCCCTGCTAAGGGGAGACGGACGGACAGACGGATTGTATCTCTCAGCCATTTCCCAAGTGGCAAACCCAGGCACCCGTACCAACCCTCCGGCAAAACGGGGACGGGAAACATACGGCACGACCAAAATATACCGCACGACCAAAATACACCGCAACTTCTCCACTGCGTTTCCCACCCCATTAACTACTGTTGATTAAAGGCAGGAGATCGTGCGGGAGTCCCACCTGCTGTCCCAAACCGCTTCGCCCGGCGACACCAAAGCGGCGACGAGGGAAACTTTGCCACCCTTTGGCTTGAAGGCACGGGGAGGGGGGGCACCCAGGTCGCCCCCAGCCCAGGGCTAGTGACGGCTAAACCCCAGAGCGGGAGGAGAGGAGAGGCGCCCCCCGCACCACCACCCCACTACCCCGTCTCCTGCCAGCACCCCCCCGGCCCCGGGGGACACTTTGCAAGCGATGTGTGTCCCCCCCCCCCGCCCCTCCATCACCCCGCGGGGCGGTGGCCCTGCCTCTCCCCGGGGCACCGCTCTCTGCCGCCGCGGGGGGTGGGGGTGGGGGTCCTGCAGGGTCTGCCAGACGGCGGGGAGGTCCCGGGGGGGGGGGGGGGCACCCGGGCAAGGAGGGCTTTAGGCAGCCCTGGGAACACCCAGGCGACAAGGCACCGGGGGGGGGGGGGGGGGGGGGGGGGATGGAGCGGGGCGGGTGGCGGGGTCCAACCACCCCGGGAGGCAGGGATGCAGGGATGCTCCAAGCCCCCCCCTCCCCCGCAGCCCCCCGCACTTACTCCCGTGCTGCGGTCCAAGGTGCCGCCCGTGGCCGCCGTGAGTTTGGTGGTGTTGAGCCCCACGAGGGAGGGCAGCGTCTGCGACATCCAGTTGGTGATCATGGCCATGGTGCTGAGGACGACTCCAATCTTGAGTAAAGGCACAGACATGTCTGCGGGGGGGGGCGCCAGGCACCCTTCATTCTGCACCGGCGCCGGGCTCCATGCCGCTGGGGACGGGCTGCGCCACTCGCCCGGCCGCCGCCGCCGCTCGCCGCCGGCCCATCCTCCTCCGCCGCCGCCCCGCCGCGGCCCTGCCCGGCGCTGGCGATGGTGTTAGCGGTGCCTTTACCGGAACCGGGGCTGCCTCCTCCCCGTGCCCGCCGCCGGGCGCGCCCCAGCCGGAGCGGAGCGGAGCGAGAGGCTGCAGGAGGCGGGACGGGACCGGGGCGGGAGGGAGGGAGGGAGGGGCGGGGGGTGGGGGTGGGGGGGCGTGAGCGCCCAGCCAGCCGGAGCGACTGCGGGTGGGAGGCAGGGGGGAGAAGGAGGGGATTTGGGGAGGGGAGGGGGGAGCGGAGGGGAGGAGAGATTTGGGAGAGGGAAATAATTTTTTTTGGGGGGGGGAGGGAAATAATATTTTTTGGGGGGAGGGGGGATTTGGGGAAGGGGGAGCGGAGGGGAGAAAAGATTTGGGGAGACGGGAAGGATTTGGGGAGAGGGGGGAAGATTTGAGGAGAGGAGGAAAGGCTTGGGGAAGGGAGAGACAGAATTGGGGAGAGGGGAAAAGATGGGGGGTAGAAATTGGGGAAAGAGAGAGAAAGAATTGGGGAGAGAGGAAAAAAATGTGGGAAGGGGAGGGGGGGGGAAATTAGGGAAAGGGAGAGTGAATTGGGGAGAGGGGAAAAGATTTGGAAAGGGAGGGGGGGAAATTGGGGAAAAGGAAAAAAGATTTGAGGAGACGGAAAAATTCGGTGGGGAAAAGATTTGGGGAGAGCGGAAAAGAATTGGGGAGGAGGCGGAAAAGATTTGGGGAGGAGAGGAGAGGAGCGGCGCGGGGCGGGGGGGGGGGGCGGCTCCCCCGCTGCGGCGCGGCCCCGCTGCGGCGCGGCCCTGCGGCGCCCCCTGCTGGCTGCCGGCGGCACCGCCGGGCGCGCTGCGGGACCGCGACCGGGACCGGAGGCGCTGCGGGACCGGGGACGCCGCGGTGGGCGCATGGCCGCGGCGAAGAAGCCTCGTACCGGAGATTCAGCTTTTCCCGGGGACAAAGGGGGGGCTGCTGCCAGGCGGGAGCGGCGTCTCCCTGCTGCGGTGTACCCCGGCGGGCTGCACCGCTCCCGCACCGTGTGGGACATAAGCACCCGGGGGTCCCCAAGCCTGCGGGCTTCACGGGCTGCGGGTCATCAGAGAGCAGCCCCCACTCGCCCCCTCATCACACTCCATCAGCACGAAGGACGCCATACACTTGTGTTAAACCGAAATGCCCGAAGCTCTGCCCCGCTCTTGCCCCATCCCAGCGGGCTGCACGGGCGGGAGGGCCGGGACAGTGCCACGCGCTGCCGGAGCATCCCACCCCAGAGTGCGAAGAAAACTCTTGGAGGTCTGTGGCTGGCGTGGCTCTGAGGCAAACCCTGCCGAGGAACCCCACGGACTGTTACGCTGCGAACAGCCCCACAGCCCGTCTGCAGGGGCCTGGCACGGGGTCTGCAGCGAGACGGAGCTTGTTCGCAACTCAGGTTTCCTGAAGGCCTTTGCAGAACTGTGCTGGTGACTTCAGAACCAAAGTCTCCGACCAACAGAGATCTACGCTTCCTTGAACATCATTCCCTAAGTGAGCCTTTAAACACCCCGTGCAAAGCAAATTATGAAAATAATCCCCTCCACAGGATAGAAGCGACACCCCTCGCTCCGCTGGCATGGCACCAGCCTCAGCACGTTGGGGCAGCCACCCTGGCTCTGCTCCAAGGAGACCCTGAGCTGCTCTGTGGCCCCGCCACCCCCAGCCAGGCTGGCCAGTGGGAACCACCACATTCCCACTGGAGTCTGATCAGCCCAGCCCCAAATCTGCCACTTCCAGAGCTGCTCTTCCAATGACACAGCTCCCTGGGGTCACAGGTCTCACAGTCCCCCTCCCCAGGAGCTGGCTGCAGCTGAGAGGGCGCTGAGGAGTGCCCTGAGGCCTTGACCCACCCTTCCGTGCCCTACAGCATCCAGGCTGGTGTGCGGAGCAAGTCCCAACAGGGGAAGCAGGGAGCTGTGCCTCACAATGCAATTGCTGCCGAGCTGGCTTGTCCCCCCTTAACGGCACCTTGCCCCTCGCTGGGGACCTTGATGTGGGATCATCCCAGCACTGCTGGTCTGGGCAAAGGGAGCCGAGACCGGTGACAGCCAAGTGGAGCTGTTTGTGCAGAGAGCGCTGGGCAGTTTCTGTAAAGCGCTGAAATGACAGCACATTTAGCAAGTCCACCAGGTGGAGAAAAAGAGATGAGTTGGAGTAGGAGCGCCGATGCCAGGTCGGATCCCGTCCCTCCGACAATGCTGGCAGCTGGGAGGCAGTGGCTGGTGCGTGTCACAGGCTGCAGCAGCTGAAATGCCATTCCCTTCCCTCGTGTCCCAGCACACTCAAACCACGTCACCCCTGCCCCTTCCCCCTGCCCAGGCCAGAGCAGCTCTAATCTGGGTAAGTCAGGCAGGTGACAGGTCAGTCTGCTGCTGAAATCGATGCGCAAACACTCCCGCCCCCGGAATCGCTGTCTTGCTTAGGGCTCCCAAAGTAGATAAACTATTTCCACCCCATGAAATCGGCTTCACCCCGCCCAGGCATCCATCATCCTTTCCGTGGCAAAACCGCTGTCAGGTCGTGCGGTGTTGTGCCCGAGGAGCTCAGCACCAAGGAGGTGTTCCAGGCTGCGGTTGTAGGAACACGTTCATTAGGCAAAAGCCTCGGGTGGTTTCCGTCTTTTGGAATAAATCACAGCTCCCCATTCTGTTCCAGTTCAGCCTGTTCTGCTCTAACAGGCGCTTATGCTGCGCTCAGCACTGTGGCAGCCGAGACCCTGATTGCTTATCTGATTTCATACCATATAAAACACCTGAGTGCTGCACTCAAATCATCTTAATGTTCATTTTGAAACGGAGTTTGTAAGTAAAGTTTACCCTTCGTATTTGTCTACTCCAAACGCATACAAAGGGAATTAGACCTACAGACACTTTATTATTTAAAACGGTATTCAGCGGGGTAACAAGCACTCCTTTGCCTTCCTCTGGATTCCACCTGGACTAAAGAAAGACTCATTTCCTCCCAGTGCACGCAGGTAATTTCATTCCTATGCCCTTCGAATGCTTTGCAATGATTAAAGCTTCTGCAGACAGGGACGGTGAGGCACAGAAAGAGGGCTGCAGCCACAGGTCCCTGCTAAAGGAGGGAGCCCATTACTGGGAATCTTTTCCCAGTGCCCAGCACAGCGGCAGGGGGGAGGCCGGGCTCCGGCAGCGGTGGTCGGCAGAGCTGCTCTGCTCCGCTGCAGCAAACGCCTTTATGTCAGCTGAAAGGAGGGCTCTGCATGTAATAACGGGGGAGAGAGAAATCCAGGTGATTTTCTTTCTTGCTTGCTTCCAGCTTTTATGAAATAGCCAAAGCAGCAGGGTTTTTTTGGGGGGGACTCTTTTTTTCACTGGTAAGATAAAGGGAGTGACGGTAGGGACATCAAGAGATGGGCTGGTTTTCCAGACCTTTTCAGAAAGTTCAGTGGTTTCATGCATTAACAACCTGTGCCACGAGCAGGATGGTCCTGAGCCTGTAGGGTATAACCCGTGCTGGCAGGGAGGCACGGCCCTTCCCCAGCACGGTCGGGCTGCCGGCGGCACGGCCACGCAAGCTGTGCCCACGGCAGTGGCTCCAAAGCAGAGACCTGACAAAAAAAGAGGCTCCCAGAAATGCCGCCGTTTCCCCTTTTTAAGGGGCGAAGGGTTATTCAGCGGGAAGAGGCGGTGGCCGCTGCTGTGCAATGTCACCTCGTGCCGTGCGAGGTCGTGGGCACCAAGCAGGAAAATGACCTCTGTCATCTCAGCGCCTGAAGTAGGTGATGTGCAAACACGGAAACCTCTTCCCTACCCTAATGATTTCCCCGCTTTTAGAAGCCCAGCGGGGCAACAAAACGAAGCACAGACGGCAAAAAACCAGTAGGGACATGACCTCGGCGCGGGAGACCTGACATTGCCTTTGCTCGTGCTGGAGCAAATGAGAACAAACGCGAGTGAAATGGAGGAGGAGGAGACTCGAGATGACTTTTTGACCTGATAGCGTTCACTGACGAGGCTTGCCAGAGCAAAACAGGATCTGTCCTTAAAAGAGCAACTTTCCATCCTAACGCCTGCAGAAATCTCTTCGGTACCAGTTTTGCTGAACTGGTGGAGCTCACCGGTCTCCTGATCAGTTTGGGTTTGTTTGTTTGTTTGTTTTTTTTTTTTTGCACAGGGCATTGCCTCGGAAAAAAAAACAAAACACCTCGTGATGCCACGGAGTTTTTCTTGTCCCGATGCGCTGGCTCCAGCCGCCCTGCCCACGGGGGGGTAGGGGGGGAGGCAGAGCTGCCCTCCCTGTGCCTCTCCTGCGGTCGGCACAGTAAACAGCAGGGAGAGACGAACTCTTCGGGAACAAAAGATCTTCTTCGCATGCATATATTCTGAGCAGAGAAAGAGGAGGGAATGATAGATAAAAGCAAAGAACGGGGTCTTCCAAAATAGCTGCTTAGTGGAAAATCCCGCTGGTGGGAAGCGATAATGCAAAATGTGACTCTCTGCCTAAAGGAGCCCTACAAGGGTCCAGGTTTGCAAAGAGGCCAACACGTGTGTGTGTGTGTGTGTGTGTGTGTGTGAGTGTGCAGGACACAGCGGTCATTGTCTCCCTCTCCTGGCTGGTTCAGAGAAGAGGTGCTGAAGCTCCTGTTGCTCCCAAGCTTTTGTGGGAGCGGTGTCTGTAGACCCCAGCCAGAGAAGTCCTTTTAAATGCACGGTGAGAGGATGGGATCTGCTTTAAAATACGTACACCTGTATTTTAGCAGCCTCAAATCTTGCCGCTGCTCCAAGCTGGCTCAGTAAATACAAGCGGCGTCTCAGCTAACACCCAACATCTCCAGCGAGGAGGACGTGCCCAGCTCAGCTGGGTGCTCAGTGGAGGGCAGTGCCCCGGGCACCTTCCCAGGGCTGGCAGCTCCTGTCCCGGCAGCGCAGGGCTCAGGACTGTGGCAGGACACTCCGGTCTGCCCGGGAATTGCTCTGCAGTGCATGGCACAGCCCAGGCTCCAGCTCTGCCCAACCTCTCCTCTCCGCACTGGAGACCCGCAAGATGTGCTGTGCCCTCTGGCCAGGGGCTGCGGGAAAGCTCTGCCCTTTCCGGAAGGATCTTGCTGTGTAACATCAGGAATCCTCCTTAGATACTTGGACTTAAGTGACTTTTCTCCCGAGTTCCCTCCTGCAGTTGATGGAGGGGCTCTGAACGGGCCTCTGGAGGACTCGCTGCCTCCACTGACTCTTTGCATCCCTCCTGGAGTCCTGACTGCTGCCGGCTGCCAGAGTCCCCGTTGCTGCCCCACTGCCCGGTGCTGCTGCACTTGCAAAGCCGCGAGGACTGTGCGGGGGAAGAGGAGCTGTGGGGTGGAGAGGAGTCCACTTTCTGCCTGGCACCACAGGGTTGTGGGGGGCAGAGCCCTGGACTCTGCTCTTGAGAGAAAGACGATGTTTCTCATCCCTCTCTCAACTCAGTAAATGTTCACCCCCTTCCTCGCGCTCCCCACTCCCTGGGCATTGGGCAGGAGGTACCCGAAATCCCTCTGCACCAGCCTGGGGGCAGCAGGAGGGTTGTGAACAGTGCCAGGCAGAAGAGGCACCCACCTACCCCGGGAGGCAGCGCGGGCAAGTTCATCCTCACTAAGGAACGTACACTTTGTACCCGTCACCTTTGGAGCGTGGGACAGTCTTCTGTTGCATTTGCCGCGGGGCATCTGTCCCTCAGCAGGTCACAAATGCCACAGAACTGAACGGTACCAGGTTTCCCCGCTTTTTGGGTCTGACTTCCAAACGCCCTTGCTTTTTTGCCTGTTTTTTGTCACTGTCTGTGCTACCATCACTCACACAAGCCTCAGCCTTGGAGCTGGACCCTGTCACCTCGGCACTGTACCAACGCGGAGCAGACTTCCCCTCCTGTCACAGGGAGGGTACGGATGGAGCGACGGGCAAAGCGAATGAAGAAAAGAAAATGCCAAGACCCCAAAGCGCTTTGGAAACAATGAATGCGATGCTGCAGATCCCTGACAGCTCCCGGTGGGACTTTGTGTGAAACTGGTGCTGAGCTTGGCTCCAGGAGCAGCCGCATCTCCTCTCGGGAACAGACAGCCCAATGTGCTCCGGAAAGTTAACCCCCAGCTACAGCCACTGGGACTACTCCTTCCACACACCAAACACACTGCAAACCTCCCCTTTTGTTATCGGCACAGCAAGCAGAAACACTCCGCAGCAGCAAGAACACGCTCCTTGTGTTACACTGGAACAGAATAATCCCCTTTGCAGGTCTTCACTTCACTAAATCTGTGTTCAGCTAAAGCTGCTCTTGACATTAAACCCGTGCTCGAGCAGCGAGTGCCAATGCATGTCGGAGCCTCTGAGATAGATCGCGGCCCAGGAAAGTCGGCGCAGGTTTCGCGGGCGCGTCAGTGGGTTCCTGTTACTCAGATGTTTTGGTTCGGGATGATGATTATTTTTTTTTTTTTTTGGCATATTTCCCTGGGTCAGTCACACGCCTCCAGTCAGAAAGCGCCTTTA
Organism: Vanellus vanellus; assembly: GCF_965231255.1. NCBI lineage: Eukaryota > Metazoa > Chordata > Aves > Charadriiformes > Charadriidae > Vanellus > Vanellus vanellus. The sequence goes on along the minus strand of NC_138923.1, from coordinate 9,602,231 downwards.
CCCTGAAACCTAATTCTGCACGTTGCTTGCTAGAAGCCACAGCATCGCTCCGGGGGCCGCTCGCTGCTGCGTGTTCCCAGACCAAGCGCTGACACTTGCTATGCTCCCGCTCTTACCCTTCCTGGAGATCTTTTGCATTTTGACTGGTTTTGAATGCTGCCTCCCAGCTGGGATAGGGAGGGAGGCCGGGAGCCAGGACCTGGCTTCCCAACAGGGAGAAAGCTTCCCAGGGCCAAACCCCAGGACAAAGCTGGTCTGGGCACTGGGACCAGTGCTGCTGGGCTCAGCCGTGGGAGGGCAGTGGCAATGGCTACAGCCTGCACAAGGGGGAACATCAGGATTTTGAGGTGCTCTTCCCCCGTGGTCGGGATTTGCTGAGTCTGAGACACTGCGCCCCGGTTTCCCCAAGAGCATCTTCCCCTTTTTGGGGAACTGCTTGACTGTCTCGACCTCTTGGGCATCCCCCTGACCACCCGGGTCTCCCAAAGAGCCCGGCTGAGGCACCCACAGGCAACAAAGCCCAGAGGGACACTCCTCGGGCGTCCCTGTCCCTGCCTTCTTCCTTTTTGTTCACAGCTTCATCACAGCAGAGCAAAGCCAACACTTATCACTCATAACTTGAGAATTAGTTTCTTCCACTGTCAACGCAGTCTACAGCCTTCATCTATCTAATTCGCTCAGATAGTAATTAGTTTTGTATTACTTTACACAGTGATGCTAATACTGATTACAAGGACTGATAACTCCAGTAATAAATACGACCCAGGGCTGAAAATTACCTTTCTTTTATATTGGTTAAAGCTGAAGTTAGTGAAATGAGACACAAATTGGTTTATGAGATGAGGCAGCTGCCTCCTGTTACAGGCTGCGGATTTGCAGCTTAATCCTACACCAGTTTCCATGTGCCTCCCTGACAGGGGTGGGGAGAGCCCGGCCACCAAACTGGGCACTGGGAAGCCCCCCATGGGTGGAGGGGAGCCAGCACGGCCGGGCTGGGTGCTGAGGGGGGGTGGGGGGGGTGGGGCACAGGCAGCTTTGGGGAGGGCAGCGCACATCGCTGGCAGCTCCCCCCCTTCCCCTGAAAACAGCCCCAAGAGGGACCCGACGTGCTTTTAGGAAAATCAATAGCAAAATTGTTGGTATGTTGGTTTTTTTTGTTTTTTTTTTTTTTTTTGTTTGTTTTTTTTTTTTTTTCCTTGCAGAAGCCCTGGATGTTTAATAACTGCCTGCTCCAGGAAAGTATTTCTTTCCGCGTGGTTCCAGTGATTACGGGGTACGGGGATGTCAGAGCGGCGGCTGCCCCGCTCTGCGCCTGCGAAACTTTGAGGAACACAAAGAGGTTTTTACTGGTACTATCCCAGCAGCTCACCAGCAAGCACGAGGACCAAAGGACAGGTTGGACAGACAGACAGAGAAGCAGATGGCATCCTAGACCCCCTCTGCCCATACCTCTGGCTTCACTACAGCAGCCCAAACCCTCTGCCCTTCTGGCAGCGCTATCTTTCTGCACGTGACAAGCAGATCCTTAGAGAGCGTAAGTTGGCTCTGCTCCTTCACGGCCACCAGGAGAGCCGCCCTGCGTCTCACCGAGAAGAAGACAAGGAGAGAAAGCCCCGCGCTTTGCCAGGGAACCCTCTGCCCGCACAGCCATGGCGAGGGTGCTGCACCCCAAGGTGCCCAGAGCAGCAGCTCTGCCCTCCCTCCCCAGCCCAGCACCCCCCCTCCGCCACCGCACCCTGCACCCAGCCCGTTCGACTCAGCCGAAAATATTTGTCATTTCAGGTTTTGACCTATGGAGAGCCAAGGCAAAGGGGCAAGACAAACTGGGAGCCCTTTGGCAGCTAGAAGAAATCCCAGAGCCTCGTGCAGGTCTCACCCTGGGCCAGGGCTCCCGCTGATCCCCCCCCCCCCAAGCCCTGCCTGCCCGGGGCATGCGGGGGATGGAGGGGCAGGCGGGGGCTTCTGCAAAGGACTGGGGTGTTGGGGAGCACGTGGGGGCAGGTGTCCCCTTGTTCCTCACCCACCTTAGGCAGATCTCAAAGTCCCTACCGAACCTGGGGGTGCAGGTGCATCCTTCCTCCCACCCGGGGGGGGGACCATCAGAGGATGCTGCAGTACCAGTACCCTGAAGGCAACTCCCTCCCCTCCACGAGGAGAGCTTTCCCAGCACCCAGCTGGAAGGACAGCCATGTGCTCACCCCCTCCAGCCCCATTTAACAACCGTCCCTCTCCCCACTTCCTTTCTTGTGCGCTGGCCTGCCAGTGTCACTGCAGGGAGGGAGAGGAGGGGACAGCAGTAGCATCTGCATCATCAGGGAAAGCTGCCTAAATCAGCAACCTCTCTTCCTCGAACCTCCATCCCTCCTCCCCCCGGCATGGGATCTCTGTAGGAGATGGAAGAGACTCCACGCGTGTGATGGAGATGTGAACCCGGCACCGAATTAAACGTGGAAGACGCTGAGCTGGGCGGTGCCAGGGCTGAAAGGCGTATTTGGGGATTGCATCTGGCAGCTGTGCTACAGAAATGAGATGCTCAAACTCTGAAAGGGTTCTGCAGTGCCAAGCGAGCCAGCAGGCACGCCGGCGGGAGAGCTCTGCGCGGGGCCTGGCGGGACTCAGGTACCTGCAGGCAGCAGAGCCCCGGTAGCCACTGCAACCCAGAAACCAGCCCCAGCCCAGCCCAAAGCAGCTCAGGGCTTTCGCAGGGGCTTCCCACCTCCCGCCAGTGGGCAGGGACGGAACTCAGCCAAAGTCAGCTCTCGGCGCTCAGCCCCACGGTTCGCAGCAGATTTGATCCCCCATCCCCACCCTGACTTAAAGTTGGCTGAAAAGTTGGAGTGCTGCATTCACCAAAAAAAAAAAAAAAAAAAAAAAAAAAAAAAAAAAGCAAGCAAGAAAAGGACAAAGTAGCCAGGCACAGCAGCGTCCTTGGCACAAGAGGTGGTAACTCAGTGTCCTTGAAAGACACCAGAAATGCAGAGAGATGGGGGCTGCCAAGGCTGAAAAGGGATGCTGAGAGCCCCTGGGGAGGGGGCCACCACCCAGGCCCCCCGGCTGCGGGCGCACTCCCTGGGGCTGGGCAGGATGGCAGGCCGGAGGGGCAAAGGGGCAGCCCCACCAGACCGCTTGGCCAGGATGCTGCCATGGCTGTACCCTTGGCCGGGTGCGTAGCGTGAAGCCCCTTTTTGCTGATTCCCGAGCAAAGCTGGCGGTCGCTGGCTGCTTTGTCCAGCGCGGCGCATGCGCGCTCCCCGTGCATCCTCTCGCACACAATGGGCTGCTCCTGGGCACTCACTTGCAGCTCTGGTTCCTTCCCACCCCTCCTCATCCACACGGCTCTTGGATTTCTTTTCTCCCCCCCCCCCCCCCCCAAATTACTGCCTCCTCATCCCTTCTCTGGAGGGCTCCATGCAATTAAGGCAGCTCTTACTTTAGCCATTTCTTCCTGGGGGCAGCAGAAATACTCTGAGGGTGCAAAGCCCAAAGGCTGCAGCTACTGAAACTTCAGCAATAGAGCAGTGACAGGAGAGCGCATTGTCAGCAGGAGAAAGGAAAAAAATAATCTACATAAAGCATCCAGGATGAGAGCCCAGCTGCTAATTGCTCCTACACTAAGAAGCCTCCATTCCCCTCCTATTTATAGCTTCTTTTTCTTTCTTCTTTTGCTTCCAGGCAGCATCACAATTAACCCCACCATCTAGAGCATCCTCTTGCAATTACTTTTCTTCCTTTCCTCCACGACTGGAGAAAAAAAAAAAATCACCCCCAAAGACCACCTCCCTGCCTGCCTCTCCCCAATTAGCTTAAGTCAAATGGAGTTTTATTTCCACTTGCAAGAGATGGCTTTTGTGTGCCTCCTTCCCTGCTCCCTCCTCCCACCCCGAGCCCCACTACTCACTCAGTCCAGGGGCTGGGACAGTAAATGCAAGCATTAAAATCCAGTTAAAAAAATATTTATATATATATATAAATAAATAAATGGCAGAGGGGGGAGAGGGAGATAAATAAGATGCTCCTCTCTCCCACAAGCCTGTCACAGATGGAAACATCAAGGGACGTTTAAATGTCACCGAAAATCAGCCAAGCTACCCCCACACGAGGAGCTGGTGTGGAGGGGGTGGTGGTGTGTGTGTGTGTGTGGGGGGGGGGGGGGTGACGAGGAGGGACCGCCACCGTACACTCCCGTCTCGTCCCTGCGGGGACCCGGGACAGACAGCCCTGAACTTCGCCGAGCCCTGCAGTGGCGACGGGGGTCCCGCTGCCCCCCCAGCCCCGCACGGCAACTTTCCCCGCAAGCGGGGCGGGCAGGTACCCCCCTCCCCCCCCCAAACCACCCGGGGGGGGGGGGGCACGCCGGGGCAGCCCCCTTCTCTCCTCGGCTCTGGTGTCCGGTCCCCTGAAGCCCCCCCAACCTGCTCCCCAGCATCCTCCGCTCCCCCCCCCCCTTTCCCCCCTGCCCTTCCCCGGCCCGGAGGGTCCTTTGCACCGCGGGCTGAGCATCCCTCTTCGCGGGGGGAGGGGGGATGCTCGGGGAGGGGGGCACGAAGGTGCCTCTTCCTATTCCAGTTTGCTTTTGTGCTCTCGAGGTTTAATAGAAAATGGCGTTGGGGAGAAAGGGAGAGAAAGGGGGTGGGGGGGGGGTTGGTGGGGGGGGTGTGTGTGTGTGGGAAAAAGCAAGAGAGAAACCTACTTGAGTGAGTTCTGTGCCCATGAGGATGAGGAAGCAGAGGGTCAGGAGCTTGCTTGCCGGTTGCATGTCTCGCACCCCGTCCTAGGCACCTTGCATACAGATCTCCTCCCGGGCGAGCCTCCCCGTGCCGGTCCCCGAGCGCCTCGCTGCCTCCTCAGTCCTTTAGTCTTATTAGGATTTTAATTTAAGGGGAAAAAAAAAAAAAAAAAGACAACAACAACAAAAAAAGACAACAAAATGCAATTAAAAAAAAAAAAATCAGAATGATTTTCCCGGCGGCTCTCAGCACCCCCAGGAAGCAATGCAAGAAATCTGCTTAGCAGAGCCTTCACTTTGCATATTTATTGGGATCCCAGTTTCTCTCCTCTGCTCTCGGTGCTGGCTCTCCGGCAATATTTTTTTTTTTTTTTAATTTTTTTTTCTTAATGGCTCCCCCGATCGAAAGGCGTTTGCGAGGAGAAATTCACCGGAGCACGAAATGATTATCTCTGCTATTGCCAAAAGTTTGCCTTGAAAAAGGAGGGGGGGGGGGGGGGGGGGGGGGAGGGGGTGATGGGGAGAGGACAGGGATTAAAAAAAAAAAAAAAAAAAGGAAAGGAAAGGAATTGGTAGGGCTGGCTACTAGCAGGGGATGGCTGTGGAACAGGATGTGACATCAACTAAGGCGGGGGAAATTTAACTAAACACGGCAAAGGGAGAGGGGGAAAGGCGGCCTCGGCAGCGGCGGTGCAGGGGGAGCGCGGCCGGGCGGGGGAATGCTGCGGGGGGAGCAGGGCTGGGGCTCGGGGGGGGGGGGTAACCCCCTCCCTCCTTCCCTCCCTGCCACCCGGCAGCTTTAGGACCTGCTCAGGTGCCCCCTTCTCTCCGGGGGTGCCTCGGGGGGGTGTGTGTGGGGGGGGTGCAGAGGGATCTCATCCCCCCCCCCCCCCCCTTTCCAAGCACCAATCCCCAAGCAAAGATGCCTTCCCAAACTGAGCCCTCCAGAAGCAACATCCACTGTGAGGCTCAGATCCAAATTAATTTAAGGCAGTAGGAGCACGGTGACCACCCTCTTGCCCTGCAGGGCATCCTCCCGGGCATCCGCTCCCAGCACCCTGCCAGGGTCCTGCTGGTGCACCCGGGCAGGGGGGGGCTGCAGGCAGTGCCCTTCCCCTCCCCAAGGCCCCTGGGGACTGCTTACCCCTCATTTCTCTCACACACACTCCTTGAATGCTTTCCTAATCACACTTTTCCCAGGACCTCATAAATACTATTAAGTCTCTCAGTATCTGGCAGTGCAGGTGAACAGCATCATCCCCCCTTTCCAGAGGTTAGAAACGTAATGCAGATCTCGTTCTCTTAATGGTTATTGAATGCTTTAATAGAAATCACTTGCCACAGGCCTGCAATTAGCAGAGGACCTGCAAGAGGATTTTCCCCCTTGATTGCTCACTGCAAAGGGTTCTTTCTTCTGGAGTCCTCTGGTACTGGTTATTACTGGAGCAGGAGATGGGTCCCCTGCAGTGATGAGCTGACACAGGGCCTTTTCCAAGTCCCGGGATGGCAGAGCCCGGCGTTCAGCAGAAAGTGGGAAGTTTGCAGCACGGTGATCCCAGGCTGGGGCTCAGCGGGGACAAAGCGCCGAGAACAAACTGGAAGAAGACTTCTGTGTGTTGCCATCAGCAAATGTCCTAGGGAAGGTTGCCCCGGACCTTCTAAGAGCGGGTGTCAGCAGCACCCTGCAGCTTCAGGCAGCTCTTCTCTAGGAAGGTAATAAACACATCAGTGTAAAGAAAGCTTAGAGAAAGGCAGTCTAGAGAGCAGCCGTGGGAAAGCTGGAGTGGCTGACTACCCTACATAGATCCGTCTTTAATATACTTCCCTCAGCACCTCCCTTTAAGGTCAATGCTTTATAGCCCATAAAAGCTGAGGACCTTTAAAAAGCATTAAGCTCCCCTTGACTTTATCAAGAGCAGCGCAATGAGGCCAAAAGCATCAGTGTTACGATGGGGTTTGAACACATGCTGCTCTGGCGCCTTAGAAGTTTTGGTTTGTTTTTTTTTTTTTTTTTTTTACCACGGCCATCACCTTCCCTCTGGCAGTGCTCTCAGTGGGATGCGCTGCCGGTGAACTGGTTCTCACCAAAAATCAGGGGAGGGGAAGGAAAGGGAACTAGCGAGCTACACATGGCTGTATTTCTCTGCTGGGTGCACTGTTTGAAGTGCCTTCAAAAGCCACCTGAGCAGCGTCCTGTTAACCCTGTGACACAAGGCGGCACGTTGTTGATGCAGCTCAGGATGCACCGTGTGCACTCAGGTACAGCTGGAGCTCACGGGGCTTAAAATAGATTCGAGACTCACAATGAGAGTTTCTTCTGTAGAAAAAATTTCAATCATGAGATCAGCTTCGCCTTAAGTTGCTGGGACCATGGAGGGTGACATCAGTTTGGGTGTCTTAGACCTCAGAACAGAAGAATCCCCCTTGTTTTCCGCAGCGGTACCAGATGAGGCTCTGAAACAGCACCTTTTCCAAGGAAGCAACAGCACGTCCCCAAAGGGGAATCTCTTTTCTCCCCCTCCTTTGTTTTTATACACATCTCGCTTCATTGACCTTCATGGTGATAGTCACGGCTTGCACCTGGGTAAATGACGAAAGCATCAGCTCTGCAATTTGTTTTAATTTATTCCTCTTTTGAAGTCTTTCTCGGTTAATATCAAGAACCTTGTTACTGAACTTGAGCTCCAGGCTCCAGAGTGTGAGCCCCTGTAAGGTCCTTGCTCCAGCAAAGAGCCCTGTCCCATGGAGCTGCACTCCCAGGACGTAAATCACAGAAACCGAGAAATAAAAGAAAAAATTTGCCCAGTGTGACACAGCAGAGGAGCTCGGAAACACAACCCAGATCTTTTGATTCCCGCGGTGTCTTACCCAGACTTTGAAAAATACCTCCAGAACTTTGGAAAGGGTTCAAGGTCTGGAGAACCTGCCTGTGGAGCGGGACTAAAGATGCTCCAGCTCTTTCACCAGCAAAAGGGAGGCTGCCTGGGGGAAGGTTTCTGTACATGAAGGCTCTTTTATCTGATAAAGTCAAAGCAAGAGTTCACGGTTTGGAGTAGAAATAGGACCTGTTTTTTCCTCAGGGGAGGATAATCAGACTGTGAAATAACTCAGCTGAAGGCACGGTGCCTTCTCCATTGCTTGACATAGTTAAATCAGAGCCAAGAGCCTTTCCGAAAGACGCATCCCGGCCCCTCCAGAAATCACAGGCACGGTGCCTTCAATGAAACCCCGCTGTGTGACGCAGGAGAGGAGATCAAAACCGCTCCTGGTTCCGCTTCTTGATTTATAAGATGCAATTTAGGCTGGCACCCTGCTCTCTACACCACGCTGCCCTCCAGAGCAGCCCACTGCCGGGATGCAAACTTGCTGGGATGCATCCCGATGCAAAAGCACCGCATGGGCAGGGGACGGTAGGGGATGGCGGAGGATGGCGGGGGGCATCAGGCAGCCCCTTCCTCTGCACCAGGAACCGGAGGGATCTGTAGAGCCCCAGCGTGGGCAGCTGGGAGGACCGAGCTGGTGCTGCCGTGCATTGCTGGGGAGGGACACAGGCACGTGGTTCCCTCTTTGGGTCTCGACGTAGGATGCTGAAGCTCCCCTGGCAGCCAGCGAGCCCCTGCCTGACCCTGCCTCCCTCTGCGGGGGTTTCGTCTGGTTTGGTCCTTTCACAGTGGACCTCACAGAGCCCCGTCCGCTGCTTTCCCTGCGCAGGGCCAGACGGTGGCCCTTAATTCACACGGCCTAGTTCTCTCTGCCCTTTACAAGGATCTAGATGTAGAGAACAAGACTCTCTATTTTCCCCTCAAAAAGCAGGCTGCTGGTCTCCCTCGCCGGGAGCTTTCCGGGCTCTGCAATCGCTACTCACCCCCCACCTCTGAAAACCTCTAGTGGAGCCAAGTGCCTCTTGCTCGCTGGGGTCCTGCTCTCTTCCTCTCTGCTGAGATGAAGGCTATTCCAGACACGGTGAAAATAGCTTTGTTACCTACGGAAAGGCACATTTCAGACTCAATCTTTTCAAAAGACCTGTTTTCACACTCATTTGTCCTGCTTTTTGTATAAATTCCGTGAAAAAGGCTTCCTGTCTTTTTTTGTGCCCTTTCCCCTGAAATTTCGGTGTCAGGTGTACCAGGGCAAACCTTTACTGAAGATGGGGACGTTGAGATGCTCCTTAAGCCCGGCCTTGCTCTTTGCTGCTCCCTGCACGGGCGCCTCCTGCAGAAAACCACGGGAAAGCGAATTTCTTCCCTAGAAGTGGGTTCCCTGCCTGGTTCCCCCCCACACAGCGTATGAACATACTGGTACTGCCCAATTTTTCTTCACTGGGATGTCAAGGGCTGCCCCACACCGGGGAGGGACTCTCCCAGGGCCCCCAGCCTGGGGTGCTTGAGCTGATTCACAGGAGCCAGGGTGGCTGTCAGGAAAACCTGAGAGGTGAAAGTCAGCTCTGGCAGCACTCAGAGGACAAAAGAAGGCCAACTCAATGCAACAGGAGAGATCTTCCACTTGGAAAAATTTGGACAAAGAAGTAGGGGGCTTTCAGCAGCCCCAGGCTGGATATGATGACACCAACAGTCCTTCAGCCCTTGTATTTAGCCTCATCCCCTGCTTGTGACAGCAAGGAGGGATGGAGAGCAACGTGAGACTCCGGGAGCAACCGTGAATAATTTCCACATTCAATGTCCTCACCGGTGTGAAACAGGCAACCAAATTCATGGGACAGGTTTTGCAGCAGCTCCAAGGGAGACACAACCGTTTTCGAACATGAACCCCAAGGAGACTACTTCATGGACCCATTTAGGGATATACATTTGTAAAACCTTCCCGTCTCCTCCCTTCTTCACCACTCTCATACAATCAGTGAGCCCAGATGGATCTTGTCCCCTCCCGGGGACGCTGGCTCAGCTCGCATTTTGCCGGTGGTCCTTCAAGGGCTGCCCGGTGGAAAATTGATTTTCCAACTAGACCCAAAGTATCGATCCCTTTGTCAGAAAAAAGCCAGGGGGAGAGATGCCAGGAACGAGCATCGCTGTCATGGGGCTTCAGAGTGTGTGACGGGAGGACTCGCTGCAGGGACCCCTCTGGGAGCACTCATTCAGCACGCGGTGATGGGTTAGCAGCATCTGATACTCAAGGAGCGGGCAATCTATCCTCAGAGGAAATCATACCCGTGTGATCCTCCTGAACAGCCCATTTCAGACAGACAGCCTCAATGATGAACGCAGGACGTTTTCTTCTAGCAGTCTGGAGGCCACCGTGGCTGCCCGTGCAATAGATTTTCCTCTTATCTTCTCTTAGAAATTGCCTCTGGATCCCAGCTGCAGGCACTGGGGGTGAATTTCTCCATTGGTGGTTTTTAATGGCATCAAGCCGAAAGAAGGCAAAACCTGGTGTTTCTTAGAAAATCGACCCACTCTAGTAGATGATGCTAATATGGACAGTAGGGGTGGAGACACCTGAACAAAGATGTACATCCAGCCTGCCCGTGGTCACTTTGTGTCCTTTTCCTTCCCTTACAAAGTGGAAATGCTTTTGGAAAATACCCCAGTTTTGTTGCAAGTTTATGCAGCATGTAGTCCAAAGTGGCTCTGGGCCACTATCAGGCAGTGCTGGGGTCCAACGAGTAAATCTAAATTAAGGCACTTCCTCCTGTTTCATTCCCAACTTCTGTAGCATCCCTGGCGAGGGTGCGGGCTCGGCTCTGCTCCCTCTCCGGGGGGAAAGGCGCCACAGAGCCGTACGTGCTGCTTTAAGGCAGGGCTCCATGTACCTCGGGCAGAGCATCACCATAACGTGATGCGGCAGTTGCTAAGGTAACAGCACCAACATATTTTTTTCATGAATAGCAAAGCAAATTGTCATGGAACAGTAAAACCCACATACGTTGCCAGGATATATGGTTCTGTTGCCCCAGGGTTACATGTATTTACAGGCTGTTGATTCTTTTTTTTTTCCCCATCTTGAAAAACGATTCTACATGTGCCCACATACTGTTTATGTCCAGAAACATCTTGTTTGCAGCTACCGTTGTCCACTCACGACAGAGACGCCAAGCTGACGCAGCGTGTTTGGCCAATGCACACGAGGGGACTTCATCCGGATCTTCCAAACTGCCCCCGCGCCTGAGCCTGCTCTTCGCTTTGCTCTTTCACTGCCCCACCTGAACACATCTTCAACAGCTGACCCCCCTAATGCCTCCCCATTCGTGTTGGTGGGTTTTACATTTGGTCCCAAAGTACGAAGGGCTGAGGAACACCAGTGAGCAGTGGCCGTTTCCCTGTTCCTGGCTCTCGGCACCGGCGCCAAGCACGTGGCTCCTCGCAGAGCTGTCTGCGCTGGGCTGTCTCTCCGCTCTTGGGGGATGGCTTCCAGCCCACAGCATCTTCCTGCCACAGCCTCTGCCAGCTCTGCCCCTCCTGGGACGTCCCCTCCTCACCTTTGTCACCCGCAGGAGAGGCTCTATGGACATAGAGAATGCACTGGTCATGAGGTTGGCATGGAAGAGGCATGGGTTAGCCAAGTCGGAAAGGTGACAACACCCCCAGGTCCCACACAGACTGGGTGGGAAGGACCACGAGGCAGGAGTAGAGCTCTCCCCGCTCCAGCTGGAAGCGGGAGCTGGAGAAGGTTATGTTTTTTCCTCGGCGCTGAGCACGGGCAGAGGTAATGCTCAGGGCGAGGGACTCGGTCGCAGCGTCAGCAGCGGGCGGTGGGGAGCAGAGCTGTGGGGGTCAGCAGCAGCCTCTGCCCAGGGGGGACACGATGCTTCGGGAAATGCCTTCCCATAGGCACTGCGGCCACAGTCTGCTCACGTCTTCGCTGCAGAATGGATGTCCACACGGACACCGGAAAAGCTGCCTCAGTATCTGCCCATACCCTGAAGTGCTGTAAACAACCTAGGGCCAATTTCAGCTCATTTCAGGCAACTTTCACAGATTTATCTCCTTTTCTGAGGACCCGATCTCTCGGGCAGTTGGTTTGGGGCCAGGCAAGGCCACTTCCCACGCATTTTCACCTGCTGTCTCAGTACTGGGAATTCAGAAAGCTCCCAAAGGACAGAGGAATGAAAAGAAGATGCATCACGTGTGCATCTGAACACATGGCATGCTTTTTTATTTTTTCTGCTAAGAAAACATCTCTCATTCTTCGCAGCTCTTCACCTTCCTGCTCAGAAGTGGGTTGAGGAGCAGACACCACCAGACTTCATTTCATCCACTAATGCTTCAGGGAGACCGAGTGGGAACAGGTCAGAAACCAGCAGCATGTGTGAGGAATGGTAAGAACCAGCCTTTTCCATCCGAGAGAAGAAATGATATAGCAGCTGAAGGAACGGGGAGGTGCAGAAGACAAATAGTGGGAAGGGAACTGGAAAAGGCAGACCTAATGGAAACAGAAAAACCGAACCCTACCCAGGTTAAATTTTTTAGAATGTTTGCAGCTCATCTCTTTGTTTGCTGCACTGAATCGGCACATGGCTGGCAGCGGTGAAGAGGACGGGGCGATGGATGGAGGTGGGAGACAGCAGCCCCAGTGGCATCCAGTCCCGGCAGCATCCAGCCCCGGCAGCATCCAGCCCCGGCAGCATCCCACCTTGCCACCACAGCCAGCTGCGCGCCTCCGGTTTCTGCGAGATGCCGATCCTTTCCCCGTTGTCACATGAAGTCTCAGACGACCCCAAGGCGAAGTCTGCTCTGCCAACTGCAGTGCCCCAGGCAGGAATAGATTTGTTACAGTCTTCTCCCTATAATTCATCTTGAGTTCCCTTTTCCCAGTGCAAACAACATGCAGGTATTTTGCCTTTGTGTCCTAGCGACTTCCCAGAGTCTTTACAGGTGTATCCAAAATTTCCAGATGGTTGCACAGCTAGTTCCATTAGCAGCATTGTGGTTTCCTTTGCTTTCTGGTACGGTTGTATTTTTTCCCTCATCAAATGCTTCAGTCCAAGCCTCACAGTTGGAAATTTTGTTTTGCTGCTTTTAAAGAGTAGAACAGTGCCTTTCCTGGCCTCCTCATTACCCAAATAATTCAAGGACCTGAGCAAGAGAGATAAAACCCCATGCCAGGCAAACCTGGAGCAGGAGGGCAGAATTTTCTGAAGCAGCCGGTCACAGCTCCTGTGCAAACATTGCCTTCCTTCCCGGCACTTTAAAGTGGTTTTTGCATTTGATGTATTCTCTCCGAAAGAAAACAAAATCCACATTAGCAGGTTTTAAAGGGTCTGCAAGCTTCCCAGCAGCCTTAAACGCACACGAGGATTAATGCTGCGTGATAACACACTCTGCTACCCAAGGCAGGCAAAACCTCCGGCATATTCCCGCTGTTGGTGACACCTGGAGGGAATCCACACTTTATACCCCGTTTTCGTATCAATAAATGGGGTCACGGAGGATAACAACTAACATCAGAGACCCAACGAGCCCGAGTCACGCAGGGAAGATTGCCTGGTGCAGTTTAGCAGCCTGATCTCTTTTAAAATAGCACTAAATTGTGCATCCTTGCTTGCGAAGGCGCTTGCTTGGGAAAGATTTCAGCAGGCAAAGAATAGCTGGGAAAGGTGAGAGTCAAGTCATTTTGCAGAGTTTACCTCTTTCTTTTTATTTGTGGTACACGGATAACAGGCTCTCTGACTGGTTTAGGAGGCTTTGGTGTGCTCTCCACAAGTTTCCATGGCATTTCTGGAGGGCAGCTACTAGATGGAACGCAGTATGTGCCACCCTTGGGGGTTCTGCCCTCTCAGACGTTTTGCAACTACTGGAAAGATGCACAAAGCCTCGTACAAATAAAATAAAATAAAATAAAATAAGAATAAAAATGAAAAAAAAAATTAAAAGAAAAACAACACATTCCTGAATTTCCAGAAGTCATATTGGCTCATAGGGAGGGAAGTGCAGACAACAGCTTACGTTGCTAAAAAACCCCCAAGTTTGCACTGTTTTGGGTTCAGCATTTTAGCCAACTGCTAAGAACTTTAGAGTAAATCTCAGCATTTCCCGGGGCCCAGATTGCATATTGGACCATATACCCTGAAATGTTTTTATTTAATTTGAGTCCACATTATGCTGCCTACATATGGTGACACACACATTTCATTTTATGTAGCAGATGCTGCTTTGCTATTGAGAATGTAATATACTGAGTACATTATAGTATCATTTGGTCTAGGGTAACTGCAGTGTTTTTTAACTCTGATTAGCCTTAATTTTAAACCTGATTTCGTAAGGAAATGAAGCCTATGACATGCCGCTCTGTGTGCATGCTGGTGCATGCTGTGCATCCATTCCCTTGTCCATCATTCTCCTGTTTCTTTAGAGCTGGGGGCCAATTTCAACGCAGCCGGGGAAAACCCAGTCTGCTTCCCCTCGTACTGCATAAAATGGCTTCACGTGGGAGATGAAGTTCGCAATACAGGTTCACGAGTCCTGGGAAGCCGAGCTGACATAGCGCTTTCCCCTAAACCGTAAGCACTCCTGAAAATTAGGGAGATAAGGGTCATAAGGCCGTTCTCCAGCAGCACCTGGGCAGAGGTGTCAGTCAGGCTGAGTTGTGCCTCTCTGCATAAGGACAACAGCCCATCTCTGTTTGAATTAGGAGCTGATTAAAGTCTACAAGTGATTTCAGCTTTGCTGACCTCCCTGCTAGCTCACCCTGTGGTCCCCCAGTCTCCGCAGAGACCGGTTTCCCGTTCCAGCAGCAGTGGTGCCGCATCGGGGCAGTGCCGGCATCACGGGGCTGATGTTCGGCCACGGCTCCGGCTCCGTCCCGCTGATCGCGTCCAGCCCGCCCGCTCTCGTTTTCAGGCGATTCCCGCAGAATCCGCTGAGCTCTTGTCGGGGGCAGCGGGGCGCAGCTGTGACTGAACCCAATTGCACTGGGAAAGCCAGGCGGTGTTTTTTTTCTGCAGCTGATTTTGATGGCGCTCTGCGCTTCTCTGACACTTCTCAGCGAAATATCATGAGAGAATAAACAGCAGAATAACCAGGCGCCCACGCCTGCCGGTCAGCTGGCACAAACAAGAGCTTGGTCCTTCTTTAGGAGACCAGACACGGTGGGATCTTCCCTCCACGGGTCTCCAGGGCTTGGACCAAAGGGTTTGGGCACCAGGCTTGTGTGCCGTGGGGAGCGGGTACCCGGGAGGACGAGCTGGCGGCATCCCCGCGCTCACCTTGTGGGGACCCCCCCTGCCCCGACGCCGGGCTGACGGCACACCAGCCGCCCCATGGGCTGTGCCCGCCGCGGCGGAGACGATGCCGGGGCTGATGCACGGCACAGGCAGAACCCCTGGCTCCGCACAGCCCCGAATTCATGAACTCTGCCATGATACAGTACAGACCAGGCCAAGAAGGGCCATAAACAGCACTTAGTGATGCATAATATATGAAAATGCCTCATGCTGAGCTTTTAGATACAGAAAGATTTTTTTTTCTCTCTCTTAATACAACTACAACATTCTCCTGCAGCCATGGAAGCACCATCATAAATATTTAAGAGGAGGTTTAAAAGACCCAGTCTGTGCAGATTGCATATTTATGGCCACCAAACCCCTGACCTTTAGGTTTAGGGTACGGCATACATAAAACAGCCTTCTTAAACTGTACACCACGGGTCAGCCTGGGGATCAAATCTGAACTGAAATCTCTTTCCGAGCATTTAACGTTTTTAAATTTCCTCGTGGTAAACAAACAGAGTGCAATAAATAGGGATTTCGGCTGGGGGGAGAGGAGGGGTGCGCAAAGGTGCGCAGGTCTCGTGGGGCTGCGCGGGGCCGGGGCTCTCCTCCCCTCGCCTGGGGAACAGCCCAAATTCCCCACGGGCCTCAGTTTTCCAGCATCTAAAGCGCAGCGAACAATAGCACTGGGGTGACCGAACAAAAGTTAGCCAAGGTGTTAAAAGCAGAGAAAAATGCAGTATCAGAAATAATGGGAATCGCTCGTGTTTTTGGAGACTTTCCTGCAGCCCGCTCTGCCGCCCTGGATTCGTCCCGCTGCGGCGCTGGATCCCCAGTAACATACAGCCGGGTGTGCTCCGCCAAATCAGGGCCTCAGCGCCTTCATTCAGGTTTTTCCAGCAGACCCGCTGCAGCTCAATACTTCAATCAGAGCCAATCAGAGATTTTCAAAACCGCCGTGCTTCCCAGCTGGCACATATTTTATTTTTTTTTTTTCTTTTATTCCTTTTCTTGAGAATTATGACTCACGCTCAGTGTTTTCAAGTTTAAGCCCCACATTCCCTCTGCTCGCTCAGCTCATCAACCCAGCGCTTTCCTCCCCCAAATCCCCTGCCTGAGACGGAGCTGAACCCATCCCGGAGCAGGATGGAAAGGGGGACCCCACTGCAGGCGCTGCCCTGCGTCCCGAGAACCTCCTGCCCGCAGGCCGGTGCCCGCGCTGGGCAGACGATGCTGGGGCTGGGGAGAGACAGGCAGGAGCTGCGGGGAGCCAGGATTGGACCCCACGCGGGATGCAGCGTGGAGGCGCAGCAGAGGGAATGCACAGCATCCATGTGCTCGGGGGTTTTTGGGGTTTTTTTTTTTGGAGTAAGGCAGGAGCCTCTCAAGAGCTCAAAGGCCCTTTAGATCTATTTGTAGCTGGGAGTTTGAAACGCTCCTCTGATGTATTTGCATATTTAAAAATAAAAGAGAGGCGAGAAGATAAAAGGGAAGCATTTGTGCATGGCAAGCACTGACCCGCAGAACCCAGCGCTCACAGGGACCGCAGAAAGGCGGCACCTGGTGAAATCCCAGTCAGGCTCCTGGAAAAAGCAAAACCGATGAACTTTTTACTCCATTTTTTTGCTTGGTTTTCGCCTTCTCCTGCCCTTTTCTTTTTCCTGTTTTTTTTTTTTTTGTTGTTCTTCCCTCCCCCCCCCCCCCCCCAGGAGAAGCCCCCCTCACCCGCCGGAGCACGCGGCAGGTTGCGGTGCCTGGCGCACGGGCAGGGCTGCGCTGCGGGGCCGAGCGCTCGGGTTGCTGGCGGTTCCTGCTCTAGCTGGACCGTGAGTGCCGGAGCCCGTGCGTTAAATACCCCAAGCCCAGCGTGGGTGAACGAGGAGCAAGGCTCGAGTGCCGTTGAAAGCTGAGCGGGGTTGGTGACAAGTGCCGGCGGCTCCGCCGGGACAGTCCCATTTTGAACTCGTTTGCAGCGCGATGCCAGATGAGCACCACTCAGACGCCACTTACAGTCCTGCGGGCAGAGGTACCGCGGGGGATGTTTGCAGCTGAGTTTTTGTGCGTGTTGCCGTGTTTCCAAGGGCAATTTTCCTATCTAGCCAGTGGCTGGTGATAATCAACGGGGCAAATGTGCTTTTACTGCTTTCCTGATGATAGGCTGTCCATGATTGGCATCCACTCCCGCAAAGCGTTCTTATTCCACTGCCATAGCGCTGGATTAATCAACGGCTCAATGTCCAGCTGGAGACCAGTGACAAGTGGTCTCCCTCAGGGGTCCGTATTGGGACCAGTACTGTTTCATATCTTCATCAATGACATAGACAGCGGGATCGAGTGCACCCTCAGCGAGTCTGCAAATGACACCAAGCTGAGAGGTGTGCCTGAGGGACGGGATCCCATCCGGAGGGACCTGGACAGGCTCAAGAAGTGGGCCCGGGTGAACCTTATGAGGTTCAACAAGGCCAAGTTCAGGGTTCTGCACCTGGGTCGGGGCCATCCCTGGTATCAGTACAAGTTGGGGGGTGAAGGGATGGAGAGCAGCTCTGCTGAGAAGGAGTTGGGGGTGTTGGTGGGTGAAAAGCTGGACATGAGCCATCAATGCACACTCACAGCCCAGAAAGCCCCCCACATCCCGGGCTGCATCCCCCACAGCGTGGCCAGCAGGGCTGGGGGGGGGGGATTGTGCCCCTCTGCTGTGCTCTGGGGAGACCCCCCTGCAGTGCTGCCTCCAGGTTTGGGGCCACCAACAGCAGAAGGCCACGGAGCTGTTGGAGTGGGGCCAGAGGAGGCCACAAAGATGCTGGGAGGGCTGGAGCCCCTCTGCTGGAAGTACAGGCTGGGAGAGGTGGGGGGGTCAGCCTGGAGAGGAGAAGGCTCCGGGGAAGAAATTTTTCACTCTGAGGGTGGTGAGCCCCTGGCCCAGGTTGCCTGGAGAGGTGGGAGATGCCCCATCCCCGGAAACATTCCAGGTCAGGTTGGACGGGGCTCTGAGCACCCGATCTAGTGGAAGATGTCCCTGCTCGTGGCAGGGGGTGGCACTAGATGGCCTTTAAAGGTCCCTTCCAACCCAAACTATTCTATGATTCTACGATTAATTGTGCTACTAACAACTGTCTACCAGGGGTATGTCACAGATTATCCATGGGAACTGGACATCATTTTTGTGACATTCCCAGATTTGTTAGCTGGAATTGATCCTGCTGCTACATTAGCTGGAAAATAAACAAAGCCACAGCCAAGCTGGCTGCGTGCCTCTTGCTAGGAACCTGCTGGAAAAGACGGAAGATCCAATATTGCAATTAATAGGTCCACAGGGGTGTTTTGAGAAGTGCTTCAATGCCTTCACTTTGCTCTGACACTTCGCAAAGCCTTCAGTGCCTCTTTTCAGACTGAGCCAAAAGCTGTTACAGAAAATCCCTGCGCTTCCCGAGCTCGGTCCCCACGGAGACCCACCAGGATCCGCCTTTCTCCTCCTGTTAGTGTCCTCTCAGGCCCGTTGACAGCTCAGAGGGTTGCAAGGGGAAGCAGGGACAGCTGTTTCCGCTCTTTCCATGTCGGTTCCTTGTAGAGATACTGAACCAGAGAAGCCCTTTCCCGTCCCAGGCTCCCACCACGCATCCCTTCGTACCCAACCACGCAGCAGCTGTAGGCGCGAATGGGTTACGCCGGGGCTTGGGCAAGGGAGCGAACCTGGAGCCTCTAACTCGGGTCTTTCTCCATCCAACCCCTGTTTATCACAAACCCGAGGAAATATCCTTAAAATCTCTCTCCTCCTCTCAGATTCGGCTGGTGCCGGAGCTGCCGGGGGTGGAGCTGGCGCAGAGGCAAGGCGGCTGCTTCGCCTTGTTTCCCCAGGGAAGTCTCCCGCCTGCCAAGGCAGCCAGCGGCGGTGCCTGCCGCCCGGCGAGCCAGGGAGAGAAACTGTAATCGTTATTTTTGTATGTAAATAGTGGGGAGACGTTCAGATGGGGAGAGCTGTGCAGATCGTGGAAGGCCTTAGAGGGCGTAGGAAGGATTAATGAGCGAGCGTGGGACGTACGGAAGCGCGCGCTGCCTTTGGGGCTGTTGGGGTCCGGCTCTCACCCGGGGTGGAAAAGGCAAAGAAAAAAATCTGAAGAGGTAGGACCGGACCTATATATGTCATTAAAGGATCCATACCTCTCCTGTTGCTTTTGGGAGCTTCTTCAATAAACTTTGCGGGAGGAAACGTTTTCCCAGAGCCATCCAAGGGGGTACCCTGGGGAATCTTTGGCACATGAGAATTCGGGAACGGTCTCGCTGCTTTGTTCTCTCACACGTTCAGCAATCTTGTCTCCTGTTCCGGTTGTTTGTACAGGCTTTCTTTCACTATATATGTCCGTACCAGAGCCCGATGGTCTCCACAGCAGGAAGGGAGCTGAGGGAATCGCACCGGTCCCCGGGGAGCCCTCCGTCCCCTCCTGCTGCCTCGGGGCTCGTGCTTTCCGTGCTCCAGCTCCCTGGGTTTTCAGCGCCTGCCTGGAAAAGGGCGAGGAGCCGATGGAGTTAAGCTATTTGCAGGAAGGGGGAAGGTTATGTACCCCATCAAAGCAAACCTTTATGGGTGTTTGACTAGCAGCTGTTTGTAGGCACTCGGCCCATTAGCAGAGATGCTGCCATTTATTGTGCAATCATCATTTTAAACCCTCTCCTTTTCTTCTCCTCACTCCACAGTAACCAAAATGGAGCAATAAAGATCCAACCCGAGGGGGACAAATTATCACCTTTATGGTTCGTCCCTGGGCCTGATCCGGCGGCTGTGGGAAAGCTGTCTGGGAGCGCCAGGGCTTCTCTGTGCTGCCTGGGGGGGGGGGGGAAGGGGGGAGCAGCACAGGGGACACCCCACACCTCTGCCACGACCCCACCGGGGATGTCAGTCAGTCCCCCAAGGGGGGACCCGAAGGGGAAGGGGCCGTTTCGGAGCGATCCCAGCCAAGCCGCCTGATGACACCTCTCCAGTTTGAAACTGGTCCTGCTTCCCTTTTCTGTCCTCGGGGAGAAGAAAGAGCCAAGACCACGAAGGGAGCTAAACTGCTGTTTCCGCGGGCTCAAAGGCACTCCAATAGCTGTGTTTTTTTAAAAATTAAATGCATGCATCCGACTGTATTCGCACAGTGTAACGTTCTTATCCAATGCAATCACTTCAAATCACTGTTCTTCAAATCCTCTGGGGCGTCTGCAGTGAACAGAGGGCCCAGGTCAAATATAAACCTTCTGGCTTATTTGGGAATGTGTGTGTCAGTGTTACCATTGCATTAATGAACCATGTAAATCACAGCCAGTTGTTAAATAACGGAGGGGAGAAGGAGGGGAAGGCAGAAGGGACTTTATACCCTTTATACGGAGAGCTTTGCAGCTACAAGAAAATCTGTGTCAGTGTTGCAACTTGCCAGCTTGGAGGACATAAGTTTCCCATCCAAATATTGCTTCTTCAGACGCCCTTGCTGCTCCCAAGAGATTCTGCAGAAATTTTTAAAACCCAACTTCAGCATGCCTTTAGAGGCATTTACAGAAGCCTAATATAAATGCAAATATTTTTAGTTACTGAAAAAAAAAAAAAAAAGGAAAAGGAAAAGGTAGCGCGAGAGAGACAGGTTGCTTGTCTTTAAGCTTTCCCTGCAGCGCTGGGATGCGCGGATCAGACTGCAGGGATCAGACTCTACCGTCTGTCACTGACTCCCAAATACACAACGATGTTTCTTGGTTTATCAATCACCCTTCAGTCTGCACATGATAAAAGCCCGGTCCTGAGAGGCGTTTCTCAGTTCTGCATAATGTACTGTTATTACTTTAACATTAAAGGGAAAGACGGGGGGGGGAACTGGGAACCGGACATATTGCTTGGCTGGAATTGTCTTTTTTTTTTTCTGGCTGCCTCTCTTTCCTCTCCATCTGTCCCAAGAGTCACCATCCTCTCCGTTTCACAGCCCACAGGCAGCCCCGCGTGGCGGCCGGGCTAGCCGGGTATTTCAGCCCTGCTGGGTGGATAAAGCCCTTTCCACCCCAGGGCTCGGGGCTGGCCGCTTATGGGCACCGGCTGAGGGGCTGAGAGTTGTTTGGCAGCCGGGGAGGTGTAAGATATTGCGATTAGACCAGAATACACCATCTGAGCAGGAAACTACTTGTCCTGCCCTGAGACAGGCACCCGCCGCTAATAGACACGTACCCAATGTTAAACGGTTACTGCACAGGGAGTGAGTTTGGGGGTTTTTATACTCTGTTTTCCACTAAGAGGCTGCTCATGACACATGTAAAAAGCTTATATTTCCCACCCAGTTTATCAAGGAGAGTTGATTTCCTCTTTGTTTCCTCTCTAGAAGCTTGGCACTTACCTGTGCAGAAGAAATCTTTATTTGCTGCAGATGTGTTGAAATGGCAATAGAGCTTCAGTCCTCTCCGCTTGATGCTCCTTTCCTGAAAGTACCAACTGGGATGGTATAAAGCAGAATTGTTACTGTAACTATAATTTTCCTAAATCATCTTTACTAACTGCGTCGTGCTGCTCCCGCCTGCGGTTTGGCTTGGGTGACTGTTGGCTATGGGGTAGGGGGAGCTTTGCCTTTTGACATCGGGTGACAAAGCAGGCGAGATAAATAAATAGTTCATAATGATCCTCCTGTATTACAGAAAACAAACGGGTTATTTCTGAAATCACCTTTAGGTATTTCAAGTTTTAAGTGCTGTCAACAAAAATAAATGATGGGATTTTTTGTAATGATGCAGGCGACCGTCAGCAGTGTTCCTCCTGCGGCACCCAACACCCACACCTCCCGCGGGGCTGCGGGTACCTACCGCAGGTGCCGCGGTAGCCGGGACGTGGAGCGGGAGCCTGCGATAAACCCCGGGTACGAACACGTCAAGCAGGGAGAGAGTTTGGTTCCGGATCTGGGTTTGCTGAACTGAAATACGCTTGAAAAGCTTTGGAGAAACGCTTTCTGAAAGCTGTGGGTTGGGCCGACTGATGATAAAGGGGAGTGGGGAGCTGCAGTGAATCATCCCAACGCACCGCACGGGAGCGAGGCAGTGACGTCACACCCACTACAGAGCCGTACGTCATCTGTGCATCGATGGACACACCCTCCGCCATCCTGATCCGAAACACCCTGCCAAAGACAAGAAGAAAAATACATTAAGCTCATCCAACTGCAGTGGGACAGTATTTTCCCTTCTGTCCTTATTCCCAGCCTTAGCTCGCTCAGATCATTTACCAGAGCTATGGAGATGTGTTTATTTACACTGGCTTGCGCTAGGTCAAATCTGGAATCAGTCATCCACGGGGTAAAGAGTGACAATATTTCATGCCCAAGTAATCTGCCTTGTGAAGGAAATGAAGCTTGCACGGTGCTTGGGCTGATCTGATCTTTATTTCCTGAAGAGACATATTTCCAGTGCTCATCATCATTATTAACACAAATGTTCCGAACCGCATGCACCAGGCGGCTGCTAGGAAACATCCGCCGCAACAGCAGCCGGAGCGAATGCAATTTGCCCTGCTCTAACCGCAGAGCTGGTCCTTGATTAGCCGAGGTGGAGGCTGAGAGAGCGGGCTGGCTGGGCGGCGAGCTGCCTTCTTTCCAGTGCCGGCTCGGCTGGCTGTGATTGCCCAGGCGGTCCCTGCCCCAGGGCAGGGCAGAGCATCTCTGCACGGTGGGTACAGCATCTGCACATCCCCCCTCTTTAGGCTGGGGCAAAGAGGCTGAGTAACAGGGCAACGATGGACTCAAGTTCACTGGTCCGTGATGGAGATGCCGGCCGGCCACCAGGTTTCAGGCGGTTACAGCTGCATCAGGGAGGGCTTCAAAGCAGCGTGTCCTTTAACCTGCTCTCCCAGTCAAGAAGACCCTCCAGTTTATGTCCATGCCAGGGTTGTGCGGCGCATGTTGGCGATTAGGTGGGAGTGCAGGTAGAAGCATGGCCAAGGTGTCGTTGTCCACAGTCAAAAAAGAGGATGGGAAAGCGCTGCTTATTTCAGGGAGCGCAGAGCCAGGCAAGCAAAAGTAGCTGGAAATAAAAACCCTACCCAAATGTTTTCCCCCTAGCTCCTAACCAAGCCCGCCTGCTACTGCATCCCTGGAGCAGTGCTAATCCTCTAAATCGTCATCCCTTCGCCGTGACAGATCCCGAGTGAGATGAATTGGTGACTGAGGAAGGAGGGGGAAAGAAAACACAGGAACTGCAAAAGAAAGTGGTTTCACCATTTCTCCCCTTGATTAACTAACGCTGCTTGTACACTAGTTTTCTACGGAGAGCGCACGGCCCCAGTCTGGAGCCCAACGGAGCATGTCGGCGTGTGGGACGCGACCCGACCTACCCTAATTGGCTTCATCACCAACGCAC
Source organism: Vanellus vanellus (assembly GCF_965231255.1). NCBI lineage: Eukaryota > Metazoa > Chordata > Aves > Charadriiformes > Charadriidae > Vanellus > Vanellus vanellus. Next base: position 9,578,988 of record NC_138923.1, on the reverse strand, counting down.
CCACAGCAAAGCCCCCATTTATTTCACTTAGCTTCCCTCTGACCAGTGGCGCCTCGCTGCGTAAAACCAATCCATTTCCATCTCCACCAGGCCCACAGCACTGCCGCAAGTTTTTCTTCCTATTTTGAGGCTGACATTTGTAAATGTATGTATTTATACATAATCCCTTCTTTTGCTGAGGTGTTGTTTTTTGGGTTTGTTTTTTTTTTTTTAACCAAGCCAGAATGAGACAGATACACATTTATTTTATTTAACAGTGAGATGCCATCAATGCCTCAAGCTGCACATTTTGGTTCTGCAGGAGTCAGGTATTTACGTGCTGGAATAATGAACCATCAGCGGAGTTGCTGCAGAGTGACAGGGACATTCTGCATTTTATGGCTTTTTGTGAAAACAGTCCCCAGTCAATAAGTACAGATTTTCTCAGGAGGAGAAGACCCTATTTGCAATTGATATTTTCAGGGAAACAGTGAGCTCTGAGCTGGTACGAATCAGGGCAACAGCACAGGGTGAGGTGTCGCTGTGTCGGAAATAGCCAACGATCAGTTCAATTGATCCTCATCTCCGTGTGGTTCTCTGGGACCTGGAGATGGCGAGATGTAATAACAACATAAATTTCTATTTTCTCTGCTGAGATTAGTGGCTTTGAAGCTCCATTACCCTACCCTTTCCCTGTGATTTGGTTTAGCTTTTTTTGCGATGGTTGATGCCTAACGTCAAACGGCAGCATCCTCCACCCCAGAGCATGTTGGTGGCAGGGGGACATCACCCCAGGGGGGTGACGGCTCCCTGCACACACGGTGCAGACCCAACCTGCCCACACAAGCAGAAGAGCTGGAGAAGACCTGCGATTTCCACTCCTTGAGTGATGCCAACACTTGCAACGGAGCAAAAGAAAGGAAGCACAGAGCCAAGCTGAAGGGTAGTGCAGGGGTTAATAAAACCGGCAGCAATAAAGCGTTTTGAAATGTTTGATAAGAAACTATTCCTTGCTTCCAGGCTGGCAGTTTTCCTTATTTTTCTCCCTCTTTGAAAGATTTTAGAGTCGTGAGGATTTTAAATACATCCACATAATGCAGCTTCAGACAGCAAACAGGATTAAAACCTGACTCCAGAAAAGGAAAGGAAGTCAGATTACTTGTCAAAATTAAATTTGCCTTTGGATGCCATTACATCCTACATTAAAAAGCTCTGGGGATTAGGAGATAAAAGAGCTAAATCCAATCTGGAGACAGGCTCAGAGGAAAATGTCAGCCAGCCAGTAATCCAGGCTCTTTTCTCTAATAGGATCCTCCTGAAGTCAAAGAAAGTGAGAATAATTATTTAATTCCATTTTGGAGTCTGGCTTCTTTATCGACCCGGCTCAGCATCGCTGTTTCGGTGCTAAATCAACTGGTGGCGTGGACTTCACAGCTCCCACCACCTCCACGAGCAGTTTGCTTTACCCTCCGTGCAATACGCACCCTTTGTGTCGTTCACCGATAGATTTAACGGCAACTAAACCATGCCCAGCCGAGGAGCAGGGGATGGTCCCCCACCACTGGGGGGTAATTCTTCAGCACAGCCTCTGACCGACAGTAAAAGTCCTCTCTTATGTACTTTTTTCTTTTTTAAGGGTAATAAATAAAACTAGATATTATGCTGAAGCACAAACGTGCTGTTGCACAGCCTCGTGCCGTAACCACCGTAGAAACCCAACACTTTCCATCTTCCAAAGACCCAGAGGGACAGAGCCTTTTCTAGCAGATTCCCCTTCATCTTTTGAAGTACAGCCACAGAGCCAAAATGACAATCTGCCCCAAATATCCTAACACCTAAAAGACTGTAACCATGGTTGCACAGCTATCTGCAGGCATGGTTATCCGCACAGACACGCATGTATTGACTCAGAGGATGATTTAATTCTTCAGCGTGGTACAAAAGACACGAGAAGCCCCGTGCCATCTGACACGCTGAGGCATTCATGCCAAAGTTTTCTTGAAGCCAAACACTGGACAAAGCTCTTTGGTTACCACCGCGGGTGGGAATTAGCCATCAGCAAACCGCTAAGCGCGTTAGGGCTCAGCGAGAAACCGCGCACGAGCAGGGCCCGTGGGGACGTGCTCTGGTTACCAAACCCAGGGAGATCACAGGATGGGCTGCACTCGGTCTTGCTTAACGCAGGCCCAGATGATCTTGGGAGTTCAGAGGTGGGCAAGAAGCAAACGCTACATATGAGTGAGTTATTTTTAATAGGAGAAGGAGCGCAGGCGTCTCTGGAGAGCTAGCAAGATCAGGCACAGGAGTTCAGTTGAACGCATGTGTCAAACTGCAGGTCAAGAATTATTTATCCAGAGACACTCTTCTACTCTAAAAAGGAAGCCAAAAATAGCCTTGGAAAGAAACGATAGGGCTCTACCACCAAGCAGGGAAAACAAAGGCTCTACTCCACCCCAATGACTTTGGGGCTGGAAAATGCACCTTCTCATGTAGAGAGGGCAGCCGTGCAGCTTGTAGGCGATACAGAAGGTGAGTAAATGTCTAACAGGATGAAGAAAACGGCTTTTAAATCCTCCTGTGTGTTTGCTAAGTACTTTCCTCCGCTGGCTCAGGCACACGTTGGTACTCCAGCAGGGAAGTGCAGGGCAGGAAGCTCTGGTGGTGTCCCCGGGATGTGCACCAGCCTGCCCTGCTGGAGCCGGGGGTTGGTGATGCCGGCGAGGGCTGCCTGGGAAGCGGGCTGTCCCCAGGCACATGTCCAAGGCGGCGGTGGTGGCCAGGAGGTCGGTGCTTCCCACGCATCGGCCATGACAATCGCTTCCTAACTGGGACATCACAGGGGTGTGTGCGGGAGTGGGGCTGACACCCCATCCACAGGGCTCCAATCACCAGGAGCACACGGAGATAGTCCAAGAAGCTCCTTTTTACTTCTTCCTCTTGTTTTCCTAACGTGGTTCCCCCCAGCCAGCTGCCCGTGGATGCCTTCTTACTTCCCGGCAGTTGGCGGGGACAGGTAAGTGCTTGCATGGGAACGTGGAGGGACCGAATGTAGGTCAGGAGCCATCCTCTGCTCCCCAGAGGAGCATCTGCCAGCGCTGCTGACTGCCCGAGGGCGGGAAGAAAACCATACACCCCTCCACATCGCCTCAAGCCCCAGCAAAGCCAGAGCCAGGGGACCCCCACCACCTCCCTTCCAAAATCAAAGACCTGCCTCTGTCTGTCAGCTCTTAAATATCATGCACGGGCAAGCGAAAAGGACGGCAAGGCCATTGCCACCCGCCTCGGCAGCCCGCGTCCTGCCCACAGCTGCTGGGAGGGCCGGACTCTGCCCCACATCCCTCCCACCGCCGTGGGCGGCGCGGGTGCTCGGCCCCGGGAGGAGGGCGGATGGAGAGAGGTACCACTGCTGCTGCGGTGGTTTCTCCGTTTGCAACCAAACGAGGCATCTGAGATGTTGGAGCCTGGGGGTATGTTAATTTATACGGATAACAAAGGGCAGCGAGGGGAAAAACTGCAGCGAAGCCGGCCAAGTGGATGCACCGGAGGGGTTTCTGGAGCCGGCAACGTGGCTTTAATGACAGACTAAACTGTTTGGGTGACACGGTCCTACCGGGATGCCATCGTCAGTGCCCGTGCCAGCCCTGCCCTTCCCGCTTTGGCATGGGGAAGGAGGCCCTTCACGCCTGATGCATTGCTTTTTTTAATTAAACTAGCTGTAGGGAAATATAACATTTTCCTTCCGTAATTCATCCCCACGGCTCCCCTATTTTGTCATTTTAATTAAAGCCAGTCCCAGCCACAGTTTGGATGTTTGCAGCGATTAGTATTAAATCAAGCTCAGGCCTTAGGGACTGGACCCTCTTTTGCTCTTTCTTGGGTTTTTACAGCAAAAAACAACAGGGTCTGAGGCTGAATGCGTGAAAAGGGCAACACAGCCACCAACGCAGAGACTTCAGGCTTCGTTAGGGAAGATTTTAGCTGTTTACTGCGTTCCCACTGCCTTTGCTCATCAGCTGGAGAGAGGCAGTCAGGTCCGGGGCTCTGCTGGTGAATGTGGGGAGAAGCAGCTCCTGGTGGCAGGACCGTGACTGCCACCGTCTCCTCGTGGGAGCAGCTCACAGGTTCCTCCGGGCCGGAGAGTAGGCAACGGGGTTGTCATGCCCCAAACCTCAGCCTCGGGGCTCCCACAGCTGGGCTGAGTTTTTCAAGCAGGTATCTCACTTGAGTTTGCTTTGGAGAACAGCCAGCTCCTTATTTGAATTGTTTCTCAGTGAAGCCACTCTGACCCCTCGTCTTGCAGACGCAGAGCAAGAGACAGTCCCAGACCTTATCACGTAAGGAGGGGAGGGAGCGGGGAGCGCCGTGACCTGCCCCGGGCAGACGATGTCTGACCTGGCTCTGGCCATCGCTCCCGCCCAGCAGGTGCCCATCCTTATAAATGGAATTTTCCTTAGTGATTAACCCGGACCTTCCTTTTTTCAAGGTTAAATAACTTGCCCAGAGCTGCTTTAATCATTGCCAGTGTTTTAATCATGAGCTATGAGATGTTCAGTGTTTTCCTTAAACTCACAGCTTCAAGGCTAGGTACTTACCTGGGAATCACACATTTTACTTTAAAAAAAGCTTTTGTTGTTAGCCTTTAGAGTGCCGGAGCAAAGGTGGAAAAACATAATTTGTGCATCAGCTAAGGGCTCAGAAACAAAGACAGGAAGGAAAGAGAAAGGAAGCCGAGAAGGATTTGCTAAATCTGATTTTTTCACACAATCGCAAGTTTTCCCCGTGCCCAATTCAGAGCATTTCTGAGCAGCAGTACAATGGGGCTCCGTGTTTCTGGCAACCAGTGGTGCCCAGAAGTTACTGCACTGTCAGGGCACAGCTTCATCATTGCCATGATCTGAATTTCACTCCCAACTACTTCTCAGCGGGGAGTGATTCCTGGGGATGCACAGGACCGGACCCTGGCACGAGCCACCTCCGCTGCCCTCCTGACCCACCGACCGTCACCCCGTAGTGTCAGCACCCATCCCTGCAAACCCCTGAGGGCTCAGCTCATTTTAACAGCTTGGCCACCCCGGTGGGGACGGCGGCTGAGCCCTCACCCCCAGGTCTGCCAAGGAGAGGCCAAGGTCTGACGGGACGCCAGCTGAAGCCAGGCTGGCAGGACATCATGACCCAGGTAATAAAACTGGACCCACACACCGAAGCGGCTGCCTGAAGGCTAAAGCTGTACAGAATTGTACAGAACTGTGCATGTGTGTGAACGTAAAACTCCCCGAAGATGGCGGGTACCTTCTTTTGACATTGCAGACACACACATCTTCTGCAGCACAGGAGGATGCTCGGCGCGTCGCTGCGGCACGGAGGCAAGCACGCCGGCCAAGGGGGGAAGCAGTACTGCCAGCTCCATCTATCTGAGCAGAAGCAGATGGAAGAAACAGGAGGAAGTATTGTGGAATGAGTCAAGACAGTGATTTTGCACAAGGGAAAACTGTTCTTTCCAAAAGCAAAAAAAAAAAAAAAAAAAAAAATTGTCAACAAGTGCCTGAGATTGTGGTGACCACAAGCCCTCACAGGGACACTTGAAATTGCCTCGGTTTTTTGCTATGTCTGAGCTGCAATTATGCTGTTCTGCCGAAAGCACGCCCAGAAGTAAAAGCGATGAAAATTGAGGGCTGTGCAGGCAGAGGCAGGATTTGTGCTCCAGTTGCTCCTCCCGTACACGGTGCGGGAGAGCAGCTGCAGCCAGCGGCAGTCGCCCCCTGCCCCGCTCAGCCTCCCCCCTGCGGTCCTCAACACCTTTAGCGAAGGTGGCCCCGAGGGCACAGGTCCAGCCACGGCATCCCCACCTCACCTCGACCCCTAGGGAACGAGACGGTGTAGATACAATGACAGAATTTGAAGCCTGAATACCGAGACCTCAGAGAAATAGAAGCCACATCTAAATGCCAAGCGAAGAATGAAAACACTCAGGCGACAACCTCAGCCTCTAAAGGGAAGGACCAAAACATTTTCACAAACCTAAAAGCGCAGAAAACCCCCAAATCTTCTGCTTTCAGCCACTCAGACTTCCACAGCTTCCTTGGTAATGACTTAATTAATAGACATTAAAGTTACTCATCACACCTGACTCAGGCTTGCCTACCACTGGGCTGCAGACACTTTCTGCGAGGGGAGGTGGTTTAACCCCGTCCCTCCCCGGGACCTCTGCGCTGCTCCCTGCCCTCGCCCAGCCCTGAGCGCCCGCCTCTCGGGGCCTCCTGCCCTCCTCGGGGTGCTGCGCCTTAGCATCAAGCTCTTTGCAGATGTTGGGGAGGCAGGGGCCCACCTGGGACCTACCCCGCCTCTCGACGGCGTGGCTGCAACATCAGATGAAGGATCCGATTGATGCAAATAATTTTTTGACCACGAGCCGTGTTTCTCCCCACGCCCTTTTGCTGCAGCACACCCGGCTTCCCACAAGCCATGACTGCTGGAGGGGAAACTCCGGAGCCACCAACATAAGAAAGCAACGGAGCTGTTGGAGCAGGGCCAGAGGAGGCCCCAGAGATGCTGGGAGGGCTGGAGCCCCTCTGCTGGGAGGACAGGCTGGGAGAGGTGGGGGGGTCAGCCTGGAGAAGAGAAGGCTCCGGGGAGACCTCAGAGCCCCTTCCAGTCCCTAAAGAGGTTCCAGGAGAGCTGAGGGGGGACTTCTTACAAGGGCATGGAGTGATGGGATGAGAGAGAATGGATTTAAACTGGAAGAGGGGAGATTTAGGTTAGATATTAGAAAGAAATGTTTCCCTGTGGGGGCGGTGAGCCCCTGGCGCAGGGTGCCCCGAGGAGCTGTGGCTGCCCCATCCCTGGAGGGGTTCAAGGCCGGGTTGGACGGGGCTGGGAGCAACCTGGGCTGGGGGGAGGTGGCCCTGCCCAGGGCAGGGGGTGGGTCTGGATGGTCTTCAAGGTCCCTTCCAACCCAAACCATTCTATGATTCTGTGATTCTGTGCTAGGTTCTCCTGGTGCTAAGATGAGCTATAAACTCAAGCTGACTGAAAGCCTAAAATATTAATTGATCAGCTTACTTCTGCGGGCCACGCAGAAGTAATTGCTATGGAGTAAAACAGAGAAAAGATCCATTTATATTTCTCATGGAGTATTTTTCCCCAAAGGAAAGTCACACCTCTCTCCTAAATAGGGACCCTATGATTTTTAGTCTCTTTTTGTATGCTTGACACACTTTTTTTCTCCTTCTCTCATCCTAAAATGAGCACACCTGCTGGGTAAACAGGAATGAGGGAGAAATGCTAAAGAATGGGAAGAAATGTAGATCACAAGTATTTATCACGCAGAGGAGAGGAATGCCAGGGCGATACAGCTCTCCGGTTACCCGCGGAAGAAATCTGTAGGTATAAACCTCGAAGGTTAAAGCTGAGACTCTTCTATGTAGGTCAGGTACATCTCCAGCGTGGGATTCACACCGCTGAGCCTCAGCGAGCAGCCGAGGTACCCACCAAAGACGTAGATGAAAGTGACGGCTGCGTGTGCCAACGGCGGGACTGAGCACTCTCCCCGTGCTGCGCTTGGAGGGTAAGCGAAGAGACCGGCAGGAGGGAGGATGATCTCCTCCTTGGAGGAGATAAACACGATTGTCACTCCTGGACGTGCAGCCTTTGGACCGAGGCACTCTGGGAGGTAAAGCAGACACATTTTGGGGATTTCATCCTCATCACTGACATTATTACTTACCTACATCCAAACTGAAATGTGGTTTATGGTCAGGAAATCTTTGGTCATAAATTGATGAGGTCTAAGTTGATTGGAGCCAGCTGGGAAAGGACTCTCGAGCCCACTGTGGTTTTTTCCATAGAAACATCGGGTCGAAGCACAGCTGGAACGGGCTGAACCTGAAAGATCTCCCTGGGACTGCAGAACCGGGCATGAAGCGTCCAAAGGGATGTGTGATATGAGCGGGATGTATGTTTTGCCAGCAAAACTACTTTTTAGAAGTAAGAATGAGAGGTGACTCGGTGCCTTTCTCCTGGCCAGTTTGGGCACGCTGCCCAGAGGGCACCATCACCCCCGGACAGCCCAGTTTAACCCTCGGCGGCACAGGGGTGCGTTTAGATGCCCCTTCCCATGGAAAGAATATTTACACGCAACAAATAAAAAAACGATGATGTAGTATCAGCTTTACGGGCTCGGCTTGCCGGTACAGAGTGGGAGGAAGCTCACAAACCCCAGCGTTCATTACCAGCCATACATCCTCGGCTGTTGTATGTAATAGTCTGCTCCTAATGAAGCTTGAACCGAAGCCAGTGAAGTTGTACAAATGTAAGGGAGAGGAAAAAAAAAAAAAAACCAGGCTGATTGCGCTTTAAGCCTGCGTTAAATCTTGTCTGCTGAGCAGATATTAAATATTACAGATCATTCTGCACCTGTGGGTGATGAGAGGCAACAATGCTGAATGCCGCACCGGCTGTATTTCACGTTGAGGCCGAGCACGCCGGGTATCCGAGGGAAATGTATTGGAAAATATAGCTCTGCGCATGTTGTTAAACATGATATATATTGTACCAAATTCTTCAATGGTTCGGCACAATCTGTTGAACCGCTGTATTGAGGAGGATCCTTTACACAAACCCACTAGTTTATGAGCGTGGACTTTACGCCCTAAACTTGACTGCTATTTGTCAGACTAGATCTGGCAGCTCTGGGAGTGATTTGGAAACGGCAAATCACTTAGTACATTGCCTCCAAAACTGAACTAAATAAAACCCCAAGGAGTAACCCAGTCCGTGGTCACTGCTTCCATCAAGCTCTTTGCTCCCGACATGTTTTTATCTGCAGTTATATTACAGTGGTGCTACAGGAGTATCGGTCCCATTTTTAAGTGTATCAGCTTTCTAATAGAGACGCTGCGTTTTCACACTTTTCATTTCCCCCCCCGAACGCCACTAGAAAGGAAGGGGAAACGTTGTCAGAGATATAAGGGGAGAAAGAGCATTTTATAGGGCTGCTCACCTATTCCTGTACATGCACATGCAGAGCTGGTAGCTGCTGGATCTCTCTGCAACCCTTTTTCCATCAGTCGTTGATGACGGGGGGGGGGGGGGGGGGGGGGGCCTTTGCTGTGGATTTTGAAGGATTAATCAGAATTTCAGACCGGAGATATTTTTTGCAGATGTTCACGCCCTGAGAACCGAGCCAACAGATGACAAGCAGTAAATGCCTCCTGCCCACTTGACACTTTGGTGGTGATCTGCGCCAGTACAGCTTAACAGAGGAGGATTTAATTGTAAGCAAAACTTAGACTGGCTCAGGTTGTTCCCGGGGCTTGAGCAGACACAACTGAAATCATTAAAAGCTTTGCCAGTGGCTTTATCAGGCGCTTTATTCAACCGATCCCGCAAGAGCTGGCTTTGCTCTGATTACTTACTGATCCTCCCTTGGCACCACCTCACCCCTGAGGGTCCCTGGTGGTCTCGGAGAGGAGGTCCCTACACCGGCACCCAGGAGCTGAGCAGAATTTGGGGACCGCAGAGCACGGGTGCTGCACCGGGCGCTGCCTGTCCACTGCTTTCCAGAGGAGCCCCAGGAAGGCGAGACGCAGGAGCCCCGTGTTTACTCTGGCCCATTTGCTCATCAAGTGAAGAGCAGTCCAATGCATAATCCTCTGTGACAAACAGATTTTCCCCAAGAACCCCATAAAGGACTTGGAAAGGACATTTATGGCTTCATAAAGCACTTTGCTAACGACTTGCTTTACCACTGCTAAATCAACTGCAATCATTTAGCGCTGTCCTCTTGTAACTTTCCACATTTGGTCTACAGGGGGGGCGGAAAAAAAGAGTGCTGACATTTGCAAAATACATCTCAACCCATATTAGATGGTGTTAATTAAAATGACTTGCTGGGTAATGAGCTACAAAAAAAAAAAAAAAAAAAAAGAAAAGAAAAGAAATCAATCAATCAGAGCCTGAGCACAATTAAATCCCGCTAGCCCTGCGCTGCACCGGGGCGGGCAGCACCAGCCGCTCTGGCCCCGGTGGCACAGGATTTACCTCCTTCATCCCCCCCAACACAGCACGATGGGGCTCACGCCTTTCGTGGGACTGAACAACTCCCGCGGGTGCTCCCGCAGGTAAGAGGAGCAGCCAGGCCTGCGGCGGCAAGGCACCGCCGAGGGAGAGCAAATGCTTCTGCTGCCCTTTTCCTCCCTCCTTCCCCTCAAGTGAGACCATCTCCGTCATTGCTGGAGCCCCAAACACCGGTCCCGGAGGCCGCACAGAATGCTGAGCCCCTCGGCTGCCCTGGCTCGCCCCGGCTCCGCTCACAGCCTGCGCTTCAGGACCTGGCTCTGATCAATACCGGCAGATAAGTCAAAGGATGTTCTAGGAACAAGGGAAAAAAAGCAACGAAGGGGGGGGGGGGGGGAAAAAGAGGCATTATGAACAAAATGCACCGTTTCATCCCCCAAAAGGTGCCTTTCAGGCGGTTAGATTGTAGTGCAGATTAACGGTGAGGTGAACGTTTTATAGCATCGTTGCAGGCACTCCGCGTATTTGAAAACGGAATTACGGAACGAAATGTAACTACATCTCCAAAGCAGAGGATTTCAGCGCTCTATTGTGGAGTGAAGCTTGGCTCTGTATTCTCTAAGCATTCTGCAGCTTCTGCTCCAAAATTCGTGTAAACATCTACCTTAGTTTAAGTGCTTCCTTAATATCAGTGCTTTACTGAGCAGGGGCCTATTTCAGAAAACGCAGTACAAGGCTTCTGCCTTCTAAAGCTCTTATTAAGTGTCAGGACAAAATGGGGAAAACTCGCTGGTAAAAGGAGCCCGGCTGACAGCAGTGGAGAAAAGTGGCCTTTATTCATCTTCTGAACAGGTACATTCAGGCAAGCGGCAGTAAAAGCTCTCTGCTTCTCCCAGCCCAGCCCTGGAGGACAATATGCAGAGATAGAGAGGGAGTTCAGTCTCGTGGGCTTGCCACCAAATCCGTACAGCATATAATAAATACGACTAACGGCCCTTTGTCACTGATTCTCTCTTGAGACTGTCGTCCCAGTTACCAGCAGCAGGGGCTGGGGGTAGACCTGGCAGCCATAGCCCGGCTGGGCTGCGCAGGGTCTCCCGGCTGTCGTGAATTTTAGTTAATTCCCTCTCATTTTGGGTTTGGCTTTGAAGCAATGCTGCAGAACCGGAAGTTTGTACTTCCAGACTCATTTACTGGAGCGTTCCATGATGTGTCACACACCGGGTCCAAAACATTCACATTTCACCATTTTAACTGTGCTTCTAAAAGAAGCGGGGAAAGAGTTAAAACGGAGCCAGAAGACGCACAGTTTTTTCCTCTCTCTAGCTCTCTTCACCCCTTGCGTATTCAGGCACACCACAGAGCTAACATACCTTTCAAATTTTTAAATAAATAAGTTATTACCGCACAAGTATCTGAGAGCCTCCCCCATCTCCTCCCCCTGTTCTTTCTTCCCCAGCTGTGTTTCTCGCGCGCGCAACGGGAGCCGGGGCAGAGCCGACCGAAATTAGCGGGAGGCTAAAGAGGGAGTGGGAAGAGCATCTTCTGTTCCCAGCACCCATGGGAGAGCGAGCTCTCCTCCCATCTTGCTCTCGCTCCCATTATTCTGCCATTAACAATGAGGCACAGCTGCGATGACTACGTAGGAGGAGAAGCCCTGGATGGGGCCTGATGAGAAGCCCTTTCTGCTGCTCACACACATGCATGGCAAAGGAGAGGAGAAAATTCCTACTTGTTGCCAGCAGCAGAGCAGGCACCGCCGAGGGGAACCCGGGATTTTGGCTGTCAGCCTTCGGGCTGTTCACCAGCAACAACTGGCACCGTGGCACAGAGCCTTTCCCACCTAATGCGGACCCAAATAATTGATTAGCGCTGTCGGAAAAGGTTTGCATGAAGGCGACTGTAGCAACAAGCCCTAAGTAAATGGTTTTATTTATTCCAGCAAAGCCCCTGGTGCGTGACCCTGCGAATCAGAAGGATGGCCGCGTATGCACTTCAGGTTTAATTTCCTTAAATAATGTATTGTTCGAAAGGATGAGGGCTGGGGAGGTGCTCTGGCACTGTTCGTGGTGATGTACTGAAGGCAGCTCTGAAATGCCGTCACCGCGATACAGCTCTCCGGAGGACATCGATCCAGATTTAAGCCTATGTAAAAACTGGATCACGCGCAAGAATACGCACATAGCGAGTTGTTCCGAAAACCCCTCCGCCTCCCTGCTGACAGTGATGAACACCCCTGAATTTCCCCCAGCAGGCGATAGGAGTGCCAGCCTTCACCCTGGGGAAGGCAGAGCCAGAGAGACAAGCGGGATAGCGGATCAGGAACGCAGCGGAGAGGGTTTTTACAAAGCAAGGGGGATCTAGCCAAGCGGGGATGAAGTGTTTTGACAGAGCTGAGTACCTACCCAGGGCCGGGAGGGCTGCGGGAGCCCCAGTCGCGGGCTGGATGGATGCAACCCCCCCCACCGCAATATCGCGGCGCATCGAGACGGGAGCGAGTTTGCTCTTCGCACCTCGGGAGGACTGAAGCCTCTCCCCCACACTTTCACAGCCAGCAAAAGCGTTCACATTTTCTTAAAGGAAGACACTAAGCAAACAAATGGGAGTATAAGCTATTTATCACTGTCTGAAAATTATTCTCTTTGACTCCCGTGAAGTTCAAAGGGTAAAATATAGAAGTGGGCACGCTTGGCTGCACCTGAGCTGCTTTCAGAATAGCTCTGCTCTTGAGATGTGGGTGCATTTTTAATTATCTGTGTGGAGAGAGCGTGTTTTGGTAACTGCAAGAAAGATGGGGGAGGATAAATAAAAATCCCTTTTCAGAATGATTTTTTACAGAAACCAAGCCAAGGTTTGCACGCACCATCACTTTTATATCCAGACTTGAAAGACTCCAGATCTAGCACGGGGACGTTTGCTGAAGGGAGGTGGGAGCTCCCGACTCAGAGCAGTCGCTAGTAGGAGTCAGTAGACAGACTCTACTGTTGGCTCTTCCTCACTGGTTTCCAGTTTTGTCCAAAAAATAACACACTGCAGTTCTCTATCCCCCAAAAGCACTGGGCACCAACATCAGGAGCAGCAGGGAGACTTCAGCATGTAACCAGCACTGCGGGGAAAGGAATCATCCTCCCTTTCTTCTAAACTTGGCACGGCTACCTTTAGTAAAATCAAATTAAAAAACGCCTATGTCTTTAAAAAAAAAAAAAAGTTGAAGAAATCATCAAGAGGTAGAGATACCAGAGGAGCCTGTGGCTTCCAGAAAACACTTATCAGCATCTTTGTCCAAAGGAAGCCTTATTTTCTTCATTCTTCGTAAACTACTGAAGATGATGGGATGCAGAAATAAATGATGAATGAAAGGCCTTAATTAAATACAAACCAAGAGGGACTTGGGGCACTGTATTTTAATTCAGTCTTCTGACAGCACTTCATAAGCCTGAGGACAACGTCTTACTCTCATTTTGTAATGCAAATGAACTGCTGCAATAGCAACCTTCGCCCCCCAACAGAAAAGATGGGAGAGTTGAAGGCTTTGGAAAAAAAAACACCTCTGAGAGGCCAAGTGAAATTTGCTATTTTTGAGAAAAAATGCTGCAGCGAGTGGTTTGTCCTCCCCAGCCCAGCTTGGTTCGGTGGGATTTCCACAGGAGCTGCCTGGAGCAGCACAGGGAGATTCAGTCACCCAGAGAGGAAGGGCTTAAGGTCTGAAAGCACAGGACGTGGGAGGAGGCATTGGGGAAAACGGCTTTCTATGCTCATCTTTTCACATCAGGAGACGAATCCTTTCTGCGGGGTGGGTCTAATCAGGTTCACTGTCAGAGCACCCATCTGCGTGCGCATCATGAATCCGGGCAGAAAAAGTATGTTGTTGCCTTTGAGCAGGAGAGGGTCATCAACATCTAGAGGTCGCAAAACCCAATAAAATGATAAGAAATGTCTTCCCAAATACTTTCAGAGCCTTCATATATTCTACCCAAAACACCGAGCCTTTACACCCATCTGGGGTTGACTCAAATAGCTGCACCTGAGACGGTAAAGGCAAAAAGAAAAGGATCAACTACTAATGCTGGACTCTCCCACTATAAACAGGCAGTGGCCAACCAAAACATTAGCACAGAGAGACTGCAAAGGTGTCTCCCAAAGTAGCTTTTCATCTTCAGTCCGCATCACCCTACAGCACAGGGAGAGACCTGAAAGAGCCTTCCCGCTGTGGGCTTTTTCTCCTTTTCTTTCTCCCCTAGTCCTTCCAGATCTAATAAACAGGGCTAATAGACAGCTACATCCAGAGATTTACTGCGTTTAAGCCTGACACGAGGATCCGGAGATGGAGCCCTTAAGCACTGATTTGTATTCAGCACGAGCCGTTAGCTCGGGGAGCAATGCCAAACGCGGCGCTGAAATTCCCGATTTCACAGCGCAAGACTTAAAAGGCTACAGGCACAATGGCATCAGAGATGGTTTCAACTCGTTCATGAGTTTTTTAATAAGACTCCCAAGCTCTCCGTTTGGGTTATGGGAGGATTTATAGGTTTAGAGAAGAGCGCTTCTCAGTACATCTTATCAGAAGTTCAAACCGGAGGAGAATAACTCTTTGGGAGACAAGTGACTGTGGCTGGTGACAAGAGAGCCGACTCCTGCAGCTGGATGTGCTCCCGTTCCCGAGACCCCATCAGGGTCCAAACAAGCCTCCTCTTCCCCAGACCATTCTGGATGCTGGAGAATGGCTGAAGAGGCAGGATGCTCATTCACAACCCCTTCGTATTCATCTCGTTTGCCGCCGGTATCTTGAACCTGTAGGCATTTCAAGAAGCCTAGAAGCATTTCCAAGCCTTTTTCTTCAGCTGTGCCATCAGGAAGCAGAGCTTTTTTCCCCATACGACCCCAGGAGCTCACTGATTTTGGGGGGGGGTCTCACAGAGCAATCAATGTCAGAAAGACTTTGCAGGATGAGGGCTAATTCAGATTCATCCAATACGCGGAGTCCAAGGTCCCACTGAAGGACGGGCAGGTACCATTCGCATCCCAGCATGAACCCATCACACATGTCCTCCTCGGAGACTGGGCAACCAGTGCCCCTCTCGCTGCTGGTGGAGCACAGCTCATAGAAGGCTGGAGTCAGGCTCGCTACTCATCTCCGCTGGACAAACTGCCAGCTTAGTGCTCTATCATCAATATTAATCGGCTCATTAACAAAGGCTGGTAAAACCAGTCCCAGGGATAGGGGGAGGGGAAGGAAAAAAAAAGAGATGAAATCAGCAAACCAATCCGTCTTCGATATTTTTAAGCTTTTGACTATAGATTTTATTCTTCCACCCAGAGTCAGCCGGAGCAGCGAAGGGGTGAGATCTGTGCAGTTAAACAAATCAATTGATGAATTTTCTCCATGACATTCAGGGACTGAGTCCTGGGCTAATCGTAAAAAGGCACTGCCAGAGGATTTTAATAAATCCCTTTAATTAAGTGATATGTTTTAGAATTAAATTATGATGAAAACTATAAATCCTTTCCCAACGAATGGAGTTCAGTGTGCACAGAAGGAAAAGGACATTCCTCTTCTTTTATCTTTCTGGGTTTCCTACCCCTTAATACAATAGGATTCAAACAATTAATTATCAAACAATACAGGAAGCCGTGTCATTTATCACTCCGCTATCCAGCCTTTTAAATTAGCGGGATTTAACCTCGCACTAACTAATCCTGTGCTAGCAGAGTGGTTCAAATTTATTCCCCCCCTCCCCTCTGAAGGACTCGGGGGCTTTGCTCCAAGAGAGTTCCCCACAGCTGAGGCTGGGACAGCCCTGCCACCACTCCGAATGCAGGGGGTCCAGCCTGGGACCCCTCCAGGGGATGCCCGAACAGCGTCCTCTCTTCACTGCAAGCTCCATGCCCTCAGCTTCCGATGCCCCCTTAGAAACCTCAGCCCTACGCATTGCCCCCAGCACGGCGTTCAACCAGCCAGCCCCAAGGATATACACGCAAAAGTGTTATTCACGCCACTAAGCACAGTGAAATACCCGTATACACGAGGGGTGTACGCTGGGACGCTACAATAAGCTGGACAAGGTAGATGGGTCACTTGTCCCTGACCCCAAGAGGCTTCGCTCGTGCACCTCATTGATATCTACAGCCCGCAGCGGCACCAAGACCTGCTGGACCCCGGGTTCGGCAGGAAGGGACTGTTGTCCTGCTCCTGCCCTCGCGCTGGTCCCCGGGCACGCAGCAGCTTGCCCGCTGTTCCGCGGTACACGGTTTCCCGAAATGAGAAAGGTCCCTGCGGGACCGAGCGCAGCGCCTCGCCAAGTCCCACGGGGGAAGCGGACGGCTGTGAAGCAGGACCAGGAAGGTAAAGCGAGAAAAATCCCCACTTTGCTCAGCCCCGAGCAGAGCCAAAGGCAGGAGGGGAGCAGCTCCCTGCTGTGCGCCGGTGGTGCGTTAGGAGGGGGTCTGGTAGAGAAATGAGAATTACGGGGGGACGCAGAGGAGGGAAAGGTCTGCCTGGCCGAGATGGTCACACCGCCCTGCCCTCGTGTCTGTGCCGGCCCGGCTCTGCTGAGGTGGTTTCTCAATTGCCCATTTATCTTGTACATCGAGCACAGAGCTCGTAGAGTTCGGTACAGGGGAACCTTGAACCAGGGCCGTTGAGGGCAGGAAAGAATGGAGCTGTATGGAAACAGTTGGGAATAAAAAAAAAAAAAAAAAAAGAAAAAACCCCATGTACAGCACTGTGTACAAAGCTTTACCTGCTCAATGGGTTGCTTTATCCATCACCTTTTTGATGTATAATGCAGGAGCTGTCCTAACGCAGCACCAGGAGAGTCAATAAGGATGGGAAACTTAACAACAAGAGAGATTGTTCCCCAAGACACAGCCTTGTCACAGCCGAGGCAAACAGAGGCTCTTTGTTAGCATATTTACCTTCCTCCACCATCATTACATTTGCTGCATAAATAGAACTGTTCATTTTCTTCTCCCAGTCAGCTCACCTCCTCCAGTGGGATATCAGTGCAAACAGCTCAGGGTACCGGGCCATTGTAATATCCTTTTCCAACAGGGCTGACAGTAATTGCAGGAAGAAAGAAAGAGGAAAACAACAACAACAACAACAAAATCCAATTGGAATAACTGCTGAAAGCTTGCAAACAAGGTGAAAGAAACACACAAGTAAAATAATACAGTACTGAGCAAATAAAGAGACTAATAATAGGAACTTTCTTACTATTAACTTCTCCGTTGCTACAGGTGCACAGTGCCCTGCTGCTATTTCCGAAACCCACAGAGGCTGCAGCAGGGCCAGCAGCAGCGCTTGCACGCAGTCACTGCTCTCCCTTTCACGAATACTGCTCTATCACTAAGCAATCCACCCCCAAACCAAACAGCACTACAGCCAGTTAACCTTTTCTCATGAACCTTCTTCAGACAGAAGGTACTTCGGCCTCTATAAATTCACAGATTTTTTTTTTTTAGTGTTTGTTAAAAAATATCTATTTTTCTAATTAAAAAAAAAAACAACAGCCTAAATCTCAATCAGATTTTTCAGCTTCCAGATGCAACCAGCACTAAAGCTTCCAGCGTACCTCCATTTGATTTCAAAGGAGAAGCATGCAGGAAAGGCGCTTTCTCTGCCTTTGCAAGGAAGAAGACCGCTGCAGCTGCTGGCTTTTTATGGGGCAAAAGCAATCAGGAGCCTCAGCTGGGGAAAGTCTGGTTTACTAACACGTGCCTCAGAATTAACCCCCTCAAACCTTGGGAAATAATGCAAGCCTGAACACTTTTCAAAAGCAAAGAAGACACGGGCAGCCCTGAGGTCTCCCACCCTGGAAACATTTTCTGGGGTATCTCCGTTCCTTTGCCGTGAGCATCCCCCCTTACAGAACAGGGGCACTTTGCACAGGGACGTTCACCAGCGTCACCTCAGAATGGCACGTACGTATGTCACCTCTTTATTGGCCAGCAGCCCGTCGGTCCCGTGCTTCTCTGTTTCTGGCAAGATGCAAAAACCTACAGGAATCACAAGAAACGCACAGGTGAGAGAAAGAGGAACAGAAGCTGCTGTTTACCTGTCCCTTCGTGAAAGAGAGGGTCATAAATTCCCCAGTTAAAATTCTCTTGAAAGATGGCAACTGATGAAACATAACTTCTCGCTGGTAAAACACAATTGTTTTCAATAATTAATACACAAGAAACCTTTAAGAAAGGCAGAGGTCTTGCAGAGTGGAAGGTGCAATTATTGTTTCATTAAAGATTGATTACATGTGTGGCCAGCCATTTGAATAATGGCTCTGCTGACACCTTAAATGGAATGATAAATGAGGTTGGGTCCACTGCTGTGACTTGATGCGCCAGTTGACTCATGAATGCTGGTGAGAAACAGCAGCATCTTTCCAGCCCAAAAGGTCATCTGAAATATTAAAGAGCTGAAGATCAAGTAACTATGAATAAGGTCAAACAGAGCGGTATGGTGATGGTACCGGAATTAATTGAGTGATAATTGTCCTACATTTATGCATACTTATTTTATTTTTGTTATAAAAGGAATCCAAAAGGATGGGCTCACTGGGAAGCGAAAGGCAGGGCGTTTGTAACCAGACAGAGCAGAAGAGTTTCTCTGCTCAGAGGAAAGAGGAAGGTACCCACTTTGTATGACAGGAGCCATCTGGAAAAGGGTGGTTGCCACCCTAATGGTGTCACCTGCTCGTGGGAAAACTCCATGAAATCTCTAGGAGGGAGAGGAGCCACCTCTCCCCCGGTCAGCAGAGCCCATGGGTCACCCTCCCCTCTCCCTGTCGAGCAGGACCTGGGGGTTGGGGCAGGCTCCTCCGGGGAGGGTAGAAATGGGGTCGCGTTTGTGAGGCTGCGGCGTGGTGAAACCCGGCAAAGGCTGAAGACAGCAAGCCCTGCCTGCGGTGCTCATTACATCCTCCGTGGGCAGGTCTGCCCACCCCAAGCAATGAGCCTGGTGGGATGCTCGTCAGTCCGGCTTGCACACGGAGCTGAGCAAGGCGGATCCAACCTCCCCAGGCTGGGCTGGCAGCTTGGGGGTTGGCAGGAGGAGATGGAGCCCTTGATTTGCTTCCAGTAGCCATCGGCAGCCGCCTACGCAGTCATCGCATACCCTTAAACCTCCAACTCCCCTCAAAGGAAACATGAAAGGAAAGCATCCAAAGCACGTCGTTTCGGGGAACAGAGAGGACGGGACATGTTTATTACTAAAAGTCCAGCTCGCAGTCCAGCCCCGTGCCCAGGGCCCGGGAAGGTGAGCGGCGCTCCGGGGGTGGGCATGCCGAGGGCTCGCTGCGGCCCCGATGGGAGGGAGAGCAGCCCCGGGGTGCGCGTTGCAGAGACGGGGAACCATCGGGGAGTCTTCTCCCCCCACCCCTCAGTGCTTCTCACGAGCCCTCACGCTGTCACTGACACTGATTGTGCTCGAGACAAAAGCGTGAAGCCCATGGCGTTTTGGCCGTAGCATCATCCTTGGGTGGCTGTGGCTGGAACAAGCAGAGCGGGGGGTGAAGTTGTCCCCTCATTTCAATGGCAGAGTGGGGAGCAGGGCCCACGCCAATGTCCTCCTGCAGCCAGCAAAGCTCGCAAGGCAGGAGTTACAGTAAGAATGAACAAAGATATGTTGGAAGTAAACGCCTTAATTATAGTCATGATCGGTTTTGCCCCAGACTACAGCGCTAAGGAGACCCTCTTCTATCAAAGTCAATTAAATGGTGGCTGTTCTCCTAAAACCCAGCAATAAAACAAGAGCTGTACATATCCATTAAACTGCAGTCCACATCCATTAAACTCGCTTTTGCTGCGGCGGCTCATTTACTGCCAGGTTTGGCCTTGATTCTGATCGCGTCTACGTGAGTTTTACCCTGGTGTAATCGCAGAGACTTTGCAAAGTCAGTCCGGCTGATTTGCTCCACAGTCACAAAGGGGATGAGACAGACACTCCCCTTTCAAAGTCCTGCAGATAATCTTTGGGCATCAATAAACCCAAGAGATAACCGATTTGCTAAACAGCCAGGTTGTTCTACACACACACACAAATCTATATGCAACTCTTGAAAAAAGCATCCCCTGGAGACGGGAAATCTTTCTCCCTGCCAACACCTTCAGGACGTTTGTGCAGAGCTCCTCCTGTCCCCTTGGTCCTGGGAACAGAGCTGGAGGTGACAACGGAGGGTGCAACGCTGGGGCTGGCTGCGCCTTCTGCACAAAGCTGATCTGCCTGTGCGTAACGAGCTTCATTCCCAAATTAACAGCAGCGAAATCCTGCGCTGGGAACCGCCAGGCCCTCAGCTGTATTCAGTTGTCAAACTAAATCACTTAAGAAGAACAAAAGTATTTTTTTCCCCTTGTGTGAGACTTGGCTGAGAGTTTGCTTGTGTCAAGGGGAGCGA
The DNA here is from genome assembly GCF_965231255.1 of Vanellus vanellus. NCBI lineage: Eukaryota > Metazoa > Chordata > Aves > Charadriiformes > Charadriidae > Vanellus > Vanellus vanellus. The sequence goes on along the minus strand of NC_138923.1, from coordinate 9,558,604 downwards.
TGTCCTCAAGTTTGGGACTGAGTTTCTCCTCTGTGTTTTACCAGACACCAAGAGCTTTACCGGATCTCATACTGTTTTCAGCCATGCCAATCCTTTTAAATTAAACCTTTGGAAACGCATCTTGAGCTTCTCCCCTTTACCGAGACCGAAATCCCTGTCCCACTTCCATCGCCCCAGACCTCTGGCAGTGCCCTGGAGACAGTAACCGTACGTTCCCTCCTGCGTGTTCAGGTTTTACCATACAGCCGGGGTCGGGGGTGGTGGCTGCGATGGCAGGTACGGCTCAGCCACGGACCGTAGCGCGTGCAGAAAGTTTAACTTTTTACAACCACTGGTGAGATTTCAAAGTGCTGGTGGGGAATCTGCTCCTGCAGTGCAAGAGAAGGTGTTGAAATTATCAGCCTTTGCTTTCTTCAGATTTCCTTCAGTTTTCTTAAAAGAAGTTGAAGATAACAGGGAAAAGGTAGAAAGGTGGGAAAGGGAAAAGAGAAACCCATGTTCGCCTGCAGGCAGCGCACAAGGGAAGCCGGGCAGGCGGGGGGACGCTTTCACAAGCGAACGCACGTGTTAAAAGCTTGTGTCCCGCTGGCTTTCATAGCACCTTGAGCAGACGCCTTTGAAAAGAAGAGCCATACACCTCAACGGGCACCAATGCCTCCGTCCCTCTGCCTCTCTGGAGACTGCCCACCGTCAGCTGCCGCTCCTCGCTGCCCCGCTCCGAGGAGCCGTAGACGCACAGGAAGAAATGCAGCCGCGAAGGTAGGCACCAAGGACTTCTTGGTCCTGGGTGATGTGCCGCGAAGGTAGGCACCAAGGACTTCTTGGTCCTGGGTGATGTGCTTGATGCGCCTTCGGGGTGACCCGCGCTTCTGCCTTTCATTTTGCCTTTAAAGCAGCCGCAAGCACAAAGCTGTAATGCCTCGTGGCAATACGCGGGCGGTAATGAACCCGGTGAAAAAGGAAAGGAAAGGTCACCCCGCCCTTGTCTATTAACAGGGCCGGCAGAAAGACCCAGTGACTAATTAAAACTGTGGGCTTCACAGCCAGGAATACTAATCCTTACATCTGTACTGGTCTTAATTATCTACCTCTGTGTGCTTCTTCATGAAGGGGAAAAACAACTCATATTCAATCTAATTGGCTTAATTTTTATAACTACGTTCCCCCCTGAGATCCCTTTCTAAAACGATTTGGACTGTTCTTTCAATATCTTTTTCTTATATCCTTATGATCATCTCATTCATTCTAATTTGGAAAGAGGCCCCATAAAGAAAGAAAAAAAACCCGAGTTTCTTTTGTTTTATGTAGTGCATGACGTGAATTTCCTGACAGCAAGATTTCTGGGTGTCCTCCTAAGCAATCCTTTTTTTTTTTTTTTAATCCCTGACTAGGAATAAAAAATATATTTTTAAGAGAGAAGTTGAATAACAACTGCAGCAATGCTCCAGTGTTTGTGGTGGAGTCATCTCGATTTTAAAATCAAGACAAGCTATTTTCTTAAATAGAAAGTTCAGCTTCAAAAAGAAATAAATTCATACACACACAGGAGGTCTGACCAGTCTCTCCCCACCATCCGGTCTGTTAATCTCGGGCTCCCATTCTCTGAGCACTCCAAACCCTCCAGAAATACCCCACCCCCCCCAGCCCCCCCCAAAATATGGAGTTTGCAAAGGATTTTAGTCTTTCTCCTTCTCAGTTTCGGCTTTAATTATTAAAGACAAAAGGGGGAAAAAAAGGTGAGAGCTTTGAGATTTATCGCATCTAATAAAGGTTCAGCACACGGTGATTTACGCCGCCGCAGCAGGGGGCTGACTCCAGCTGGAAAAATGTGTGGGTCCGCAGGATTTATGAACACCCACCTGGCGTTCTCACAATCCTGAGAGCAGCCAACTGTCAGATCAATAGCTCTGTTAGTGATCACCACTGGGCGTTAGGTCAGGTAACAGACCCATAACATACACTTTTTTGCATGTTTATTTACTTTTTCAACCACAGCACCACCAACGCTTAGCAAGGACGCCCGACGGGCCGTAGACACAGGGGGATGTACCTGCAGATTCCTCAGCAGGGCGTTAGGCTTGTTTGCCCGGCTATCTGCACAAAACCCATCAAATCCAAGTCTTTATTTTGGCTATTTCAGCTTCCCAGGTGGGGTCTCCGTGGCGGCAGATGCTGACCCCCGTCCCGAGACTCACCAGTAGACGGGGAGCTGGAGAATGGGGCCGGAGGGACTAATTTTACAGAGGGACAGGGGTGCCTAAGTCCCTTTTAAAATTCCAGCCTAAAAATGCGATTCAGTTCTCTCTTCAGCTAGCCAAAGGTAAAGCAACTGGTTTCAGGTGTGCTCAGTTCAACAGGGAAAAGAAGCAGCTTCTGGAAGCAATTGGTCCCACCTGTCTGAGGAGACCACAAACTCCCCTACCCGATGCCGATGCCAATGCCAAAAAGGATGTATTCCATTTTTAATCAATTCTACAATATTTCCATACCCCCGCTCTATAGGCCAACACATCTGGGAGTGTCACACTGGTAACTAATAGCAGAGAGAAAGAATAGTTTGGTGTGTGAGGCATGGGAGCCGAGAAACGTTCCCAGTGAAGACCTGGAAAGCGATGGGGAGTCGATGAAGATGAAGGCTGACCCAGACGGAGGTGTGATGGTGTGGAGGAGGCACGGGGGACGTTGAAGGAAGGGGACGGCAAAGAGCCCCTAATTTCTCTTCCCCTCTGTTGTGATGGGCGGGAGACACATCGCCTGGAAAGTCACACTTCTGCGAGTGCCCCGGTTCCCCAGGAGCTGGAGCGACGACAAGTTACGGCGTGTGAGGAGCCTTCAAAACGTATTGCTGTTTATGGGACATCATTTCATTTGCAAGCCGTTACAGCAAACCTCAAGCTGGGCACGAAGCTGAGCACCGTAATGCTCTCTCCTCCCGCTTCTTTTGCCTTTCCCCCACTCTTCCTGAAATACAAAGCACGCCTTGGTGCCGAAATATATATATAGCCAGCCTAAAAGTGATGGAATAAATGAGTCAGCAGCACCCGAGTTCAGTAATGAGATAACTCCTTCGAGCAAAACACGGTGAGAACTACGTGGCATAGTTAAGCTCTGAAATATCAGCCCCGTGCCGATGGTCCCTCTCCAAAGGAATATTTTGTTTTGTTTTCCCGGAGGGAAGCGAGCTCTGCTGGTCCTGCCGGCGTCGGAAGCTCACCGGCAAGGACAGATGGACCCGGCCGTGAGTCACGGCGGGGAGGCTCCTGGCGGCAGACGGCGAGAGGGAAAAACATCTCCGCGGTGTGGCAATCCGCCCGTCTCCCCCTCCGCGCCAGCAGAGCATGGGCCAAGCCCCGGGCAGGAGCCGCCCCCGCGAGCCACCCGGCCCCCTCGCTGGTGGCCCCCTGGGGACACGGACCCCGCCGCCCCCCGACCCGGGGTGCCCAGGGAAGGTGCTGGGTCAGGTCCCTGCGTGGTCCTCGGAGGGAGACTCCTCTGGCCGGCTGGAACACGGGCTCAGCTCAGCCCTCGTCTGCAGCGCAGGATCCGGCCCCAGAGCTTCGACCAGAAGAAATTGTCCCCCAAAACGTGGGGAGATGTTAAAAAAGTCATTTAGCGCCGTGCCGGGGTGGGCGTGCGCAGGGGGAAAGGTGCGGGGGAAGAGGTAATCAGTTAGAAATGATTTTTAGCAGAAGTTTCTTGATCGTTAGCATATTAATGAAGTTTTTAATAATATGTTAACCTTTCCTCGTTCCTCCACCCTGGAAAATCACACCACTTCTTTGGTTCAGTGAAAAAGGCTGCCCTGGGGGGACACACTTCTTCCAGCTGATATAGTCATTAGATTTAGCATAAGAAATAGGTTCCTTTGAAAAATCACTTTTGGTGGCTGAAGGCCACCCCGAATCACGAGGATGGTGTCTGCGGGACTCCCCAGCCCTCTGCGGCTCAAGGCCCAGCTCCCTTCTCAGCACAATCTCCTTTTTTATTTATTTTGTCCCCTGCATTTATTTCCTGTTTGGTGGATTTTAATTTTTCCACAGGCAAACACGATCAGGTAAAAAACTCAGCAGGGATAATAGAAGCTTTATAGGTGCCAAAAATAAAATATCGGCAGATGCTACACAGGAACTAAAGGTGTTAAAGAGCTTTCACTGCTCTCGTGCTCCTCAGGAAGCGCTGTGCCTTCCCTCCCTGCGAAACTCTATTTCGTGAATGAAACTGTAGTTTTCTCCTACAGTATTTCAGACAGAAGACTCCAGTTACTAACCGAGGACGTGCGCTAAGGCAGAGGAGATCTCTTCCATGGTCTCGGAGAAAAATAGCTTTGGATAAAATTGATTCCTTTGCTCCTTAAAGCCTTTTATTTCACGCAGGTGGCTCCTCCAGCCTTCCCTGAAACAGAGGCGGTCCAGGCAGACAGTACAGATGATTATGTATCATTTCTCCTCATTACTGTCGTTGCCACAGGCTCAGAAATATCTCCTGCATGCAGCACCAGTCGCACAGGGCTCAGCTGAAACCTGAGCTCCGGACATGCCACGGGATTGATGAATTCGGCACCAGCCCTGGCCTGGTGGGTCTTGTAAGCTCCTATAATTTCATTTTCCCGGCTGTGATTTATGACACAAGGGGGAAGGCCCCGCTTGTGTTAGTTTTGAGGACGGCGCTGGGGGTTCGCAAAGAGCTTTGCACTTTGCGGCCGAGTTGAAAGGGCAAAAGAAAACCGCACTAACAGCAGCAGCGGCAAATTGCGAGACGCTGTGCAGCTTTGCAGAAAGGCGGGACACGGAAACTTCTCACCAAGTGTCTTAGCGTTGTTGATGGCAACAAAAATACTAATCTTTTCTTGATTGCCTGTCAGCCAAAATTATCCATCCTGGGTGCGCTGATATTTGCAAGGCTGCATTCCTTTGGTAGGTAAACATACAGGCAGAGGATCCATCACAGTGGTAAATGAACCTTCACAGATTTAGAAAATCAGCAAAACCCCAAATCTGGCCAGGGACCGGGAACTTTTTCCCATTTTTGGGGAAGCAGGAGCATCCTCCCCTCTGTGCGCCACATCCCAAGAGAAACCTGCCCTGCAGCGGGCGCGTGCGGAGCGGAGCCCGTCGCGGGCGGGAGATGCAGCTCGGGCTCTCTGCTGTCCCAGCCAGAGCGGGTCGGGGACCACTGGGACCCGGCGGTCTGCACAGCAGGAAATAAATTATCAGGTAAATCCAATATAAATGGAAAGAGATTGTCATCCCCTGTGGCATCCCACACAATCTCTGTCGCAGCTGGACCTGCTGAGCATCCTGCGGCTTGATTAATAGGGAGCCGATTCACCTCTGGTTCGGGAAACCTGGCTCTGAAAAACAAGGGGGGCAGTGACAGCTCTGTCAGGACGAGGGGCTCCTCCTGCATCCCCCGTCGTCCCCAAACGAGCCCGATAAAGATGCAACTCTGCATCCCGTGTACGGGAGTGAAGCCCACAGATCTGATGCTCACCCGGTGTACCGGGACACGGCGCCACTGGCGTCAATAGGGCATCAGTGCTCTGCACCAGCTGGGGAGAAGTCAAAGATTTTGCCTTTATTGAGTGCAGTCGAGAAAGTATCTTTATGCCATCCTCTCTATAAATCACCGATACAGTGCCTATAAGTCTCATCAGTCAAACGAAGCAATACTCAATGATTTATATTTACAGCCGGCTGAAAAATTTTCCTCAAAGTGTCTCTTTTAGGAGAAAATGGCTTTTTAACAATATGGACATCTGGCAAAGTTTCTCACTTTGAAAAGTTTCTCATCCAGAAAAGAGCTGTTTCTGAAGACTTCTGGAATTTTGAATGATGAAAGGAAAATTGAATATTTTGTCCTAGGTTTTCTCCCTCTTCTCCACAAGACAAGGGATAAATGTATCTCAACCCCATTTCATTTTGAATTATTAGTTATGTTTAGGCTTCTGCCGCACCGGGGACACGTTACAGGGCATCCGTAGCGTTACGTGATACAGACAAGATCTCTGACCCAAGAAGCGTACAGTCAGGCTTGAAATATAACGGATGAATTGTGAGAAAAGAAAACAAGTAGAAAAAGCTGCGGACTCGGAGAGGGCAACAGGCTGCGACCAGACTGTGCATTTAGTCCCTTTCTCCACTTCAAGCTCCTCGTGCCCTTGACCGAGCCAGTTAAACCATCCTCTCCCCAGCTGCCGCGGGAAGGGGGAATGCTCTTACTCACATCTGCTGCAGACTCCTCCTTGCTCCCGTGGCTCCTGTCTCTGTTTCCTTGTCCACACGTTGGCCCCTGTTTTTGGCCAAAGTCTTTCAGGGCTGCAGCAATAAACGATAACAATAACTATGTAATGAGATTCCCACTTCCCCCCACCTTCATTTCATTTTCAGGCTTGATTACTGAACTCATATTTCCTCGGGATAATTTACACTGTCTTGGCTGCAAACAAATGGGCAGTTTATTATCTGCAATTGGCCTCTGCAAGAGGACTGTGGCTGTTCTTGTATCGATGGGTTTGAGCTCTGGTTGTTGGGTTTTTTTTCACCTCTGAACGATATTTCTAAGCCCCTTCCCGGGTGAGGAGAGATAGCGCATTTGTTATTGATAGAATTTCCATTTAAATTGAGGATGTTGCTCAGTGCAACACGTGTACCAGTTAAACGAGACTCTTTCCTCCAGCAAAAGGCAACAAATTATACGGAAAAAAAAAAAAAAAAATGTTGGGGGGGGGGGGGGGGAGGGAGAAATCACAAAACCTAATATGAAATCCAGCCGGATATATGCCTGCAATAAAACATCTAGATCTTAATAAGGCTGTGGGTAAAGCTTGGATTACACACCCAGCTTTATACGCTATCTGCTATTCAGCAGCTGCTTCTCCTGAATAGCTCCTTTCTCTGCTTGCCAATCCGATTAGCTCTCTAGAAAATTAGAAACAAAACAACATGAAATCTTTTGCTTTTAAAAAATAAATAGAAATACAGCCATGAGAAGGGGGGTTGGATCAGCCCCAGCAAAGCCTTTTCAAGTGGATAATGACTCCACGGGACAGACATTTCAGGTGGATTTCCTTTTAGTCACAAATTGCTATTTGTACTGGAAATTAAAGGGGGGGGGGATCCACTGAACAATAGGAAAATGGATCCTGATGGGGTCTGCGAGTCCTTCCCAGCCCTTCCCCTGCGCAGCAGAAAGAAGGCTCGAGAGCAGCAAGAGGAGGGTGAGTCTCCTCTCCTCCACAGCCACCAGCTCTGGAGCGGCGCCTGGGCTGGGCAGCCTCTGGCGAGCAGATGAAGGGGGTCCTGAGCCCCCCTCTCAGCTGGAGCCACCCGGGCTCTCCTCCCGAGTTAAAAAGCACCAACGCAAACCAGACCCTGTAGCTCTGCCCTCTGCAGCATCCCATTGTGTCACGTACTGCAGCCCCCAGCATGGGTTTGGGCTGCTCCAGAGTTCGGGTCCAGGACACCGAGCCCACTTACTTCAGCAACGCGAAGTCAGGGAGGTGGAACTGGTGGGCTGAAGATGCTCCTGTCTCTGCTGGCTGGGTAACATGCAGCGGCTACCCAGAGCCCAGAGGGTGTCAGGGGCAGCTCAGCCTGCCACGGGGGGGTTCCAGCCAGGACGACCTGGTGGTACCTGGTGGGGTGGCTCATCTCCCCCCACCTCAACTGCTTGCTATTTCTAAACAGATAAAAAAGAAAAAAAAAAAAAAGCCTTGGAGTGAACCAGTCTCCGTGATCGCACCTCATCAGCTGTGGGCAGCTGGGGCAGGAGCTGGCGGCCATGGGCACTCCAGCCCAAGTCCCATCGTCCTACCAGGTAGACAATATCCATGCAAACCACCTTCATCCCTGCAAAAAAGTGGAAACCAGCCTGCATCTGCTCCCGAAATGCACACAGGCATGGACTCAGCTGGCCAGGCTGTCCCCGCTCTGGGTGCTGGGGACAAAGGAGGGACACTGGGACTGTAAGCCGCTCTCTAGGACTAAGGTGCTGAGCCATGTTTCTGTGCTGGGCTGGCTTGGTCCTCCCAGGCAGCACAGGATCCCAGAGACAGGCTCTTTTTTTTTGCCATTTGCAGGGTCACCTCTAAGTCTCAATCACAGGTGGGAAGTAATCCGCTCCATATTGTACGTTGGCGGTTGCTACGGGGGAAGAAATGATTAATTTATCACCCATTCCAAGATCTGAAGAAAGAACGATGGAAGGGGAAAGAGGGAAGGAAAAGAAAGAAGAAAAGGAAAAAAAAACCCCTCAGTATGAATCTGCTCGAGCTGCACAGGAGCGTTATTTACAGTCCCAAACTTCCACAACCATCTGAATGTAAAGCAGAATCACAGCATCGATAATATTGTGCCCTGATCAGAGGGAAAAGACGTCTGAGCAGGAAGAGGAGGGAAATAATGGCATATTTTCAGCTAGCTGGGGAGATTGCAAAGGGATTTTAATTCCAAAGATGCTGAACAAATTGCAGATGAGACTCTATGAGAATAAATAGTGTCTGGTCATAGATCAGCACAGCTTGATTTTCTCCCCTTTAAGTGCAACGGTATCAATCTTTAGAGGGGAGGGAGTGAAAAAATCAAGGTGGCAAATGAATTATTCCTCATACCTTTCTCCACAGGCAGGAGAAAAAGAAAACCTTGCCGTTCGTAGCATGCGACCAGGAGAGGAGATGGGGGATGCTCCTTTCCCCAGCAGCATGCAAGCGCTGGCTGGAACGGGCGATGCTGCAGGAGCTGGTGTGTGGGGGGGTTCCCCATACTTTATCTACAGTATTTAACACAAATATTTTGGGCCTGGAGCATCGCTGGCCTTATTAACGATATTTAATAGCAAATAGCTGGCTTGCAACCAAGGGTCTCAAAGCCTTTTGGAAACATTTGTTTAATTGGATTATACAACACTCAGCAATATAAACGTCTGTGTTTTGCCAGACATGAAATGGGGAAGTTACAGGAAAAAGATCGGGAGCAAAGTATGGAGAAGTGTTCTACATCCCCCTCAGACCTACTAAAAATATACACGAAGTGCTTTGTGTTTTCCAGGCTCTGGGAAAACACTAATTAATCCCCGGGGAGTTGGCATGTGGCGAGTGGAAAGAAACGCTGGGGAGGATTTCTGGTGTCTTTTTTGACCCATTTCAGGATCTATATTTGAGCTGCACTTTCCTCTTCGAGGCAGACCAGTGTCCTCTTGCAGCAGTGTAAGACAGAGAGGGCAGGAGGCGGCAGCATCGATGCTCCGGGGGCTGGAGCTGCTCAGGCTGATGGGTGCCATGCGTTACGTGCAGGGGGTTCTGCCAGGTCTCCTCCGCGGGCGGGTGACAGGGGACATCAGCAGAGGCGTTTTGGGGTGAGGTAACCCCCACCATCGAGGTGGGCTGCCTGGTGAAGCCCCTCCCGGCGTACGGAGCTGAGCGGGCTCTCCCGCCTGGGATAAATGCAACCGCAGCATTGCTGATGGGAAAGAGACTGACTCGGAGTATGAAACCCGTAGGGATGAGAGAGGAGAGAGGCTCTTTGGGACTGAAGGGCTTTTCCAAAGAGGTATCTCAGCACCGATCCTTTCATCCCAGAGCGCTGAGGCCACGGGCTAAACTGTGCGTTGTCTTTGCTCCTCGGACATCGGTGGCCGTCGGCCGTGCGGCTCCTCAGGCACCGGAGCGCCGGAGCCGGGGACGCGGGAAAAAGGGACGGGTCCCGCTGCGTCACTCCGTGCTCAAAGACAGTGGTTCCTACCAAAAATATTTATGTTCTTCAGCAATCATAGATGGATTAGCGGCTGTATTGTGCAGCAAAGGCACCCGAAGTCCGCGCCACGGCGTGAGCCAGGCACGCGGCTTCGCAGGGCAGGCTTGGGCGGCAGCGGCTACTGGAATGCAAAGCAGGAAAGAAAGCGGGAGGGGGGGCGAAAAAGAAGGTATTTATATACAATATATATTTAATATGCTTAGTGTTTCCTCCTGAAGAAACTTATAGCAGGGATTAATTTTTACACGTTCTGCCTGCTCCGCTGACGCCCTTCAGCAAGGTTAAGCTTTGCCCAATGCAAGTTTGAAAATTAAATCCACGGTGGTGTACAAACTTCCTGTGTAGTTTGATTCAATTTCTTTCATTCGCCACCAAAATGATATATGCATTTCGAATACACAAACGCTTCCTCTTAGAGCAGATAATTCATGAATAGACGCTCCCCTCCTTCCTTCTCGCCCTCTCTCCCTGTTGTGTATCTTAATTAACGTTTCAAGTCTGGCAGCCTTTTGATTTCCTTTTCAACAGGGTCTCTGATCAGCCTGCTCGAAAGGAAAACCTTAAAAAGGGGCAATTTTTTTCAAGTGGCGGCTTCTGCTTTCTCCTGAAATTCAACATTACGCTGGAAGCAGCAAGGAGCAGCTCCGGGCTGGGGGCCGGCCTGTAGCAGAGATGGTTCGGCTCTTGGGGAGATGGGGGCAGAAGGGAGGCGCTTTTCCAACCCTGGCTTCTTTCTGGGAGCCCCCAGCAGATGTTGGGATGTGAATTATCACTGCAATCCCAAAGAGACCAAACCCCGCACCTGGGTCGGGGCAATCCCAGGCACATATTCAGGTTGGGAGGAGAAGGAATTGGGGTTATTAGTTGATAAGAAGCTCAACAAGATCTGGCAATGTGCACTCACAGCCCAGAAAGCCCCCGGCATCCCGGGCTGCATCCCCCGCAGCGTGGCCAGCAGGGCGGGGGGGGGATTCTGCCCCTCTGCTGCGCTCTGGGGAGACCCCCCCCGCAGTGCTGCCTCCAGGTTTGGGGCCACCAACAGCAGGAGGACATGGACCTGTTGGGGCAGGTCCAGGGGAGGGCCACAAAGATGCTGGGAGGACAGGCTGGGAGAGGGGGGGGGGGGTCAGCCTGGAGAGGAGAAGGCTCGGGGGAGACCTCAGAGCCCCTTCCAGTGCCTAAAGGGGCTCCAGGAGAGCTGGGGGGGGGCTCTGGATCAGGGAGGGGAGTGATAGCACGAGGGGGAACGGTTTGACACTGAAAGAGGGGACATTTAGATGAGATATTGGGAAGAAGTTCTTGGCTGTGGGGGCGGTGAGCCCCTGGCGCAGGGTGCCCCGAGGAGCTGTGGCTGCCCCATCCCTGGAGGGGTTCAAGGCCGGGTTGGACGGGGCTGGGAGCAACCTGGGCTGGGGGGAGGTGGCCCTGCCCAGGGCAGGGGGGGGCACTGGGTGATCTTCGAGGTCCCTTCCAACCCAAACCTTTCTATGAGTCTGTCATTCTTCAGCATGCTCACATACATGGGCAGAAGACCACCCGTGGTGGAGGTACCCCACTACCAGGTCACAGTCCCTCCCTGCTCAGCCACCCGGGTGAAATTTTTGCACTTAAAAAAGCAGAGTCAGTGTATCTTTTCTCCCCGGGTCCACAGGCAACGGCACAACCCCAGCAGCCCCCAGCCTCAGGGCTGGGACCGTGGCTCCGCTCCGCTCCGGGACGTCCCCAAGGTCACGCTGGCAGTCAGCACCAACGCGATGCTCAGCCAACACAGGCCCTCTGTTCCCCACCCCGGGGGGCTCGGGGAAGGCTCCCCCGGGTGCAGCCCATGGTCCCGCCCTGCCTGAGCCGAAGAAACGGAGAAAAAGGAAAATTTGCCGAGCTAAGGAGCAGCTGACAAAAAGCCAAGCACGGCGCAGAAAATTTCCTGCAAAGAGGAACATCTCGTTGTCAAATTAACATATTAATAATTAGTCAGAATGAGAACATTAAGTCCCAGCGCAGGGCCCGAAGATGGCACGTTTGCTCTCTGCGTTCAGCTTTGTCGAGCAGCGATTCCAGGGGTGCCTCTGAGCGTGACAGCCTGCACCTTACAAGATGTAATTTTAGCGCTTCAGAGCTCTCTTAGTTATGCATCTCTTAAAAAACAAGCGTGTTGGCTTCTCTCTGAAGGAGAAAAACAGCTTCTTCTTTAGGGTTTTCATGGGTTTGATTTCTTTGGGGTGTTTATTTTTGCTCTGGGCTATTTGAGAAAACCCATTAAATACAAGCATAAATTGCTAAGTTTTGTTTGCTATGAAGGTAGAAGCACGCAGGGCCTGTCTGAACTATTGAGTTTGTGCCTCTGGAGAAAATCACTTTGCTGCCGTGATGCCCCGGGATGGAAAAAAATCTGCAGCCCGAGAAGTTACAAGGAATAAATGAAATGGCAATAGGTGCCATAAATAAAACTACAGCACATTAACACTCCCCCTGCTTTGGAGATCAAAAGCAAAAAACAGCTTTCGGTGCTGTGACTCGGGGAAAACCCAGCGAGAGCCCCAAATCCAGCAGGTTGATTGTGTGCCCGGAGAAGATGCTGGTGCTGCAGCTCTCCTCCATGCGAGAGGACACCGCCATTCCCCCCAGCAGGAGGTGCCGAGGGAGGGATGGGTTAAGAGTAAGTTATTTCCAAGGCTGTAACGATCCAAAGGATTGCTCCATAGTGCTTTTGCAGGACAGTCCTGGTGGACCAGAGCTCGGGGCTGGTGATTTTGCAGTGACAATTGCCCGTGGGTTGCTAACGGCGCGGCATCCTGCGGCTCCGGCGGAGAGATGGAGACCAGCCCAGGGGAAGATCTACAGACCTATTGCCCCTCCCCGTACTTGGCCGTAAGCACCGAACGCCAGGGCTGGTGTTCAAGCTTTGTGTTTGCCTGTCATCGCTCAAGTCACGCAGCTGTACTTTTATATTCTCTGGTGTCAGTAGTGCCTCCTGGTTGAGATCAGAGCTTGGGTTAAGCCAGATGTCCTGAAAAGCGTTAAAGCTTTTTTTTGGTTTGTGCCATTGGGGAATGGCAGGAGAGCAGCGCTGGTTAAACAGCGACTGGCAGATGTCGAGAACATCAGCCCACGTTGGCTTCAAAGGTCGCTCTTGCCTGAAAGTAAGAAAAATACACGGAAAGAAAACAGAAAGGAAGGAAAAAACAGAAGTCCTCACTGCAGTGACGGCAGCATTTACGGGAAATTATGACAAACCGTTGCTTCCCACCTGCTGCTCTCACTTTGCAGCAGAGCAGAGGGGAAAGCGGAGCAGAACGGCAGAGCAGAGGAGGCGGCTGTGCTAGGCGGGCTCAGGACCAGCCCTCAGCACCACCGGGGGCTGCAGGGCCAGATCCTGCCCCACCACCCACCGCCGCGCCGGGCAGAGCCTGGGCACGGGCTGCCCGGGCTGGGTGAAACACAGCTTATCTCTGGAATGAAGGGTCCCACCGCGCTGGCAGGAGCTGGGATTGTTGAGTATTGCAGAGACTGGGCACAGCTGACAGCCCTTGAGCCGACGATTCCTGTTACTGCCGCAGGCTGAGACGTTGCTGAGTGTTTCCAGCAGCGCTGCGGATGAAGGTCCCGGGCACCGCCACCGCCGCAGGCTGCATCCTTCACCCAAAGCCCAGCAGAGGATGGGAGGTGAAGGTCTTGGCAGAGGGACGCCCGGTTTGCAGTGCCAAGCGACACAAGCATGAGCCTGATGCCACTCACTGCTGCGGCAGCGGTCTGTCCTGCTCAGGTCACCCATGTTAAAAAAAAAAAATTGTTAAAAAAATCAGGAAATTGGCTGTCTTGGGGGAGTACCTGGCTGGCAGGAAAGCCAGAGCAGTGAATTTGCAGAGGCACAGTTCTTGCACAAGGTGTTAAGAGAGAGGGGATGCGTTTGGCTTGTGCTGCATTCGCTTTTGCTGGAGACTCTGCAGCTTAATTTACAGGTGGTGGTGAGCTGCCAGGAGGCATCTCCAGCTCGCTTGCTCTTTCTCATAGGAAGTCATGGAGAGGTTGTTTTTTTTTTTTTTCCCAGAGCTGTGGGTCAGATCAGTTCTAGTCTTTTGATTGAGACGTTAATAAAAAAACCAAGTCAAACCAGGCCCGGCTGGGGAGAAGATGCTGGACAAAAAGCAGCTGAACAATGAAAATAGGTCTGGCTCGTCTTGTATGCTGCGAAAGCCTCACTCCACCTAATGCTTTACATATTCTCCTCATGCTATAGCATGTTCCTCTCCCCTTCTCATTATAGCCTCCCACTTCGTCTTGCTGTTTCTCTCCTTCCAGGAGAGCTTCAGTCGCACTAAGGAAGCCCAATATTTTGTATGAAAACACCCATTCACAGTTTTTCTTCTAGGTTGTTTGCCCAAACTCACCTAGACCAGAGGGAAGAAATGCCCAGGATCTGGTCTCTAAATTTAATCATAGCCAACGCCTCCTTTTTAGCCATTTTTATTTTTGCCAGTCTCATGTAAACACAGTATTTAAGGAGCCGGGAGGAGCATCGCTTTGAGAGATAATAATAGAGCAGGGTACATCCCAACCAAAGCTGTCGTGTCTTGCGGAGAGCCAACGGGGTGCGATCACGGCGTGTCCCCGCACGGCGCGGATTGGGCTGGGAGCGGTGCGTGGCAGAGCTGTGCCTGCCCCGGCGTGCTGCACCCCTGGCCACGGGCCCCAGCCCCCTTCCCCACCGGCCCCCAGGAGGAGCAGGAACGTGCTGGTCCACCGGTGGTGTCACCCCAGGGTTGGAGCGTGACCAGAGGGAGCTGCATTTTGGAAAAGCCCCTTTGTGCCGTGGCGGGTGGGTGCGGGCGTGCAGGCAGCAGGGCTGGCAGACGGTGAGCCCGTGGCTCCATCCCAGCTCGCCCCCGCGCACCGCCGGCCCCCGCACAGCCCTGCCCAGGAGGCACCTGCACTGGTGCTCCCAGCAGAGACCAGTGATGAGTGGGGTTCCTCAGGGGTCGGTACTGGGACTGTGTCGGCGACATGGACAGTGGGATCGAGTGCACCCTCAGCGAGTCTGCAAATGACACCAAGCTGAGAGGTGTGCCTGAGGGACGGGATGCCATCCGGAGGGACCTGGACAGGCTCAAGAAGTGGGCCCGGGTGAACCTTATGAGGTTCAACAAGGCCAAGTTCAGGGTTCTGCACCTGGGTCGGGGCCATCCCTGGTATCAGTACAAGTTGGGGGGTGAAGGGATGGAGAGCAGCTCTGCTGAGAAGGAGTTGGGGGTGTTGGTGGGTGAAAAGCTGGACATGAGCCATCAATGCACGCTCACAGCCCAGAAAGCCCCCCACATCCCGGGCTGCATCCCCCACAGCGTGGCCAGCAGGGCGGGGGGGGGGATTGTGCCCCTCTGCTGCGCTCTGCTCTGGGGAGACCCCCCCCAGTGCTGCCTCCAGCTCGGGGGGTCCCAACACAAGAAGGACACGGAGTTTTTCCCTGTGGGGGCGGTGAGCCCCTGGCGCAGGGTGCCCCGAGGAGCTGTGGCTGCCCCATCCCTGGAGGGGTTCAAGGCCGGGTTGGACGGGGCTGGGAGCGACCTGGGCTGGGGGGAGGTGGCCCTGCCCGGGGCAGGGGGGGGCACTGGATGGTCTTCAAGGTCCCTTCCAACCCAAACCATTCTGTGATTTTATGATTCATCCTATGTGAGCAATGGATGCATGAGGTTGTGCTCCTTGTGGCCTCCTGTCCCACAGGTAACCTCTCAGTGGAGTCTCAGGTGGCTAATACATGGCTGAGCATATGCTGAAGCCTCTTTTCTCTGCCCCACATCCTACTCTTACAAACATAGTGTCCTGGTTTGAGGTAAAACCGTAGCGACAGACACTGCTCCACCAGCTGAAGCAAGCCAAGGGAGTCCAAGATAAAAGCCAGGGAGCCAACAGAGATGCAGCTAGCATGAGGACCTGGTCCCCTTCCTCCAGAACAGGGCTAAAAAAGAAACCAAGGAGGAGTAATTCCCATTTTACCGGCAGAAATCAAGTCACACACCAATTCACATTTTACCTTACAAAACAGCCGGGAAGCAAATGTACACATCCTCATGCCTGGGTCAGCTCATGGGAAAAACTCTTCAAGTTTCACCATGTTTCTTAATACACAGAAGAGCATAAATCCCAGCCTAGTTAAGCCCCTGCCTGTTAGGATAAAAAAAAAATAAAAAAAGAGTGACAAGGAAACAGACCCTGGCAGCCTTACAGCTCCCCTTGCCCTGCCCAGCCTGGCTCCGCTGCTCTTCATGGTGGTTGGAAATGCAACTGGGCTCAGCTGCGTTGGTCAACTCTCCCTCCCCCGGTTGTACTGGGGGTGGGTGCTGCCCGGCTCCCCCCAGAGTCGGTGCGGGTGCTGAGCTCGGTCCTCCTGCTCTCCTTGCTGCATCCCGGGGGTTGCGGTGCTGACGCTGCGCCATCCCCGGGGCTGGGGGAGGCAGTCCCTGCGCCGGGGCCGGGCGAAGCCCCTGGGCTCTGCCTGAGTTTGGGTTGAGCGGTGCCATCCTCACCCCGTCCGCAGAGCACAACTGAGCCGCCTCGGGTGCTCACGCTCTCTTTCAATAATCTGCTGCTCTTTTCTCTTGTGGGTCTTCCAAAAATTACCCTCTGTATTTCACTTAGCAGACAGAGTTACTGCATGGTAGCTCGAGCACCAAGTCAAGGACTTTCTGTTATATGAAAAGAGGTGAAAAATATGCCACGGTTTGTGTCTGGCAGCTCCAGAAACAGTCAAATCCTTGCTCAGATCGCTGCTTTTTTCCTAAGGGCAGATCAAAGCTCCTCTCGGCAGCGAGACCCCGAGGCATTTGCGAGAAGTGTTTGCCGCAACCAGCAACGATCCAGCGCAAATCACAACTGGCAGGTCAGCGCCATGCCGTTAGTGTCACCTCGGGGCATCATCAGCATCTAAGTCAAATCTTTCTAGCTAGGTCTAAGTAATTAAAGCTATTTCTCGCCCCGAGTTTCTTGCCCCAGCTGTGGTACCTCTGCGTTTCTGGGGTCCACTTGGATAAAGATTTGTCTGTAATACCCCAAGATTTGCCAAACTGCTCCTATAATTATAATAATTATATATACTAATTATATACTATATATACACACGCTAATTATATACTTAGGCTGAAGGACTTTGGCTCCTTATATGAACATCTCTGTTAATCTGGGATCTACCACCAACTGCAAAGCCAAAGAACGAAGGGGAGAGTTGTGTGGGACACACAACTTGGTGCGGTCACGGCAAAGCTTTGTGCGCAGAGATGGGTTTGTACACACGTGTCTGTGTTTGTACTGCACATACCTGCTGCGTTGCAAATAAGGACATGTTTTCAAGGTGGAGGAATCTTCCTGAACCTGCAAACCAGCAGCACTGACCGAATGATCTTTGGAAGAAGCCCCCAAGAACCAGAGCGATGCGAATCCAGCAGCGGTGGTTGGTGTTGGCAGGCAGACGGGTGCGATTTCTTACAGCGGTTTCCAGAGGAGCCGTCACCTTCTCGCAAGTCCCTGGAGCGAAACCCGCAGGAGGTAAGGAGGAGAGGACGAGCAAAGTGTCCCCCACGTCGTTTCCCCCGGCACGTCCATGCAGCAGCGCCCTGGGGCCGAGACAGGAGTCTGGGGTTGAGAAGCTCACCAAGAAGCTGGAGAAATGTTTTTTTTTTTTCCTAAATTCATCTTGGGGTGAGAAGATCAGCCAAAGCAAAGGCTGTGGTGCCGAGGGAAGGCTCCTGGGGTGCTGTTGCCACTGGGGCGGAGAAGGTGGAGAGCTGGTGGCCGCCTGATCTTCTCATCCAAGTCCCAGCCACCGAAGTCCCCGGGTTGGATTTTTGGTCGATCTGAGTTTCTCACTGAGAAAAAAAAAAAAAAAGATTCTAGGCCTGGAAGTTCTTTCTCTGATGGGTTTGGTTTATTATTTTACAGTCTATATTACCTTTGAGCACTTTCACCGCTCCTCTGATGAACTCTTCAGGCTCCACTGAGCAGAGGGGTCGTGGGGAAATCCCGCTGCAATCAACTTCAAGAAGACATTCACATCATGTTGGTTTAGGTGGAAACAGTAAACTTGATTTATTGAAAAAATCTATTACATTTATTCCTTTATTACACAGGTTTAAAATATTTAAAAATAGCTCTTATGGGCATTACACTTAAATTTTATGACATGTTTATTGGACTTTGAAGAAATGTACAATATGTCATTTGACACTATATTTTAAAAAGGGCCTTATGTACTAAAATTTTTTTTCCATAGGTTTTATTTTTCTTATCAACATTTGTTCAAGTCATATATATTAAGGGAGGAGGGAAATAAAATTACACAAAAAGAATGTCTGCAAATACAAGTAGTAATTTTATTGCAATATACCGTAGCTAAGTGGTCTGGGGAAATCGGAACAGTTTGGAGCTCAGTACAATTACAACACTGTGGAATTCAACAGAGGATTTTTTTTTTTTCTTAAAGCAAAGAAATAAAAGGAAAAAGAAAAGAAAAAAGCTCCCTTGATGAAAATTTATAACAGAATCACATGACCCAGACAGACGCACACGTGTGTACATACATCAATATATGGCTTATGTGTTGCAGAGAGGAACGTGCAACCTTTTCTGACCTTCCCACTGTTCCTGAACAAGGCTCTTGCCAAGGTGACCGAGAAGCTGAGTTCTCCTATATATTAGTATAGATTCCTTTTCACTGCTTTGCTGCCGGAGTCTGCAGTTTTTAGGGTAGCACCTTTTTTTTTTTTCCCCCACTAAGTGTAATAAAAAAAATACGAGAGAGCACAACAGAAGGGAGACGGATGGACACGGCTCTCCCGGGCCGAAAAGCACCGCGCGGCATCGCCGCTCCCTCCAGCACGGCTTCGCCTCCCTTCCTCGGATGCTGCTGCTCTCTGCTTGGGAAGGAGGAGGGAAAAGACATCATATATCGGCTTTTCTTCACAGTAAATGTGATGTCTTTTCCTTTACGGTGAAAGACCCCCCTTGGCTCAAGCGTTGCTGTAATACTCCAGGCCAAATAATAATAAAAAACCCCACCCTGCAACATCTATTTTCCAGCCGAGAGATCTAACTCAAGGAAAACGGCCAGGGAGAAAACAAACAAACAAACAAACAAACAAACAAACGGGAAAAGAAGATGGCATCAAGCAGGTTGCGAGCCGGAAAAGCTGCATGGGGAAAAAAATAAGCCATCCCGGCAGAGCCACCGTGGGAAGACCAGGAAAATTGCAGACTCCCGGGAGCGCTCGGCGGGGGCAGGCACCCACACGGCTTCAGCATCGCGTCGGGACATCCAACAAGTACATAAATTAGCACCACAAACATTCAGCCACTGAGTACAATCCGGTATGGTTACCACCGCATCAAATGCATGAATAGTCTTGGGGGAAAAAAAAAAATATAAAAAAAAAATATAAGTACATTTAATACTTTTTCTACACGGGCCGTATGAGCTACTGCAGTACAATTAAGGAAAGGAGCGGGTCTTCTACATAACGAATAGGAAGGTGGCATGCATTTATAATCAAAGACTGTAGCGAAAGCCTGCAGTCTGTGTTGAAAGTGGCTAAAAAGCAAAGGCTGGTGGGAGATTGGCCAATGGCAGGGTATCACCAGTGTTGTATTAAAGTTACTCAAACAGATAGCACCACAGAGACATGTAAAAATAAAAAGCACCTTTTTTTTTTTTTTTTTACATTTTATATTCAGAGACAACAAATGGATTTCCCCTGCCACTGCAATCTGCCGCCGGGAATGGATTTGTTTTATTATTATGATTATTATTATTATTATTTTAAAAGAATGCTGATGGAAAAAAAAAGAAGAATTAATTTAAAACACATGTGTTAAGGTAAGCAAGTGTATAAAAAGGCAGAGGCTCAAAGCAGACCCTGCTTTCAGATCAGGGTTTTGCAGAAATCTTGTTAAAAAGTGGCCTTAATTTCCTTATTTTGAAGCGAATCGTTCCAAAAGGCATCCGTGGCTCGGGGCGGGGGGGCTGGTTTGCCCCTCTTTGGGCCCTCATCCTGCAAAGCTTGGTGCCTGGGCGTAACTCCAAGGCCCTCCGGATCCAGGCTCGGGGGTGGGAAGAGGCAGAGGCGGTGGGGACGTGCGCCGCCGTCTTCGGTCCCAGGCTGGGATGGCAGTGGGAGGGCTGAGGGCTTTCATACAGACAGGGTCACATGCATGTTTTGAAGACAGAAACATTTCAACATTTAAAATAATGTACAATACAAATATTTACTTACAAACATACAAAAAAATAAGCACCTTTAATTCATGGGAATAGAGATGCCCAGTGCGACTTTTAGCTATCAAATTAATGGGGTTAAATTTTTGTAAAATATAGAATTACGCGGTTCAATGGAGATATTAAAAATTCTGGAAGTGGCCACGACGTCTGCTTGCGAGAGCCGATCCCAACCTCGTGGAAGGCAACGAAATGCGTCCGACGAGCTTCGGCAGGGTTTGGGCTGGAGCCAGGACTGCCGGCACTTCAACGTCAAGCTCAACACAGGAGTTTCAAGTTTTTTCCGTTTTTCCTTAGAGACAAACAGACAAACACTAACGTATAGACAAGCGCTCGGTATCACTTCGTGGCAAGAAGAAGAAGAAGAAGAAGAAGAAGTCGTCTTTGATGGCGGTGGGGTCTGCTCGGCGGCTGTGGAGCAGCAGGGGTGGCAGCGGCGTGGGGACAGGTCTCCGGGCCACGCATGCAGCGGTCAGTCATGCGATTCTGTGTCTGTCACGGGAACGGTCCTCTCGGTCGGCGGATCGGTAAGTGTGGGTGCGGTGGCACAGAGGAACTTGGGAAAAACGAGGAACAAAACAAAACGGAAAAAAATAACCCATCGCTGTCCAGTTTCAGAACGTGCATGTGACAAGGAATTCCTTTTTTCTTTTTTTCTTTTTTTTTTTTTCAATTAATTAAATGGCGCAATGAGGTTACGAGGTTGCTCATTTGGAGACTAGTTTTCAGGTGGCTCTTAGCCCATGAAGCAAGCTGGTCCCACCTCGAATCCAAATTTCTGTGACGCTTCTCCGAAGTCATTGAACATGATGTCGACTATAGGTACTTGCTCTACTTTGGGCGTGTTGATTTCCAGGATAGTCTTCTGATAGCCTTTCTTTGCCTGAAGGGGAGAAGAGGGAGAGAGAGGAGCTCTGGTGATGCCTCCAACCCAACAACAACAGCAAGTTATCATGAATGAGCGTTGGCCGCTCAGCTGGGAACACAGTGACTATCTTGCCCAGGCATTTTCTGAGCTGAATGAGCTCCCAAACCCAAAGTCCAGCACCCAAACACCCTACATTTGCCCCGTGGATGTAGCAGACGTGCTCTCAAGTGGGATGGTGACCACTGAGCAAACCCCTGGGAGATGACTATCCTGAGCCCGGCCTTTGGAGCAGAAGCAGCTGCCGACATGCAGATCAGAAGACACTAACTCTGCTGTCAGCACGTCTCAGAGCTGGAAGAGGAGCCCGGTGAAATTGTTGTGGCTGTGGTATAGCTGTTTTGCCTCCCCGAGGATGCGCATGGGTTGTTGAGCAAATGCGAGCGATTTAATTTGAATATATTAGTTTGACTATTATCCGAGCGCTACCCAAAAAGATCACATTTAAAGTTTGATGGAATTCACAAGGTGATGTTGTCTTTTTATCGTGCCTGGTAGCCATACAGTTATTTCCGAAATATAAATAATTATTAGAGGAGCAGAAGCGCACCCGAGGGCATACAAAGCTGCACAAACAAGCGAATTTATGGAGCAGCTTTTGGCTCTACCTTACCCTCTGATTTGTGTGTCTCGGTAGAATAGGCTATATCACAGCTGCTGAGAAAGGGCCGTAAGATCAGGAAAAACACATTCAAATAATGGCCCGAACATCAGCCCTGGAGATCCTCCGGCGCCGTTGCAGCAGCCTCCCTCCATCACGGCCGGAGTGCGGGTCCGACCAGGACCTCTGCGGCAACGGTACGTCGGGCAGCCCGACCTCATTTTTCGCACGGTCGAGCTCGATCTTATACATCCTGCCTGTGGTTCAGGAAGGATGATCTACTGGGGTACCGGCGACGGTACAGGAATACAGGAGATGCAGAGCCTCCTCCTGCAGGGCTGCAATAAGCTCCCTCGGCAGATTTTACCTCCTTTTTACAACCTGCAAGAATGTCTCTAGCAGAGAGGAAGGACTGGGGCATGCCGGTTTGGAAGTGATGCCCAAAGCCCTGAGACAGGAGAGGACATCTCTGTGCCCCACCATCACACCGGGGCTCGTTCAGCCTCTCCCACCGCGGGCGCCTGTTGCTCCCGCTGCTTTAGTTCTTGCCACAGTCATTTATTTGCCTGCGAGAAGCAACCAAGAAAATAAAGGGGAAGGAGCTACAGTCCTCTTTCCATGCAAAGATCCCTCGTTAGGGAGAGGAACACAGGGCACCTGAGCCAAATCACTTAAACCGAAAGGCTTTTCCGCAGGCGTATCTGCCTTCAAATGCGCAACGTGTGATCTTGCAGCATCCCTGAGATTTAAGGGAAAGGGAGGAGAAGGTACTTTTTACCGAGGACACATTGCGTTAGCAGGAGACACGAAGTACTTGAGGATAAACTTCCCTACGCGACTTCTGAGTGTTTCCAGAAGCGGGATGGATGCCCTTTCCCTCTCTGCGAGAGTGTTAAAAGAAGAAGTGATTCTAAGCTGATTTTCCTCGTCGCCCCTACAGTAAAAAACGTGCGTGTGCCAGAACAGAACCGCTTTCATCTCAAATTACGTGGAGGGCTGCTTCTGTCAAACATCTCAATCTCTCTGTCCCGTGGGCTTCAAGCGCTGCAGTTGCAGAGGGTGAGAATTATGCATGCTTTTGCACCAGCAAGCTGGCTCTCAAAATAAACGCAAGCAGCACCTGCTTCACCAAATTTTTAGCTCCCGAGGGCAGATTTTTCAGAGCTCAGTCCCAAATCAGGCATCCGACAGAAGGCGGCAGAAGCCAAGGCAGGATGCTGCGCCCCTCTGGGAACTCCGACTGCTGCCCGCGGCCACAGCGAAGGCAAAGAGCAGCGCGGGGAGAGGAGGGCTGCGGGGGAACGCCTGCCTCTGGGCAGCCAAGTCTCGGGGAACGGAGCTAGGGAGAAAGATGCTTCAAGTCGCATTTGAAACGGGAGTCGGGATGCGAACCTCTGCCTCCTGCGTCCCGTAGCAACATCTCAGCTAGCTACACGGTCAGGCATGGATTGGTTTGCCCTTTCCCAGGGCACAGGCGGCTCCCGGGGGGAGGAAGGGCTTTGCAAGCCCAGAGCAAACCGAAGCTCTGTGTTGGGGCTCCGCTGGCAGCTCGGGGGACGCTGGGCTGGAGCTGGGGGTACCCCCGTGCCCGGCACAGCCCAGAGCCCTCCTGGGGCCGCACACAGCAGCGTGCCGCAAAACCACCCCAACCGACCCAGTGCCAAACCGTCCAGGCTTTGCCTCCACTGAAGAATGCCACACTTAGAAAAATGATCATCAAAGCCTGCAAAACTGCCACGCAAGTGGCTGTCATCGCTCGCCTCTCCCTGTGTGAGCAAATAGGGTAAGGGCAAAGGCAAGGGGGGACATTTAAAAGCAACCGGTGGTTTTGGGCAGTTCCCTTCCTTTACACACAGCCAGCAATAAAGCACATTCATCCAGTTTCTAGAGGTGCTGCACCTTCCCCTGACCCCGAGCGGAATCACATATTCCCAGCAAAGGCAAGAGCAAGCTCCATGTCTCCCATGCTGGGGACAATCCTCGAGGCAACCACATCAGCGGTCGCAGGAAATTCGGAAGCGATTTGCTCCGAGGCAGACGGTGCTGGACAACCAGAGGAGGGGGAAGGACACCTCCAGCACTGACCCCTTTCGCAGGGACCGGCCGAGACCAGCTCTGCCCACGTACCGCGCAGCCGTCGAGGACGGCTCGGATGTAGGGGTTGTTGTCGTAGGACATCTCCTCGTCGTTGGAGCCCAGGAAGCGGATGGCCTTGTCGTAGCTGTCGGTGGTGGCGTCGTGCCAGGCTACGGACTGGTAGCAGTTGTAAGTGATGTTCTGGTGGGCCGAGGCGCTCAGGAGCCGGAGGAAAGTCATCTGCACCACTCCGATGGGGTTCCCATCCGAATCCACGTAGGAGAGCTATGAGAAGGGGAGAAGGGGAAACACTGGGCAGTGAGGGGCAATGCGATGCCTCCGGGGGGGCTCTGAGGACCACCAGTCTCACCCGTATTTATAACCCCGGGCACGGGGTTGGGTCTCACCACCCCACCGGGGCGCAGACACCGCCGCTGCCTCGCTACGGCACGGGGCTGCTCTGGTCCTCCTGCGGCCAGGGCAGGGCTACCGAGGGCAGTTTACTTCTCTTGCTGGTTGGAAGCTAAAAAAATCAGGCTAATGCAGGGCAGGAGGAGGAAAGAAGGGGGATTGCAGCCCTGGTTCCAGAAAGGTGCAGCGCTAAACAAATTTGGGAATACGTGGCTCAAGTTTAAGCCAATACTGAGCACACTTCTCCAGCCTGAGAAGGGGAGAGAAAGCAGATTTCTGTAAGGGTTTGGGGCTTTATTTTCCTGTCCTATTTGACACGATTTTCTGACCGCTGTGGGTATTCTGTTCCGCACACACCGGGGTATTTCCCGTCCACTCTTCCTGGGCACCAACACATTGGCCTTTAAGCAATCCTTGCACTTAACCTGCAGCAATCCTGCTCCTGCTGCTAAGGACTGTGTGCCGCCCTGCTCCCTGCGGCCGCACGCAGCGGAAGGGAAAATGCCTTTGCTGCCCTCACGAAAACCAGAGCTGCCCCGGCACAGGGATTTGCTGCACTCTGCACATAAGGCTCCTTTTCTCCCTTGGAGGAGAACAGTATCTAGAGATATTTTTCTGCAAAACACCATTTATGGAACCCCACTTCCAGCACTGAGAGGATTCAGGACTTTATCATAGAATCACTTTCTGGGACTTTCTCTTGTACCCCACCAAAGAAGCAAACGTGGCACAGCTACTTTGGATGTATAAACTAACTGTGCCTCAGGTGGCATCTCCGGCCATGGCCAAGCTACCAGGGCTGCTGTTTGGTACTGTCATCTAGAGATAGGGGCTTTCTTTAGCAATGACCAGGAGAAAAATACAGGCACGCAAACAGCGCAGTGTTCTTCGAGGCACCATGAAACGTCAAGTTGTGGTGTAAGCTGCAAACTGTAGAAGAGATTCATAACCAGACAACAAAATCATGAGCAAAAAGATAATAAAAATAAATAAGTATACCAACCGGTTGTCAGGATACCGTTGCGCTGTCCTCCTGAGAGTTAAATATGACTGACCATGAGAGAGCCACGCGTGCCAGGAGGAGAGCTACCAGAAAACCACCAGGACGTGGAAGGAAGGGGACACAAAATGCCGACTGCTTGGCACACACCCAACGCCACGTGGCACAACTGATCTGCAGGACCCACTGCTCTTATTTGCTCTTATTTGTTCTTATTTCAAATCAGTGCCTGGATTGGGAGCCTGACGGCTTGTTACAGGGTCTCGGTTGCTGTTCTGCCTCTGCAGACAACCTGAAGACCTGTCCCAGCTTTGTAACTGGAGCCACTGGGAATTGGTTGTGTGCGTAAGGCTTGCTCGAGGGAACACAGCTTTGCAAAAAATCAATCCTTCCCTGGTTTCTCTGTGACAGTATTTCCCTGTGGCAGATGCCATACGGCTCTGAGGGATAACAGGATGGGATGGGAGGCAGGTCTTGTTAGAGCTACTGGGAGTTGTGTGTAACACACGCAGAAGGAGAGCCGAGCCCAGCAGACAACATCTGCAAAACCCTTTTATCCCTCTAAATGCAGTTTGGCTCCATCATGAGAAATGGTAAGAAATCAACTCCAAGTACTCCGTGTCATTGATTAATGATGGTGCGGAGGCGTCAAAACAAGACGGTTTCTTTGTATTTCATATTTACTGGGTCCTTCTTGCTTTAGCTACCGCCAGAAGAAAGGCAAGCCCCGGCACGGCTGCACTCCTCCTGCAAGCACTGAGATTCAGGCGGAGTCCCCCCCCCCCCCGTCAGCAGTGCTGAGCAGCCACGTGGAAATCTTCCCCTCGGCTGTGGGGATCCCCGTGGGCTCAGCCCCCCGAGAGACCGTGCTCAGGCTGCGTGGAAAGCCACCGGGGACCTTCTCCAGGGAGTAACAGGAGCAACGCTGCAGGGGGAGGGGAACTCGGACTCATTCATCCTGCCCGTCCACGCACAGATTTCCAATGATTTTGGATCCAGGCCAGGCAAATATCTCCCCAATTTAGCAGTCCCCTAGTTCCAAATACTGACTGGGGTGAAATGAGAGGTACTTAAAAAAAAAAATAAAAATCAAACTGTACTTTTATGGCTTGTTTAACAGTTTTGTGGCTTGCTTAGGCAGGTCTTCTACGTGCTGGTGGCTTTTTTTCCAAACAGAAAATGCAGGACAGGTCAAAAAGCAAGAAACTAGCAACACAGAAAGATGGAACAAAAGGCTCCAAGTAGCACTGAAATTCCTATTTAAAAAAAAAAAAAAAAAAGGCCCCTAAGCTCTAGGTTGGCTATTCAGCCTCTAATGTAGCTGGTAAACAGACTGGGGAAAAAAAAGCAGAGAAGATGGAGAAACGGAGGTGCTCATAATATTAACTGATTAAGTGCTCTGTAATTAAGCTATGAATAGTTGCCCTCCAAGGAGCTACAAGGCTGACGCCGCGGCTTTGCGGCCTTATTCGATGATGCAGAAAAGCTGCAGAAGCCATATCCTTCTTGTGGGCAGAATCAGAGCAAATGTGTTTAGTGGCGGTGAAATGTGGCTTAGGAAAACAACGCGGTGATTTGCTTTGTTGTTTGCCTTTTAAGGTGGAAGTTCGGGGCACTGCAAGAAACCTCTGCCCTGGGGAGAGGACGACTGTGGGAGGCAGCTCAGCGTGGTCTGTCTGAGCACCTCCTGCTGTCTGTCAAAGCATCTCCAGGGGCAGGGCAGTTTTATCCCCTGAATATTTCCTTCTTCCCTAATTCTCCTGATTTGACTGAGCTCATTATCTGCATCCCACTAATCCTAGAAGAACTGATGCACACGCGGGAGATTTCTGTTGCTTAAGGAGACCTGGCTTACACTAATCAGTTGCTGCTCTGACAAGGATGCTCTGACATCCCTGACCAAAGCTCGGGCTCTGCGGGAGTGATCTACTCACAACGTGAATGTCCTCTTACAGGGCAAAATACTAGAGCTTCTCTGCTTTACATAGAATCCCAGAATCCCAGACTGGTCAGGGTGGGAAGGGCCCTCTGGAGCTCCCCCATCCCACCCCCCACCAGAGCAGGGGCACCTCCAGCAGTGGCACAGGACACATCCAGGCGGGTCTGGAATGGCTCCGGAGGGGGAGACTCCCCCCCTCTCTGGGCAGCTGTGCCAGTGCTCTGCCACCCGCACAGGAGAGAAGTCCCTCCTCGGGTTGAGGTGGAACGTCCTATGGTCCCGTTTGTGCCCGTTCCCTCTTGTCCTGTCACTGGGCACCGCTGAGAAAAGGCTGTTCCCACCCCCCAGCACCCTTTCTTTAAGGATTGATAAGCGTTGATAAGATCCCCCCTCAGTCTTCTCTTCTCTGGACCAAAAAGCCCCGAGTCCCTCAGCCTTTCCTCGCAAGAGAGATGCTCCAGTGCCCTCATCATCTCTGTAGCCCTTTGCTGGGCCCTCTCCAGCAGTTCCCTGTCCTCCTTGCAGATGTTGCCGCCTTGCTCGCCTGCTGACATCAAACACTGTTTGACCTTATGACAGATTTTCTCTCTCAAAAAAATCCTTAATTGTGACTAAGTCAAATTCCAGGCTGCCAGGATTGGCAAACACGCACGGCTTGAAACCGTCCTTTAAACCCATGAATTCACTTCTCCCAAGCGCTGGGGGTGGCATGGGAGCCCCCCCCCCCACCCCCCAGTGTGGGAGCTGGGTTTCTTCTGTTGGGGTGAACCTGCCCCAGCCTGGAGCTGTCACCCCCTCAGCCTGGGTCCCAGCGGCAGCACCCTGCCCGGCTCCGGGCGGGAGCATCGCACTGGGGGGGTCGGGATAAGGCTACACTGATAGGGGACAGCAGCACTGGGACACCCAGTTGGCCCTTGCCGTACTGAGAATGGGAACTGCTTAGAAGCCCCCTGCGGGACGCAGCCCGCTGCAGCGCTGTGCGGAGACAGACCCGCAGCAGCTCCAGCACTGCGGGGTCCCCCGGCGCCGCGGCGCGTCCCCTCCTAGCGCAGGGGAAGGCTCGCCGCCTGCTCCTAGGTTCCCAGTGAAGCAGAAACGAGACCCAATGCTTGACGAGACCCAGTCTGCTTGACTGGAAAGAAATGTCCCCATTGGGTTTTGTTTCTTTTTCAGTATTCCACCTTAAATGTTTTCACTGCGACGTGCGATGGTTATTAGTCCGGCATGCAGAGTGCAGCAGGTCTGGCCATACCAAAGCAGATGAGGCGCTCTGATTCAGACTAGAGGGCCAAGGTTAGCCACTTACCAAAGACCCCCGCTTGTATTGACTATACCATGTGGAAGGCTGTTCTTTGGGCCAACGAGCCATTTTACTCTGTAAAATACGACACGGGTTAAAGAAAACAGAAAGCACCAAGATGCGTCTTACCAGTTTACCGCGCTTGAATTCACTGAACCAGGAGCCTGGGTTTTCCTTTGGCCAAGAAGTAATTCTAGCCTAGTTTGTGGACGGCAAGGAGGAAAGAGAGAAAGAAAGAAAAAAAAAAAAGAAATAAAAAAAAGTTACATTCAGTTCCACAAGCAGAGTCTGCATGTCTTATTGAAACTGTCCAACTTCCTTCAAAATATTTTCCTAATCTTTATACCCCAGTAACAAGAGCAGCTGGCGGAGCCCTAAGGTGCCAGCAGCATCTCAAGCAGAACAGGGCGGCACGGTGCGGCCCCGGGTGCCCAGCACTGCCTCTGCATCAGCATCCTTTGCTAAGGGCTAATGATCTCTGCCTCCGAGAGCCTTTGGATGCAAAACCAGTGGTGCAGTCTATCGGCAGGAGAGATAAAAGGAAAGATAGAGGGGAAAAAAGGAAAGATAGAGGGGAAAAAAGGAAAGATAGAGGGGAAAAAAGGAAAGATAGAGGGGAAAAAAGGAAAGATAGAGGGGAAAAAAGGAAAGATAGAGGGGAAAAAAGGAAACAACAAAGGTAAAAGAACCATTCATCTTCGTAGGAGGGCTGGGTTGGGAAAGCAACGCTGATAACGGAGAAGGCTGCTGTCACTCTAACGTCAAATCCAGATGCTGTGGGGCTGGGAAAAGCAGAGTGTGATTAGGGAAAAGCAGAGTGTGATTAGGGAAAAGCCTCCGCCTGCCTCCTGCATTTGTGCAGCAGTATGGGGTAGCTCGGGCAGCGCATCCTGCACAGTCAGTGCTGGACCGTCACACGTGATGGAGCTCCAGCTACCCGGAGTGATGCAGGGGCTGACCTTGACAAGAAATGAGCTGTCAGAGCATCCTTTACGGCAGCCCCGCCAAAGCAGCTGAATCCCCGTTTCTGAGTCAGAGCCCGAGGAAGGAGTGCCGTCTGCTCTCTCACCCTCCCACAAGCTCCCTCACTTCTGCCGTAAATCTCTCCCCAAAACAACAGCAAAGCTACATGCAGGTGTCTTGGGATTGTCCTTTCCTTTCCAGTACGTCGACCAGAAAGCGAGTCAGTGTGTTTCTCCTGGGTCCGAAAGGGGATATGGCTTAAACTCTGCTGTGCCTTATAATAAAACCGCTCAGCCAATACTTTTTTGCTGGTCTGGTAGCTGTTTTCTTTCTCTACTTGGAAAAAGAGCAGGCTGAAGCTTTTTCTTATTTATGACAGCACTGCAAACGTGTAGCACGATTTGCATTTTGAGGAGCATCGCAGCCTGTGGTCAGAAGAGCAGCTCCACAGCGGACGAGATGGGGCCAAAGAGCCACTCGCAGAGTCAGCGTGGCAGGAGCGTGGGCAGCTCCAAGATCATGGGCAGACTCCGCTTTTTTAGCTGTCAACGTTTTGAGGAGAGCCACGGCCAGAAGAAATCCATCTCTTATTTAAACAGCCCTAACAAAAATTCAGGGCAGATTTATGTTGCGTGTTATTTGTCCTGTGCCGGCGCATATTTCTGGTGGATGAAATTCAGCAAGCAGAGGGCTTCCACCGGAGTGAACAGCTTTGTCTGCATCTTAACCCAGCTGGAGCACAACTGTGCCACTGACAGAGCTCCCCCCGGCTCCTTCGCGAGAGTTTCTGCTCGGCCAGTGCAAGAGCTGGTCCCCGGGCACCAGGGAGAGCAGCTCCACAAAACACAGCGCACGGACACAGGGCACAAACGATGAGCACGGTTGAGCTGTGCGCATCATTACACAAATAACTTAATCAACCTTGCGCATCGGTGCCAAGAAGAGCGCTGAGGCTAGTTGCAATCATTTAGGAAACCAAATACCCACAAGAAACACCAGGAAAAAAAAAAAGAGATGAGATAAATATTTATCTGCTCTGCCTGAAGACACAGTAAGGGTAGAGGAGTCAGCGGTGCTTATGCACGCGGGCAGCGGAGCGGCAGCCCGGCTGCAGCCGGGGAGACCAGGAATGAGTTAAACGAAGCTCACGGGGAGCTGCAGTTCCTGCGCCAACACACACTTCTGCCTTTGTAAAGCAATTAAAAAAAAAAAAAATAAAAAATAAGGGTTTAGCATTTATTATGCCTGGGAAATCATCAAAGACTTGTCCCAAATCACAGTTTAAATCTGACTTTCTCAAAGAAATTCTCTTTGTAAACATACTCCTTATTATTTTAGAAACCAACGTTGTGTAACAAAGAAATGTTCTGGATCTTTAATCCTTACTTGCTGCTGTTCAATTCTCCTGAAATTGTCTATGAATATTCATATTAGGAAACAATGTCTTATCAGTATGATACAGAGCAGGGGAAAAAAAGTTGTGTGGACTTACTCCTTCAGATTTCTTATCAGGGAAGATGCAAGTCTCTCCACCAGCTGTGAAATTACAGTAAACTTTGAAAGAATCCCTGGAACATCCTTGGTTAGGATCAACCCAGTATTCACCTGGATGCACGAGAGGGAAGAGAAGAAAGAATCAGCCCCGTGAAGGAAGGACGATGGGCACTTCAGCAACCACCTTACCAGCGATACTTCATCTCCGTCACAGGCTACTATTTATATGTATGGTTTTGGATAGCTGGTTATGTTCTGATCCCACATAATACTGTGACACCTTACAGGAATAGCAATTTTTCATCATATATCCCTATTCTGAGAATAGAATCGAATATTTCAGTTGGAAGGGACCTACAACGAGCATCCAGCTCAACTCTTCTCTACATATTCCTTCTTTGTCCGCCACATTCCTCAATGGGGCACCAGGGCCAGGGTCTCCCCAAATTACTTCTCTTCCTGCACTCGCTTATATTCACTGTGCGGAGCTGGGAAACCCACAGTGTTTTTCCCGCACCCCCTCTTGTCCCGGGACACACCGTCTGGGAAATCGGGGTGACAGAGCTGCAGATCCTTGCAGGTACGCGCTGGGTTATGTTGAGTGCCCAATGGATGCTTCATTTGCTCAATTTCCAGTTTCAAGGAATTCAGCGACCCGAAAATTTCCTCCATGCCATCTGCATAGTCCATGTAGTTGTCGGCATTTCCATCGTCCACCAGCTGGCTGGCGTCAATATTTCGCCTGGTCCTCTTGGAAGCCTGGATGGGCAGCGGCTGGATGACTTCTCCGGGAGGACCCTGATTTGCGGGGAAAGAAGATACAACTTCTCATTGCATTGGCAGTGGGGAAGAGAGAAGAGATGGCCAAAGCAGCCACCAGCGCTGAGAAGCAGCATCACGAGATACGCGCTAGACACGTAAAACACCCATGATGGTCCTGATAAAACCACCGGCACCCAGGCTCGGACACTGGGTCCATCTTCTCTTGTCATCTTCCCACTAGTAACTTCTCCCTTCGCATCCTGCTTTCTTCCCCAGCATCTCTAAGAGATGCCAATGCATTCCCAGGACTCCTGATGCGCTGAATCTTTGTGCACAAGCCTTCTACTTCCTAACATCACAACACCCATTAAATCTGAACCTCATTTCACACTTCACGTAACGGGTTCTACTTACAGGAGGCCCTGGGGGCCCAGGAAGACCCGATTCACCCTTCGGACCTGTTGGACCCTGGGTGGAAAAAAAAAAAGGGAAAAACATCTGAGTCACTCAGGAAAAAGCACTTATCACTTATATCATATCCCAAACATTATTTCTTTTTATAGTCTCTTATGGCAAAAACTTTCTCCCCGTGCGTTCAGGCACACAAGAGGAGTCTCCTTGCACCCCACCAAGAAAATGTTATTTTGGTTATTTTCGATGCTTGGGTAAATGAAAAGATCAGTCAAACACTTGGGGTTAAACACTCAAATTTTGCTTAGGCTTCCTACGGAAAAGGAAGAATCTTCCAATGCATAAAAATGTTAACTCTCCAAATCAATTCGACAGCTTTATAAATCAAATAAAATCTTAAAATCAATAAAACATTGAATTCTGCATGGAAAAAAGACCTTAGGAAGTTACCCAAGCGGAATTTTTAGCTGCCTGCATAGGAGATCTGTAACATGAAGCTTGCTTCACTGTCGCATTTCTCACCGCGTTCTCCGCTTTTCAGCTCGCCACCTCCCGCCTCACAGTCTATTTTTATTACCCTCCGCTTTACAGCAGTAGGTTTTCTCCTAAGGACTATGCACTGGATTCCTCCTTATGATCTTTGCTGCACTGATGTTCAATGAAGTACAGTGTGTGTAACAAAAACCTTTCCTAATTATAATTTCTGGGCTTAGGCGCCCTGAAAAGGCCACATCTGCTACAGTCATCTTTGGCCAATTGCCTTAATGCCACTGATGTAAAGAAGGCGCAGCAGGTTACACGCTTAATAAGAGCTCCTCAGCCTTTTCGTTTAACAATGTCTATACTCACTGATGATCCTTTAGCACCTTTGGGACCAGGCAGACCCTGTGTAGAGAGAAATACAGAGAGGAGTCAGTCCGTTTCCTCGCAGAGAAGTCAGTCTCTCCTTAGAGCGACACAGAGTAGTGTTATAGAAGGTGGTTTTCTTTTTTAATTCCCTTCCTTTCTGTTTCCACTTTGCACATCCGCTTGAGTTCGGCGGTGCTTTTATTTGCCGACACGCAAAAAGCATTCGTGTCAGACCAACCTGTGTCAGCGCTCCCCGCTCCTGCCTGGGTGGGGACTGGAGAAGCTGCTGTGGGATTACGGTAACCCGGGGCTGGTCCTGGCTGCGTGCTCAGGACAGCCAGCAACAGCGAATGCCTTTGGGCATCCAGTGGGGGAAAAAAAACGCAGACAGCAAAAAGTGCAAGAAATCACTATGTGATTGCAGATAGTCCAAAAGAAAAGGGGGAGAGAAAGAGGGTGGGCTGATCTCCCTGCCTCCATCACGCCGTGCCCACCTCTCAGCTCACGCGTCACCCTCCAGTACTCCTGTAACTCGTTCAAGTGTTTATAATGGGCTCAGCCGGGCACACCCCTTCCCACCCACATCCCCATACACGGCCAGGTCAGGAGGACTGTGCTTGGTATCTGGGAGCACCAAGGTGACCCCAAATGGGCCGTGTAGCTCCTGAGGAATTAAAACATAATTACTTGTCACATACCGGTAATCCTGGTGGCCCTGGAGGTCCAATTGGTCCAGAAGGACCTGTGATACCCTGAAAGAAAAAAGCAGAACAACAACATTGTTTCGCATGCAGAGACTCTGGTCTGTAACTACACAGCTAACATCCGCTCACAGATGACCGCCCGATTTTGGAGGACTCCATTAAAATCTGGAGCTCTAACTGGTTTTCAAGCGTGTGCATGACCCAGACAAAAGCGTAACCGGGGAACCTCATATCTCATTTAGGCACACAGTTTTAAAAATGAGTCCTCTAGATGCATATTTAATGTTACCATCCCTCCAAGTCTATTAAATTCTTTTCATATCACCCTTGAGAATCTGCTTCCCACTAACACGGATCATTTTGGAGCATCTCTATATTTCACAAGTAGAATAAACCACATTAACTTAGAAAATACTCCTTCAGAAAATAGCAAGTCTCCTGCCGAGGTTGACCATGTCTGCTATGCCGTACCTGCTCAGAGTCAGCAAACAACACAGCTCAAAAGCACATTTAATTAAGGTCTTACGGAATATTTACCTGCTCTCCTTTAGGTCCTGCTGAGCCCTGGGGGCCTGGGAGACCTCTGTCACCCTTTTCTCCCTGCTCTCCCGGTGGCCCAATAAGACCAATTAAACCTGGATGACCCTAGGGGAAAACAGCAGATGTTAATTACGATCTCTTGCCGGAGGTAACTGAACACCAAAGCCACCCAGAAAAGACATTTCTAGGTACAACCCCAAATATCTAAGCCAGGTGACAGGAGTTTGTAGCTACCCCTGTCACCTGGAAGTGGCGGGGCAGAGAAAAGCGCTAGGATTTTGCAACTGAAAATGCTACAAATATAGAAAGAGACCTGCTGCATTGGAGCACCTGCTCATTTCATCTATTGCATAAATTTCTACAAGACTGAGAATGACGCCCTAGAGCAAGCCAGGTCTCTGCCCCCCCCATGCCCTCTGCCAAAGCGCCTGTGTTCAGGCAGCCCCGACAACCAGAGCTGCCACGGACTGCAAGGGCTGACACAGGGGAATTCTGCTCCTCCCCGTCACCTTGTCGTCATTGGTGCTGGTGATACGGGGGTGGGAAACCTGGTCTTGGATCCAGATGGCCGGTGGCACACGCTCACCCGCTGCACAACCCAGTTCGACCCTTGGGGCACACTCACAACTCTCCATCTCTCCTCTAAGGATATGTCCAATGCTTCCGCAGTAAGAGAGAGAGCACATGGGGCTGGTGGCACTCCTCAGCCTTGTCCTGCCAGCCGCAGGACCCCTCTACAATGATGTTTTTTGTCCCACACCCAGACATAGGCAGCAGTGAGCTCGTGTGTGCCATTCTCACCTTCTCCCCTTTAGGACCAGAGTCTCCTTTAAGACCAGGCAAACCCGGTGGGCCCTTTGAGAGACGGGGGAAAAACAAAAGAGAGAATGAATTCATGTAAAATACATTCACCCATTTCAAAAAGGCATGGAACTTGGTGGTCTGGACATACCATTGGGCCTGGAGGACCATCTGGGCCGGGGGATCCCGGGAGACCTTGTTCTCCCTGTAAAACAGAGCAATATTCCCTCAAACCCATCATTCACGACAGCAGCTGGGATGGTTCAGATTATTCACCTGTCCTCATCTGGTCCCTGTGCCAGGGAGCGTTTGCCCTGGCTTCTCACACGTGGGTAAAGGCAAAAGGATTTATTTTCCTTTCGTGCTCAAATCTCTACTGGAAAAGGGACTTTGCAGCTCATGGAAATGTTATCCCAGAGAGTGGGTGAGCAGAACCAAGACTCAAATAAAACGTGCAAAGAGATGATATTCACCGTTATGTTATTTCCATAAAGATGTTTTATCTGCTGTCAGGCATTTAAGCACAGACAGAACATAAAACTGGGAGAAAAGCATCTTCCAAGGCAGATGGGTTACAGTAAAGCACCAGGAACAACCCTGCCCAGAAGCTTTCTCAGACTTTGCTCAGTTTGGGAATACTCACAACTGGACCAGGAATCCCTCGAAGGCCATCAGGGCCAGGCTTCCCTGGAGCACCTTGGGGACCAATTGGGCCAGTCTTCCCAGGAGGTCCTTCCAAACCAGCTTCACCCTAGATGCAAGAGGCAGCACGGTTTAATTTGCACTGGGGCATCAAACGATCTTCTCACACACACTGTGGTTGCTGCCAGGACGTCACAGAGTGAATGCAATTCCATGCAAATCACAGCATCCCAGACTGGTGGGGGTCAGAAGGGCCCTCCGGAGCTCCCCCAGTGCCACCCCCCGCCAGAGCCGGGGCACCTCCAGCTGTGGCACAGGACACCTCCAGGCGGGTTTGGAATGGCTCCGGAGGGGGAGACTCCCCCCCTCTCTGGGCAGCTGTGCCAGTGCTCTGCCGCCCGCACGGGAGAGAAGTCCCTCCTCAGGTTGAGATGGAACGTCCTATGGTCACGTTTGTGCCCGTTCCCTCTTGTCCTGTCACTGGGCACCGCTGAGAAAAGATTCTTTCCATCCACAAAGCATGTAAGACTCTCTGTTCATTGAGTTTCCTACTGCTCCCTACCCCTTACGCACTGAGGACAAGGCTCCAAACTCCCTCACTTTTCAGCCATGCCTATTCCTGCTGATTTCCCGCAGGAACCGCCCTTTGGCTGCGAGTTCTCGGGAGCAGGAAGCTTTCTTGGGTTTGGTCCTGGGAGATGAGCTAGCAGAGGACATCCTCCACCACCAGTGTTCCTGCGGCTGCCGCAATAATTGGATCTATAATTTGCAATCCCACTCTACATTTCCCCACCGCCCCTACCAAAACAATCATGGTCCAATAATGCTGTGTTTGCCCTGGGAAAGGACGTAGGGCTGTGCATGCCATATTATTTACAACATATTAAATTGCTAAATATGGCACTTTGTCGTTTCAAAACAAGAAAAACATTCCCATGACCTTACCAAGCTCTAATTATCTCCACGGAGTTTGTTAAAAGATGAAACATAAGCTTAGACTTGAGGCCAATGGCCCCAAATTCAAGCTAATTTGTTGTAATACACAGAAAAATCAAATAACTGTCTTTCAAACACCAGCGTTGTCAGAGGGTGATGTTTTTGGCGTACGAAGGACATGGTAGAAGTGAAATCCCATTCAGCTCTTACCTTGGCTCCTTTCTCTCCTTGTCTTCCTTCAGGACCAGCTGGACCAGGAGGGCCCTAGAGAATGCACAAAATAGATGCAAAACACAATTAGATCACACTGTTCTGAAATGGTCTATTGGAATTAGCAAAATGATGCTACAGCCCCAGGGAAGGCGACAAAATGGAGACAAATATCTCTGAAAAGCTTTTTAAATTAGCTTCTTGCTAAATGAATCTCTGGGCTCTGCCAGCAAGGCAGGAAGAGCAGGAGAACCTCGTACTTGTATTTTCTTTTGGGTGTTAAAATCTCAACAAAAGATCCGTGGGATTTGGTTGACAACTTCCCATCAATTTCCAATGGCTGTGGATGGCACATCAATTTTTTAATTATTATTTATTTTACACACTGCTGCCTTGCATTTACTGTAGTCCTAGTAATAACATTCGTTTCAAAAAGGCAATACAAGTAGACTTGGAAAAATACTCCTAAACAATCAGCTTACCCTTTTTCCCGGAGGTCCGGAGGGGCCTGGCTCTCCCGTGGGACCAGGGGAACCCTAGATGGAGAGGGGAGAACAAGCCATAACTGCACCTCGAGGCATGGGAAGGAGGAGCAAACATGTAAAACTCGAGTTGAGATGTAGAGTTTGTGCTAAGCCGAGGCGTGGGTGGCCAGTACAACTCCCGACACCTCCTCGGGGGTGCAGGTGGTATCTTGTTTTATCCCTTCCCACCATGCAACACCATAAGGCACGGCAAAGTTAAAATGAAAGACTTTGATTTTGTTTTTCCATAAGTTAAGTTTTGCTTTCAGGACGTATCGCTGAGCAGCCTGGATGGATGGCAGCAGCCAGGCTGACACAGACAGAGGGACAGGCGCCAGGGGAGCAGCGCGGCAGAAGCTGGCGGGAATTAGGTGCTGCGTATGTCCTGTGTCAAAAGTCCTTGGACTCGCACATGGAAACCGTGGGCACTCATGGGGAACGCATCTCATCTACACAGTTACTCACAGTCTGTCCAGGTTCGCCATCATCACCTTTGTCACCCGGGGGACCATCTTGACCCTAAAAAGGAAGACGAAAGAAAGAAGCAGGTGTATTTAGGGCAGGATTAGAGTTGAGCAGTGTTAGCAGCAGCAGGTGTGGTTCAGCTGGTCTTCATGTCACCAAGCACCACCCCTTCCCATCTCCCGTTGAGAACGCTAGCAACGGCAAACGTGCCGTGTCAAATACTGTGGGGAGAGCAGCATTCGGATAGCTACTGCCCCAAAGCTTGTAGCATGGTCAGACAGTCTTACGGTGGGACTTCCTACTCTTTCCCAAGTAAAGGAAGAGTCCATGCCAGAGGAGCTGCTGGTGAACGAACAGCACACAGCCCTATTTTACAAAACCAAGAGGAGGGGCCTAACTGCCCTTCTGTGAGACAAACACTTACAGCTGGACCAGGTTCTCCAGGAGGACCAGGATCACCGGGGAAACCAACTGGACCCTGCAAAGAAAGAAGAAGGATATCTCCAAGTCAGAGAATATTGCAGCTGGAGAATTGCAGAGTACTAGTGCTTGCTACCCCAGTGCCAACACAGCTCCCCCCGTGGAGCAAACCCCAATTCTCTACCCTCAGACACAATCCCAGATCACATCCCATCTTTGCATCTTCAGTAATTTCATCCTGTCACAGCCACCAGCTCAGCTCTGCATCCAGACTACGCAAAGCTCCAGTGTCAATGCGGGGACTTTCATCTACTTTTTCCTAAATACATTGGACAAGTGACAGCAAAATCCTCGCACCTTTGGGGAATGGGCAGATTAGAAGATTTTGCTTTTGCTTACTACATGATGTATAACGCTTTTCACATGAAGATCCTCTCAAAGCATTTAATGACTAAACCACTTCACATTCTTCTCCGTACAGTGTCTATTGTAAACTTCAAATGATCCCACGACCAGCGTTCAGATAATCGGCTCCAACCAATAACGCGATATCCCAAAACCCATCTGTTAAGAGAGATGACTAACTCCCCTGCCTCCTCTGCTGTTTCATGCCATCTTTGCTTATCGCATAATAAATTTCTTCAGCCAGCAAGCATCAAAGAAGCCGGCAAGATAAATACTGTACCATTGTCATCTGGTATAAATCAGTATAGCTCTATTGGCTTCAATAGAACTACAGCAATTAGCATCAGCAGGGATCTGACCCTAGAGGTACAACTCCCAGATTCACATAAATCCCCACGCTATTTCAGAAGCTTCGCTCTGGTGCAGAGGAGATTGGCAATGCATAAGCTCAAGTGCAAAGTAAACGTACTGCAGACCTTCTCCATAGGGGTGAGATTTCTGATAGCCTGCAAAAGGGACTAATAATTCAAGTATTGCTGGAAGATATGGTACAACTGGGTCTTTTCCTCATTAGCACCCTAAAGGAAGGGGACTAATATCACATATCATCAGAGGAGCAATTCTCTGGCTGGTAAACTACTATTTCAATTTTCCACAAAAATCACCGGAAAACATCTTTTCATGCAGAACTCTCTGCCGGGCAAGACAAGGAAGCCCTGCTTGGACAGGAGGGGGTACTTACAGGGCTGCCTTTGGGACCGTCATCGCCTGGTGGACCTTTGGGGCCAGGGGGGCCAGCAGCACCAGAGGGACCCGCTTCGCCCTTTTCACCTCTTTCACCTTTAGGACCCTGCCAAGGAAAAAAGGGTGTTTCTACTATCCAGAAAAGCAACTTACCAATCTCTAATTATCCTTTAATCAGTTCTGAGAAAGAAGCTCTATTTGTCTCTCAAAATACGAAGACATGATTTAGCAGTCCCTTCCCACAAGGATTAAATGGTGTTCATGTCGTTCAGTGGTGGGTAGCCCGTATTCGGTGACTAAACGTTATACTATAAATACCCAGTAACATGGCGATGTGTCACCCGATACCCAAACCAAGGACACGGCTGGTTCAGTCCCGGCAGCCCCGTCCACATCCGCGCCTCTCTGTCACCCCTTGAACCAGCTCCTCAGGGGACACCGCTGAAGAAAAGCTCTTCTCCATCAGAGCGAGAGCCACCCCATAGCATACTTACCGGGAGGCCAACCTCGCCAGGAAGACCAGGCTCCCCAGATTCACCAGGCTCACCCTGTGGAGGGGAAAAGAGGATGAGCACACTTATAAGTCTTCAAGGTGCTGAGTTTTCTGCTGACGTAGCAAAGCCCCCACATGAGTGTTGTAACAAACTCCTGTAGGCTTCAGTCAGGTTTGTCTGGATGTTTTACCTTCTCTCCTACTGCACCGGGATTTCCTATTCCACCGGGAGGACCCTGTGGACCATCTGCTCCTGGTGGTCCAGATGGACCTCTGGGTCCAGGTGGGCCTGGCGGGCCCTGAGAGAAAGGGGAGACAAATTTAAGACATGATTCTTGGAGCAATGTCTGTCAGCGATGAAAAAAGACTTATGAAAGCATCTTACCATCTGTCCGACGTCGCCTGTTTCTCCCTTCTCCCCAGGTGGTCCAGGCAAGC
Organism: Vanellus vanellus; assembly: GCF_965231255.1. Lineage (NCBI taxonomy): Eukaryota > Metazoa > Chordata > Aves > Charadriiformes > Charadriidae > Vanellus > Vanellus vanellus. The sequence goes on along the minus strand of NC_138923.1, from coordinate 9,518,547 downwards.
CCTGTGGAGGTGGAGGGGATGAGTTTTAGCTGTGAACATCTCAGGTGGAGCCCCAGCTCTCATTACCCTAAGCGTTCCCTCTATGCTGCAAATTACCTGCAAGCCCACCGGGCCGGGGGGACCAGGGAAACCTCGGGGTCCTTCATCACCTTTCTGACCAAAGAGGCCTTGCTGCCCTCTGGGACCTGGCTCTCCGTCGGCACCCTACAAGGACAGAGTCTAACACAGCTTGGCAAAGCCACAAGGCAGATGCAAAGCTCCATCCCCACCACCTCCTGCCGCAGCCAGCGGCGATGCCCTGCTCACGCCGTGGGCAGCAGCAGTGCCGGGCAGAGACCGCCAGTCCCCGCCGTGCTTCCCAGGAGATTTTATGGGAGGAAAGGGGACTTCTGCTAACAGGGCAGAATACTCACAGCTGGGCCGGGCTGACCGATTGGACCCTGCGGGCCGGTAGGACCTGGTGGACCCTGTCATGAAACAGAAGTGCAACGTCACCATTAGGAGCACAGAGTGAAAAACTCCCCTGGAAAAGGTGATGCCCTTCAACGCAGCCTCCATTAAATGTACATTGATTCCCAAAACAGAGAGGGAGGAGAGGGTCAAGTCTCTCCGGACACACCAGCAGCCCTCAGCCCTGGTGCCAATGGCACAGCAAACGTCTAAATGCATTTTTGCTCCAGCGAAGCAATATCACACCGCTCAGTTCTATCTAGATACTTATGTGGCATTTATCTTCCTCAGGCCCTGAGCAGCACACAAAGGGCGCTTTGGCGTGCTGCAAGCATCTCGAGCAGGAACTACAGCCCAACACCCAACTTTAATGGCAAGGGCTGCTAATGTTTCACAGATATTTACACGGAACACGGGTGACATGGAAACATCTCAGTGTGTTCCCGGGAGCTGGAGGCTCACGCCTCAGGCACTCGCTCTTTTTTACACCACGTGGGTATTTGATGAAGCAAAGAAAGACGAAGCAATCATAGAAAGAAATTAAAATGATATTGTTTTCTGTTTCCAGCAAGTCACACAACATAGCCACGCTCCTCCAGGGAAGCAGCTACCACGATGTCCACCCCGCTCACCTGCTCGCCTTTGTCGCCCTTGCTGCCCTTCTGGCCAGGCTCCCCGATCTCGCCCTGCCGGGTACAAAGGGACACAGTTAGTTCACTTGGTGATCGCTTCCGTACCTCAACGTGCAAGCAACAGTGCCGTAGGTCTGCAACCTCATCGCAAAGATGCCAACTAACCACAGAAATACCCCAGAATGTTCTGAAAAAGGCCAGAGATTTGGCCACTCCAGGTGTAACCAACCCCTTTTACGTCCTACAACTTTCCTTAGCTGCCAGGCGATGCGAGAAGCATCATTTTGCAGACCTTGTTAGCAGCGATGAGTGATTCATCCCAGCTAATGTTTTCTAAGAATCCTCCAGTCCAGAGGGGCTTAATGAGAGAGTGGGGCAAGGTAATTAATTTGGAAAGGCCAGGCACCCGCAGGCAGGCCATCTGCTACAGGCTTTGGGGGAGGCGAACTGGATTTCGGCGAGCGGTGGGGCTGGCAGAGCACTCGCAGCTGCTGCCGCCCCGATGGGCCGCTGCTGATCCCGTGGGATTGCAAGCGCCATAAAACATCCCTGCGTTACGACCAGCAGCACATCCAACCCCACGTGGTGGAAGCAGCGTGGTGGCAATGGGGCACATCACCCGGTTCCCTCCCAGAGTGACCCTGCGCAGGGGGGAGCCGCTCCCACCTTGTCTCCATCCTCTCCGGGGGGGCCGACGGGACCTGCTGGACCTGGCAGTCCCACCGGGCCCTGGATGCCGTCCCGGCCAGCCGGTCCTTGAGGACCCTTCTCGCCCTGGAAGCGGAATAAGCGGGCAGGTCACACAGAGCTCTCCCCCACCCTCCAACCCATTACAACCCATTAACATTTTATTCAGCTGCTAATAACCGCTGACTGCACGGGCATGCATAGTGAAACCAGTTTCCAGCTGATATTTCACCAGGCTTTCCGGGCTCGCTGTCTGGAACACGACAAAATTTCTATCTCGGGAGATAAAGAAAGAACACACAAACCTAAATGGTGAACACCCAGATCGCAGCTGCAATTTCACTGCTATAGCAATATAATCGGATTTAATCTGAACCCTCTGCCATCTCTCTCTGGATGACAAACAAGACCCCAACCGATTTTTATTCCCACAAGCCAGTTTGTATTGATTCTGGTCCGGGCTGCCCCGGCACGCAGTGCCTGCGCCCTCCCTGCCTCATCCCCTACTCATGGGGCTTTCTCGGGGGGCCCCGAGCTCCCACCTCAGCTTCTGGACAAAGGAAAACACCTGAAGCGAAGAAAGCACTTTCTGCTGGCCTCCTGCTTAAACATCTACTCGTATTTCTCAGACCTGGAGCCTTCAATCAAATTTGTTTGTTTATAGGAACTGAACAGCGAGTATTTTTCCGTTTCCTCATACGTAATTTAATTGCATGTGAATCCTGGGTGCTCTCTTCTGAATAATTAGATGCCACATAAATTGCCTATTCATCTCTTCACTGATACACCATATAGGTACTTAGCAGGACAGATGTTCATAAAGCTGATTCACCAGGAAATTCTTGCCTCTGGACTAGCTGCGGGAGTTTCTAATAAGGCAGCACATGCAGAATACAGGGGCTGATAAACACTTTCGATAACAACAATCAATCACCATAAGTGTCCTCACGTAGCCCGAAACCCCCGACGCCAGCCTTCGCTGGCTTTGCTGGGTCTGAAGCTGAGCTGGAGTTTGAGGCAGGCAACCCCAAAGGCTCTGCAAAGCCATTGGGGCACAGATTAGAGGCTCAGCCTTCCTCCTGGGGACTGTCACGGTGCTGCGCTCTCCAGGGACAGAAATAGTCATCCCAGCCCACTCCCTCCTGCCCGCACGTGACATTTCACGCGCGTGCCTGGGGAGCAAAAGACGTGCGAGTTTGCGCGGGCTGGCTGGTGAAGGCTCAGGAGAGGGACCATATGGCAGGACTCAGCCGCGCTCTGCTCCCGCGCCTGCCGAGAGCGGCTCTTTCCACGGGCGCCAGCGGGATGCCTGGGAACGCTGATGCTGCGGCAGCCCGCAGCAGCCTGCGGAGCGGAGCCAAAACCTCCGCAGCACCTTCAGGTGCTGTTCCTTGGCCGGCGCAGGGTGAGGGTAAGGATTTATTTGGGCTCGGTGGAAAATGCTGCTGCCACCGCATCCTTGTCAGCAGTGATGGGGTTGACTCACTTCTCTGGCCAGAGGCCTGTCCTGTGGCTGTTTGTCGCTAGGAGGTCACAGAGGCTGTCATTTCACCTGCTTGGTCCTCATCCCTTCTCATGGCCTGGAGACACTTCAGTCCCTGGGATCACATCCACTTTTGATACCATGGGTGTCACAAATGGGGCAGTTGAGCCGCTAATATTCAGCGGTTTGATGCACCTGAGATAATTCTTTTCCAATTGAATTCCTTCTTTTATTTTTTTTTTAAATCTTTTATACATCTACCCCAGGGAATGTCTCCATGCTCAGATTCCTGCTGTACACATTTCTATTTGACCCACAGCTGTTAATCTTTATACTGGTACTTACTGGGGCTCCCTTTTCACCTGCGGGTCCCGGAGGTCCCTGGGGTCCAGGTCGCCCTGGCAAGCCTATGGGGCCGGCTGACCCCGCAGGACCGCGCTCGCCAGGAGAGCCCTGTTGGGAGAAGAAGGAAAGAAGCATTAACTGGAGTATCAAGCTTCATCTCAAGACAGAAAAAAGAAATCCAGCAGTAGGGTGCTGTAAATGCATCGTCAGTTATTGAACACATTTGATGGGGTGACTGCCATGTGATGACTTGGTACCATCAGCCTAAGGGTTCCGGCAGATCTTTTTATTAATTAAAATCCCTGGAAGGGCTGGTTTCTCCTCTGGATGGTGCAGGGAGCTCAGTTCCTGGGGGCACGTTATCAGCTTGGAACAAGAGCGTGAGCCACGTCATGGCCAATGCGGCAGGGAGGGGCGGATGATGAATATTTTCCTCCAGGAGGGCTGCACCGAGCACGAATCTCAAGTGGGAACAACTTTCAGAGGGAAAGCAGGTGACTTAGAAGCAAAATTCTTGGTGTCCCGAATCATTCCAGTTCTCTCAGCTTGTCACGTATGTTCACAGCTGACACCACAAAATGACTGAGCTATTACACGCGTGTCTTGTAAAATAAAGCAATATCCAGCAAGTTGTTAGTTAGTGCAGAGGAAATAACGGATAAAGCACTGAGCTGCGACTAACCCTCCGTTTTGGCTTGCCAAGCTTGTAAATGCGTTAGGTGGTGCCTGTAAGGGCAAGGATACTCACTGCTGGACCTGGGGGGCCTGGGGGACCTTCGTTGCCTTTCAGCCCCGGGGCACCCTGGAGGGAGGAAAACAAAGTCATTTTGGGAGGTGGGTGCCACATCGCCTGAGCATCCTTCCCACGGGAAGGACCGGGCAGCCTCTACTCACAATGGGGCCAGGGAGACCTCTCTCTCCGGGGAAGCCTCGCAAGCCGGGGGGACCGTCCTTCCCTGGGAGGCCGGCGGGACCAGGGTCCCCCTGCAACGACAGTGACAAACTGCTGAGGATCTGCAGACTCCATAGGGACCCATCGCCTCCCCCTGGGCTCAAGTCGTGACGAGACACTGCGAAACATCATGTCTCTTCTGAATCATCCCTCTCCATCTCTGGGAGAGATGCAGGCGTCCCGGCTTGCAAGGAGCGGGGGTTCAGTCAGGCTGCTGGCCCCTACCTTGGTCCCTTCTTTTCCAGTGAGGCCAGGAAGACCTTGTTCACCCGGAGGACCTGGAGGGCCTGGATGTCCCCGCTCACCCATCGGCCCAGTCTCACCAGTCGGACCCTGAAGAAACAGAGGTTGGAGAGAAGGTGGTGGGTATCAGCAGAGTGCACAATGGAGGAGGAGGTGCGGGGTATCGATTTGCTCCTTTAGGTTGCAATGGGGTGGAAGATGCTCTTTCCCTTAGCTGTCCCCTGCAGTGCCACCAGGAATCCCTGCAGAGATGCCTCCTTTGGCATCTAAAGGGACCTTGTTTTGGAAGTGGGCAATATTGCACTCGACAGACTAGAGGCATTGGGAACCTCTGGAATGAAAGTGTTCACATAAATGAGATATTATTACTACAATTATTATGCTTAGGGTTTTTTTTTTATTATTAAATTGAAAACTTCCTAAGTACTCTACAGCCATGCTGATTCTTCCTTATATGGGGCATAAATAATGGATTAGGCTTGTACTGCACGGCAATTACTGACTGCCTCTGTGCCGTACGCGGGCACTAACGGTGACAAGTGTAGCACAAGGCCCGGTGCAGAAGGTTCCCAAGTGGCCCATTTCGGAGGAGGACAAAAGCCACATGCACAAGACTATAATGTCCCTGCACGCTGGTGTCCACCGGGATGGTGGTTGTAATTCATGTCACGCTGCAGGGTGCCACTTAGTGTAAGTAGAACGATAACATTGCGATCGCTCAGCAACCACAGATCACACTAACTACGCGCAGCAGAGCCAAATGAAATTGCCACAGAACCTAATTTGCACTTGAGAAGACAGCCACAGTCAGGGAATTGCCCCTAATCAGGGAATTTACAAATCGGGGACTTTACGCTATCATTAAAGAGGACAAATTAATCACTTCCTCCAGTTCAGGAAAGAAGACTCAACCCAAAGCCAGACCTGCTCAGTCCGGGACTCTGCCTACAAAACTGACCCCCGAGCCCTGCGTGCCCCTACTGCAGAATTTCCAGATTGCACAGAGCTCGTGGTAACTAAAAGAAAAATAGCCCAACTCTGACAGGATCTAGCAGCGCTTTGTATTCAAGAGGGATGCATTTCTTCATGACAACATGTAAGAGAAGAGCCCTCTGGCATCACGCTTACACTGCCCCGAACGCCCCAGGAGCTCTACAGCCCTTTGAGATCATGTTTAACCAACAAACCAACAAACCAATTGGCAAGGCACGACTCAGGACTAATGATCCGCCCGAGATTTTTGGCTATTTACTACTCAGGTTGTGTGTAGCTGGTCTCTCTCTCACCCTCCACCACTTTTACACCAAGGCAGCTCTGTTAAGTTCATGGGAGCCACCTTATTTCCAGCAGCCTTCAGGCACGCTGCCTAAATGCCATCCTAACGCCTCAACGAGGTGGGCTGGGACCTATTGGGGTATTTCCAGGCCCGGCTGGACGGGGCTCTGAGCAACCCGGGCTGGTGGGAGGTGTCCCTGCCCAAATGCAGGGGGTTGGAACTGGATGACCTTCAAGGTCCCTTCCAACTCTAACCATTCTATGACTTCACACCCCGGCCAGGAATTTCAAAGCCATCAAGCTTGCTTTGACATGACTTTGCCTTCCCTGAGAGAGGAGCCTCTGTGCTGTACAGCCTGTGGTCCCAGCAGCTCCAGCTGAGCCGTCCGAGCTGCGAGAGCCCGCTGCGCCCAACCGGTGAAGATGAGCTGCAGAGGGCTGGTGCAAGCATGAGCATTTCTGTCTTACCTGAGGGCCTACGACACCGGGAGGTCCTGGAGGGCCAGTCTTGCCTTGGAAACCCTGTTAGAGAAAGGGAAAAGAGAGAGAGATGACACTTCGGCCAAGGAGTGCTCCAGCGAGGGTCACGGGCTGCCACCTGACTGCTCCTCCTCCGGTGAAACTACTGACCAGGAACGGGTGGACACCCAAAGACAAAAGAAACCACGACAAAAATCAAACAGAAAGTGGAAAATGTGTATTTGTACATTTATACAGGGATGAAACAGAGGAAGAAAAGGGAATTCTCAAAGCTCAGCTCTGCTGTTTTGATGGAGCTATTTGTGGCTCGGCTGAAGGACTGGACATATATATATAAAAACTTGCTACGCTCATAAATCCTATAGAGGAAATGGCTATTAAAAAGTCAGAATGTGGCAGTTTCTTCATGCTGCGCAATTCTTAATAACCGTGTCCCTTCTCCTGCTCCCCGTTCTGGTTTAGGCTCAGCTCTGGTTCAGGCTTAGCTCCCAGGAGCTCGGGCTGGTGACCGTCTTCCGCTTTTGGCACCGGCAGTGCCGATCTCCAGCCCCACTGCAGCCCACAGCCCACCAGCCTTGGGGGCTGAGCGAAGCTTTATTTCCTTCATCAACGTCTGTTGAAAGAAATCACAAATGTGTTTCTCTCCAAGTGCTGCTGAGTAGCGAAGTCTCCATGACAGCTCCTTATAATGACATTTTGAAGAGTGACAATAACGAACTATCACCACCGCAATTGTTTAGCTCTCCTAAGCCACTCTTTAAAAAGCACATTAATTATCATCCTTACTATAGCATGCTGACAAGCTTGAGAAATGTCATTTAGGGCATACAGGCTATTTTCTTATTGCCATAAAAGAGGATCAGATAAATCCCAAGTCAACGGTAACGTGTCATGCTAAAAAAACTACTCAGTGCTATTCTAGCTGTCTGCAGACCACAGAAAACATCCTGTTGTTGATGGGGAAATGGCAAAACAGCTTTGTGAAGTGAACATACAATTTAAACTCTTATCGTAGAAAAATATTTCAGCCGATTCAATGCAGCGCTTTTCTTATTAATCTGAAGAAAGGGGTTTCCTTTTATCCCATCTGAGCCTTGGGCACAGAGCTTTTAGCGTTTTTCTTCTTTTTTTAGATCCAATCTTTTTAAATTTAATATGGCCCAATATTTCAGTATCTTTCAGCGTGCCTATTTGCTACAAAATGAAAAGTAAAATAAAGGGGACTATTAGACACACAGATTTCAAGTCTAGGTTTTCTTGCGTGGAGGTACAGAGTGAGCTAGCAAGGCTACTGAGGTGCAAATAGTACTTAATTCACTTTAATGTTTCTCTCCTCGCTTTCTGGGCCCGTGTAAGGAAAAGGGGGATGGAAAAGGGGACTTCTGCTACCTGGGTCTGCACATCTGCCTGCATCCCAAGAGGTTGCAAGGGAAAGAGATTTTGCAAGCTTGTTGCTGGCACAGATTAACAGATTTTTGGTTTTCTGGAAGTGTTTGCCTGTGATAGGCAAGTTACTGCTGCAATGAGTTAAGAAAGTTCAGACCCCAAATAATTGAAAGCCCCTTCTCCGTTCAGATTCCTGCAGACTTGGAGTTTGATGCCTTATTCCTGTCTCAACAATTGATAACAGCAGATGCAAGCGAAGTTTTTACTGCCTCTTCTAATTTGAATGCAGCTGTCCTGGATGTCACAGATAACTCAGGGAAGGAAGATGAAATGTCACAGTCAGGCTCTGGCAGGTGAAAACTCTTCTCTTCACCTTTAAGTTAATCCTGACCCGAGGACTGTGTGTTCAAAAATACCACAACCGTTGCCTTAAAGTCAGTCTTATGGAGTGTAAATGAATACCCGGTGTTGCGCTGAGCAGTATTTGCATTGCTTTGCTTAGCAAATGCCAGGCACGTTAATTAAACTGTTGGGTGATAAGTTGAGGACAAAAAATGCATAATGTGCAAAGCCTTTCTAATGCTCAGTTGCTAGGAAAGGCAGTGGAGAAAAATGCAAAGCTGAGTAGAGGAAATCGGTGGTTTGTTGGTTTTTTTTTTCCTGTACAATAAACACAGAACAAAGAGTCTATCTGCTAACATGCAGCATGCAGCGCTGGGGAGAGGGACAAACCAACAACAGCGAATGAGCTGGATTGGAAACAGCTGAGGAACAAGAATAAACATCCCCCAAAATGCCACACAGAAGAATACTAATTACTGCATGCAGAGGAATACGTGGCAGAAGGGTCATTTTTACTTTGGGTAACCTTCAAGCAAAAAAAAAAAAAAAAAAAAAAAAAAAAAAGTGCAGAGAACAGACCACCAGAGACGCACGACAGCCAGGGTACCATACCTTCCACATGCCTCATCGTTCTCCTTTGGTGAGAAACAATGATTACATCTGCGCAACAAAACCTTTTAAAATGGACAAAGCAGTATGCGTACGACACAGTGAGGTACCTAAACAGCCAGGAGCCGCCCCGGGGCTGCAGCGAGGAATTATTGCTGGAGGGGCCTTAAGCAAAACTTGCGCGTAGCTTTGGCTAAAAGGCAGCGTCAGCAGAGATGCTCTTCTCACTCGGGTGACATGAGCGTCCTGCAGTAACCGGTGCGGACAGAAAAACTAGAGCAAAACCATCGCACCACTCATCTTGGCCAGGAATTGCCTTCCTCTCAAAACAACCACTGCCAAAACCGGGCTGTAACTCTTACTCCCTCTGTAACTCTACGCAACAGCTCTTGGCGTTGGCCACGTGGTGCATCAAGAAGTGAAAAGCGTTTATTTCTCCCCATTGCAGGTTCCAGAGAAAATAAAACCGCCCCTGACCTAACGCAGCTGGGTGCGGAAAGCCGAGCTTGTGAAGGATGGAGCCCTCTTGCATGAAAAATTTCTGCTCTCACAGCCCTAGAGTTATGCCTCTGGAATAGAGAGACGTGAAAGCTGTGCCTCTCCGAAGGACAGAGCGGGAAAGAAAGCACAGGTTACCCGTAACGCTCCAAAGAGCGGAGGCACAGCCTTCCCCCTCGGGAGGCCAAAGGGACCTTTGGTGAGTCCTTGAGGTACAGAGCCCATCCGCAGGGGTGGAAATCACCCCCCGGCTGCTTCTCCACCTCCCAAAAGCAAGCGCCACACCAAGTGCCGGTGCTGACCCAGGCTCAGCCCCAGCCAACAACCTCCCACCTCGCGAGGAGCTGCCTCCGCAGCACCCGTCCTGGCAGAAACCCAACTGCCATCATCAGCATCGCTACATCTCTCCATTCTTATTTTCTCCGTGCACGATGCACATGTTGACCTCTACAATCTACTAAAGGGACAGAGAGAGGAGTTGGTGCACAACCTTCACGTAAATCATCATTAGACCGACCCGTCCTGCTCAGAAGAGGGTTGCTTCCCGTAGACCATCCCGTGCAGCGGGAGAGACACAGACCTCCCGGGAAACCAAATGCGTGGCCACATCTCCCCAGCTGCACAGAAGGGTTTAGAAAAACCAACCGGCAAGACGAGGCTCGGGACTAATGATCTGCTCGAGATTTTTGGCTACTTACGGTTTCTCCTCTCTGTCCGGGGTGACCAGGCAATCCATCCTTCCCAGGAGGACCCTACAGCAGAAAACCAGGGTGAGAAGGAACACGACCAAGTGCTCAGAAGTAAAACTAATACGGACTGAATCAAACCTGCTTCCCTTCTTGCATTAGCTCCCACCCATTTTGCAGTGGGACAGGGGTGCTCAGAACCCTAAAAAGATACGTCCCTTTCCCATACATCTCCCAAAGGAAAGATTTATCTTACAGGTCCAGAGCGGGAGCGAGCCGTCCACCACAGGGAAGGAAATCACTCCAAAAAGGTTTCTGAGATCCCCCACCAGTGTGTAATAATTGCAGAGACAGAAGTTTTACTCGGTTGTGCTGTCCTCCCAGTGTACAGAGGGAAAATAGAGAACAGAGCAACCATGAAAGATCCTAGCGATATCGAGTCATTAGGAAACGAACATTTATAATGAGCCGCAATTTACTTGGCTATTTAAAATCTGAAACCGTGGGGTTATTATCATGATGGCTCGGTAATGCCTTTTATTGGGTACGTCACCGCTTGTCAGAGAAGCGGCTAAGACTGAGCTGGCACAGGCAATCGCAGCTGGGGAGGAAAGACTTTCTGTATTTCTTTGCGTGCTCCAGAGAGTTACTTACAGGGGGGCCTTTTGGTCCAGGAAATCCAGTCGGTCCTTGAGGCCCTGGTGGTCCCTGGGATGCAAAACAAGCCAGAGAACGTAGCTAAGGAACCTGTAACGCTTCACTATGAAACACCGGCTCTGCGTGAACAGCAGATGAGCACAAAGCTATGGAAAGCCAGCCCCTTCCACCCCAAAGAAATGCCGCATAGCGTGAGATGCAACTGCGTGGGGCCATCTCTCAAAAAAAGGGGGTGGAGAGATAAGAACGACCAGGCATGTTTAACCGGGCGGCCTGTCCAGCTGCGAAAAGCACCGCAAACATGAAGAGGGCCATCAACTGCTTTGTGCCTTTCCCTCCTGCTATGAAAAATAGGTCTTTTCCCACCCCAGCTCAGCTGAGAGCACCCGGGAGCTACCGGCTCACGCGGGAATGAAAGAGAAGAGAGCTGGTGGCTCTGGGGCTGCTGCCGCGGGCAGCTGATGCTCTTCAGAGCGCTGCTTCCCTGCAGCGGCGTCAGCGGCAGCTCCCCCCTCGCCCCCGCGGTCACAACCAGCAGATACAAAGAGGGGACCAATTGCAGACATTTCCTCCCGGGGCAGTTTTGTCGAAAATTTACAAAGAAAACCAAACCCGGGGAAAAAAAACAGAAATTGAGGCAAAAAATCATGAAAGTCCCATCGTTTCAGTATTTTCCACCTAGTGCGCTGTAATCTGGGGAAAGCAGCGCGAGGTCCTAGCGGACCGCCTCCGCCAGGCTGGCTGTCCGGACAAAACCCACGGGTGACTTTTCCCTTCTCCCGTTGGGGTGATGCTTACACAGGTCCCAAGGTCCCATTCGAGCCTTCCTTGGAGAGCTCAGAAAGGACCTAAGGGCTGTGGGTGACTTGCGAGACCTCTCTCCGCACCTCGGACTTCTAAGCAGACTTTTTCCTTTTTGCTGCCCGAGGTACGCCGAGCTGCACCCTGGCTCCAGCGAGCCGCCCACCCCTCTCTGCTTGACCGGGTACTTGGTGGGATGCTCACTGCAACAAACCCCTCGGCAGCGTCTCAGCCCCACCAACCCACCTCGTCTGCCGGGTGGAACCAAGGGGCTCGCATCGAGCCCTGCTGTAGCCCCACCGTTTCGCCTTACCCTTTCGCCAGGAGGACCGGGGGGGCCATCACCACCAGAGTTGCCCTTTTATGAATAAACAAAACGACACACCATTAATAATACATATATTACCATTGCAGCTGCTGCGCGCAAAGACTTCAAATGGCACCAAAGCGCCCACGGTGACACCCCACCCCACCGGCTCCCGCGGCCCCTCTCGATTCATCATTCTGTATCAGGAGCAGCATCCAGCGACAAACAAGCAGCTGCTCGTTCCCCCCACATGGCTTAATAAAAATACAGGAAAGATAACGTCAGCGAGCTCAGGATATTTCCACCAGATAACGGCCTCCCTCTGAGAGATAAATGCCGCCGCAAAGACGAGGTATTTATCAAAAATTCATGCCGACACAAAGCCGAGACATTTATTTTTAAAGCCGGCAGCGCGGTGGTGACAATGTCTCGCTACAAAAGCTTCGCTTCCATCGTGCCCGGCGATTGATGGTCACTTAATCGGTCTCTGCAGCAGGTTCTGGAGCTGAGTGTGCCTCCAGATTGGCTGGCAGGAAAATACCCATTCTTCCCAGTGACCAGTCGTGGGCGAACAGGGCGCACGCAAAGTGGCTCGGCACGGTGCAAGGTTCTGGAGCTCGGCAGCAATACCTGCCCCTTCACCCATGGCACCCGCTCTAAGGTGGTACAAATGCCACTTAAACACCAAAAAATAGGGCTTAGGGGAAGCGGCAGTGGGTTGTAGGGTTGTGCTGGTCCCCGATGCGCGGGTGCTCTCTCCTCTTGTGGTTGCCATGGGCTTTAATTCATACATGCAGTTGATGTCCTGCTGAAACGTGGGCCAACACATTTTTAGGACCTGAGCATGTACTTTACGGCTGAGTTAGGAGCCATTTGGCTGAGTACCGAAGCTCAGGAGGGCTCAGCTTTCAAAATACAACAGAGAAAGGAGAGAAGGGAAATGAAGGGCAATGAGCCAAACGGTCTCTTACACCAACACTTTTTGGGACACAATTCCATTAAGCTCACCAAAACCTTACCTTTGGGCCAGGTTTCCCAGTGCTTCCCCTAGGGCCTCTTTCCCCACGTGGACCCTTAAAAAGACACAAAAGATGACATTTTAGCCCTTCTTGCTACCCACAGCACTACAACGTGATCAGGCAAAGCACCCAAGCGCCTGAGCTGCACGGGGTCAGCAAGTCATCCCACCAGCAGCAAGGGGACGACAGGAGCCCTCAGCAATGCCACCGGAGGTGTGACCTTGTTCTGACCTCAAACCACGTTGACCGGTGAGCCCCAGCCCCAAATCGCTGTCCCCCCTCTACTTAACTTTACCTGCTGAAGGCCCGATCCTACCCAGTGAGGACACAAATCGGATCACCCTTTCCCCTGCCCTTAACAAGCTTTCCAACTGCACAAGAATGAAGAAACGGATCGTTACCGTTGGACCGCGCTGCCCCCTTGGACCTGGTTTGCCGGGTGTCCCCTGGAACGGAAAAAGAAACGAAGAGGAGTTAGTGGCCAGCGGGGCAGGCTGGGCTCGCAGCGGATGAACCCGCAACGGAGCCCATCGCGCACAAACCACCCCCAAAACCTGCCGGGTTCTCACCTGCAACGAAAAGGACAACAGCAAGTTTATTTTTTGGTTCCTGATTCTTTTACTTATTTTCATTTCTAATGCTTAGACAGGCCTGGATGGTAATTCTAACGCCCAGACAACATCTCCCATCTGAGGGAAGGAATCTCCTAAGAAAAAGTGTCCCGAATCCTTTAAAACACCACAAAGACTTTCAAAGATGAGGCCACCCGCTCAGACCAGACAGCCTCCTAAAAAACCATCCAAGGCACCAGAGCCAGCAGAAAGCTCTTCAACTCGGCCACCCCAAAAGCTACAACCCCTGTTCCTGCTGATGGTCGCCGGTCCCTTCACCCAGGTCCCGAGGTGGGGACGGGCTGGTCCTCGCGCCGGCCGGCAGCCGGGCTCGTCCCGCCGCGCGCACGTGTTGCAAGACCCGTATTGTTAAATATATTTAAGGAACGACAGCAGCAGAGCAGAGCTCCTTCTCTGAGCGGTTATTTTACGCCACACAAGTCAATTAAGCTGCCCCACATATTTACAAACCTTTCTTCATCTCTGTGAACTTTGTGCTAAACAAGTAATTTAAGACCCGGTTTTGCAGCAGCGACAAAGCAGCGGGTTTATGAGATCTGACAGACGCACTCAGCTTCCTCTAATGGGGCACTGTGATTAATTCTGACGGAAAAAAGACAGAGACGGCTGGGTCCTAAATCTGACATTACGTTAAGCTCCATTACCCCGCGCCTAAAAGAAAACTAATGGCCTTGAGCGCGCTCCCTGAAAACACTATTTTGGCTCGTGTCAAGTTACCAAAATTCCCCGTAGGTTTACCTTTCTACCTTTGGACCCGCAGCCCACTATTGTTCCCAATCACCTGTTAGAGGAAGGAAGAGAAAGACTTGCTTTCTATGTAAAGCACGCTAAAAATATCACTTGCCATTTTCTGCCCCAAATCCATCATCTCACAATCTTGCCTCCTCGTATTTGGCGCTCATTAACCAGGCGAACATAAAACAGGAGCTGGAAAACTTTACAATCAACTTCCTTCAAGCTACTAAAATTAGTCCTGCTGAATCCTCCTTGTTCCGCGGCTCCATTTAATAAACCCTGCTGGCACACCTTTTTTTAATTAATTACAAAAATCATTTTAAAGTACTCCAGCTGGTTTTCTTTTAGCTACGGGAGGCTAAATTCAGAGCAGGTGGAGAGGACCGTGTGCCACCTCCCTGCAGGTAGCCCCACACGCTCCTCTCCTTCTTTTCAATTCTATTTTTAAGCAAAATTTTCCCTTGCTTATTGCTATCATTAATCATGCATACAGCACTGTGTACCGTTGCGAAGAATTTATACAGCACTGTAAATGTACACAGACCTATATTTTTCAAATAGGCATACCGAGGGAAAGGCATCTAAATTCAGATTATTTTCTCGGCACCCAAATAAATGGTCTGGATTTCGGTACCTCCACACCCCCCCAGGCTCTGTCAGACCGGGTGAGCGGGGAGATCTATTACCCCGTGCTAATGGCAGAGGCCTATTAGCTCTAAAAATAAGACCACTTATTCACGTCTAACTATTGATTTTATGAGCAGGTTTTGAAAACCTCCAAGCAAGCTCAGCCGAGCTCGCCTCCGGCTGTGGGCAGCTGGGGGAGAACGGGCACCGCGACGAGCAGCCGCTCGCCAAAACTATTGTGATATTTCACAGCTCACACTTCTCCAAAAACACCAAACATACTTCTTTTTTTTTTTTTTTTTTTTTTTCCCCCATTTTTAAGTTTGCCAGCCCTTTCCGGCGGCTGAACAGCCAGAAGCAGCTGTGGTTTCAGGGTCGGGGAGCTTTAGCGCTGCGAGCTCTGCCAGCACCAAAATTCAGCTGCCCGCGCTGGCAGCATCGCCTGGTGCTGCTCCTCTGCCTTTGCTTTTCACCTTTCTTATCTTATTTAAGGACTCGGGAAGACTACTCGTGTTGCTGAAATAATGAGCTGGAAAGCTGATTTCAATTCCTAGATGATGACGACCGTAAAAGAAACGTGTGATTCATATTATTTCAGACACATAAACAACCGCGTTGAATAGCATAATGGTAATACCTTGTAAAAAGAAAAGACAAACAAATGATTTTTGGTTGTTTTAGCTGCAAATTGGGTTACTCCACAATGCGCCAGGGGAACAAATCTTGGAAACCCTCTTTCTTGTCTACATGTGGACACGGTCATAAAAATAGCAAATTTAGTGGTCTTAGGAGAAACAGAGCAGGATTTATCAAGCCCAACTCAACGAGGCTTAAATTAAGTTGATGGTCTCCCATTTGGTTTGTGCGGTGCGATCCCAGCTCAGTCTATCGTTCTGTATATAATTACTTTTCACTTATTTCAAATGGGATACTTGGGAGTAAAAAAAAAGAAGGGTAACCAAAACAGTTACTGAAAATCAGTATTTTTGTTACCCTTAAAATGTTTTCAAGCTGGGCTCCTTATAGTACAGGTGAGATTCGCCCATGAAAATCATCTCTCTCTCTACCCCTCTCTCTCACATGCAAACACACCAGTAAAACAAGCACGTGCTGCTGGACTGGGTGTGGAACGGCATAAATAGTCAAACCACACATTGGAGAAGAAAAAAAAAAAATGAAATTACCATAAAACAAAAACGCAAAACCCCCTTTGCAATTCCTAAACGGAAGAAACGCGTGGCATGCCAGGGGGTGTAACTAAGCGTCCTCACTCCCTCCTCCTAAGGGCATGAAGCTCATTTAGAATAAAAATGAGCAAACTGCCGATTTTTTTGCCTTTTCTTCTCTTATTATTGCTCGGTCCTGAAGTTGGGCACCTTCCCAGCACACCTGCTCCGTCCTCAATCCTTTTCAAGCTGGGCACTGCCAAAACTCAACCAATTCAACCCTCAGGGGGGGTTTTCCCATCTCACAAACGCCCGGCTCCCAGTACCTGCTCCGCTCCCTGTCAGGTTTCCCATCCCGGCGGTTTGGCTCTCCATCCCACCAGAATAAAATTAGCAGATGGAGCAAGAGGGATGCGGGTGCTCGGGGACGCAAAGCAGCACGTCTCCGCCCCGCTGCCGTGCCCGTGTCCTGTTTTACACCACCCGAAAATCCAGCCCGAGGGTTTTATAGCTGTATAGTCGATAAGGCGGGTGGTAATTACAGGGCTACGGTGAATTCAAGGCTGTCATGGCAGCTGCCTTGTTCATGGCCTCCCTCCTCCCGCCCGGCCGGCGCGGAGGGAGGGGAGAGGATGCCGCATTTGTAGTTCAGAATGAAATGAAAATTACTCAGTGGGGGGGGAAAAAAAAAAAAAAAGAAAAAAAAAAGGAGGGGGATGTAAACCAAATTTCAGTGGCCTGATATTAATGCAGTGCAAAGTGATTTATATTTTCTGGGCTCCTCTCAAACATGTCTGTTAGAAGTCATTTGTATTTAAATGAGAGTAAAAAGGAAACTAATTCCACTCGCTCTCCTCACTCCCCCCCCTTTTTTTCCCTGTGACCAGAGCTGGTGCAGAAAATGACTTGATGTTTGTACTCTGAATCCCCTAATTCAAGCTTGTCTTCCATGAAATAACAGAAATCACCCGTGTATGTAGACAACCCCTACTCCGGAGCAAAGTCTGTGGAGGTGGGTGAGAGGCAGAGACAAGTCTGGAGGACGGAGCCCCCGCAG
Organism: Vanellus vanellus; assembly: GCF_965231255.1. Taxonomy (NCBI): domain Eukaryota; kingdom Metazoa; phylum Chordata; class Aves; order Charadriiformes; family Charadriidae; genus Vanellus; species Vanellus vanellus. The sequence goes on along the minus strand of NC_138923.1, from coordinate 9,501,478 downwards.
TTTAAGGGTGGTTATGAATTTAGAATAGCTCCGCTTATTAAAAGGAGGAACTTGTTAGAGTGTTTTCCTCTACGCATTCTGAATCTCAAGTTAGGCTAAAGATGGTTCTCGCTGCTTCTGAACAGATTCACCCATCTCTAATAATTACTGTTAATTAAAAAGCTCTTCGCGCCCTGAGCAAAGTCTGACAGCGCGGGAAGGATTCAGGTTCAGAGAAATCTCTTAAAATATCTTGAGGGAAAAATTTCTGGTGTTTAATTGGAAAGCTGCTGTCTGCAGAGCTGAGTGTGCTCTAACCGGCATCCTCCTCTCCCGACAGCCCGAGGCGGGAGCCCCTCGCCGGTCCCGCGGTCCCTGCGCTGGGGACCTGGTCCCGGGCTGCGGGCAGGTGGGATGACCCTTCTCGGAGCAATCCCTTCCTGCGAAAGCATCCGGAGCAGCAGCCCGGTGGCAGGCGGAGCGTTCCCCACGTCCTGCCCCGGGAGCTTTCTTTGGAGAGGAGGGGGAAAAAAAAACCCAAAATCAGCAAAACAGCTTGATAAAGCGGCTCTTACCCGTGTGCCCTTCTCTCCGTTGGCTCCTGGAAATCCTGGGAAGCCGATTGAGCCCTTGAGGAGAGAGCAAAGAGAGAGAAAGAGCGGTTCAAGACACCGAAAGGGGCAGCTCTGTCCATCCCCACCGGCGCCCGCTGGCCTGGAATAACCCCCAGCGAGCGCCCGCTGACGGCGGTTTTTTTCTTTAACCTCCCTTTAATATAAATAAAACAGAAGACAGACCCCAAATGACCTCAGAAACTAAATTTCATCCAAAAATAACAAAAAAAAAAGGCCCATGCCTCGTTAGAAGTCACTGGGAAGGCCCAAGCCCGCGGTCGTAGCGGGCGCCTGGGGAACAAACAGGCTTTGGGGTCCCGCTCCTAAGTCACTATATCTTGTACGTGAAAATTTAACTCCTGGCTCGTTCCTTTCTGATGTGAGTGCCTGGAGAATAGCTGCTGCTGCTTTTAAAATATGAATTAGTTGAAGAAATGCAAAAAAAAAAAAAACAACCCACCCTCTCCCAGTTATAAAATGCAAATTAAAAAAAAAAACATCAACGCCACAACCAGGAAACAATCTCTTGCAGATAATTATGTCTCTAGTGTTAAACAAGCCTGTTTTTTTTTTTTTCAAGCACCGAACATGAATAATAAAATATGATTCTTAAAAAAAAAATGTTAACAAAAACCTAAGTTCCCAAAGCCTCCAGGACACGTAAAAAACGGGCTGCAGCCTTAGTCTATGTAGAGGAATTCACAGTTTTAATTTAAAAAGAGCATTTGAAAATGGCCCAAAAGAAGGTGGGCGTGTAGATAAGACACAAAGGATGTTTGCAAACCTGCAAACGGCAGTTTTGTTTTAATTTCAGGGAGACCCTGATTCTCTAGCTATTCTTCTTAATTAATTAGTTAACACAAGCGCGGATCTCTGTAGATATAAAACGTAACACAAGGAGAAGGACTATTATGCTTATTACTAGCGTGAAAGCTCACTCTGAGCCTTCGCGTCCGTCCCCAGCGCAGTCCCGCGCGCCCTCGCGGGCTGCAGCCCCCGTCCCACCGCACCTCTCCCACCGCTCTGCCGGAGCCTGAAGCGATGCAGAACTGATTTCCCCCACCTAAGAGCTGAGAGCTATTTTTGCCCGTCTATAAATTTGTCCTGCATGGGCGGGAAGGAGGGAAATGCTGCCGTTCCACCTCATCCCGTTCGCGGGGACCGAGCCCTCTGCACAGCACCGCCACCGGAGCCCGGCCGGCGCCCGCCGGGGTCCCCAGCACACCCCGCACCCCTCGAGGACTCAACCCCACCGAGTTACCTTTGGGCCCTGCCTGCCCGGGTAGCCGGGCAGTCCCGGCACTCCGAGTTTTCCCTGAAAGACAAATAAAAATATGTTAGCGTAGGCAAGAGAGACCTTGCGAGCAGCTTCAGGTTTGCGCCAGCAGAAAGGGGAGATGCCAAGCGCAGAGCGGTCAAGAGCAAAGCAGACATGACGCGGGTGGAATAAAGGTGTCAGGGCACTGCCATCACCCTCTGCCCTCCCCGGGGGAAGCTCAGTGGGTTTGTGAACACTGTAAATGTGTCAGGGACCTAGCGGGGAATGGGTATATTGCTATTGTTCTTTTTTTTTCAACTGGATGCACCCAGAAATTAGACTGGAGTCCATGGTACTTTCAATTTCTCCATTTTTTTTCCTCTGGTCTTTTTTTCGAGACATTGTATCCAAGCAGATAACCCCAAAGAGACCAACATCTCAATGTGCTTAAGTCATGCTGCTGTAGTAAAAACCCCTCCCCTGGGTCTTCTCTGGTCTTTGTGTTGAACAACGCGGGCCAGCCTTCTCACAAAGCTCCTGCAGTTCCTCCTCATCCCTCTGCCCTGAAACTGCCCCCCCACGCTGGGCGCCCACCTGAGACACCCAAAGAAAAGCCGTTTTTTCTGTTTAACCTCCCTGAGCCATTCCATCCTTGAGACTCACCTTCTCTCCAGCAGGACCAAGAGGACCGGGATCTCCATTGGGGCCAGAACGACCTTTGGGACCTTCAGGGCCATCCTCACCTCGGGGACCAGGAGGTCCAATCTCCCCCTGTTAATCACAAGACAAGCGTTGGTGAGGCAGGCAGGTCCCAGACCCTGTCTTTGCCAACAGCAATACCCTCACGGCTGCAACCAGATACTCCACGGAGCTGCTAATACAACCCTTGGAGAGGGCTGGTCTTCACCAGGAGGTTCAGACGAGACTGTCATTGAGTAAATTGCAGAGCATCGTTAGAGCACCAAGCTTTCAATCACACAGCCTGGCCATTATTTCCCACAACAGCCGTCTTTTCCTGGGGCCCAATTATCCCATCTACATGCAGTGCCTCTCCACCGAAACAGCCTCCATTAGCTCCGGTTGCAACGCACCCTTTTCCCCACCTCCCGGTTCCCAATTCACAGTTGGATGTGCAAACAAGCCCTGGGAAGTGTTTAATTGAGGGTTCAACCGGGCAACTGGAGAAGAAAGACTGGGCTGAAGCTTTTGTGCTGAAAATCATTAGGAAATCTGAGAGCGGAGAGGACGGAGCTATTAACGTGAATTGTTGTGACACTGCACACAAAACAACAGTCGTCATTTTGTCACGCAGGGTAACAGGAGATGCTTCCATGCTGCGAACACAGGCAGCCTTCTTCTTGCTCACCCGAAGCTGGGTGGACGCGAATTTATCTGCAAGGCTCCTGAATACCCCTTGTCCTTTCATTGCTCATCGTAAAACACAAAGAGCTCAGCGGTGGGAACTGGAGCCGCCGGCTTTGTTTGAAGGAGCTTGTGTCTATCTGCTCTTGGCGAGGGCAGGAGTCCCCTCCCTGAGATGCCACCTTCGGGCCTTCTTCCTTGGCGAGATTTGGGGGCTGGGAAAGTTTCCAATTTTTTTAACGGTTCAATTACGCAGTTAAACGCCAGGAGAGACGGAGGATTTGATTTCTACTTTCACAAGCCTTCACGCAAGGCATTCGTTTTTCCTTTCAACACGGGGATGAACGATGGCAGAGCTCTCTTGATCTCCAGGAGGGCTTCAGAGCTCGGGGGGACACCGAGCCCCAGGCGGTGCATCACTCAGAGAGGGGACAAGGACAGGCCCCTGTCCCCAAGGGCTGGGCAGGAAGGACGGACAGACCTGCTGCAAAGCCACGGGCTGCAGTCGCTGCCCGCATCCGAGCGTGATTCGGGGTTTCTGGTGCTTTGCGTGTTCCACTGACTTTAAAAAGCTTTTGTGACCAGGCAACGTGCCTTGCGGCTAAAGATACGGGTCTAATATAAAACTCCGCCACTGGCAGCTTTCACCGCGCTGCTTCGGTTTCTATTAAAGTATGTTCCTGGTAACTTTACACTTCACGTTGATGGTATGGAAGCACATTAGGCTCAGCAAATAAAGATGCCTACCAGACCCTAGATGTAATAATGCAAGGGAAAATAGATACTGGAAATAAATATATAGAATCGCAGAATGGTTTGGGTTGGAAGGGACCTCCAAGACCATCCAGTGCCCCCCCCCTGCCCCGGGCAGGGACACCTCCCCCCAGCCCAGGTCGCTCCCAGCCCCGTCCAACCCGGCCTTGAACCCCTCCAGGGATGGGGCAGCCACAGCTCCTCGGGGCACCCTGCGCCAGGGGCTCACCGCCCCCACAGGGAATACGACACAGCTGGATCACGCAGTATTCCGAGCAGTCAAAGCAGCAAGACAGGGCCCTCTATGATCACTCACTTATTTTACCCTCAAGGTGGGATTAGCAAATTTAGGGATTTACAACTGCTGTGCCTGATGTGAGCATAAAATTCCCGAGTTCCTGCCTCGAGATCGGACGTGCCAGAAGGACTCCGACAGGAGCCCACCTTGCTGCCCTCCCTGAGCCACGTTTGCACGATAACACATGGGCTCGAAAGACAAAGCGCTACAAGATCACATCGGTCATAGACTCTTACCCGGTCTCCTTTGATGCCCATATCACCTTTGAAGCCAGGGAAGCCGTCTTCACCCTAAATAACAGAGAGGGGTAAAAACAAACAAGGTGTATAGATGGAAAAAAGGCTTCTCTGGCTTCACTGTACGGCTCCTTCCCGGGAAGGACAGGATTAGGTCCCTGCACCGCCCGTCACATTGGCTTCTCTAAGTCTTTGTGTGCACAAACGGGCAGGGAAACCCCGCCAGGCTGCGACTGCCGAGGTCCCCAAGGGATCGCAGCAAGTATTCCCTACATCCCACCCTGGCTGCAAGTCAAGATCGCAAATCTGGCCTGATGTGAATAACAACACCTTGCCAGTACTAGGAACCAATTATTTCTGAGGTACAACTGGCTTTATTTTCATGGAGGATGTTTTACACCATGCTCCGAGGCAACCTCTAGGACAGTGGCAATATTTCTTTCAGCCGAGAAGGTTTAATTGCAGAGCTCAAATCAATAATGTATTTCATCCTACAGCAAATCTCTCATAGGCAATGAAGACACAGTTCCCAGAAAGACTTTTAAAGTTTGGAAGGTCCCTGCCAGGATTCCCTAGCTGAAACCGACGGCTTTGCTGCCGAATTGCTGGAGGCAGGAACGAAGGAACATGGATCTGTTGATGGGACCGGGCAAGAACTTTCTCCACCTCCTGCTTTTCCTCTGGGAGAAACCAATTGCATCTTTGAAACATGCAGAAAGGGACTGCGTTGACTTTCTTATTGACGTGGATTTCCCAAGCTGCCCTGGTGAGCGGGCTGGGCAGCATACCCCGTACGCCGTCCTCCAGCCGTAGCACACCACAAACCCTTCAGCTCCACTGAATCACTCGAGCTGCAAATTTTGTCGGGAGGAAATCATCCTGACGCTGGCCCCTGAGCTATCAGGAATGGCTGCCCCAGCAAACAGCCCAAAACCTGCGCACGCCACGGAGGCTCCGTTACTCCCAGGTCTGAGCCAAGACGTGGCAGAACATCACGGCAGGTATCCAGCCTGCTCCGAAAACAAAGAGGTTACCAGTCCTTCAGGTGCTCAGAGAAAATGCTGTGCAGGACCACACTCCCCGGGGAGCATCCTGCGGGACCTGTCTGCAGAAGTGCTCAGAGGCTGTAGAAAATCAACCCAAATGCGCAGTGTTAACTCACCTTTTCGCCTTTGGTGCCTTTCAATCCACGAACACCGTCTGCTCCCTTGCAGGAGATAAAACAAGATGTTACGAGGGTATAAGTAAGCTTAAGAGTGAAGAATCATTAATCACGGTGACTTTTGCTTCCTCCAATGTTGGCGATGGTATCTCTGCAAAGTGTGATGTTCCTAAACGTATTGCTAATTGAATATCAGCCGCTGACGTCTGGCTTTGGGGTCACCGGTGAGTACCTGACAGCCGCAAACCTCTGCTGACTTGATTTGGCAGGTGGGGTTGGTGATCTTCCCCACCTAACCACAGGAATTATGTTTCCAGGGAAAAAACTCACTATGAAACATTTGTTTTCTACAAATAATTAAAAAAAGCCCAAACCCTGCCAGCATGTAATAGCGCTGTCTCTAACACCCACAAGGGTCAAGCATGGCTCTGTTTTACCGTGGTTCTCACCTCTATGCAGGCACTATTTTTTTTTAAAGCACGTTTAGGCACCAAAAGGAGAAAAAAAAAAAAACCAACATGACTGGTGCGGAGATTTGTGACATGGTGCAGAAGCCCTCCAAAGCTTCACCGAGGCAATCAGTCCGTGGTGTTCAGCTCAAAGGTGCTGACTGCGGTCAGGATCTGGCCCCAGCTATGGCACCAGCCCAAACCTGGCAGGCGTCCACGCTTCCCTGCCTCTTGGGATAAAACATCACCCCCCGGTACCTACACCAGCCGTACTGTGCAGTGTAACTCTTACAATAAAAAATCAGAAGCTTTTTTTTTTTTTTCTTTTTTAGGAATAATATTTTGCTTGGGGTGTTTTTCTTCCCCTTAGCATGTTAAGAAAAGTACATCAAAATTTGTGCAGCAGGACAGGGTTCTGGTAAGCGAGGCAGGATCTGAAAGTTATTTATAGCTGCAAACCCAATGAGACGCATTTTTTTTTCTCCCCAGAACTGGAGGCTCGTGCAGTTAATAGAACGCTGTTTGTAGGAAGCAAAACCTCGTCTGTACGCACCACGGGTTTGGTGCATGACACACTTTCTCTAGATCCCTCTAATGTGGAACAGTTCCACTTTAGCGGTAAACACAACAGCAAACCATTCCCTAATGGACCACTATGTCTCAATCCGCAACCTCACAAGAAACGAAACGAGAGCTTGCTTTGGCTAAATACATCCAGCTTAAATGTAGAAGGCAGAACAGGCAAATAGGTTTCTGCTATTGAAAAAATATACACGGGGGTTTAAGAGGGCTTAAATTCACCTATAGTCAGTCCCCAAGCTGTGTTTGTATCTGCTAGCACAGATCCCTGCAGATTCATTGGACCTTTGGGATGCAGGATGCATCTGCACCTCAACTAATACATCTCCACGGGCATAACAGCCAGAGCTGGACGGGGAAAAAAATACCCACCGCCTTCTTATCAGCATGCAAACGCTGCAGGCAGCAGGAGCGAGGAAAGAGCTGGAATTCAATCTAGTGAAAAAGCACATTGCTGAGACGCACAAGCTTCGTCTAACAAGGTTTTGGATCAGGAGCATGAAAAGCTTGCTTTGTTTTAGTAATAGGCTATTTTGTTTTATTAACAAGCCTTGTTAAAGTCTTCACATTCTGGCTGAGATTTACTTTGGTTGTAAAGTGGAAACGATTGGAATGGGACTGAGCCATGCTCACGGAGAATTAAAGGAGAAATCTGTCCAAAGCGCTGAACGATGCTCGGAGGGGTTACTGGAGAGCAGGGGACTTGCAATCCTCACGGCCTACAAGAAGACACTGGACCGAGGCTCGCTCGAGCCGTAAACTCAGTTCGCCACTGAGGTGGCCCTAAGTGCCCTGGTAGAGCATCGGTGCCCACTGGTAGCGTCCACCTCCAGTACAAGCTGGAGAAGCCAAGTTGAACGAGCAACGCCGTTTTCTGTGTCCTCCTTACCTTGACTCCGCGCGGTCCGGGATAACCGATGGGGCCCTGAGGACCTGGTGGACCCTGGGGTGAAAAACAGGCAAACAAGAAAAACACATCAAAAATCAATGCGAAGGTGCAGCAATAAGGAGAATGTGTGGAAAGCGAGGGGAAAACAAATATCCCAGCCACCTGGCTCCTTCAGACCGGGTGGAAATGGCAGTGGCCACCTGAAAATAGCTCAAAATAGCAGAGCACACCACAGGGACATCACCTCGAGCAGGTGCACCGAGCTGAGCCAACGGCAAAGGTCTGTATGATAGGAAAGGAGGAAGAGAAGAGACAAGACGGAGACAACTTGTCACAAAGGGGATTATACATAAGGTTGACGATTTGTATTTTGGATTAAAGAAGAGAGAAGAACGTGTTCTCCTGCTGTGTCCCCGCTCCCAAACCATCCTGGTTTCACAATAACGCAGCAGAGCCTGTGATGATGGTGATCACAGAGAGGAGTTATTGCTTGAGGCACAAGCCTCGGGGTGATGTCCTTCAGCCTCAGCTGTGTGGGAGAGGAGATGCTCACAAAGCTCCTTTCTGGCACCGAAAGCTGCAAATCCCCAGGGACATCACGAGCTGTGCTGGACACGGTGCCCGATACGCACCCCGCAAACACTCCTTCCCACCCTCGCTGCCACACTGTCTTATACCTGCAAATAAATCACGGTCTTTATTGAACCCAGTTGGCTTTTATTTTGCTCAATTCCCTAACTAAACAAATACCCTTCCGCTTCTCCCAGCCTGAGACGGACTATTTTTTCCAGCCTGACAGCCAGACGGAGCCGACAGGTCCAGCAGCATCCCAGACCTCACACCAGTGTCAGCTGGAGAAGACCTGCAGCACCAGCCCCGCTCCGAGACCACCTCCCCGAGACCACCTCCCTGATGTTTGCCAAACATCTCCCAGCACGGGGAGCACTGGCACAACCGCTTATTGGCTTCTTATATTCTGCAGATCTCAAGGTTTGAACTTTCAGCCCCGTGTGACGCCGGCCGGACACACGGCTGCGGCGGTGGGCTGTGCACCCGAGCATGGCGCGAGCGGATGTCCATCAAACCGGACTGCGCTCTAATCAAAGATTTTTGACAAATGTAATGTTTTTCAACTGAATGGGGCGCAGCGGGAATGCAGATGGTAAATCTCCTGGACAGACAGACAACTGTATAATTCAAGGACTTTCGCCTCCAGCAATATTCTCAAATATATTGTTAAAGAGGGACTTTGAAGGGGAGGGGAAGAAAAAGGAAGACCAGGAATACAAAAAGTGCTATTTTCTGCATTCCTCGTGCCTGAAGGATATTTATTTGTGTCTGATCAAGAGAAGTTTCCCTTCGCAATTTCAGTTTTGGCGTCCGCTGGGCTACGGAGCGCTGCTTGCCAGGAAAGCTGGGAGGAGTTGAGAAAGGATCGGCCCAAGCACCAGAAGAGACTCCCAGGCAGACGAAAGCTGGGCTCAGCTTTCAAATTTGAACAGGGTTTGCTTCTTGCCACCTCCACTGACCCCCATTCCCCAGCTGCCCGGCCATCCCTGGAGCCCCATGGAGGTCTCGTCTCCACCCAGCTACCGCGACCTTCCCCTGAGCAGCGATGAGGTTGACACCTACCTGACTCCCCTTCTCTCCAGGAGGACCTTCCTTGCCAGGATGACCCTATTAAGAAAAGAAGCAAAAACAAGAGGGAAATGGGTTTAGTGAGCATCTAATGCTTCAGAAGCCAACAAGCTCACTCAGGCAGTTGTGATTTATTTGGAAGAGAACAGTTACTCTCCACGAGTTACTGAGACAAGTAGCCCCCTTGAAGCCAACTTGCAAGAGTAAGCTTTCCCCAAAAGGAAGAGAGTAGCATTTGGGTCCTTGGTGCTATTCCACCTGGTTATTTTACATTTTTCACCACCTTTCAGCAGAGCAGCACAAACCGTTTTGCAATATTCTTCACATGTTAGAACACCTCAGCGAGCTCAGCAGCAAGCAGCATATAAATTTTGCAGATAGGAAAACAGATAAAATTAACTCCATGTACAAGCAAACTTGTGAAGGTCACAAGATGCCCAGACTGGTCAAAGCTCCTCATTAATTTCCTAATTCCTAGAGTCCATTACAAGATCTCATGGCAAATGCTCAGCTAACCTGCATCCCCGTTAGACGTCGGCTGGCTGGACACTGGCCAGCATTCCTCTCGGGATTTGCTGCTGAATAACTCAGCATCCAAGAGCTTCCAACACATTCTCACTCACCGCCTTTAGAAGCCTTTTGCTGGGATTGCAGTCAGTAGAAAACAAAAGCGTGAATTGCCTCAGATGTAGCTTGGAGGATTAGTGAGAAACGGGGGAAATCCATGAAAGTAGTTTTTAGTGCTCATTTTCCTACTGTCGGAACCAAAATGGAGCCAGGATGGAAGATGGCTCTTTGGTTGGCAATGTCTGTAGAAAAGCAATAAGCCCCCCGCGAGGGCGCTCGCTGCACACACAGGGACCTCTTAATTTATAAAGATGATAAGAGCACATCCAGCTGCTTTAAAGCCACTAAGAACTTCTGCACTCAATGGTTTCTTTACTTACAAACTCCCTTCTAAATACACAAATGACTTTCACACAATATAACAAGTAAAATCATAAGACTATTTTCCATCATCAGTCTTCAGAGCAGGAATGTCAGACAAGCTGGAGTTCATAGAACAGGCTGGTTTAATAAAGAAACAAAATGACAGCTGTCATTTATACACCAACAAAACGTAGGAGAAAAAGCAATCTGAATTTGTTCTGTGAGCTTAAATGGCACCAAGAGCATCAGTGCACAAAGGGGGTTATCTAACCGTGCTTGCCTTCAGCTCCTGACATCTGCACCCCAGGAGAGGCAAAACAGAAGTGCAGCAAGATTTCAAAAGCCCTTGTCCACTCTACACTAAATCACCACCATTTGCAAAACGCTCATCTCCATTACTGCTTCTAACATAAAAAATGGATGAGCAACTTGGTTGGCTTTTGGACTGAGATGCTTCAGGCCCTCAGGGATTTTCAGGTATCTTCCAAGACCAGTTTCCATAAAGAGAACATGGGTGGGTTTTTGTCCTTGGAAAGAGCAACCCATTTGCTTACAATCATAGAATGGTTTGGGTTGGAAGGGACCTCCAAGACCATCCAGTGCCCCCCCCTGCCCTGGGCAGGGACACCTCCCCCCAGCCCAGGTTGCTCCCAGCCCTGTCCAACCCGGCCTTGAACCCCTCCAGGGATGGGGCAGCCACAGCTCCTCGGGGCACCCTGCGCCAGGGGCTCACCGCCCCCACAGGGAAACATTTCTTCCTGATATCTCATCTAAATCTCCCCTCTTCCAGTTTGAAGCCATCCCCCCTTACCCTATCACTCCATGCCCTTGGAAAAAGTCCCTCCCCAGCTCTCCTGGAGCCCCTTTAGGGACTGGAAGGGGCTCTAAGGCCTCCCCGGAGCCTTCTCTTCTCCAGGCTGAACCCCCCCCAACTCTCGCAGCCCGTCCTCATAGGAGAGGGGCTCCAGCCCTCTGATCATCTTTGTGGCCCTCCTCTGGACCCGCTCCAACAGGTCCATGTCTTTCCTATGTTGGGGGCTCCAGAGCTGGAGGCAGTACTCCAGGTGGGGTCTCACCAGAACAGAGTAGAGGGGCAGACTCACCTCCCTTGACCTGTTGGCCACACTTCTGATGCAGCCCAGGACATGGTTGGCCTTCTGGGCTGCGATCGCACATTTCTAGCTCATGTCGAGCACCCCCAGGTCCTTCTCCTCAAGGCTGCTCTCCAGCCATTCCCCGCCCAGACTGGATTTGTGCTTGGGATTGCCCCGACCCAGATGTAGGACCTCACACATGACCTTGTTGAACTTCATGAGGTTGGCATGGGCCCACCTCTCCAGCCTGTCCAGGTCCCTCTGGATGGCAAAAAAAAAAAAATCCTACAAACTGTCTACAAACTACAGAGCTACGGGTGGCGAAAGACCTGTGCCCACGCACACCCACACGTGCTCAGCTCACAGCTCTCGTACAGCCTTCGCTCTGCATAAAAATAGACCCGGCCTCTTCTCCAGCTGAACTTCCCTGGAGGCTGCTGTAGGAATTTCACATGGAAAGCTACAGCCTTAGAGATGTTCTGGGCTTTGCTTTAGCTGCTCTGTTGACTCAGCTAACAATTGTACGAATGTTCGAAATGCCCTCCGTAGGAATGGTAATCCCAGGGTGGGAAATGTCATTTTCTTTGCCACGCTCTGCATTTGCATTAGTGGAACGTAACTATTTTACATTTGTCATTCTTGAAACCAGGTGCCTCGGAGGTGTGTAAAAATGAGATCAGGTTTAAAGGACAGGGATTTTTAAGACCAATTTCTAGAGCAAGGAGCAAACAACGTTTCAAGTAGGATTAGGAGGAAGCTGCAAGAATACAACATTGACATGCGATTGCAACCTGTTCTTATCACCGTTCCGCAGCACTGCCCAGCGGCCCCGAGCGAGATGAGGACCACCCGATGCTGGTGCTGCCGTACGCATAAACACGCACACGGGAGACTGTCCCTACCTCGGTGAGCCACCAGCCTACGTAAAACAGAGAGGAGAAGCAGGAGGAGGGCAAAGCGGAGCCCGAAGGGAGGGTGAGAAGCGCCCGGTGCTGCGCGGTGAGGCCGAGCAAAGCTTGGAGCCAGGTCAGCGCTTCTCAAACTCAAACCCATCAACCCAGCCGAAACGTGGGCAGGCTGCTGGCTCACATGCTTCCCAAGCCCACAGTGCACCCCAAGGTGGATGGGTGCAGGATGAGACCCCGCAGCCCTGGTGCCAAGCGGAGACCCAGGAGAGGACGACTTACCGGAGGACCATCTGCTCCAGGCATGCCAGGAAGACCAGGTTTGCCCAGCGGCCCCTAAAAACAAAAGAAAATCAACAGCTGCAATGACAGAGTCTCCAAAACATCAGAGGACGGGGCTTTTCGGACACATTTCTTAGTTTTCCCAGCTGCGAAAGGCTGCAGAGAGGTGAGTCTGTCGGAAAAGCTGCTGGGACTTGCAGGAGTCTGCTTAGGTCTATGGGCAGAGTTGTTCCAGCATCCTGGGACGCTGTGGTGTCAGGGCCGGCCCCTCACACAGACAGGCACGATACAGCACCGAGAGCTCCACAGGGGACGCTGGGGCATGAGGCATCAAGCTGCCGTCCTGCCGAGCGGGCACCACGCTGCGCGGGTTGGAGGCTATCAAACTATGGGGCTCAGGGGACCAAGAAGTGCCCACTCTTTGGTGACAAATGGCAAGGCGATTAACCGGCAAAGGACGAGTGAAGCTGCCCCAGTTGGCTGTGCTTGCTGCTTTAACATCGTTCAGTGATTACCTTTTTAATTAAGCAAGCCCCTGATTTCCCACACCACCGAGGAGTGCCACCGCTGCTGCGAGCGTGTGACTCAGCACCGAAACCAGAGAGCCTGTTATCTGGCAGAACTGCTGATGTGCTCCTTTAGCGGGAGAATTATCGATAATTTGAGTCCACCCCACGCTGCCAACACAAGTGGGGGATTCTCCCGGGACACACGCCGCATCCCTGCTCGACCGGAGCTGAGCAAACACCCGGAGAATTGCTCCTCTGTAGGCAAAACTGTCCCCCTTGTTTAAACCCTGATGGTCCCGGGGCTGCCCGGGGGAACCGAGGTCGGCACCTACGCCACGTCCACAGCCACGGAGAATCGGGGAGAGCTGGCGCAGGCGGGGAGGGGGCAGAGGGAGGGGATCCCGGCTGAGCCAGCCAAATCCATGGGCTCTTCCCATTACCATCCCGCTCAGACTTCCAGGCATTTAGCCCACAGAAAAAGACAATGTTCAGTCCCCTCCTAACGTTTTACCGTAGGCTTTCTTCAAAATGTTTCCCTTAAGATGGGAAATGAATGCAAATATTATGAATTAGAGGTAAACTGTGCTTTCTTGTCTCTTTTCTGTCTGGAATGAGAAGCATTAGACTTTCATAGACACGGCTGCAAGCAGATGTTGCATATGGGGCAAAGGAGCAGCTGAAGTAGTAAATGCATATTAATGGCAACAGTTGTCTTAAGTCAGAGCTGCAGTATTTAAACGTACTTTCTCTCCTGGGGGACCGATGGCGCCTTGTGGACCTGGAAGACCCTGTGAAAAGAAAAAAAAAAACCAGGGTCACGAAGGAACAAGTTATTTGTTCCAAATACGTTTTGGCAGTGCCTCAGCTGAGCATCATTCTAGTGCCTGGACGGCTGGGGACTTCCCCAGCTCCATTCATTCTCAAAATGTCTTGCGAGAGACGATAAAATTCCATTTTTGCACGGCATGCTCTGCCGTGTGCAGCCAGGCTCACCCCCGGGACAGAAACAGATGCTCGGAGGAGCGAGACTTGCTGAGAGTCATGGAGAAGGTTGACAGCAAGGCTTGGACATCCGGCTTACCCATCTGGCTCCGGAGCAACCGGACCATGGGATGCTAAAAATCAGCCATGAGCCACAAGATGTGGCTCAGGCGAAGAGACTCTGTGGACCTAGGTTTGGCTTTGCATCGCGGCAGCAAAAGCCAGGTGAGAACCAAGGGGGTGGGGGTGGGGAATCTGAAACTGGGAGCATTTTCAGGAAGATTTTGGGTCAGCAATACATCGTCAAGCCAATTCCCAGCAAATCCCTTCATTGCCGGTCCCATTGCTGGTCCCATCGCTGGCAGGGGAACAATGCTTGTGCAAAGTTATCCTTCCTTTGTCCTACCCATCGAAAAGGAGTTTTCCTCTTACCTGAGCACCTGGGTTACCCTGCTGTCCTGGGGGACCCGGCTCGCCTTGAGGACCCTGCGAGGAGACAAGGGCAGAGCTGACGGCAGGAAAGGAGAGCAGAGCTCAGCCACCGCGGCTCCCGTCCCCTGCACAGCCCCGCACCCTCGCGCCGCATCTCCCCACCATCTCCAACCCACCGCCGGGAACAGAGAGCTCCTGGGAAAGGGAAACAGCTTCTCTCCCCGATGGGACAGGGAGGGGTGAAGTTATTTCAGGGCACACTCACTTCTCTGCGCGGCCACGCAGCCCCACTGAGCTGAGCGGGGCTTTAACGCTCCCTGGCTTTGCACGGGCTCTTCTGCAGGGAGTCCTCTTCACCCGATTAGCACAAAGTATGAGGCACGTAAAGGTACTTTTTTTTCCCCTCAGTTAAATTACTATATTTTGATATTCATTAGGACAACACACATCTCGATGAAAGTGTTTGATCTTTCATGGGGAAATAATGTGTAATTCCACCAGAAATTACAATAAATTAACATCCGTGTGCTGTAGGAAGATACCCTCTGTGGTTTTCACAGGCTCTGATAGGAATCTAGACCAGGCTAAAAAGCGATTAGCAAACCTAATTTAATAGAGTACATTTTAGGGGGGGGTTGGAACTAGATGGTCTTTAAGGTCCCTTCCAACCCAAACCATCCAATGATTCTATGAGTCTATATAATATCTGAACTGTCTGTGAAATTTGCAGTGAAAACTTACCACATTCCCCTTGGGACCTGTTTGTCCATCCATACCGGCCACACCCTGAGAAAGGATTCAAAAAACAGCACTGAGAAAACACCTCGTTACTTTGCACCACAAAAGCAGAGAAATCCCCATAAAAATGACAAAACATCAGGAGGTCCTTTGGACCTTGTGGAAAGGGAACAATTTTCTAAAGGTGTTTGGTAAAGCAGCCAATTCCACGGAATCAGTTTACACTTTAAAAAGTCATTTCAGCGTTTCCCCCACTGGGCTAACCTGCCTGCGAGGCAGAATCAGCACCAGGTCGAGCAAATCCCGGCTAAGTACCGCGGCCCATCGCCTCCGACAGCGAGCAGGCATGGAGTAGCAAACGAAAAGGAAAAATTGGACAAAAGACCTCACTTGGGACGTGAATACATCATTCAGCGAGGCAGCGGGTGAAGCCAACGGGGCTGCACTGCCTCGTGCCAAAATGAGGATTTGACCACAAAAGGCAACTGAGGTCAAACATAGCCTGAGCATCTTCATTAAGGGGGTTAACATGGCACATGGTCAACTGGAGATGTGCCGCTGGGGGTTCCCCCGTCACCGTTTTGCTCTGGGGCAGGGTAAGGTACCCGGGTGTAACGGTATGCTCGTGGGAGATGAGACAGTTTTGGAGCAGATCCTGAAACCTCATTAACTTTCAGCAGGACTAGGAGCTCAGAGGGAAGATGTCTTTGTGTCCCAGGAGGGGTTAAGGGCTTCACAACGCTCATCATTAAACGCTGACCCCTTTAGCTCTGGCGGCAGCCCGAGTTTTGGTTTTTAAGTTCTGGGACTTCAGCGAGCTGCAGTGATTTACGGAGAGAGCCCTTGCCTCAGCACTTCCAGCAGCGCCCGACAGGTAAGGTGACTGTCTCCCGAATAAAAAATGGCGCGTTCTTTCCTCGGCTTTTGCCCGAAATATGAACAAACTGCTTTAAAGTCTCACCAGCCCTCAGGCAAAAGTTAATAGCAAAGCCACTGTGTTAATAACTCTCATTCTTCCCTTTCAGCCTGAGTGAGGCATTAATATTTACTCAGGTGGGCCAAATCTTGAGCTGCTGTAAATGGACGTGAGGCCACTGAAAAAGGGGGAAAATAGGGACTTTGCGACATAACTTTTTTTTGAACACCGCTTGTTTTCATTGCACAGATGTATAGCATTATGCAGCCGTCTTATCTGTTTGAATGACTAACGGGGACAGGCAATTCCGCCCGGGAAGCTCAGCTGCCTGTCTGAGGAGGGCACCAGCCCCGGGAACTCACCGGTGGCCCCGGGGGTCCCGGCGGCCCCTTCGGTCCCAGCAGTCCTCGGGGTCCCTGTTGGGGGAAAACAAATGGGATGAGTGTTTCCAGCCCCTCTCTGTGCTGCCGTGAGCGTGGACTGGGGTGAGCACGTGCACGGCTGAGCATCGGAATTACACGGCAATGGCCTTGATGGTTTTGCAACAGCAGCAGCTTTCTCGGTTTACAAACCGGTAAGAGAAATCCCGCGTGCACAGATCCTTGAATTACAAAGATAAATAATATAGGCACAGACATTTATTCTTTGGATTGGAAGAAGGCCCACTTAAACCAACTTTTTTTTATTAATTTAATCATCTTCCTGGATTACCCTGTAAAGCACACAATGATGCAACACGCTTTGCAGCCAAGTCATTCTAGCCGGGGAGTATTATGAAAAATGACCTGGTGCCGCTAATGGATCATTAAGGTTAGCATTTCAAAATCTCTCCAGATTTCATTTTAATTATTGACAATCTATACAACTCAGCAAGGCGGGAAAAGGTTTTCAGCCTGCGGCATAAATGTACATTTTCAAAGGCATTTTGTTCTTAACCCTTAACCAGTCGGGACTCCCGGTATCACGGTGTTTTCTTTCCATTTCTACCATCCTCACCAGATTTAACCTCGCATCACTTCCAGGGAAATGGGTAGGATTGGAGCATCCGATTGAATAAGCCGTGACATGGCAGGAGAATGGTACTTGTTCAATAGAAAGCTTTGCAAATCGCAGCCCACCATCTCCTCTACCTTGTGCCTCCAGGGGGGTTTGTAGGAAAAGGAAAGGGATGGGGGTCTTGTGCGCACTCGGCTGCAGATCTGAAAGTTCACCTTTCAAACGCAGGCCCTTGCTTAAAATTAGGGACCGTAGAGGAACTCTGGGTATTTATAAAGATGGTACTCATTCACTGTCACAGAGGAAAATCGTTCTTGATTGATGGGCAGCTTTATCTGTCTGCCCAAATATTATATTTCCCTTTTTATTATGCAGAGAGGAGAGAGGAATTAAAAAGAAATGTTACAGGATAAAATAGGAGACATCAAGAAAGTGTTTGATCTCGGAGACTGCGGAGACTGCAAAAAACGCAGTTTGCAGCAAAACCTGGATGCATCGATCCAGTGGTCTGTCCCTGCCACCAGAGACCTTCACGGGCTAAAGCCTTGCACACCGAGACCCAGCAGAGCAGAAACTCTGCGTGTATCGGCTGGCGATGGGAACTGGAAGGAAATGGAGCAGGACGAAGAGAAACAAATTTTGAAGTCTCACCATTAAATTTGGAAAGGCCCTCTTTTGGCTCAGAGCCGAGAAAAAGACAAATGTGCATATTTAGGGGGTATATATTCCAGACAAAAATTTCCTAGAATGCAATTTAAACCTTTACTCTGGCCATCGCAGATATTTTTACTCGTGTTGCTGAAATAAAAATAAACCTCCCTGCATGCATTATCATCATTTAAGTTCCTCTTTTGTTACTGTGTTACCTGAGCACATAAACGCTTTTAAGAAGTTAATAACCCATAAGTTATTGCTTAGACATGTGCTAAGGAGGATAGCTGAGCTGATTAATCTTTCCCCGAAGTTAATCAGACATCTCGTCTATAATTTAGTTCCAGTGAGTCCATAAATGCCAACCCTTCTCCTTCTGTCATGAAGTGTGTCCAACAGTTCTCATCAATTACTCTCAGGCCACCACGCCGGGCCTTAGAACAACAAAATAAGACATTTTGAAAGCGAAGCCGATGGTAAATGATAGATAGTTAATGTTCTTTTCATAACAAAGGAAATGCATTTGGGATGAAATAAGCAGCCAACAACTCTACTACACACAAAAATCTACAGACAGCCAGAAGCAGAGTTTACCATTGCCAATAAAGTCAAAAATACTCGGTATTGGGGAAAAAAAATGCTTTCAGAGTCTCAAATTGACAACCCAACTGTTTCTTTTCAGTGGAATATTCACTGAAAGCATTTCTTTGGGATGGTCAAGAGAATTTTGTCCAACCCCGCTAGCATCTCCTCTTAACCTTATCGGTCCCAGGAACCCCCCGCTCCGCCAGCCCCGGTCCCGCTGCTCCGGCAGTAGCCGCGTGTGGAGGCCCCGACATTGACAAACTCTGCAGATTTATGAAGTTTCGTGCCCTGTGAACGGAATATCGACCCCACTGAAATCAGGGCTAAAAGTTCCCCCTCGAGCTCAATCCTGCCAGGATTTCATCCCGAGATTTAAAAGGGGTCACTCACATGGCACAAAACTACGGGCGCGGGCGAGGGGGTGTGTGGCTCATCGCTGCCGTTACCCGCACCGCGGCAGACAAAACCTTTTCTCATTAGAATTTGCTATGAACACTCACAGAAACTCTATTTCACGTATGTTTACCATGCATAATTTCTACCCCCGCCTACTCACCTGAATCCTAAATAACACATCAAGAAAGAGGATACGTGCAGGAGAGGTGTAGGACCGATCTAAGCTAAGCTCTACATTTGAAATTGTAGGGTTTAAATCCCAAATGCTAGCCAGGGAGCAATCAAAATCAATGAGAATTTTGCTCGTTAAAAAAAATACAAAATATAAAGCAAAAAAAAAAAACCCAAAACCAACCCAGAAAGCACCTTCTCCTCTTGGTAGCCATCTTAGTGAAAAATAAAGCAACCCAGAGTTTTTACAGCAAAGACAACTCTCTAAACCTTTTCACGCAGATCTTCAAGCAAGAGGTCTTGCTTAGCACCAGCAGAGCTGCCCCACGGGACCCCTAAACCACCGTTATCGCATCAAGACGTTGACCAAAGCAGTGCTGCTGTACGTCACGCCAAAGGAGGAGATACTCACGGGTTCTCCAGGTAGACCTCTGGGTCCAACTTCTCCATCATCTCCCTGCTCAGCAGCGAAGGCGCAGAGAGAAGCAGCAAAAGAGAGAGAACAAACCAGTTATATTTCAGTCACATCACAGGTGTTTCATTCTTGTTAAATAATAATCACAGAGCAAACCAGCTTCCCTGGAGTAATGAAAGGGTAGCCGTGCATACGGAAGACCTCGTAAGCCTGGAGACTAACACTGCATGTGCAGAATTTACCAGGGATTAGAAATGCTGTAAGGATACTTCATAATTCATGTTGATGTTTATAAAGATGGATTTTGCTAATAGACAAGATATTGTAGAAACAATTCAGGGCATGCAAGTCAATAACCGCAAGATTTAGCACCAAACGGAATGGCGAGCCAGCGTGGGAGCGCTGCCCCGGGAACGTGATTTAGCCAAATTAGGGCTCCTCAGCTAAACCAGAGGCAGCAAAAGGGTAATTCTTCATCCCTCCGTTCTCATCTCCTGCTGATGCCCCCACAGAACCCCTGGGAGCATTAGATGGTGCTTCCCCTGAGCTGCTTTTAAATCACCCAAAACCTGAGGTTCACTCTTAGTAAATCAATCTCAGCAGCCAGCCCCTGTAAACCCTCCTCTTCTGCTGATAAAATTCATGCTCTTCTGCCCAGCTATGCCCTCCGAGCTTCTCTCCTCGCACACCTTCAATGGTTTCTTTCTCTCTTTAGGATTAAAGTTTTCCAGACACTCGTTCTTCCCCCGCAGGACACAGGTTTGGTCTTTTCAACTTCAAAGCACTTTACAGCCGCAACTAATTAATCCTCACAACCTCGTGGTGAGGAAGGTGTTATTATCTGTGCTTTGCGGAGGAAACAAATAGCCAAAGGTGGAAAGCAAACATCGTGGAAGGGAATTAGAGGCTGGGAAATCCATACTCGCTCCTCACAGCCACGGATTCAGAATTTTCAATCTCTCCTCTCAAACCAGTCATTCCAGGCCGGTAATCACCTAGCTTGAGCTTTGCTAAAGGCCTTCGACTATTGACTAAGCAGCGTGGAAGGAGAAGCAAACAATTTAATCTTTGACTCCCATGACTGTCTGGAATTTCTATTCCCCACGCCTTGCTGCAATTTGCTGGATGTTAGAAAATCAGAAGTGATAGTTTGCTCACCTAGAGGATGAGCATTTTTCTTGTGTTATTTTCCTCTTTTAACAAAACCTGACTTTTCTGACCAGATCTTTAAAACCAAATTCTTTTCACTTTCTTTCCCATCTCCTCGCTGCGCTTCCCTCTGGCCGCGGCCGCCCGCAGCATCCCCCGGCCACAAGGACCGGCGGCAGACGACACGCCGCCGCTCACGCGCGGGCTGCTCCGGCCACGTCTCTGGCTGATATTGCATCTGCTTCTTGTTTCCAGGAGTTAGATAGGAATTCAGAAGACTGCCGAATCCAGAGACAGACTTACCCTCTCCCCATCCTCTCCGGGTGCCCCCGGGGGTCCGTGGGGGCCTGGCTCACCCTATAAAGGAAAGGCAGAGAAAGCTTCAGGGAAGGCAGATACGCTCTGGCAATGGAAAACATTGGGTAACGTTGAAAAACCAAGAACCGGCTCGACTTTTCTGTCTGCCCCATGGGCTGAAGGTACTCATACCCTCAGGGGTCCCGTCCCCGCGCTCCCTGCAGCGGCCGCCCCTCTCCGCCTGCCCGGGGCACGCGCGGGCTCCAGCACTGACAGACCGACCTCCTCCAGGGGCCAGAGCTCGCGGGATTTACTGGTGCCACTTGGGCAGCGGTCTGGGAACCCGGCAGGCGCTGCGGCTCCTTCAGCAGAGCAACTCGGGCTCCGCACGCAGTTCTTACTGTACCCAAGGCATGCTACTCCATTCCCGGCTGATTAAGCATCTCTCTCAGGCACCGCCTTCCCTTTCCTGTGTAGCTTCTAATCACCATGCAATCTCCGCTCTTCAAACACTCCCCTGCTTTACACAGCAATGGCTGCACTCGCTAGGGAGGGGGGGCACCAACGGCCTGCCAAAATAACCAGCTTCTTGCATTTTTTCCCCGTTGTTTAATTATAAAGCAAAGAGAAGAATCCCATTATGTTTTGGGCAATTTCCATCCGCGACTGCCCTGTCTAAAAGCAGGTTTTGCTTCTTGCTGGATTTTTTAGTCTGCATTTTATTAAAGTGATTTCCCCCCCCCCCCCCCCCCTTCCAATTTCAGGCAATCCCAGAAGGATCTTGCAGCTTCCTGGGATGTGAATGCTGATCCTGGCAGGGATGCTGTGGCATCCCGCACGCTCTTACAGGATACTTCATCCTCTCCTAATTGCACCACTGTAGCTCGTCCCCAGCAATAGCTGCCCTCCTCCCAGCACCTCCCAGCCACCTCCTCCCGCCGAGGTTTCATTGCAGACGGTGGCCAGAAGTCAAGCAGAAGATAACTTACTCTATTTCCCTTCTCACCAGGTAAACCAGCCAAGCCATCAAACCCTCGGTCACCCTAAAAGAAAAAAAACAGTTTAGTACACATTTCCACCTGCTGCTGAATATCTTCCCAATTTGTTTCTTTTCTGTGACAAGAAAGGACTGATTTTCTCCCTCAGACATTCGACCTTCACCTCCCATCAGACCAGCGATGATTTCAAAGTTATAGATTTACAAAAGGAAAAAGCTCAAAGTCATTTTACCTCCTCCCTCTTCCCCCAGCACCTGCAGCTTTGAATGTTTCTCCATGTGGATTTCAAAGCTTCTCTGGGTGACTTCTCCATGATCTAAAGCATCTCCCTTATGGACAGGTTCTTCTAGTCCAACTATTTATTCACTTATTTATTTTTACTTCCATGGAATTACCGATGACAATCCACTGGTGAGTAAATTGGACACCAGTACTCCCACACCTGCCAACACGTCCCCAGACGCCACCCTGAGCTGTACCGCAATCCAGCCCATACATCCATTTGTCCTCCTGGACACTCCGGGGAAACAAATATATATACAAATAAATTCTGGAAACCGTCTTAACGAAGTCAAGGGCAGAAGACGGATCTATTTTAGCCTAAAAAGGACTGTCATCGGCTGGTAAATTTGGTGACTTCGCGTGGATGTGAAAGAGGCATCTCCATGCCACCCTGCCAAGAGGGAGAGCAGCTGTGAGACCGGGCGCGCATAGGGGATACACAGCCCCAAACTACTGGTACTGGGAAGGCAAATCAAGGCAAGGGTGGCTCCCAACATTCCACTTTTCCTACACATTGCCAGGAGCTCCTGCCACTGCCCACTGCTGGAAATGCAGCTCCGGGCCAAGCAGAGCTTTGGGCATCCTTCCGGGGAGCACGACGCCAAGTCCAAAATAAAGAGCTCTGCTAAAAGGCCGGGCGTGTTAATTTGTGCTTGGCAGCGTGTTGAGAACTTCAGGCAACCTGACGCTGGCAGAGCGCAGGCGGCGCTTGCCAGCATCTGCCTGCAAACGGCCCTGCGAATGGCCCCCGGGTGCGCTCCTCGCGTCCCCCGTCCAGGTCCGCGGACGCTCCTGAAGGAAAGGCGCAACGTTGAGAAATGCACACGCGAGGAAGGAAAAGCAAAACCCCAGCAGTGCTGAGAGCAGGCGGGCAGCAGGAGCGCGCCTTCCCGGGGGTTTTGCCCGTGCCCACACAGCTCCTCCGGGTCACGATGTGGAGAGCTCGTGGCGGACCGCAGCAAGACACAACAGGGTTTCTCCCCAAACTTGTCCCTTGTTCCAGTCTCCTCTGTTCTGGGGGGAAACGGGGACAGGCATGCACAAAGACATCTTTTTCCCCAAAGCCTCCGCTCTTTGGAAAAGAGAGAAGGCACGGGGGTGTTTGCAAATTGTGGGTGACATTGTCCCCTAACTCTCAGGACAGAAGGCAGCAGGCACCACCCAGGAGACAGAAAAATCACTTTTTCTCTTTAAAGAGGTGAAGCCACTCGGATTTTCACATACTAACGGTACGTCAAAATGGCTCCAGCTCCTCCCTTCCACAAATCCTTTACCTATTGGCAGGGAAAGGAAAGTCGGTTGCACCCGAGCGACTCAGAGGACAGAGCAGCCCGGCCGAGGTGCACCCAGGGCAACCGGCGGCTCCGTCCTTGCCAGGTCCTACAGCATCGCTCTGCCTCGGCTCACAGCAAATTTCCTTCTCCTTTCCAGCGCTGCTCGTTATTCTGTTTTCCCTTCTTCCCTGGCATCCGCTCCTTTGAGGGCAGTCGACGCTCATTAAAGCACTTTACTGGATAAATGATTTGCAGTCTCCTGTCTCTGTATCAAAACCCCCCATCTATTCCAGCTTTAAGTATCTACATAATAAAGTACTTAAACCTTCTAATACGTGATTCCCTGAGCAAACTTTCTCTGCATTCAATTTCAGTGGAACAGCTTCTTTCTTGCTTGATCATACCAGCAGATCACAGCTGAATGAAGGGATTTTGTCTTAAATAAAAATACAGGGCATTAAAATTCCTCACCATGCCTTCTACATTTCCTCACCCAGTTAATAGGTATTTTTTTGGTAGTTATATTTTAGGATGTTTCCAACTGTTCATTCATGTTTGTTTTTCATAATTGGGATTCCAAAGTATTTGTTCTACAACTGCAGCCGAGGGAGCATATTACATTCTTAAGAGGATCCAGCAATTTTTAAAAGTTGCATTAAAGAAGAAAGAAAATGGAAAAGAAAAGTCGGATTGCTATTCTGCCTTCTAGGTGTGTCTTTCATGTCCCTCTCTCAAGCCGGAGCCCATGACTTCACAGGACTTGCTGGACCATTTCAACAACCTCCTCCGAGCAAGGTGGGCTCCTTCTGCCAAGGGGCCCTTGGTTCACGCGCGCTCAGGAGCGGACGCGATTTCTAAAAGCGCACGAAGCCGCGGCGTTACCTTCGGTCCCGTCTGGCCGGGCATTCCCCGGGCACCGTCGCTGCCGGCTCGTCCCTGCAACAGAGAAAAGCAAAGTCAAATACAAAGGGTAACGCCGGACCGCAGAGACATCTGCTCTTTGGTCTGCGTCTGAGTGCGGTTTGATTTCGGTTGGAGCTCGCCGGCTGGGGAGCAGCTCCCCTCGGCCAGGGAAAAGGCGCCGGTCTGGTTTCGAAGCAGCATCGCGGGCTCAGCCTGGCGCTAACGAGGGGCGTGAGACAAATGGCAGCAAAGTTGCTTCACTACACGGGATGGGGGGAGATGGTCACCGATTTTAATTTGAAATCATTATCTTCCAGCACATTTGAAGACATGGTAATGACGATGTCCGCAAATTGAAATGAGATAATTTTTTTTTTTTTTTTTAAAAGACACAAAAGACTTTGTTTCTTCCTCTGGCAAGGTGAATCGCGACAAGCCAGAGGATGGCACAAAATAAAAATCAGCATCGGGGATGCCGACAGAGCAAGCGGGCTCGATTTATAGCAGCTCCCGAAACCCTCCCGAGGACCGGATCCTCCTCACGCGCTACCGAGACACGGGCACTGTCCAAACCAGCCCGGAGCATTGACGCAGCTACGACCCCAAAGTCACAGAGCCAAAAAGAAAAAAACGAAGACAAAAGAGCGGGAAGCGTGGACCTGCAGTTCTCCCCCCACCGCCCGGCTTTTAACTCTCATCTTCATGCGCGGCCGCCCGGATGGCCGGCGAGGCCCCGGACAAGCCACCGGCTGGCCACCCGCCCGCTCTTGTGCAACGCTCTCGGTGCTCCGGAATTGTTTGGCAGCCGAAACAGTTTCTAGCAGGAATCGTAGTTGATGCAGTCGTCAGCGCAGCTCCCGGGACACTCACCCTGCGGCCTGGTTTTCCTGCCGGACCGGGAGGACCCTGGATGCCTCGTGGACCCTGCGATGCGTCAAGGAGAGAGGAGGAAACGCCGTCACCCAAAGGCACGACAGACGGCCCCGGTGCCTGCCGGCATCGCAGGGGCTGTGAAGGTCACCGGGGCTACGAAATGGTACGTGAGCACCTCGAGCAGAGCCCGTGGTACAAAATACACAGGAAAGGCTCAGGAGTGAGCATCTCCGGACAGGAACGGCACGCGTTTATCCATGAGGAAGCCTTTGCCCTGAGAGCAGATCCATGCGGTGGAGACAAATCTCTTCCCCCAGCATTAGAAAATGGGAACTTTCCCTAAATGCAGGATTTACGGCTTGGAGGAACAATTTCCTGAGCATTAGCAAACTCCCCGCATTCCAACCTATCTCGTACTTACAGGACTCCTCCGCAGATGTCTTTGCAGCAAAGGACTACCACCTGCAGAATTTTACACTGTTGGCTTAAAATTATGTCTTGAGTCTGCATTTGGATACTTGAAGGGACATTTGTATGCAAAACAGATGTTCCCACACCTTCCTCCTTTCAGCTGACACTGGGTTACCGAATCGCTCCTTCACAACAGCCTCTAAAGCAGGACCGGCTGCTCCCCGCCGTCGCTCCCCCCACATCCCCCCGCTCTCCCAGTTTGCCCATACTCACCTGAGGTCCCATCTCTCCAGCTTCTCCCTTTAGTCCTCCGCTGCCCGGGGGTCCCTTTGGACAGAGAACACGATTTATTACATTTTTCCCCAACAGAGCCAGAGGGAAGATTCATGACATGTAAAGGAAGAGCCCTTCGTGTACGTAACGCAGAGGGCCCACGGAGCCGGCGCCAGCTGGGTCTGCTCCGTCCTCGCTTGCCCGTTCACTTACCATGGGGCCCGGCCGCCCCGTCAGACCCATTGGACCCGCTGGTCCTCTCAGCGCCAGCTGCAACAGAACGAGAAACGTCACTCAGTTGGTGTCTCTGCTTCATTGCTGCAACAGGACAAAGTCACCATTGCGCCACCAGCCACCCGTTCTCCCCGCGCCCAGAGAACCACGAATTCCTTGGGGCGATGTCCACATCCTCAGTGAATTTACCCCAGCACATCCAACCTGCTGCCCCACCAAAGTCTTTTCTGCATCCCCACCAAAGTCTTTTCTGCATCCCCAAATGGGCAACCCCCCCGGACGGCGCGTGGATCTGCCGAGAGGACAGACGGACCTCCAGCCCGTCTGCCCGCAGGCATCCTCCCCCCGTACACCCGCTCTGCACCGCGCACGAGAAGCACAACCCCCCTGTGTAGATGCGTATAGTCACACCTTACCCAGACCCAGGGCAGAGGAGTTACCCCCATTTAAACCAGTTCAAAATCTGCCCCTGCAGGTCAGATCCCCTTTTCTACCAGCACATATAGGAAGAATTAAATGACCACTCTTGGCAATAAATTATGGAAAGTAAATGACACAAGTTTGCCTGAGCAGGCGACGGGGGTTTGTTCATATCTATTTATGATCCCAGTTCTGTTTAGGAGGATTTTTAATTTTTGATCCTATAAGTTCAATTTTGGAGGTATTTTTTTCCTTTTTGGGTTACTATTTTTAATATCCTACAAACAGAACGACAATTCTATTTGTAATGGGAAGCTTTTAGCTCAATAATTAAGGAGTCATGTAACCATGCATCAAGTTAATAATTTCCATGGTGGGTAATGGGGCTGGTCCACACTTTAAAATACCACTTGGACAATTTGTTCCCTCGTGACAATTCAACACTTTAAAAGAGTTGTAATTATCCGTGTACTCCAGTAATTAAAATCTACCCGTGATTGCACTTGGAATGGCATAAATATTGCACAAATGCTAGATTATGCGGCATCTTTTTACAACACCCCATTACAAGGGAGATGCTCTGAAACACTGCCGGCTGGGACGGACGTTTGGTGTCTAATAAAAGCCAAATTTTAAGGGAATAAATCAACCTAATAATGCAATTAACAACTACGATAACAAGAAAAACAAATCCCCCCAAAGAAAAGAAGATATCATCTCCCCATCTTTTTCCACTCCTTCCATATCCTGTAACCTCCCCACAAAAAAAAATGTTATTTTTTTTCCTTTCTGCTTTGGTATCAGGGTTTTTGGCTGAAATTGTCTTGACAATAGGTTGAAGTTAAACAAGAAATGGATTTTTGCCTTTGTGGAAATGTTCAACTTTTCATCCGCAGCCCAAAAGTCATCCAGGATTTGTTTGTTTTTTAAATTTTTCCCCAAAAATGGAAAATTAAAAAAAAAAAAACAACAGTCAACCAAAAACCACCAGAGAAAAGGGACTTAAAGTGAGGGGAGGGAGATTCTTTGTTTTTTCATAACAGTCGCAATTTTCAACAGGCAGAAAAAAAAAAAGAACAAAACCAGAGAGTCTGAGAAAGCAGATGCTTCTCATGAAATGCTCATCTGGTCAAAATCCCTATGTCCCAGCAAAATAAAATGCTGATGGAAAAACTGTAGGCACCTTGAAATTAAGACTGACAAGGTAACGCCAGAAACATAATCCACCGATATTACTCTCAGAGCAAGGTTAATGGGCAGGAAAATGCAGCGGCTGATGGCATCAGGGCCCTGTATTCTACCTGAAGACGTATAAAATCAAACTCCTTCGTAAAAGGGGGGGTGGATGGAAACCAGAGTAGCCCCAGCTAAGCCAAACCCTCCTTACAAACCCCCAAGGGCCACGTGCCACCCAGCTGGGTGGAGACCCCAGTGGACTTTATATCATTCAAGGGTGTCACAAATTGCTTTTTAGCCTATTTCAGCGGACTGGCCCAAAAAGCCTGTGCGAAAGCGTCCGCCAACAGCTCCGAGTAACAGACTGGCTCCGTCCCAGCCACACGTGCCAGCTGCAGACAGATGTGGGCTTCGGACCTGAGGAACACAGCTGAGCTCCGGCCCTGGATGACTGCATTTGGCAGGGAGAGGAGCAACGCCCCCACAGCCGTGTCCCTTTGCCAATCGCCTCCCTAAACTATCTTATATTTTCCCCGCTGCTGCAAGGGTGTGCTTACAGCCAGAATTTGGTCCGTCCTGGGCAAGATCGGAGCAAACGCAGCAGGAGGGCACCTGTGGGGTCTCCACACGTTCCTTCTGCTGCAATTGTGCCTCCTGCACCTCTGCTTTTAACACGTCAACGATCAAATGTAACTGCACAGGAGCACTCATGGGAAAATCTTCAAAGCCGTACTGGCTAGAAATTAAGGGGTTTTTGAACAGATGAGTCTGAAGCGTTGTACACCAAGGTACTCATCGAGTCAGGGAACAGGAGTTGCATTGGGAACATGCACGGCCAATCGCGTTTCCCATAATAAACACCGCCAGGGATTATTTGATCATCAATCAATACGGTTATCCGAAGAAAAAAAGGTTGTATAGATAGTCATCATGTATTTCCAAATAAATACGTTAAGGAAAATTGCAGTCTGCCTGTTGAGATCCGTGGAGCTGGGAACAGCTTGCCTCTGTGACGGATGTTTAATTACCATGATTTACTGGGGAAAAAAAAAAACAAAAACAAAACCAAACCAACCAAACAAAACCCCCCAAAACCAAACTAAAGAACAAAAGAAACCCCCTACAGCACATACCACAACTGTTCATATAGATTCTCAAAACTGCCAGCATCAACAGCAAGCACGACGGCAGCCAGCAGGTCTACGTCTACTGGCACCAGCAGAAGGCCTGGTCCGAGGTCTGGAAGCAATTTAAAGCCGTGGATCTAGGGCCTGGCCTACTGCTGGCCACTAGGAAAAGGCCAAGTCATCCAGATGTCATCTCCTCAAGCCACACAAGCAATTCCATCTCAGATGAGAGGCTGTTACCACCACCAGCACCGTGGATGGTGCAACTATGAAGACATCTCCTCTGACACGTTTATTCTGGTCCTCGTCCGCTTCCTCAGGCACCTGCTGCAAGAGACATCCCCACCGCCCTTCACTTACCCTGGCCTGTTGCAGGATGGCTTGGGCTTGGGCCTCCTGGGCTGAAACGAGAGGTCCTTTAGAGCCAGCATCTCCTCCTCCACTGAAACGGAACTGATGGGAACAAGTTGGAGAAAGCGGGTCACAGGGCTGCGGTCCCTCTACCCTCCCGCTAGCCTGACTCCTAAGCAACTCCGTTCAGCATGACTGACCCAACCCCGTCACTGTCTTTTCAGACCACCCTATTAAGCATCGCGCTCTCAGGTCACCCAGCTCACGGGCACAAACCGACCGTTCCCCGTGCCCGTACCCGCACAGCGAATTCTGCCAGCTCAAAGGAACGCCCAACGAGAGGGAGCGTGGGCTCTGAGCAGTAAGGACCTCACACGCCACCATTCAAAACGAAATGCAAAGTTCTCACAGGGCTGATATTCCCCGTGCGGATGCTGCCGGCCGGGAGAGCCCCGGCGAGGGGGTTGCATCAGGTTATTTGGCGGCAGCTGCCTCTTTGCCCTGGGACAAAGGCTGCGTTTCTCCACTGTGGCAGCGCGCTTCAAAGAACAGAGTTTGGCCTATTGTTCAAGCCAGGATCCTTCAGCACACAAAGGATTTAGAAAAACCCAAGCATTCATGTTTTATTTTCCCAAACTTGAAAGGGAAGGGGTTTAATATTTTCTTCTGCCTCTTCCACCCCCGACAGCTACAAACCCACTTTCCAGGACACACACCCTTCTCCTGCTTTAATTGCATGTGTGTTTGGGGTTTCGCGGGGAGGACTCTCCAGGCCGCAGAACCTACTTGCATGTCTCTTTCACCTCCTTTTCACCTCCGCGTTTTGCTCGGTTGGCGCTAGGTATGTGACCACGCGAACTTGGCAAGCAGATTCAAAGCGATGCAATTTATATAGGCCTAAGGCTGGGTACTGGGGGGGCCAACAAGTGTATTGTGATGGCCAGCTCAGCTCCACGTAGAGCACTCAGCCCGGGCTGTCCTAGGCACCCCGCCAGGAACCTACACAAGTATCACCCTACCATTTGGAGCCCGTACAAGAGCGCTGTGGTTTTTCGCTAAAGACTCTTTCCCTTTGGTACCTAACCACTTATTTTCAGCAGCTGCTTTCCTTAGGGTTTTCTCACATCAAAGCAGACACAAAATATAACCATTCCTTTAGCATCCCAGGACCAAGGCGGCTGTCTCGGTGCTTGCTAGCTTCATGTAGGAGAAAAAAAACCCAATGTAAATTAACCACTGGTCATCAAAAGAGACTGGTTCATCCAGGTGCTTACAATTTTGGCACCTGCTTTGAAGAGCTGATAGAGGTTCGTCACTGTAGGAGGGAGGGTTCTGCCTGGAAATCGGGCCCTAGGAGGTGTCTTCAGTTGCTTCTTCATGGCTTTCACTCCCCAACACCACATCCAGCCAGAAACACTTAAGCTTATTCAACACTTCTGGAAATTTTAACCTACCTGCCCGGTGCTTTTGGCCAGCGACGAAGTTACAGGGCTTTGCAAAAAGTAAATTTATAAGGGGGACCATCCAGATCCACCTTTTATACCAAGCAAAACGTGTCCTTGGTGTAAAAGAGATGAGACGCTTCTGCAAGAACAGGCACTAAGCAGTAGCAAAGCCAAGAAGCCCCACTCATTTCAATGCTTTTACAGTTACGCTTGTACTTACAGGCAACATAAGCATTGTCCCTGGTGGCCCTGGTAAACCATCCGCTCCTGGAAGACCTGGGCGACCAGGTGGTCCCTATAAGAAGAAGAAATAAAAATAAACTTCTATACCATCATTTTAGTCACATCCATACGTAAGTAGTTGTGGCTGGAAAGGCATACGTCATGATACAAAAGGCTCCCTATCCTGACAGACAGGCACCGAGTGTGTAGGCATCCCAACGCTACGGCAAATTTTGTGGAAGCACATCTATAAGCGCACATGATTTTTCTTAGTAACTCCCTCTTACATCCTGGCCCCCATATTTCCAGGGTCTACCACGTGCAATTTTCGAGCGAGCAATAAAAGTCTCTGCAACCTTCCAAATTAATGGAATCAATGTTTAGTTGGGTCTGTTAAAACCTATTAAAAAAGTATATGAAAATTCATAACTCAGGTCAGTGAGACAGAAACGTGGAAAGAGAAATAAATTTCCATACATGTTCAGTCATCTGGGTCATTCCATTTTTCTCTCTGCTCTCTTTTTCTTTTAGTCCTAGGAGGCTACTTCCATCTACAATGGAGTGGTCCTGTCAGCGGCTGTAAATCAGCAGAACTCTGAGGACCTCAATGGAGCCGTGCTGATTAACATCAGTTGAGTATCTTTAACTTGTACTAAAGAAACGAGTACGCAGTAAAAGATCTATTGATGAAGCTATAAATAATCAAATATAGCCAATTTTCCTAAGACAGCCCATAGATTATTTGTATTCCCAACTGTGCGCTTGGCAAAAAGTTTAAGTTAACCCAAATTTGCACATCCATCCAGCAATCCTGCCTGCAAATGAAGATGACATTCAACTACTCAATGTGCATGCCTAATTGCAATTTTCACACCGGCTTAAGGAACCGAAGGCAAAAGTGACTTGATCACGTCCCAGTGAGGCCAAGAGGAGCCCTGGTGCTCATTTCACGGCAAGGCAGACAGGACTGCCCGGCCAACTGCTCCAGCATGGGGACTTGGACACTCCCCTGTTTAGTAAACACTAATAATAAATCCATTTGTGGAAAGCCAAAGGTCTTGGAAAGCAAGCAACAAACAGAATGGCTTAGGTCGGAAGGGACCTTAAAGATCACCCAGTGCCACCCCCTGCCCTGGGCAGGGCCACCTCCCCCCAGCCCAGGTTGCTCCCAGCCCCATCCAACTGGGCCTTGAACCCCTCCAGGGATGGGGCAGCCACAGTTTCCCATGGCAATTTGTTCCAGTGTCTCACCACCCTCAGAGTGAAAAATTTCTTCCTAAGATCTATTCTAAACATCCCCTCTTCCAGTTTGAAGCCATTCCCCCTCATCCTACACTACACGTCCTTGTAAAAAGTCCCTCTCCAGCTTTCAACTTCTATAACATCTACGTTAGTTCTCACTCTCTTCAACCTGCCTGATGCCCTCCAACCCATGCAGACACCAAACAAAAGTAAAAATAAAACCCTGTCACAAAGCACAGACGTATATGAACATGCAGCAGGGACACAGAAGAGCCAGACCTCACACCAGAAAATCACGCACTCGCCACGCAAGGCAAAAGGAGGTGGATAAATGTGGGAAAGGGAGGAGGGAAAGAGAAATACATTACAAAGTCCCTAAAAATCAGAACATATTTAAAAAGTGCTCACTAGACCACTCTTCATAATTTATCAGCAGTCCTGGCTAACTGGGGAGGTCCCAATGGACTGGAAATTAGCAGATGTGACACCTACAAGAAGGGCTGGAAAGAGGATCCAGGGACCCACACACCTGTCAGTCCGACCTCGGTGCCAGGGGACCTTATGGAACAGATCATCTCGAATGCCATTACATACTATTTACAGGACAACCAGACGATCAGGCCCAGTCAGCGTGGGTTCATGAAGGGCAGGTCCTGCTTAATGAACCTGACCTCCTTCTGTGACAAGGTGACCTGCTTGGTGGACAAGGGAAAGGCTGTGGATGTTATTTAACCAGACTTCAGTAAAGCCTTCGATGCTGTTCCCCACGTGAGCTTTTTCTCATGAAAAAAATGGCTACCCAAGGCTTGGACAGGCGTACACTCTGCTGGATCAAACTCTGGCTGGATGGCTGGGCCTAGAGAATGGTGGTGAATGGAGTTGGCGGCTGGTCACTAGTGGTGTCCCATAGGGCTCAGTGTTGGGACCACTCCTGTTTAATATCTTTATTAA
The DNA here is from genome assembly GCF_965231255.1 of Vanellus vanellus. Classification (NCBI taxonomy): domain Eukaryota; kingdom Metazoa; phylum Chordata; class Aves; order Charadriiformes; family Charadriidae; genus Vanellus; species Vanellus vanellus. Next base: position 9,468,632 of record NC_138923.1, on the reverse strand, counting down.
TGATCTTGACAAGGGGATTGAGAGCACCTTCAGTAAGTTTGCAGCCAACAACAAATCAGGTGGAAGTGTTGATCTGCTTGAGGGTAGGAGGGCTCTTCGGAGGGACCTGATCCATGGGTTCAGTTTTGGGCACCACAGTATAAGAAGGACACTGAGGTGCGGGAGAGGGTCCAGAGAAGGGCAGCAAAGCTGGTGAAGGGTCTTGAGAATAAGTCTTCTGAGGAGCGGCTGAGGGACTTGGGGTTGTTCAGTCTGAAGAAAAGGTGACTGAGGGGAGACCTTATCGCTCTCTACAACCACCTGAAAGGAGACACTAGCGAGGGGGTGTTGGTCTCTTCTCACAAGTTACAACCGATGGGACAAGAGGAAATAATGTCATTGCACCAGGGGAGGTTCAGGTTAGACATTAGGGAAAACTTCTACACCGAAAGGGTTATCAAAGACTGGAAGAGGCTGCCCAGGGAGGTGGTTGAATCACCATCCTTGGATGTATTTAAAAGCCATCTAGATATGGTACTCAGGGACATGGGTTAGAAGTGAACCTGGCAGAGTTAGATAACGGCTGGACTTGATGATCGTATAGGTCTTTTCCAGCCATAACGATTCCATGATTTTATGATAAAACAAACCACCAAACCAAAGCATTTGATGTGTTATCCTTGCCCCACTGTCTTCCAGCGAGATCTTGGTGCATCTCTGCATCTCTCCCACCTCTTTGTTCCTCCTTCTTCCATTCCCTCTATGCCATGGTCAGCCTCACATTTCCCTCATCATCTCCCTCTTAAAAAGGAACCCAAAACATTCAAGCCAAAGTTTCAAGCACTAAATTAGAGCCCAGCACCAGGGTGGGGGTGAGGAGCTGCTGCTACTCCACCCTGCCCCAGCCCGCGCACCGCTCCGGCCGGGCTGCGGCGGGACCTGCACCACAATTACAGGGCAGAGCAGCGCTGCAGCCGAGGTCTGCACCGCAACCGGCCCGGAATAACAACGCTGCTCCCTGCGCTGCAGCAGACAGCCCTGCAGCCACTGATTTAGCAGCAAAAAAAAAAAAAAAAAAAAAAAAAAACAGCAAAAAAACCCCAAACCCAAATCCCAGCAGCTCCCTCAGCACCGAAGGGAGACCGCATAACACAGCAGCCCATCCATTTTTCAAGACAAGCTCATGATGTTACATTCCTGCTGTTTACTTAGTCTGGCCGACACCGGAGTCCCTGACTCCGCTGGTGAGGTGCAGAGGGCAGTCCCATCTGTTGGAGCAGAAGCACAATAAATAATTTAGGCCAGGCTCATTTTGTATAATAAACTTTCTTCCCTCTCTCTCTTCTCCTTTAACTCCAGTCCCGCATCTGATGGATCAGGAACAAGCTTGTTTATCTCTCTGTGTGTACTCTGCCTGACAAACCTCGACGCAATGTTTTCATACATAAACGCCTCTTTTTGTTTTAGGTTGGGTGTGTGAGGTCTTTTCCTTGTGGGGTGGAGCAGCGGGGGGGCAACGGTACGGAGGAAAATCAAACCCATAAAGCACTTGGTAAATTTAAATTCATGAATGCCTTTAAGAAATGCAGCGTGCCAGACTCTCAGCTGGTGTAAATCTGTGTCACTCTCATTATGTAAATAGAGATTCGCTGATACACGGCAGCCAGGGATGGGGACTTCAACTTTCATTTGGTGCAGTGCTCTAAAACGCCACGCTGAAGGCAAACACTAATGCAATATTTCAAGGGAATGCTTAAACTGAAACCTTGGTGTATAAAATGAACTTAGAATCATAGAATTGTCTAGGTTGGAAGAGACCCTTGGGATCATCGAGTCCAACCATCTGTGTTAGTGCTCGGGCTGCGCGCGGAGCAGACCGAGTGGTGCCCAGCAGCCCACAGTATTGAGCCTCAAAATTTGCTTTAAGTGCCTCTCTCGAGGATTATTTTTCTGCCATTTTCAGCCCTGGTCAGAAAACCAGGCAGCAGAAGATATTTCTCACAGTACTTGGGGTCTTCTAGGTAAGGCAGTGTTTGCCATCTGATGGAAAAAAGGGCACCCTGAAGATGTTAAGCCTTTCGGAACCCCAATAAGGACTTTGGGGATCCTATTATACTTCTGAGGTGCAAAACCATCCACGGGGGAATAAGTCCTTTGGGACGCAATGACTGTCTGGTCTGGGAAGGTACAGCTATCGCTTTGCGACCAGCCTCCCCCCAGCGGCACGCTGCCCAAGCCCGCAGCACCCAGACACCCCACGTTTCCAAACGCACCGCGGGGACGGTGACAGAGCCGCGGTTTGCTCTAATGCTGCAGCCCATCTCATTCCAAGGAGCACATTTTCCCGCTTTCTTCATTCCAGTTGGGAACCCCACGAACTAGCCCTCTGGTCTCCTAAGTGCCATATTTCCTTCTTCCCACTGCTCAAAGCAAGCTGCCGAAGTCATCCCAAACCACCCTCCCCCCCAGACGAGTCCTCGGAAACCTCCCACAAGCAGGCTGCTCTGCAGCTTGGCCGGTGACGCACGCTCTGCTGCGCATTGTGAAATAAATGAACAAACTGACATGATGAATAAAACAGAGCTAAATGAGTGTTGGCCAATATTAACATAGCTGAATATTGTTGGTATATTTATTCAGTGCACCTGCCTGATTGCAAATAAAAAGTCTTTCGATCAGATGCAGGCATGGGAACCGTTCCTCACTGCACGCATATAAGTGTCATGTAAATTCATGAGCTATGAGCAGGGTTAATAATAAACAAATTAAAAGAGGAGCTGCTCTAATTGAAAAGGAGTATTTTAATACAGTCGCAGTTCCTGGCTCTGCAAGTTCATCACTTCTCTATGCACAATATGTTGTATTACAGTCTGTTCCGGACACTCAGAAAAGCAGGATGGGCCGTCTGTGCTCGAACGCAAACGATGCTTTTCGTTTCAGGGTGTGGAGCAGCAGCATCGGGGACAGCGTGCCTGCCGCGGATTGGCTTTGCATGGCCGTGCGAGAGCAGCCTGGCCAGCAAACGTCTGCGTCTGCCCGGACAGACGGCAGAAACACAGACTCCCTTGTCACCAGGGTCAGCGTCCATCCTGCCAGGGAACGGAATTCTTTGGAACAGAAGCAGCACATCAAGGGGAGAAGAAGAGAAAGCTGGGCAACGCGTAGGACCCCTGCGGGGTGAAGACCCACCAAGAGCCTGATGAAGCCACACAGCTCTTTTGACTAATCCTACATTGCTGCAAGATGAAAACCGCCACTGGGACCTTACCCAGCTTGTCCATCCTCTGTGAAGTCCGACACCCAAGGATGCAGAGCCCTCCCTTGGCCCTTCTGCTGGAGTAGCGCAGGAGGAACCAGGACCGCGGTGTCTCAAGGGTTAAGCCTCTCTGAGCGGTGGCCCTGGCTCCCAGCCATGGGCTGAGCCTGCAGCTGCGTATTGACTTTCTGAGCTTGCAGGCACTGATCGATGGAGCACAGTCAGGCCTTCTCGTTCTCAATCATGTCACAACCACAAGAAACGTTATTACTGTTCCATCAAAAAACAATAAATACACCAGGAGTGTAAATGAGGTGAGGGGCTTTACAGCAATGCTCCAGGGGGGATGTGGGAGCGCCGCGGCCAGCGGACTCCAGCCAAGTCCCCGGGGACCATCAAGGCAACAAAGACCCTTAATTAAAACAAAACCCACAAAACCAACAAGATAACGGGGCCCAGGTAAGGGTCACTGTGACAAGAATGCCCCAACACCTGAGCAATCTCCTCAAGTACACCTTAAAACCACAGCAGAGGCTTCCCAGTGCAGGCCAGCGATGATTTTATTGCTTTCAGCGGTTGTATTTTGCAATGTGCGTGTCATTGGGCTGGGAGGTGAATGATGAAGGTCCGGAGGCAGCTGGCTGCTTTGCCCTCCAGCAGGCAGGACAGCTGGGAATCCAATCCCTCCTGCCCGTGCTGGGGAAGGCAGCCAGGCCCCGGCGGGTCCCAAACCCACCCCGAGGGGACGGTAATTTGGAAGAGCACCGAACTGCAGAGGGGGAGTTTCCCATCTCTTGCTTTTTGCTGACGAGCAGGTGGGATGGAGAACCACCTCGATGGGTGGGAGAAGAACGCTAGGGAAGGACAAGAGCTCAAGGGTACGTGGGACAGAGAGGGGAACACAGCCGGATTTTAAAAGCTGAGGGGAGAAGGGAGAGATAAACACCAACTTAAAAAAAGGCCTCTGCAAGTTAAGGCATAGTGGGTCGGTCTCTACTCAACCCGTGCAGAGAGCCGGGCCAGGAAGGACTTAGGGAAAAATATTCAGCCTTTCTGTCTAATGCTGTTTTCATATTTTGATACAGCCCTTCCTGCGTCCCAGCGTATAACCGTGCTCGGTCCCTCCCAGAGGTGCCTCAGCTGGTGTTGCCGTGCCCACAGCCAGGCCGGGAGTAAGAAGAAATGAAAACCAGAGGGTTTGATGCACACCTGATGGCAACCGTAGGGGAGGCCACGGCAAACCACTGGCACCGCTCTGGCATTAATAACAGGGATAACGTGAGATCCTTGATAGCGCAGAGATCTTGTTCTGAGCCTCTGCAATGGAGTGAATTCTCCCTCCTACTCTTTCTGGGTCTTAGGTTCCTCAATTAAGACAAAAAAGAAAGTTGTTTTGTTTTGTTTTGTTTTGTTTTTTTAAAAAAAGAGAGATAAGCAAGGCCGCAACGCAAATCCTTACCGGCAGTCGCAGCAATTAGCTGTGCTAAGACACACATCAGAACACCACAACGCCCCTTATCTGTCCAGACCTTTGCATTTGAAACCAGTCATCGGCTTTGCCCACCTTGTCCGGGCAGAATTCAACCAAGACCTGCCAGGAGAGCGTGAAGCTCTACACACGCGGAGAGCCTGGGTCACCCCAGCTCATCCTTCCCGAGCACCCAGGAGGCAAACGGGATGCCGTTCCCCACCTGGAAACCAACGGCTGGACCGGTGGCGGATGCTGCGGCGCACGCGAACCCGCCGCGGGTAGCGGGCTGCCTTATCTGCCAGAAAAACGTGCTCAGGGCCTCAGTGAGCAGATCAGGGAAGCGTCTGCTGATAAACGCTCCCTTCCTCGGAACGGTGTTTTGCATTCGCTGGGTGACAGCACCGACAGCAGCGGGACGTTGTGTGTTCGGGCGCATCTCCTGTCATCTCTGTCGCTGCTGCTCTCCTCCTCCCTCCTGCGCTTTCCAGGAGAAACACTGGACAAACAGACCTCCAGCCGAGCCTGCCTTCAGAAACCCATCTCTAAGGCGTGGGTTTTTGCCCTTTTCTGCTAACAGGACTGTTGGGACACCTCAGGCCACAACGAGCCACAGGTGGAGACTGGCGTTAGGGCTGCTGGGAGCCCCGCTCCCCAGATGAAGCACCAGTACACCAGAAGCTATTTTGAACGCATATTTGCCTGCTCTCAGCATCAAGATGCACCAAAGGCACCGAAACGGTGTCAAGCTCCAAGCTCCATTTGTTTAGCTCACGCAAAGCTGCTGAAATCAATAAATTTACTCATGCGAGGCGACTGCTGCTGGTACACGTGTGCCACCGCTTGGGCACCGCACACTGCTCCACTGCGCTGCACCGAGACGGGAACCGCTCTTCTGCCGGCACAGCCCCGATTTTGGTGCTCCATCACCCAAACCTGTACTGCTGAAGGAGACCGCGTGCGCTCCTCGAGTGCCAGACCCAAACGGAGCCGCTCTGGCAGCCGAGGCTGGTCCCACCTCAGCCCCTGCACAAAGCCAGAGCCCGTCTGTGCTGTGGTGAACCTTCCACTGGATGTCAGGCCAAAATTCCCGCTGGGGGCAGGGCTGGGAGCGGCGTGCAGCCCGGTCCCCTCTGCCCCGCTAGCTGCGCACCGGTACCTGCTTGCCTCTGCCAGAGGTGGGGGGGGGGGGAATTGGCTTGAACTGTGGGTGAACAAGAGCAAATGAGGAGTATATTGATACGGAAGTCATTTCAGAGACTCATCTTAGGGAGCAAGAGTGGGTTTTAATTTTCATCATTGCCAAGCAGAGAGATGGTGGCTCGAATGATGCTTGTGCACCACTTACTGACCCCAGGCTCCAGTTCAGCAGCTCCTAAAACACTGTTCACTCCTGATCCCAGGTGAGGACTCAGCAATAATGAATAAATACACAATTCTGACCGAAGCGTGGTGCTAAGCTATGGGATTTGGGGTCACAGTCCACAAAAGTGCTTAGGAGCAGCTGCCTTCGATGAGACACCGAAGCTGGAGGCTCCTGCGGGCAGCGGTTCACAAAGCAGCAGCCGCCGGGGGCAAAACTGATCTAAAGTAACATCAAAGCCAAATACGCAAAACCAAAGCTACTGCATTGCTAAAGCACATAAATCAGTCTCCAGTGCTTGCTGGTAGGGACCAGTAATCCACCTACAGAAAAGGCGAGGTGCTGCACGAGAGCCACCTTCCCACCGGGAGCAGTCTGGGACACAAAGCCGGCGTGAGGGCAGACCCTCAGCAGGGTGTTGGTGTGGCCCTGGCACCATCCTCAACCCAAACAAAACCAAACCCTCTACCAGGACTCAACACCAGCTGGAACAAGGACGCCGTTGAACTTCATTTTACTGTGCTAACAGCTCTTTTGTGTGTTAGCTTACCCTCTTTTCCCAGTGCCACAGCCCAGTTCCCGCATCGAACAAGCAGCCACGTACCAAAGGGTGCAAACACAGAGCAGAGGGTTTGTCCCACTCACTCTTGGTTTTAACCCGGAGAAAATTCCTTAATGCATCTGACTAGCGTGGCTGTTCCCCAACGCTTTGCCGCTGGATGTAAAGCTCTGCCTTGTACCCTACCACAAGCTCCTTTTGGGGCTGAGTCAGAGGAGATTGCTATTACAGGACGAGCAGTACTGTAGGGCTCCAGCGATACACCACAGTCCCACTTTGCCCACAAAAAACGACCCAAGGCTTCAGCCAAAGAGGAGAAAAATGTGGGTACTCACTCTCTCCCCAGGGTCACCCATTAAGCCCACGGGTCCAGTTGGTCCTGGAGGTCCTGGAAGGCCCTAGCATAGAAAAGACAGGAAAAAACATAAGCCACTAAAGGAAAATGTGTTATTTGTAACATATTTGTACAAGGAGCAGGAAAAGAGTTAGAGCTTTCTGTTTATTTTTGCACCAGAGAATCGACCCCGAAGCGCTCTGTACACATGCATGGCATATGGAAGCAATAGAGCCCGGGAGCAGCCGTGTGCCGAGCCCGCCACGTGCATCCCGCGCCCGGGGCGGCGCGCATCCCTCCGTGCAAGGTGGACACAAAGTGGCACTTACTGCTGGGCCTTCGGGACCGGGTGGGCCTTCCACCAGCATACCCTAAAGGGAGAGGAAGAAAAAAAAAAGGGATTAACAAGGCACATCCTCAAAGCCACTTTGACTACAGGGCTGGAAAGCCCAATGCTTTCTCTGTTCTTAAATATTTCAGGTCTTGCTGCTAGGTCTGGGCACTGAAAAGCCAAATACCGTCTATTTGAATCACGCAGGGCATGGCAAAATGACCCTTTCCACCAGCACAGGGTCACCCTCCTGACCACAAGCCTGCTCCCTTAGCTTTGGCCAGGCAAAGGGCAAACCCCGGGGCACGGCCAGGCTGGAGGATGCTGGAGTGGGAGAAGAGCTCCTCTTCAGGAAGAAGCTGTTTTTAGATCCAAGCAGCTTTTTTTAAAAAAAGTTAATAATCAAATTGCAAGGGTTTTTTTAAATTACTTTCCCAGCAGACTGCATGCTGTGATTTACTCTGTGTACCTAGGAAATCACTGTGTGGGCAAAATGGTAGAATAATGTTATTCCATTCCTTTTAATCTAAATATTTTGTCATAACTTTAAATCAGGTCTATCATGTTCTCAGTAGAATTGAGCTTTTTTTTTTTTCCCCCCCTCACGGGTATGTAAGAGGCAGGAAAGAAACCTCCCAATAAACACAGAAATGCTTTCCAGAAGGCATCAGGACAACCTGTTGGGATGAGCCCCACAGCGAGCACTGCCCTTTTATCTCTGGACCGGTGCCCGTGCCCCCAGCAGCACCCAGGTCGAGCCAAAGCGGTCGCAGCACTTGCCAGCCCATCTGTGGCAAACAGGGACATTTCTCCTACAGGATGAAATCAGCCTGTAAAAATCTGTAGATAAGCAGTCGGCTCATATGGGAGAAGCCCGGAGGAAGCAAGTGCAGGGACTGGTCTCGGGTCACCCTTGGCCGGGCTCCTGAGCTCAGGCTCCAGTGCCAAAAGCCTCGGCTGACCCCGCGGCAGTCACTACGGCAGACAGGGCTGAGCTGAACGAACCTGAAACGTCTAGAGGAAGATCCAAGCGTTCCTACCCCCAAAGCCACAGTCTCTAAGCCCCAGAGGAGCAAAAAATAAGGTAAAACATGCTATCGTGAACCATCCCCTCCTTCATCAGTGGGATGCGTGTTTCTGCACCACTAATACACGGCCAGCACTATTTTCTGTCTTTCCCAGTGTCCATACTACTCATTACCACCTCGTTTAAAATCTGGCTTCCGCTTCATTTGGATGCGTTAAGGGAAATTTTCTGCTGCTGTCATCACAGAAGCGCCCGTGCAGTCATTCTTCACCAGTAAAGAATTAGGTCATGGACTTCGCCCCGTGCCCATTTTGACAGCAATTTCCCTTTCTGCCATGGAGATGCTGCTCTCTTCTGGGTGGGAATTAGGGGTGAACCCTACACAACGTTCCTCCAACCTGCGCTAGGTATGAGCTATTTGCTGTTGGAGGCTCCCAAGAAGAGGCAAGCTGTGCTGATGGAGAAGGTGTCCTGTGAGAATGACATCCACTGAGCTCCTGTTCAGACACGCAAAGCGGACGTTGTACAGGAAACCCCAAAGGTCCCAGCAAACCCTTCTCCATACGGACACCCCAAGGTCCATCCCTGCTGAGACCAATGATGGCGCATTTTGGTGTGGCAGGCTCCAAAACAGAAACTAATTGTCTCTGGGCTGCTGCAGAGAGCCACGGCCCACATATGTCTCCCACAGGACTTTTTGGGGCTGCTGGGTGCCAGCATTACCATGGTCCGAGCATGCAGAGTGCTGAGGCTCTGCTTCCCATGGCCGCCTGCAGAGCCTGGGGACGCTCCTCCGCATGGGGGAAGAGTCTGGGCTAATTAGCCAATTTGCGACGCAAACATCCTTGGCATCTTCCCATATTTATCTGTTGGTTTATGTTGAGCTCTAGCTATAGGGACATCTGCAGATTCTCCTCGGCAAGAAACCTCCACTGTTTATATGACTGCTCGTCAACAGGAGCGAGGGAAACGTGGGAGGGTTTTGGGACCAGGACCAGCGGGGGGGATGCCACCGAGGGCGATCGCCTTGGGGGTCGCAAGCAAACCATGGATTTGGGACTGTCCCAGGAAAAAACAGGGCGTTGCTTCCACTCAATCGACACCCGGGTGCTACCCAAAAGCGAAGCTAATACCCCAGAAACAGCCCCAAAGCTGGCTGCAACGCACAGAGGTGCTGCGCAAAGGCTGCTCAAACCCTCCCCGAAGGCAGATGCGGGCCCCGGGGTCCCCCCTCGGAAGGATGGAGAGCTTTGAGGAGGCGAAGGCAGCCCGGCGCCTCCGGAGCTGGGATGGGGGGTCCCATCCATCCCCGGCTGCGTCCCTCCTCGCCCCGTGCCTGTGCTGCCCCGCTGCCTCCAGCGAGCGTCAGCACAGAGCAAGGATTGAAGGACGGGCGCTTCGAACGAAAAGGGGAGAAAATCCAGCAGAATCGGATTTCTGCGTTCGGTTTTTATTCCCCCCCTCCGCTACAGCTCCCATCAAAAAAAAAAAAAAACAACCCCAAAAAAAAACCAAAAACCCAGAGCTAAAGAGCGCAGCGAATCTGAATTTCTCTCTCCGAAGAGGAACCGCACGGAGAGGGAAAAGGCGGCATTTGGTCTTGTTTATTTTCTGGCAAAAGCTATACATGCTCCAGTGTTTTGAAATAGCGAAGGCGGCCAAATTCTTTCTGGATGATTAAACTTAACTGTTTGGTTCGCTTTTGTAGCATTTCAAATCGGTTCTGGACAGGGCAGGTTGGGTTTCTGCCGGCGTCTTCCTGGGGTTCGGCTGCCCCCCACCCTTCCCACACCTCCCACAAGCAAAGCGCTCGCTCCTCCTTTCGTCTGCGGGGTGAGAGCGAGACCCAGAAAGGAAAAGAAGGAAGGCGAGGTTGGAAATATGTTTGTAAAGGCACTTAATTCGGGCGTTTCAAGTCTTGCTGCCGCACCCCCCAGCTTCTCGCTGCCCCCCCCCTCTCCCCCACCCCTCGCTATCCGCAGAAGCATCCGGCAAAGAAGGAAAGGGAAGAAGAATTTAAAAGAAAAATAATGGCATCCGAGTGATGGGAAGTGCTGCCGCGACGCCGGGCGCCACGCTGGCCCTCTGCCAAGGAAAATTAGGTTAATTGAGTTGCTGGTGTGCAGCGAGCGTGCGCCCGGCGCCCTTCGGGGACGAGGCTCGGGGGGGGGGGGGGTTCCAAGGACCCGAAGTCCCTTTGCCGACCCCCAAAGGGGGAGGAGCAGGCATGGGGGGGTACCTCGGCATCCTGACATGCGGCGAGGGACAGACACACGGCCGTCAACCAACAGCCTCTTGCTCTGCTCAACGGGCACCTCTGGGCGCACACCGCCCGTCCCCACCGCGGGGAGAGGCTCCGTCCTCACCTAAGGGGCTGCTCCGTTGGGCACCCACATTGGTTTTATTTCCAGACTGGAAAGGGCACAGGTGGTTTATAACCGTTCTTTAGAAAGAAAAAGAACCTCCGAAACAGGCCGGGGCAGGATCATAAAGCAAGAGAGCGTTGGGTTGCGTTCCCCGGATGACACGGGGCTTCTCTCAAAGTGGAAAGCTGGTGGGACCCCGGAGCAGGCGCAGGAGCAAACCTCTCCTCTCCCGCAGCTGCGTGCGGGGAGAACCGTTTTATTTCCACAGAGATAAACCCATTAGTTGCACAATTAAAGCCGGCCCCAAGCTGCAAGTTCAGGTCAGGATATGACCTGGCCACCGGCCGCGGGCGCCCGGGGGAGCGGGTTTGCTGCCGAGCCGGGGGCAGCTCGAACCCCCCCCCTTCCCGAGAGGCGAGACGTACCCTCTGCCCAACGCTTCAGTTCTAAAAGGCCTCGGTTTTATTTTGGCAAATGAGAGATTTCATGGGAAATTTTGCACTTCCTTCATAATTTAGGCCGCTTCTTGAAGTCTAAACAAATTAATAATTACGGTATTTTATATTAAAAGCTTTCAAATGAACCAAGTAATTCTTCCATGGGAAATTTTCCTCCCAAGCTGTACCACTGAGAGCACCAAGCCGTACCGAACACATCCCTTGCACTTTTTTCCCAAGAAAGTAAAAAGAACACCAAAAAACCGTGTGGTCCTTACCGGCTCGATAATCGCAGGCTCCCCCTTCTGCCCTTTCTCGCCCCGGGGGCCACCGATCTGCAGCACACAAGGGAAACACAAAGCCAGAGAGTCAAAGAGGGCATCATCTGCACCAGCACCACCACTCCGGGCAGGAACCGGAGATCCCGGGACAACTTCTACAACCGAAGGACGGCTGATGTTCGCGCGGAAGAGGAAGGGGGCACCTCCTCCTCGCCGTGTGCCACACGCACGCCTTGCAGGCGGCTGAGTCCAAGCGAGATGCTCTCGCTGGGTTTTGCGTTGCTCATCTCTACGCTATAAATTATGGGAAGACGCACGTCTTGAACTAGGCTTACCCTCGACGGAAAATTAACTCTCTTACCCCTTCGTAGATGGTGTCCTGGTTAGCAGGCATGCCGGGGCCGATATCGGGAGAGACTGTTCGGTCGTAATAGTTATCATAATAATTCCCATCATATTCTTTTATTGTTTCCTCAGTGAAATCTTTATCCAGGTCGTCTCCTCCTTGAGCAGCCTGGAAGCAAAAGAGCAGCAAGGTGTCAGGCTGCAAACCTCTCTAGGCTGCGCACGCCGGAGATCTAAGGGGAAGACTGGGGTTTTTGCAAAGTGAGGATGCTTTATAATAATAATTGCAAATAAAAAGCACAAGAAAAGTTAAATTCTGGAATTTTAAGGTCTCCAGTGACCTCCAAAGGTCTTCTCCAGTAGCAGGCAAGAAGGATGGGAGGATCTTTATGTCAAAGTGTACACCTTGGCTTTGCCCGCGATTTCTCTGTCGAATCCTGAAATAACACCGTGAGCGTAAAAGTTTGAGCGAGGAAAACAAAGCGCAGCACAAAGCAACAGCTCCTCTCAGGAGGATCCCACAAACTCTAAAGGCCTGAAAAAGAGGGAATGGAAGTTTCAAACTCCAAGCCCCGCTCATCTCTCACAGCCTCAATATTGGATTATTAAGCGTAAAAATTCACACATCCAGTCGCATATTTAAAATGCACATCAAAACCGCAATGTGTCATTTCGCGTATCGGATTACAGGAGGAAATGTGGAAAAACCCAAGTTCGCTTCTACAAAAACCTCCTGTTTGTTTAGTCTGGGATCCAAGTTGCGATTGTGCTTGTCCAAAAAGCAGCAGCAGAATTTTTTACAAATCCGATGCGTTAATCCCCGAATCCTTTCTGATTCCTTGCAGCAGCAGACGTGAAGGAGCACAAGCAAGGACATCGAGACAAGCAGCAGCATTTCCTCGCTTCTCCCACAGCCCGGTGCTTTCTGCAGCCTGGCAGGCACAACCGCCTCTTGGCATCCGTTACTCTGAGCAGCGCTGTGAAGAAGAACACGTGCTGCTGCTATTTTTTGTTTGTTTCTTTCCCATCCAGGTAATGACCAAAATGGTCCATAAATTGAATTATTTCCAGTGCTCCCCGGAGAAATTATCTCCTCACTACTAGGGATTCAAAATCACTTAAATGCCATCACCACTTCCAGACCTCGTTTCTGTGCCAAAACTGCTCAGAACCCATAAGCACGAGCATCTGCATCTAAATTCCAGAGGTTTTAAAGCAAGAATGAGCCTAGCGCTAAGGCAATCACTGCTCTGCCACCCCATTTCCTTTTACCTCTGCAAATACCAACTGGCCTTTGCAGAAATTACAGTTTGGCAGTTAATTAGAAAGCTTGGGAAGGTTAGCGTTATTTTTCCCTTGTACCGTTCAAACGGATCTAGCGCTACCACACACATCTTTTATCCTGTTCGACATCTTTTATCTAGGTTTGCACTTTGAAACCTTGAAACCTGTTCATCTTGCTATGAAGCTTTTGGGGATAACACGGCAGCCTTTTTTCAAATTGCATTTCTTGAAATGAACGTCAAAAATGTCTGGTTTGATATTTTGATTAAGGTCCCCAAGTCAATTTGCATGGAAAGATGATATTTTGAACAACTGGGCAGAGAAGGAGGAAAGTTCTCCGTGCTGAGATTTGCAGGTGCTTTGGAGAAAAACCAAAGCAAAAGCCTAAAAATAATCTCCTTAACAATGCTGTTAGACAGCCTGAAACAGAAAACAGTCCACAAAGAAAAGAGGAGGTCCAAAACTCAGTGTGCAAAATACTGTGACTCTCCTTTGCTGATAACAGCTTCATTTAAATCCCCTTTTAGTCTTCCCTTCTGAGAAGCAATGCAGACGTGGAGCCCTGGTATATGCGCCGGGACAAGTAAAGCAAACTGCCTGATGAATAGCAGGCAATGAACGAAATATATCTGTCCCCCGCTCCTCTTGTCCACGGGAGTATTGCAGCCTACTAAATCTCGGAACTGCTGCACCGGCATTTATCACGGAGTTATTAGCCATAATGAAACCCAAGCCCAGGAGAGTTCCGTGACGACGTCTGCCTCCAAAGCCTCTCACACAGGCTCCACAAAGTTTACTTGTGTAAAACTAAATCCCCTTTTAATTGCTATTGTAGGAATTAGAGGCTTCCCAAAACATAAACGGGTGAACTTGGACAGTGACGGACACATCCGCAGCCTGCTCTTGCAACAGGTCCACGAAGGGATGCTAAAAATGACCCTTCTGCACCGGACCAACATTACCCCCTTTGATGCCAGGTCCCACGGCGAGCAGTGCCAGGGCTGGCGCCGCCGGCAGCTCGGGGGACACCCACGTCCCAGCCCAGCGCCGCACGCTCCCATCCCTGGGCACCAGCATGGGGGTCCCACTGCCTTCCCCGGCTGCCGGCAGCAACCTGCGCCTATTGAAATAACGCCACTTACGTGTGACCATGAGTCCTATTTTTTTCCCTAAACTAGCCAAAAAAACTTACAAGATTTTTTTTATTATTATTTTTTTAAGAGGACATAAAGGTCTCCAACCGCTTTAGCAGTCTATCTCCCGCTGAAACCCTGTTTCTAATAACAGCTATTAGGCAGTAATGACACACAGGAGCTCCTGATCCTCACTTCCCCGCTGCCCACGAAGCAGCTTGATCTGCTGCTGGATTAAAGGATCCGATTTCCCCGGGAGTTCGTGGCGGCAGGCAGGGCCCTCAGCTCCTGCTCCCAGGTGTAAAGCTCAAACCCGTACCCTCCAGGGTGTTTGTCCCTCAGGCTGGCACTTTTTGGGACTCTTCCCCAAGTCCCTCTGCGTTAGCCTTCGCCTCGGTGCCCGGGAAGCTCCTCCAGCCGGGCAAGTCGTGGGGCAAGTCGTGTCCTTTATCTCTGCTCATCAGCTGAAAGACGCACGGGAGGAACCTCCCAGCCCGGGAGCAGTCCCACAGCCCTCCTCAGCCAAAAGCTGTCTCTTTTGGAGCTGCTGGAGGCGGAGGGTTTGCTCGCTCTCCCCGCGAGCAGCTTTGCTGAGAGCCGGCTCAGCTCCCACAGAGGAAAGATTTGCCATGTGTTTCCCTACCTGAACTTTCCTCCTCTTCTATTTCCTTTTCCCAACAACTAAAGTGGCCCTTGAGCCTCTTATTTCCTCTTCCATTTTTTTTTTTTTTTTGAGGTGACGCTATGCTATCTTTAATTCCTCTCTATTAGAAAGTTCAAGCTTGGCCAAAGATTTCTGGCTCCTTGTCAGGAAACAGAAGAGATTCCCATCCACGGGTTCCCTCAGGTTGGCGCTCGCTTCCTCGAAACGCCGGAGCCTTTTCTGTTTCTCTCTGCGTATCATTTTGGGCGGCTCAACCTCCTCCTCCACTGCATTGTTTTTATCCCCAGTTGGCCGGAGTGGCTCCCCGCCGCACCACCAGCCCTGGGGGCGGCTGGCTGCCCTCCCGCCTCGCTCAGCCCCTCGGCTCTTTGCTCCGACACTTCCCCTAACGCCTTTTCATTCAAGCTTCCAGGTCCAACTCCAAATACGTTGGCCAACTTTTGCTGTCTCTTCTCCCACCCTCCAGCGCCCCCAGGAAGCCTCGAGTTTTGACAGCCCCATAACTAACTCACTCTTCTGCGTTTGAGGAGGAACCACAAAACTCTGCCAAGTCCCATCCTACCTCCCAGGAAACATTATTCCGCCATCGACTCCCCCGGCTGATGCTCCTGGATAACGAGGAATTTGTCTCGTCTAGTGAAGTTATTTCCTGCAGCTGCACGAAAATTTATCTCAGTCTCATCTAAAGATGAGACCAACGTTCATCTATTTGAGCACCAATATAAAAGGCAAGAACTGGGCAAGTCTTAAGGATAGAAGAGTCTCAAGTGCAACATATTTCAGAGTTGAAGCATATTAAAGTGTGGGTAACTAAAAATGTAATCGCTCCAACAGAAACGTCAGCTGTGGGATCCGGACTGATCTCATCTCTGAGCAGATCTGTGCACAAAACGGAGGGGCTCTCTCCGGGTGAAGGCAGTAGTTCGAAACCGAGGGTTTGTCCCAGCACTGATATATTTTTTAAAAAATTACAATCTGAAAAACATAAAGATGCTATTCAGTGGGAACGACAAAATGAAAAACATTGATGTTCTCCATCACATCAACATTTTAAGGTTTTATGTTAATAGCTTTGAAATAAAATGCTTTTACTTAGATTTTAAAACCAACCTTCATTTTTCATTTTGTCAGATGAGCACTTCACGCAGGGAAATGCAGATGTCAATATGAACAGATTTTTCCAGGGGAATAATCCTTAACCAAATTCTAAATATCTATGTACCACACCCTGAAATATCTGGAGTGAAATTATTTTCAGAAGAAACTTTGTCTTCCAACAGCTGCCCAAACCACTTACAGATTTATCATATGGATGATCACATCTCCTTTGCTCTCAGGGCTATGAAACAGCAGATTTAATAAAAAACACAGTGAAAGGAAAAAACATTCATTAAAATTACATCGGTCTCGTTGTAGGTGATGACGGTACTGGTGGGGAGTTCGGCTTCCACGGCGTTTTCAGTGAGGCCGCCCTGGGGGTCTACTTCTTCGTTGTAGTTGACATCTTCATAGGGGAGAGGCGTGAAGTACTCTTCGTTAATGGTTTCATAGTTGTACTCATCCACGAGGGGGTCATCCACCGTAGCATCCCCTTTCTCCTGCTTGCCGGGGTCCCCTCCATCAGGTGACGGCGTGGGGGCAGGATAGTCCTATTGCAGAAATAAAACACCAGAATCGGAGAAAAAAAAAAAAAAAAAAAAGAAAATTGCGCATTGTCCTCCACGTCCCCCTCTATAAAGGTGCCATTTATCAACCGCAGCTTTGCCAGGCCCCCGCGCCGGTACCTGCTTGGTCTCAGGTCTCTCTCCAGCCGCCACTTCGGGAGTGCCGGGTTTGGTGGTGGGCGCTTCGGGCTTTACAGCTTCATCAACATCTTCATAGTAGGGGTACTCGTAGTAGTAGGTGTCACCTTCTCCCTCCCCGTCGGTGTACTGCAAAGAGAAGATAAGAAGCAGAAAATAAGCTGGCAGCAACCAAGCCCGCTCCTGCCAGCTCTTTTAGACGTGATGTCATGTCAACAGGGCCACACCGCGATGCAGATCCATCTGAAATCTTTCCCTTCCCCTTGTTCATCAGCTTCTGCGACACCCTCACTAAGAGCCCGGCTTGGGGCTGCTTTGGCAACGGCTGTGATTTGAGGAGGTTCCCAATCATCTCTCAGTCCTGTGGCACATTCTCCCTTATCAGAGAGGATGGATCTACCCTACGGCAACTCAGTCGCCCACGATAACACAAGAAAAAAAAACAAAAAATCATTAACTTTTTAACCTCAGATTGTTGAGACCTCCCAGGTCACAAATCTGAGATATTCTAAGGAGGGGGGAAGAAAAACATTTGAATCACGCAACTGCCCTGAGAACCGGGGGATGCTATTTTCACTCATCCGACTGCGCTAATAGCATCCGTGTGACTCCCCATCCACCCGCGGCCCGCAGGCAGAAGGGCTTCGAAAACAAGATATTTTCAGCATTTTCCACAAGGCGTCAGTCATTCTTCAAAATGAAATACAAACAAAACATTTGGTTACAGCCGGGCATGGCAAATTTCTTCGCCAGTCCATCGCTCTCACTGGCAGCAGGCGCCGGCGCGTGGAAGAGTTATTCTTACATGGAGCGACACGGCCCTAAAGACAAGCCAGCCCTTGTTGAACTGCTGGCTCCAAAAGAAGAGTTTTATTTTCCTGCTACCACATATTTTGACCGTACCGAAGGTTTATTTTATTTTACTTATTTATTGTTTCTCCAGAAGCGCTGGCGGAGCAGTTACGGCCCTTCCCCGGGGGGGGAAGCCGTGCCTCGCCGGTGAGCATCCCTCTGCTCCCCACAGCCCTGCTTCCTTGGGTGCTCTGGCTTTTCATTCGATCCCAAAGCTAAGGTGGAGCGGGGCCGATGGCATCACAGCTTCACGGGGATCCCACAGGAGCCCGCAGATCTGAGATCAGCTGAAAGCAAGAGAGCGCCCGGACCGGCAAATGAGACCAAGAGAGCAGCCAAGACGCTGAGGAGCGGCTGAGGATGCCAGACGCTTCCGTTGCTGCGAGCTGAGCCCAAAACCTTAAAAATGTGTAAAATTCAGGTGATGCTCTTCTGGAAATCAGCCATACCCAGATATTTCTAATTGAGCAGCAAGAATAAAAAGGTATCCTCTATCAGTCTCTTTTTTTTAAATTTATTTTCTTTTTCTAAAGAAAAGATCCGAGGCTAACTTCTCGTAAAAAAATATTGAGCCCAGCAGCTTATACAGATGAGCTGGGAGCATTTCTGCCAAAATGAAATTCAAATGGCAAATACACGGGCAAAAACGTTTCCCCCCCTTTAACACCCATTGTTTCAAAGAATACTGAAGAAGAACTGCTTAATCTTTTTACAAGGTCAGCAGTAAAAATTGACATTTCGAAAGAGGCGGCTGTTTTGGACAGGGTTTGACCCGCCAGGGAAGGTCGGTATTTCCCACTCGGCTCAGGTGGTCTCTCCTGCGAGTTTCTGAGCTCCAAGCAAATACTCATTTCAGCCTCTGGAAATGGGAGGAAGGTGGAAAGGAAGGGAAACTCCCAAGGGTGAGACCCAAGAGCAGGACCTGTGAATCCTAAGAAGCAGCTCTGTCTCAGCCCTTACAGATGAGTCGCGGCGACGGTGAACGGGAGGAAGAAGCCCAGCGCGTTTGCAACCGCAACGTGGAGCCGGATGCTGCTGCCCCACCGGCACCCCCACATCCCACGAGAGACTTACGTATTCATCCTGGTTGGGGTCCTGGGACTGGGGGGAGTCGGGGATGGCGGTGTCGCAGTCGGGGCTGTAGTGCTCGCAGTAGTCGTGGGCTGCTCGGGGGTCTGCCACGATGAGGAGCTGCTGGATGTCACCCTGCGGGGAAGGAAAGACGGAACATCAGGGGGACGGATGGGGCACGGGGAGCCACCAGCCCGAGGCTGCGGTCAAGGGGTATGAAACACCACCAAGAAATGAAAAGCGAAGCACCGGGCAGGGTGATGCCCCTGCCACAGGCATGTCGCCCGAGAGGAGCCGGGCGGAACCCCGCCGTGTCCAAGGTCGGGTCGAGCAGCCGCTTACCTCGGGCTGTTCCGCGAGGTGTGAAGCCACCACGCTTCACGCCCGGTCCCGAATGCACCTTCCCAAAAGATAACCGCATCTGCGGAGAGGTCACCCCTACCACGCAGCAGCGCCGACAGCCCTGGGCGAGGCGGGGGCAGTAAAAATAGGAGAAGAGAGCTCTACGCACCCCAAATCAGCAGCGCCCCGTGGACAATAAAAAAAAAAAACAACTCCTTTCCTGCCTGCTCCCACGCAGCTCTGGAGGGCTCCGGAGTTGCCCTGCCCAGTCCAAAAAGCTGTTTATTGGCCTCAAAACTTCTCTGCTTTTCCCACCCCATCAGTAGGTCTCGTAAAAGACATCACCCCCCCTTTCTACATCTTGCCTCACCTCGATTTTCTACCCACAACAGTGTGGCAGACATAGAAAGAGATTAGAAATGCATCAGATAATCAGAAGGAGAGAAAAGAGGGAGGGGGGTTGCAGTTAACTTACAAAAAGCGAGGTGCAGAGCAAGCTCATCAGGCACCCAGGCTGCTCAACGGACCACTCGCTACAGAGGGAACGAAGCACAGCGCAGCCGCAGCCCAAAGCTCAGAGCAGAAATCGCTCTGTAGTTTCCTAAAGAACCACCGCAACTGCTTCACCGTCACGCCAAAAAGCAGTTTATTTAGTAGACGGTTACATAAGACAAGATTTTACTACTTGGATTATTAGAGCTGATACTTTAATTAGAGGGGGAAAAAAATCTTATTTAGTAATAGAAAAACACGGCTAAGGCATCAGGGGAAAAAGAAGGAGCATTACAGCAAAACTGGGAGGATGACTTGGGCACATAATAGGAACCAGAAGCTCAGAACAGAGCCTGGCCAGAGCGGCGAACATCCCTGTGGAAAACCAAAAGCTATTTTTGAAATTATGGGCCAAATCCGCCTTCGTGCACGCAAGCTGCGCTCGCTGCAGCCACGGGTGCCGCTGGGTCCATGGGGAGCTCAGCTTCCCACGAACACATACCCTCAACTTCACCAAAGTGCTGTTTACATTTTTGGCAGAGGTCCACAGGGAAAGAAGGTGGCAAGGACCGCCATGGACCTGGCCTCGTCCTGCCTGGCTCCGAGGGGCAGGAGCAGCTCACGGCTGCCTGGGGTTTCGCATCCATCTCTGCAGCGGCTCACCGTAACCTCTCGGCACCTCTCAGATGCTATGGAAGTTACCCTACAGTTGAGCATCGGTTTAAGCTTATTAGTCATTGTTTCCTGTGAATAACCTTTACAAAATTAACAGAAATGTCTGCAAAGTGGTTTTCAATTTTCTATTTTAAGAAAGAGAAATAGTCTTTCCTTCCCTTCCCTTTTTTTTTTTTTTTTTTTTTTCACAAATCCATAGAGCACTTCTATCATTACCATTCTGCCTTTTTCTTTTTCAATGTAACCACCAAAACCGGGGATGCAATATTGGGAAAACAGAAAACGCCAAGTTTTGATCTCACAGAACATTTTCCATCTTCAGCCAGCTCTGGCCACCACCTGACAATACATGGGGAACTCGGCGGTGGCATCACCCAGAGGACACGGCCCAGCCCCGAGCAGAGACTTGACGGGGCTGGGGGGGGTTACGGCTTACCCACACCACATAACATCATCCCTGTCTCCAGAGGCAGTTCAGAGCGACGAAGCCAGCTGCCCCTTTGGAGCTCCCTCCAGCAGAGGATGCCCAAACTGGCCGAGGCAATTTGCTTAAAGTTGGTGATGTGAAGATCCTTCCAGCTGCTATTTCTGCGCACAGGACCTCAACCACTCCTGCCCCTCACTGACAGCTGAGTTAAACCATTTCTGCCCTTCTCTCAGCTGGTGGTTGAAGCTCCCCAGTTTCCACAGGGTTATGGGGAGTGTCCGGCACTGTTGGGATAAGCTGAAATAAAACAGCCACAAAAGCAGAGTTGGTACTTGTCTCCGGGAGGCAAGGAAGGAAGGCTGAAAGCTTTTTCCTCCTGATAAGGCTGGATTTACACCTCAAGGAGAGCTGATAGTCTGCATCCTATAAGTGACCAGGACTAGAACTGCGTTTCCTCGAGGAACAGATAAAGCAAAGAAAGGCACGTCGGCTAAGCGCGGTGCAAAAGGTTAAGCAGCAGAGAATTCGCTAAAGCTGACTTTGCTTTTAGTCTCAGCTGATGGCAGCTCCTGAGCTACGCGCGGGGAGGAACCCTGGCTCGCTCCCCCCCTGCTTCCCGGCAGCACGACAGGAGCTGAGCATCCTCCGGGGCTGGTGGCTCAAGGCACTGACAGCTCCTCTGAGTACGTGGAAGGACGTCACCTGCAAGTCCCAGGAGCCACAGGCTCAAGTGATGGGGCCACAGCAGAATCCCCAACCTCGCTCAACACGGGAAGGGATGGAGTTGGCCCGGCAGCTGCCGCTGAGTGACTGGGGAAGGATGAACAAGGGAAGTTTCCTGCCAGTTCTGGGTTGAGAACCTAAGAAAACCAGCACGTAACTGAATGAATTTGGTACACGAAGGGTGCCAGGAAAAAGCATGAGCTGCATCAGACAGCTCCTTCAGAGCTCACCATGCTTCATGGGCATCATTCAACCCGCCTACCGCTTTCCCGTTTCCTTTTCAAACCCAATCGATCACCCTGCCCTTCAAAGTGCAGCCTTTCCTTGTTCTTCCAGCAGCAGCGTGCAAGCGTGCAACATCAGGAGGAAAACCAACGCACACGATTTTGGAGGAAGGAGCACCCCAGGGAGCATCTGAGCTCAAGTACACTGACGTGGGTTGAGCAGCTCCGTGGCGGGGGAAGGAGGAGAGCTCACGGGGTTGCTAGGCCATTCATCTTTGTTCCATTAACAGCAAGTGCACGGCGCTGGTGGATACCCCATGTTAACACTTGTGAAAAGCAGACGAGGAGTAAAACCTTGTTAGCGAGATTCCCAGTCAACTGACCTCATCCCTCAGTGCAAAACAATAAAATGGGCTAATTTAGCCTGTAATAAAAAGCCCCACTATCTGAACTTCACAAAAGATGCACAAAGCTCTGCTGTCAAGAGCCCCATTTCTTTGATTTAAAAAGCCGACTTTAAATAGAGCAAGCCGTGCTGGGAGGTTCGCAAGCCTTTTGTGTCTTCTCAAGTGTGTTGCCGCTAATAAATTTCCCCAAGAGATAGCTGCCCCCAGCCCCGGCGCGGGCTGACAAAGGCAGCGGCCGGCTCTGCTCCCTTTCCTCGCTCAAGTGTCTATTTGTTTCGCTGTTATGGTTACACAAAGCGCCCAAAAGCCTCTCTGCCTTCCTATGTCAGCATCTGCTTTTGTCAGCAAGAGCAGCGATAACGAAGATACCATTAATTTCCACCCCCCTCCACACACACGCACCAGTAACGGATTTTCCATGAAGCCTTTGTAAGAGAGAGAACTTACAATTGCTCTAAGAGAGTGGATTAAAGACTTTGCCAGCCAAGTCATTTAAGTTTTTAAGATTTAATTTCAAGTAAAGAGGTATCTAAGTCAGGAGCAAGTCAGTAATGCACCGGTATCACTTCGAAGTCAGCAGCACAGTGCCCTGCAGCCCCAGGCACCCATGCACATGGTGGGACAAAGTCCTCTCCCGGCACGTGAAGGGGGCGCATCTGGGCACACAGGGCTCAAGAAAGTGCTCCAGTAAGTGAGATCCTTCTTAGTATGCAGAGGCAAAGCACAGTTGCGCTTTCCCGGTTCGACAAAAATTTGAGATGGAGAAAAAAAAAGGTCAATCTTTGTCTGAAAATAACCGGTATTTCATCCATCAGAAGAGCTAGTTTTTAAAAAGGGAAATAAATCACTTTTTGACCTTTATTCCTAGAGCTTCCCGTGAAGAGGAAGAGGCAGGACAGCACATTTATGAAGATGATTGTGAATTGCGAGGCTTTTATTTGCTCCAAACAGATGTAAGCGCTAACTGTCATGACCAGTAAGAATCTGCCTGACATTTATGGTAAAGCCATTTATGCCTGATGACTCATTTGCTTTATGGATTAAGTTCCATCAAGCCAGTTTAATTCAACTCCCCAGCCTGCTCCCAGACAAGACTGGAAAAGCTCTTCTGGAGCATTTTTTAACACTTATTCTATATGTGTGCAAAAATGTCACATCACTTCCAATGACATCAACTTCAGTAACTTGGAGAAATCGCTGTGGTTCAACAAAACAAACAGCTGGCGAGGATAATCGCAGTGACTTCATCTGGCATCGGCAGCCGCTCCATAAATACTGGGATTCTTCAGGGCTCTCACTGCAACGCACTGATAATTAACTGGACTGTTGTTTTAGCGCGTTGCCCCAGAAGTCTTAGAGACTCTTAACGTCCATAAGAATAAATACCGCTTGATGTGCTTTTTTAAACTCCTACATTTAAATTGGGTAATCACAGGCCCAGGATGTACAATTGCAACAGACACGCACAAAAATCTTAAAAATTATTGGAAGCAATTGGGATGTTGCTGCGTTTTATTACGACAAGCTCCCTGGTTCCATAAATGCAGACCCAGTCGGGTGGCTTAAGAGCGGCAGAGGTTCAACGCGGCTCTATGACGAAGTGGAAGCTCAGAGATCCCAGCCACCAGCAAGCTTCCAAAAAAACCTAATGCCTGTCTGGGAGACAGCCTGCCAGCCCGCAGATGTTCCACTTGATAAAACCCATCACCAGCACTTGCCTGTGGATGGAGGCTCTCTAAGGACACGGCGGCTGCCCTGCTCCAGGGCTCCAAGCAGCTCCGGGTCTGCACAGGTTGGAGGAAGAGTGGTATCGGAGAAGTCAGCAAAGAAGGGAAGCGAGGGGTGACCCGGAGCTCACCGTGCCCCAGGTTCTGCCAGTGCAGTGAGACCCCAAGTCAAAGGGATGACAACCGCTCAGAGCATCGGTGCATCCTTTGTTGCACCGACATCACCCCAGAGTCCCTCGTTGAAATGCAGCTGCTCCAGAAAAGAAGCAAAAATCACAGCCAAAGGGTGAGATGAAGCCTTGTCACCCCCACCGGCCCCTGTGGACCTGTGTCCTGAACCCCTCTCGCTGGCCAGCCACGGGCAGGAGCGAGCTCAACACATGGAGCAACTGGCACCCAAAAGGCATCCCTTGAGGCTTCCAAAATTTTTGCGCTATGACATGGGAAGGCAGTAATTGAAGGTCTGGTGGGGGGAAAAAAAAAAAAGGCTTGACTCGCATGCCAGCATGAGTCAGCTACAAATACTTGGTGGTTTGGATAAATCCAACCCGGATGATGTTTGCTTCCCCATCCTGCACAGAGGGGCTGCAGAAACGGACGGGGCAGCTCTGCTGAGAGACCTCTGCTATTTCCCCTCCCGGGCTCCGGCCGCCACAAGAATGGCTCCCTCTGCCTTTTGGCACTCAGACGGGAGCCTCTTCTGAGCCCTCTTTAGAAAAAACAAGTTTAGTTACGCAGAAAAGGGATAGACGTTTCGCTAGAACCAAGTATGGCTTCAAGGAAAAACCTCTCTTAAGGGCTGAGAGTAGTTTCTCCCTCTTGCCGCATCTCGATCTGGAAGAGGAGGTACCCTCAGAGACCCCGCTCTCGCGACACGTCAGCTGGTCCTGCACCCCCACCCCAAAGCGAAGCTGTTAGCTTTTCTGATATTAAACTCACAGAACGCAAACTACAGTAATTATTCGGACAACCCACACGCCTCTTCCCCTGACCACAGCAACAAGAAGAAAATAAGCCCTTTGGCTCAAAGGCAATTAACCTCCCCAGTAATTTTCAACCTTTATATTTTATAATCCCGGGGAGGAACCCAATTTCCTGTCACGCGAGGACCCATTAACTTGCTGTTAGCCCTGGCTTTGAGGGAGCGGGGCAGGGAAGAGCGGTCCCCTCCTCTACATGTCTTCCCCAAACCCTGCCACCCTCCGCTCCGAGCTGTCCTCGGCGCCCGGCGCTGCTCCGATGGATGGAAATGTGGTGGGGCAATGCCACGTGGTGCTTCCACCATCCATAACCGCTGGATCCGCAGCCGCCCCGTGGCTGTTTCTTAGAGAAGCGGCTTTCCAGAGCAAAGGGCTGTATTTCCTACGTGCTCGCGGAGACCGCAGCACGCTGCAGGGCTGTCGGCGTAATATCACTCTACAAATTGTGAGCAGTTCAGCAAGGACTCCTTACTGGAAGGGAAGGACGAGCGATTCTCTAAGAGGAGAACAAAAGCCAGATGGTTTTGCTAATTCTGGAAAGCTCTCCTGAAGAAGCTGTCGCTCTGCCAATACCCAAATACCAGTCAAGGACTCAAGTCATTAGCAGAGCAGGAGATACTAATACGAGGTTCATTTCCAGGTGGCTAATTCTCCCCCCAGCCCCGACAACCGCGCCATGTCAGTAACGCCCTACCCTAAGGGAAACGCTCCCACCGAGCACCCTCTGCGCTTGCCGCAGCAAGCGTGAAGCCGGAGCTTATGCCAAAGTCCTTTTCTGTTTAAGTGACAATGCAGAGCTAATTCCCAAAGCCAACACACGCAGTGTTCATCAGCAGTATGGATTATTCACACAACAGCGCTTTACAGGCAGCGGACGGACCCGTCCACCATTCCGCTTTCCTGTCCTCAACGGGTGAAAGATTTTCTTGCCTTTCCAAATGGCTGAGTTTGTCAAACCCATTAATCATCGCTGACATCTTCCTGCTACTTTCCCTGGAATCCTCACCAAATCCTGGCAGCCCAGAGCCCCTTTGCTCTCTCCAGTCCCGTGTCCCATCCCCACAGCCGCCCTCTCCTCTGCTGCTCCACTTGACCATCGCACCCTGTCCCCAGAGCTGCTCCTGGAGGGACTGGCAATACCCCGAAGAGAACAGAAAAGGGACAAGATGAAAAAGCCTGACCAAGCTCAAATGTCCATTTAATGATGGGGCAAGAGCCCAAGCCAAGCTCCAGACTCGCCACCGGGACCACCCGGTCCCATCCTCCCTGCACCAGCTCCCCCTCCCTCCGCTGCCAAGGCTGGTCCAGCCCCAGGCACTCTGCCTAATTGAAGCCTCCATCCTTTCAGAAGGGACAATCTAATCACCCAGTTTAAAGATCCCCAAAAGCTCTGGGGCCGCTTTATGCTTTGAGGCAATTGTACTTCACCTTATTCGACCTTGACCCCGGCTGGCTGAAGGGGGGCCCAGTGCTCGGATGAAGCGTTACGTGCGCGTCCCACTGTTTGTGACCCCGTGGCTCCCACGGTGAGCCATAAACGAGCATTGCTTCCAATGGGCGACGTGTCTTTCCCAGCTAAAAGCCGATGCCTAGACCTTGGAGGACAGTTTTTGTTCGAAAATTTACCAAATGGGTGGGAAAGAACCCCAGACAAGGCAAATTAGCAACCTGTCATTTAATTAAGATCCAGGAACTTAGGGGACACAGGAAAAACAATCCTTAAGAAAGAGGCAGCTCGGAAAGCAGGTGGCGTTGGCAGAAGCGCAGAAAGCACCAGATCTATAAAGTATTGGTGTGGTGGTGAGCAGGACTGGGGCAGTGACCATCCCCCTGTACTCGGCACTGGTGAGGCCCCACCTCGAGTGCTGTGTTCAGTTTTGGGCCCCTCACCACAAGAAGGACATTGAGGTGCTGCAGTGTGTCCAGAGAAGGGCAACGAAGCTGGTGAGGGGTCTGGAGGACACGTCTGATGAGGAGCGGCTGAGGGAAGTGGGGGTGCTCAGCCTGGAGAAGAGGAGGCTGAGGGGAGACCTTCTCACTCCCTACAGCTCCCTGCAGGAGGGGGCAGAGAGGTGGGGGCTGACCTCTTCCCCCCGTGACGAGTGATGGGACGAGAGGAAACGGGTTCAAGTTATGCCAGGGGAGGTTTAGATTGGATATTAGGAAATATTTTTTCACGGAAAGGGTTATCAAACATCGGAATAGGCTGCCCAGGGAGGGGGTGGATTCGCCATCCCTGGAGGTGTTTAAAAAAAGGGCAGACGTGGTACTCGGGGCCACGGTTTGGAAGTGGTTTTGTCAGGGTGGGGTAATGGTTGGACTTGATGGTCTTAAAGGTCCCTTCCAACCTCAGCAATTCTGTGATCCTATGACCCTATTTACTGCAAGGCTATCGTAGCAACGCGTTTCTCCAGGAGTTTTGTTTCAGGGCTGGAGAAGGCCCTGCGGGGACAGCCCAGGGTCCCTCGGCAGCTCTGCCCCACGCAGCCCTCCTCCGGCCGGGGCACCCGCGGGGCAGGACCTGCAGCGCCGGGCTGCACCTCGCTGGTGGCAAGGGGGGAGTTTCTCCAGCAAATGGGAAAATTTTAAGCTAGGGAAAAAAAAAAAATAATCTGAAAGTAGACGTGGCCAACACAGCAGAAACTGGACTGTGGTTTGAATCTCTTCCCCTTCCAACGGCGGCCAAGAGGCTCCCGCAGGAGCATCCCGGGTCAGGCAGGGCAGAGCAGGAGGCAGCATCCGTCCCACGCACGTACCGGGGGACGCGTCCAGCTTTCCCTTGACTCATGTCTGGTGCTGCAAACTACCAGACATGGGCTGCGTGCTCCGCAGACTGCACTGCAAAGCGGACAAGGGCTTTTAATAAAGTCGCAGCTAATTGCACAAGGGAGCAGGACCCACCCAGAGGAGAAATGACTCCTCAGCTTCTGTTTATCCTCACAGCTCCGGGCGGGCGGCCTTACATCAGCCGCCGCAAAGGGGGTGGAATCACCATCGTGCGCCGCAGTCCTTTGGAAGAGAGGATTTGCGAGCTTTGATTTGCCTTTCCACTGCGAGCTCTGCTCCCCCGCTAACCCAGCTCCCTCCTAAACCTGCTGCCGTCCCCGGGGCCAGCGCTCTGCTCTCCCTCTCTCCGCGCTCCTCCTCTTCCGAGCGAGCACAAACAGGGGAACTCTCTCGATGGGGCGGCGAGGTACACCCAGGGCAAAGCAGCAGCCAAGCAGCAGGGACTGCAGGAAAGGGAAAGGCAGCCAAAATGCCTTAAAAAAAATAAAGCAAATACAACGACCTGCTAAAAACACCCAAAGAGACAGATAGCCTTGAATCGACACGCGTCACGCTCAGACGGCTCAGCTCCGCTGGCTGTTTTTGTATATTTATGTCTGTCAAACAAACCGCAATTTATCTGCTAGGATTTTTGGGTGTGAAACACTGAGTTATGGGCACGGAAAGTGGGCTGCGATTGAACGGCTTCTCCTACGCTGCAGCCCCAGCCTGGAAGGACAGACGGACAGGGAAAGGGGCTGCATGGACGGGTGGGACAAAAGGCTGCCTTATATTCCCTCCTTCTCTAGAGCCCGGCCAAGCACTTTGGTAACACAGGCAAAAATAATATGAGAGGTTTCTGCAGCTCTATTGCAAAGAGGGGAAAAATAATAGCACACAGTTCGGGTTTTTAAAGGCAAAAAAAAAAGAAAAGAAGAAACCCCTGACAGTCCCACCTCTCTCCACCCCAATAAAGAGAGGACATTACTCTCAAATTTCATTTTCCTATTGTAAAGACAGTTTTTATATCTGCAAAGTGAGAATTTTTAAACTTTTTTTTTTTTTTTTTAAATTGTATGTTCTGGGCAGATGGTCTGAACCCCCCTAGCAGATTAGAAACACATGCGAAGAACAAGGAATCCAAACCACACGTTTTCATTAAACTGCATGACTTCTAGTTCAAATTTCATCACATTGAAGTAAATATTTTCTCTCTAAAGTAGCAGCTGCGTGTTAGGTTATCCATAATAGATCTTTCATGTATGCACACATATGCGCACATGCATGCAGGCCCCCATACACGTGTGTCCTGTCCTTGCGGACAAACTTGAGAGACGCCAATGTGAGATCACATGGCTGAAGCCGATTTTGCAGTTTTTTCTTTTAAAAACCAAGCTGCCTGCGCGCACATGTACACAATTATGAAAAATTAAAGCTGCAAGGGTTCCAAAATTTCAGAAACACCAGACCTGAGGTTGCATACCTCTGTACAGATCCACCGCTCTGTACAGACATATTAGCATACGGTCTTCAATTATTACCCAGGAACGTGATAGTTTTCCAGAGTACTGGAAAACTTGTGACATGAGTGACCGTCCCGGCAGCCCCTCTGCGCGCCACCCGCGTGCTTCTCTCAGCTCTGCTTTGTGGCGCAGTGCGCACAGTGTTTTGCACATCTATGCCACGTACCTAAGCACATGTAATTTTAAGCGTGGCATCCATTGCTGCAGCCGTTGAGCACTGCTGCCTTAAATGAGCTCCTCCACCGACAGAGGAGGAAAGCATGCAGATTTGGGTACTTTCGAAAGACTGACTTCCTAACGACTTCTGGCGTGGGGCACGCACCCTGCTAAAGCCTCACACCTCCCCGGCGGCTTTCCCGAAGCCAGGGCTCAATCCTTATCCCCAGGCTCTTCCCGCGAACACTGGCACGTGTCAAACGCAGCGCTGGCCGGGTGTTTGCACGGCGCCTGGCCATCGCCTCCGGAGCCCAGCCCGCGGCTCCCGCTGGAGCACCGACCGCACGCCACGTCCGCGGGGACGGGCCCTGACCCGGCCGGCGCAGCCTCCCGCGCCCACACCGCAGGCACTCATCTTACCAAGACGCAACCTGCAGCCGAGGACAGGCTCCCTGTCCCAGCCAGCCCTTTGGAGGACACCAGTGCTCTCCACCAGCCCTGAGCCCCTCCGAAGGGCTGACCCAGGCCAGCGTGAGGCCAGCTGAGCACGTGCCATTGACCCCCCCTTCACCAGCCACCCAAGCCAAGCCCGAACAATCTTTGGGGATTCCCATCACTTGCAGCAGATGCAATGCCGAACCACAACCTGCTCCTGGTACCCGCCAGTGCCCCGATCTCAGCCCCAGCAGTGCAAGAAGCCCAAACCCTCAGCTGGTGAACACCAGCTCCAGGGGGAGCTCAGGGCTGGAGGATGAACTGCATCCATCTACAAGGAGCAGGCGGCTGCGGCTCTCCTGGCCAGCTGGGAACCATCCTCAGCTGACGCTCCTCTCTGAGAAACCAGTCACAGATCTCCTGCAGTAACCCCTTCCCCAAGGACAGAAAACGGGACAGGAGCTGGAGTCCGTGGCTCGCTGGGACTGAGTCACCAAAGGCCCCAGAGGTTCTCACAGCTCCGGGGTGGAAGTTTTGCGACGGGGTCTATCTAGACCGTGCTACTAACCGGGCTTGACTGGAAGAAATAACTCCTTTGCTGGCTCATTTTTGACTTGCTGGCTGGGCAAAGGTGTTCCTTCTATTTCAGGGGAAGAGTGGATAAAAAAAAAAAAGGGGGGGGGGTGTAGAAAACCCGACTGCAGAGAACCCTTCCAAAGTGACTCGGTTTTCTTTGGCTGCTCCGAAACTCCCATGAACACGGTAAATAGTCTGACTCTCTTTTCCCCTCTCCAGTTTTGACTGAAAAATAGGAAACCCAGTTCTGAGAAGGGCTGGAATGAGAGAAAAGCGGGTTTAGACTCTGCGTGCAGGGCCAGCTTGGCAGAAGGACTTGGCACACTTGCCCCGTCTCCTTAGGGAATGTGTGAGATGTTAAGGTCGGAGCTGGTGTAGGTCCTTAGCAGACCTGATCTGTACACATGCTCCTCGTGGGGGATCTTAAACGTTGCCTCCACTCAGCGAGGCAGAACTGGTTCTTGCCTTTTTGCCAGCACAAGGAGCTAGAGCAGAACTGGGTCTCTCCCTCCAAGGATCCTACCGAGAGGAAATATTCCTAGAGGAAAAATGTTGCGTGTGTAGCAGGTACGCTAGAGGGAAACACCTTCACTGAAGAAACAACCCAACCTTCTGGTCACCTCCGTAATTACAACCGCTAGCAACTAAATCTTCATCTCTTGTGTATACCCGAAACCACATTGAGAGTTATTTAATTTGAAGGTTTGAACTAACACATGAGGAAGCATTCTCCTCTAATGAATTCATTAGGACAGCCATGCATTTTTTTGGCTGGTTTCCCCTGAAAGCAAGCCATGTGCGATCTCTTTGTGCAGCCACAGGTGTGTCCGTCTATCCCAATAACTCTTGAATCCGATAGCTGATTTCAATCACTTTTGACAGAGGAAAAAGGCTCAGGATAATTAAACTCCTATAAATGTCATGGAAACAGACAGCTAGGTAAAAGAAAGGCATCGTACAAGTTCGTTCTCTGAGGGGAGGCTTTGCAGCGAGTTCACATCTGATCAGATATAGGCACGCACAACAAGAACACGTCTCTTTAACGTTCCTACCATAAGAAAAGCTCAAGCAACCACGAGACGCAAATTAGAAGGAATCCAGACCTGACTGATCTCAAGGCATCTCTGAGATTCCCAATTCCCACAGTAACTGGAAAAAGATGAGCGGAAGCACCACAAAATAAGCAGTTCTTCTTGCATTTCTGCCTATACATGGAAAACACCCTCTTCTCCTTACTTTTCCAGACCCAAGAAGAACGGAGGAGAAAACCAAGCATCTCCAGGTCTCGGCTAGCCAACTCCCCTGGCAGCTCTCGGAGGAGCAGCCCGGGACACGGCACAGCCCGAGGGCTTGTTGCTACCTGTCATCAGAGGCCGGCCACATTCAGGCTGGCATTGCCACCCAGGCAACCTCGGATGAGCCTTTACTCCAAGAGTGGCTTATCCGTCCGCACAAGAGCCATGTAATCACTACTGGCTCTCCAGCAAACACGCTAGGATCAAACCCTGAGTTATTTTTTTCCTACGTGACCACACAGCAGCTTGCCACTCTGTGATTTCTGCCTTCAAACTCTTCATTTGGTAACTTAAAAATCAGCATTTATGTCATGCTCCACGCAAATTACAGCATTGATCCCTAAAAATAGAGGCTCCGCAATCACCACGCGCCCTGCTGTCGCTGTCTTTACATCTAGCCCAAATACAACCTTTATGGCACGGCCACTATATGACTGCTGGGTGTTTTCCCCCCTCCAGATGACAAACGCTTGGCCAGGAATGGAGTGAATCCATAGGACAGCTTTGAAACGCTTTAAAAACTGCTCAAAAATTGTTCCGCTGAGTTCACAGGTATTGTTTAATAGATGCACCCACCATCCGTTTACAATATTAATACCGCTGAGAGCGACTTCATAGCAACAGGTTATTCAAAACCCCAAAAGCTGTCTATCAGATATCTATCCAGAATTTAAACACCGTTTTCTTTTTTCCTTTTCTTTAAGTTATTGTCTATTCCAAAGCATTCGCAAAATAACGAGTGGGAATAACTCCACAGCAGCAGTTTTTCCCGCAATTCCTTCCCATTGTTTTCCAATAGGAGCTGATTTGGCTCAGGTCTATTCACACGGTGTGGTTTTGTTCCCTAATTGAAGCATCAAGTCAGATTATGCTTCTGAACACTTGCAAGCAGCAAATTAGACTAGTAAAAAAAAAAATAAAAAAAAATCTCTTACTATTGCTCAAAAAGTTTGCTTCCACGGCTATGCATAAGCAGGGCGACCCGGGAGGCGCCTGGCAGTGGGCTTTTGCGACCTCAGCCTCCTCTTGACTGTCAAGGAAAGAAGTTTTCACGCAAGGATAAAACCATGGGGTGGTGTGACGAGGTGATACGCCCCCCGACAGCCACCGCAAGCGCGCGGGGTGACGGCGGGGCTCGGACCCCGCCAACCAGCCATGCCAACTGCTGGGACAAGCCGGCAAGGTGCCAGAACCAGGCAAAATTTGGCTTCACATCAGCGGTTGCGGTAAAAAAAGCAGCAAGATGTTTTTCCCTCCTCTGCCTGCGGTGCAGGGGGGGAGCGGGCAGCAGCTCCCACCCACACCGTCGCCCTCCATGGGGTGCCCCGAGGCCGGGGTGAGGGGACCAGCACAGGGCGGCATTGCCGGGACAGCAGCCCCACGGGCAGCATCCCACAAACCCCACGTTCAGGCTCGGAAAGCTGCATTAACTGATAGCCTGCACGTCGTGGGAGGCATTTCCATAGGGGGAGGACGGTGTCAGCCTGACCTTCCACTGTCCAGCGAGGAAATTAAAAAAAAAAAGAAAAAAAAAAGAAAAAAAAAAGAAAGAAAAGCATGAAAGCCCAGCCCAGGCCTCTGAGAAATGAATAGGACAAAATGAATGGATGTCATTGTCTGTCATGATCTGCGGCCCTTTAACCAGCAGTTAATAAAGCTGAGAGGGAGAGAGGAGAAGATGAAACAATGAGCAATTTTGAAATAACACCCTCATTTCGCGTCCGGTGTATTCCAAATAACACTGCCTTTCTGAAGCATACGCTCAATATCCTGCGCTCCACAGAACAGGCTCAAAAAAGCGATTTTCTCCATTTTCCTCATCGCGTTCATTAGGAATCGCTGGAAGAAACCCAAGTCCCCATTTCCCCCTGTCCTGCGCTGCTCTCCGAGCCCCAGGTAGCCCAGGGCAGTCCGGCTCTCCCCAGCCAGTGCCACCACTCTCCAGGTCCCAGTTGTCACCACCCGAAGGTCCCCCATTGCAGCAGGGCTCAAGGCGCACGGCCCGAGCAGCCCCGTGGCCTGGCTGCTGTCCCCGTCCGCGGTCTGAGGGTCAGCTCCGGGCAGCGCCCTTTTATCCAGGCTGCGTTTCTCATGCGGCGCGAGGAAACTGCAGCGTTTTCCTGGGAGAGGAGATGCAGCCTGGAAGGGAGGCGTGCGGGGCTCCGAAAACTCCACGTAAACCCAAATTAGAGCCCACGAGGCCGCCAAAGGCTGCCCAGCCTTCGCATTTCTTCTCGTGGTCGCGCAGACCTGACCACATACTCAAGTTGCCTATTTTCTTTACCGTTTCATTTAGTGCCGCATTTCCCCCATCCAACTTCATCTCCTGATGTCACCACCTTACCAAGGGCGGATCACACCGTTCCAACTTTCCTCTCTCCATCCAAATCAAATAATCCACTAACAACCAGGCTAAAGGGCTGGCTTTTTCCTATAGAAGTTATTTTTCAATGACATATGTGTGAACCATAAGGGATAGTTTAAAAACAGATTCTCCCTCGTTACGAGCTGCGGCGCAGCACACCGCGGCGTTGCTCTTTTGTGTCGTCCCCCTCCGCGCTGAGCGATGCCGCTTCCTGGCTCCGGTTTCACGTTGATTTATTTCCTTTTCATCTATGGAAAATCAGGAACGAGATCAGCTTCTGCTGGCTGCGCCGCCCACACGAAGCTGGATCCGCCGGCGTATTGTAAGGGGGACTCTCTCACAGTGGAAAATATGTAGTGAAGTGAAGCTCTTGGCTTAAGTTACACGTTTGAAAACGCGCTGTTGGAGCTGCGCTGAGCCAAAGTGGAGGCAGTTGCTCAGTTTTTACTCAGCCCTGTGTAAACAGGGTCGGGGTGTCTGCCTGGGAGGTGTTGGTCCCAACGACCCAGAAAGCTTTGGGCTTCGTTCCCAGCCCTGGCTACGGCGGAGGTGAGGGACGCAAAGGGAAAGGGAAGGTCGAGGCAAGGTGGTGAACGGCCTCAGGAGAGACTTGAGGAGCAGATGGCCTTGGTACAGAAAAGGAGGAGGTGGCAGGAAAGAAATCCAGCCCAAGGTCTCCATCAAACATCCGGCCATGACCATCCACGACGGTCAAACACAGCCGACGGCATTTCACAGCTCCGTCAGACACTTCACCCCGCTGCTCCGGGGGCAGGGAGAGCAACCAGGGGCTGCTTTGTGGGCTTCCCATCCTCTCCCCTCCTCGCCCCCGAAACACTTCCCAAACTCCAGTACGAAACCCCGGGCGAGTCCTCAGACAGCTCCGGAGCCCGTGGCTCATTTTGGAAAGCCTCAGCCTCCCCCGCTCTGGGCTCACTTCCATCACCGAAGGGTGGCTCTTTGCTTCTAGCAGCACATCGGGGCTTCCTGCTCCCATCCCGCAACAGCTGGAGCTCTTCTAACCACTAAGGTACCTAAAAGCTGCACACTCTTGCTTTTACTCCTTTTTTGTTTTTTTTTTTTATTCCTCATAGCTGAATTAACCTGGAAGCTGAGCTGCCGTTTTCTCAGCCCCACAGACGGGCTTTCCATCCCCCGACTGCCACAACCCCAAGATCCACCCTGAGGTTTTATCCTCAGCCCTCCACACTGAGGTGGCTCAGGATCAAGGGGTTTGTATATACAGAGGCTTTTAATCAGGACTTGGAATGTTTTCTGCCCCGGGAGGTAAATACAGAATCCAGGTTTTATGGATTAAAGGGAATAGGGGAAAAATAGACCTGGCTGCCAAAGTTATCTCAGGATGTAAGTGGGATTACATGCTTAGCTGTGGGGATATCTGCTGACACACTCAGAATTTAACTTAACACCAAATTTTGGTTGGGAAAGAATGTTCCTGCATTTGGCCGGCAACAATCACCAAACCGTGGGGCACTGAGCAGGACACATCTGCGGGGACCACCCGAGAAGGAAGCCTTTGTGCAGGTTCCTCTCGCTATTTCCCACCATTGCTGCAAATTCGGCTGCTCAGGAAAGAGCTGAAAATGGATAGCTAAACTCATGTGGACGTGCAGGCACAGCACCTCTTGTCCATCCATCTTTCTCCAGGAAACCAGACTGCCTCCTTTATCGATGTTCATACATCTCTCCCCTCCGTGCTCCGAAGTATTTCTGCCATTATGATTCAACACTGCTAATTGTCCGTGAAATATGATTTGGGGTTTTTCATTCTTGCGAGAGAACCTCTGTGCGCCACCTCCCATCTCAAACTCAGCGTTCAAAAAGTCTTGCGTCTTAACACAGATTCCGGCGTGGCTCCCGTAACAAACCTAATTGGGCACTACCCAAGCTTTTCATCCCAGGAAAGGGAGCTGGGATTTTACACCCTGTTGCCTGAAGAGCAGATGTGAAGTTCAGCCCAGAAACGAGCTTATCTGAACAAAACCCATTAAGGATCGGGAACGGACGCAGCGTGACCGGCGCGGCCAGCGGTAGCTGAGCATCGCAGCTCAGATTTCGGTATTCTGAGCAGCAAGCTGGAAGAAGGTAAACATAATTTGCAGATAAATTTGCTTATGCAAGGCATCAAAGCCTCAGGAAAACCTTGCGATGTTTGCAGACATTCCAGAGCAGAGAACAGTGCACAAAAGTAATATTCACCACAAATTCTCTCATCTCCCCACACATTTCGCATCAGTGGCCAAAGCACTGTTTGTTCAAGCAGACTTGACCTCCTGAACCACAGCCAGTATGTGGCTACGTGTGGAGAACAATGAGCCCACGGTTAGAGACTTTTTTCCGTGTTCTTGGAGGGAACAGAAAACACACATACACACAAATACACAAATCCCATCCAATATTCTGCACAACTCATTAGGAATGCCCTCTTCCAGCTCCCATCCCCAGGGTGATGTATTTACTGTGAACATATACATTCGATCCCGCTCGGCTCTGTCAAAGCAAGCCGTACACCTGCACACTGGGGATGTCTGGAGTGGGCTCGGATTTTCCTCTGGGCTTTGGCAAGCAGCCCAGACTGCCTCGAAAAAAAAAAAAAAAAAAAAAAATAAAAAGGCCTCACCATGTGTAAGGAACATGCGTTTCATTTGTTCGTACCTAAATGACAAGGGAATGGGTTGAACACAAAGTCAACTGAGTGGTTTCTGGTGAGGATGGTCTTTTCTATGCTGGGTTTCCTTTGTTCTCGCTGCAACGAGAGGCTCTGCGCGTAAAGCCCTAGCTTAGAGAAGTGAAGACTTCAAGCAGTGTCCTGCAAAGGCAGGACAATAGCAATAAAGCCCCAAATTTTAAAGAAACGTCAGCTTGAACGCTGCCAGGTCAACAAGGACACAAGCCCACCTCCCTGCCTGACCAGCTCGTTGCAGCTCTCACCGTCCTCTTCCTCAGAGCAGTGGCTCTTCCCACGACTTTGGCTCAGATGAGTCTGTACTACAACAGTTTGCTGCAACAATGCAAATCAATCAAGATTTTTGTGCGCAGGAGAGGATGTTTCCCTGTCCGCAGCCTTCTGCTCCAGAAATGCATTTTTATACAAATAAGACTAACCGGCATGTCATCCGCTGCGTAGAACAAGGATCCCAAACTAGCAGGGAAGGGAAAACAGGCACTGCTGCGGGCCAGTGGCGCACTATCCCTCTCCGCTCTCAGTAATCGCTTATACATATTGCACAGTGATGCTGCCAATAAAGTTCAGCTGGAAACGCCTCCCCAACAGCATGAGCATTTGGCTTTTCCCCCCTGCTCGAGCTGAAATTATTTTTCTCGAACACGTCCGTTTGCTCTCCTCTTCAGCGCCTCTCTAACACACTCCGGGTTCCCTTCCCGGTGCCTTTCCCGCTCCCGAAGCCCAGTCCTGCTGCCTGCTCCCGGCAGACATCCCTGTCCACAACGCCGCTGTAAACCTTGGCATGATGTCACCGGAGCGGAGCAGGT
Organism: Vanellus vanellus; assembly: GCF_965231255.1. Classification (NCBI taxonomy): domain Eukaryota; kingdom Metazoa; phylum Chordata; class Aves; order Charadriiformes; family Charadriidae; genus Vanellus; species Vanellus vanellus. Next base: position 9,431,454 of record NC_138923.1, on the reverse strand, counting down.
TTCCAGCATTACATCACCCCGTCTGGGCTCAGCAATCCGCCTCCCGCACCTCAGAGTTTCCATGGAACAAACCGAGCCCCCTCCTCCTCCCCTCCCGCTATCCGAGGGGGGAAGCAAACTACAAACGAAGCCGTCACCGAAAGAGTAATGACACTACACCTCGCAGCATCCATCACGTCTAACGAGCTGCCTGGGCTGCTGCCTGCCGGCATTTAAATACAAATCTCTGCCAGGTGAACGTCAGGAACGACCAGACACAACTCGGCTTCCCAAACCCCACCAAAATCCCTGCGCTGGATGGAAATTGTTCTGAAGGATGAGCTTTGCCTTCCAGAGACCGCTCAGTTTTCCTCGTTAGCACTTTCCACTGGTTACCCCACTCTGCAGGAGGTGCCCCAGGGCAGAGAAAGTCAGGCAACGGCCTGCCTGTCCTCTCCACGTCACGGCCCAAGCTGACAGCGGTGGTGGAGAGGGCGCCCCGCGTGGTACCGCTTAGCATCCCTCCCGCTGACAGTTCCCCCCACCTCCCACTCGCCAGCCTTGCCCGTGCCCTCCGAAATGGCAAAAGCTCATCCCAACCAACGAGTCTGCAGGAGTCCCTAGTAAGGCAGCCATCAGGCTCCAAAAGCTACCTGGTTGAACCATAATAACAAAAAACACGTTTCTTTCCCACTTCAGTAGCCTGTGGAGTCACGGCACTGCTATTGTGACCACTGTCCAGCAGCCACCGGGGAAGCCAGCGGTTCCTCAGACCAGGGTGAGGTCCCATGTCCTTCACCAGCCATTCACAGAAGGCATTAACCCTGGACTTTAAGGAGTCCCAAGTGCCCCGTATCCTCAGCATTGCTAACAAAATCACGAGGAGGGACCCCTCGACAAGCGACTGCTCGGGGCCGGGTGCCTTTTCCCATTTAGAGCCACCACCATCTCGTTGCTGCACTCAGGCTGGTGACCGGCGAGCGGGGCTCCCGGCAAGCTGGCCGTCACCACCAGGTCCCTCGGGGCTGACTGAACCTGCCAGCGCTCGAGATATTCAGCCCATGCCTAAGAACTCTCTATGAAACCACAGGCCAAGCTGCACACTTGCCCACAGGTACCGCACAGTGAGGCATCAGTTAAAGCCCTTACTCGGGATGACACCAAAAGGACTAAATCCCCTTTCCAGACTAAGAGGGCAGGACGAGGCGGCCAAGCACACCGCTATTACGCCCTGCCACGCTCCCTGGGATTCTGCCTTCTGCCCGTCTCCTCCCGCGCAGAGTCCTCCTTTTATCTCCTCTGTTGGACATGGGGAATATAAAGGGCTTTGAACAACCACAGCTTCCCCTTCTCGCCACCTCAAGGAAGATCAGTACGGCTTAAGGGCCACCACTCTGCCTTTTACTAAATCACAGCACACACTGAATGTGACTGAGTGCAAAGATCCAGAGAATGCTTATCCGTACCTACAGGGAGGGCGCCGGGGGGTGGGAACAGCCTTTTCTCAGCGGTGCCCAGTGACAGGACAAGAGGGAACGGGCACAAACGGGACCATAGGACGTTCCATCTCAACCTGAGGAGGGACTTCTCTCCTGTGCGGGCGGCAGAGCACTGGCACAGCTGCCCGGAGAGGGGGGGAGTCTCCCCCTCCGGAGCCATTCCAAACCCGCCTGGACGTGTCCTGTGCCACTGCCGGAGGTGCCCCTGCTCTGGCGGGGGGTGGCACTGGGGGAGCTCCGGAGGGCCCTTCCAACCCTGACCATTTTCAGATTCTGAGAAGAGTTATTCACCTTAACTAATGGAGGTGTCCAAAACTGAAATCCGGACTCCCGGCAGTCGGAACCCCGTTAGACACAACATATTGCTGGTAGTCAGAAGCAGCCCCCACCCAGTAAGACACCCACTGCCATGAAGGTAACGCTCAGCAGCACCCACCCGGAGACGAAACCAGTGCGGGTCCTCCTGTAAGACTGGGGGGGCTTGACTCTGGACAAACTGCAAAAGCAGCACTAAGACCATCCGGCTTCCCAGCTGGATGCTTAACTTGACCGTATTAAAAGACATATGATGCACAGCATAACTGTTAAACATCAATAAAAGCACTTTTATGTTCTCTTCGAGCAGAACGTTGTAAGCTGTCAGAGGCCTGAAGGCATCCGATACCAGCAAACTGCAGCAATTATCGACACGTGCCAATGCACAGCTTCTTTTGCAGTTTATGAAATAGAATTTACCACTCACCAAAAAAAAAAACCCAACCCAACCCGACAACAAAACCCCACAATCAAAAAAAAGTTAGAAACATTAAATATGCATATTTTGTCATCCTGGCTACGTCATTACAGGCAACCCTGACCCAGTCACAGAGCCTGACTGCCGTCCGCATGGCGGAACCGCCAGTTACCCCGCACACCCAAACGGAAAACGAGAGTTTGAGCAAAGTGCACGCAAACAATGAATGTGATGTTTCCACCCAAATCCTCACTTTCCTTGCTGGCACCTGACAGGCAATGGTGTCAGTGTAGGATTCAAACCAAAGCACCTGAAGCACAGACTAACTTTTACAAGCTGTTTTGCAATTCGTATTCTGGATCCAGTCCTGCCCCTCCCTCGGTACAGACACGCTGATAAAACCAGATGACGTCCCCGGGCACCTGTGTAAGACGATGCTGCGCGCGAGACCTTGCCAACTGCCGCCAAACGTCGCGTTTGGGTTTTGATTAGACTGACTGCATTGCTTGGGCTCCGGCACAAAAATCTCCCCGTTAATTGCAAACCCAATATTTGTAGAGGTTTTCTAGGCAGCGTTGCTCTTCTGGAAGAGCCTAGCTCTGTGATTTAATCCATATGTCTCAAGTGCACCATTTCGCTAAAGAGGATCCCTTTGAAAAAAAAAAAAACAAAAGCAGAAGAAATGATGAGAAAACCAGTGACTAAATGGAGAATTATTGGGAGACTGGGGAAAGCTACAGACATCTTCAATAAAGAACCCTAATGCTGGCTCAGAACCTTTTATTTTCCATCATCTCACACCATGGTATATACCGGCGGTGTAAAACATCGACTCTTTGCACTCCCTGAAAGGCTCTACAGCAGAAGAGGTGAAATCAGATTTGGCAGGGCCAGGCCAGCAGGCAGCCAGCACTGGGAATTAGCTTCTTTCAGCAGTCTGCCGAGATGGGGAAAAAGACATGGCAGCGTGTATCCATCGTGCATCTTGACAGAGAAATTCACCTGAGTAAAAACCCCTAACTAATTAAAAAAACAATACTTTTTGGAGGTTGACAAGAACTTAATAAACACGAGCTCTGCCCAGTTCCTTCCCAGCCCTCTGGAGTAAGCCCAGATCTTGGAGAACAGGATGGGCGCATCACCATGCTCACGAGAAGCCTCACCGAGCTCAGTGGAGCCATCGAGATGCTCCTGGTTTGAGGCTACTGGGGACCTTGTTGCTTCTGCCATAAACGCACAGTTCAGCCTCCCCGCGTGCTCCGTGCCTCGCCACCGCTCTCTTCACCTTTGCACAAGGACCAGGGACGGCAGCGACGGCCGTGCCGAGGCAGGCCGGGGGCTAGGTGTGAATCGGACACGGATTCGGAGCCGAGGCCCCCACGGTACGTTTGCACCCATGAGCTGAGAAGAAAGAGAGAAAGTCTGCAAATATTGCAGTTACCACCGATGGGGCTTTCGCCGCAGCCCCCCGTACTGGCAGCAGAGGTGTCCCCCTGCGATAACAGAGAGGCTCTTTGATATATTGACCGCAGATCCGCCCGCCAAAGGGGAGCCCTAAATCTCTCCATCTTCAAACACCAAAAAATACCGTAAGATGCGCCTACACGTATAACAACCCGATTTTGATTTGTACACCTTTCACTAAAGCAAAAGCTATTAATCCAATCTCATAACCTCAGAGGTGTCCGAGAAAAACAGCGTACAGAAACTTTAAAAATAAGAGTGCTTTCCTGAGCTGGAAACGCTACAGCCAAGACAATGGGAAGGGAGGGAGAAAACCCTGACGATAGTGAAATGAAATCTGGGATTATCAACCGCGGCGATAATTGTTTTTTAAGTGTAAACAAGCCAGAAGATGAAAAGAGAGTTGGCATTTCAACCCGAGAGCAACACAGCACCTGAACGGCCCCAATGTCTCGGCTTAGAGCACTGAAGCATCTATTCTGCTTTGTCTTGTTGCGCCTTGAAACATTCAACGGCCCTAAGAGCACCTCTGGCACCCTGCCCGGGCTTTCTGGCTCGCCCCGGCACAAATTGCTTTCCCTCCATTTCTGATGTCTTGATTTCACCAGTGGTCTTCCAAGACACAAAAGGAGGGAAGAGAATGAAAAGCACCAGCCTTTCAGCATCACCCAGGGCCCAGCGGCGTGCCGTATCTCATCCCAGGACAAGCTCCGGCATGAGCTAATAGCAAATGCTCCCTCAGCCCCTCACGTTTCGCTGCCTTGGCAGAACGGTGTCCGCGGGTGTCCAAGACCCTCTCGCTTTGCTCCTTGTTTGGCAGGATCAGAGGAAACCCACTTGGTTTTACGGTACCAACTAGACCAATGAGACACAGTTATGGTACTCAGCTGGACAAAATAAGCTCCTCTTGTCTCCAGAGGAGCCAACAGTAAAAGGCATAAACCTTAAAAAGCAATACACACGTGCACTGAGCTTTGCCACTGATGGGAAAACTACTTTCACCTACACCAGTACCAGACACTCCTGCGAACCAGTGTTATTTCCAGAGGGTCAAAACACCAGTTGCCTTGGGGGACAATCTTGCCGAATTTTAAACAGGTGAACCAAAAATAATTTACATCAAATAATCATCAGCCGTGGCTGATGGGTACAATACACACCAGAATGGGGCGTCTAACAGCCAAAGAAACGCTCAAGCGAGCAAGGAGTTGGCCTGAAGAGCGCTCAACTCGTTCTCAGCTCTCACGCCAGCACGGGCTACCAGGGATCAGCACAAAGGCCGACGGGGCAGCCCGGGGTTCCACACGCTGCTGTGAGGGGGCTCACACTCCCAGTTATCCGCACAAGAACTGACAGGATGCTGCACAAAAAGGTGGTTCCCGCAGTGGATCGCGGGCACCGAACCGGCGGCTCTGGCAGCGCATCGCCGCAGAGCGGAGGCAGCAGCACGGCCACCACATCACCGGGACGTTTTGGAAAGCCTCCCCGGGTTTCACGGAATCACGGAGTTTTCAAAGTTGGAAGGGACCTCTAGAGATCAGCCAGCCCCACTCCCCTGCCAGAGCAGGATTGCCCGGAGCACATCACTCAGGACTGCATCCAGGCGGGTCCTGAAAATCTCCAGGGAAGGGGACTCCCCCCCCTCCCTGGGCAGCCTGTGCCACTGCTCTGTCACCTGAACCATAAAGAAGTTTTTCCGTGTATTTGAACGGAACTTCCTGTGTTCTAACTTGTGCCCATTGCCCCTCGTCCTGTCACTGGAACCACTGGAAAGAGCCTGGCTCCATCCTCCTTCAGCCCACCCTTTAGATACTTGTACGCCATAATAAGGTCTCCCCTCAGCCTTCTCTTCCCCAGGCTGAAGAGTCCCAGCGCCCTCAGCCTTTCCTCATACGGGAGATGCTCCAAGCCCTTCATCATCTTAGTTGCCCTTCTTCAGGCAGAAGATGCTTTACTTTTTGGGAAAGGGACTTTCCCAAACTTCATCCTCTCTCTATTCCTAACACCTAATCAGTAGGCTGTGCTACAACTTAGTTTCTAATGTACGTTTAAAAAAAGCACATCAAAAGACACAGTTAATCCCTCTGAAAATGAGCTACATCCACACGTCTCCCGACTTCCTCCCAGCGCTGCTGCAGCCGCAGGAGCACCGCGTACTACAGCCTGCGAGCAGAGAGAAGGGTTTACCCTGCACCATGGGCTATTTCTTTTCCCCTTCCCTCTCTCCTTGCAGAAAGCCCTTTGCTGTCTCACAACAGCATCCCCTCAGTCACAGCGTGAAGCCGGCCGCCGCTTCCCGACCCCGGCGCGGGAGCCTGTCCTGACATTTGTAAACTTCTGTTTTGAACAACGGCTCAGCACAAAACTTAACTTGTACAACCTAGGCTCCGGGCTTGGCCCCCGTTCAAACCTCCCCAGCGTTCCCCCAGCCGTACAGAGGGACCCACACAGCCTCCGAACTAATTGAATTTTAATGAGAGGAAGTCGTTTTTCCACTGGAAGAATGTTGCGCTAGAGAGAAATATTTCGAAACTCCCCTAACCTTTCCTGCCAGGCTTTTTTCTGCAGCAGAACGCGAGCAGGGAAGTCCCCATCTGGGCGCTCGACTGCTGCCGCTTTGCTTCCAGCCCCAGCTAGACCTGGAGCTTAAATAATTACATCTTTCAAAATAAAACAAAAAGTGTTTGAGGTTTGATTTGATTTCAGTCCTGACAAGGAGAACATAAATTCCCACTACTTAGAGCTCCTGCTGATCCGGGCTCAAACGCAGCCTAAGCCCTCCCCGGCGCTGCCATCCATCCCACTCCCAAACCAACTGGGTTATTTTAATTTCCAGCAAAAGCGACAAACATGTAAGAGCCAGACGACTCCCCGGGTGCAGAAAACACCGGGGAGCATCTTGTTAGCTGAGGTTTGCGGAGCTCTTGTCTACAGGACAGCAGCAGCTTCATCCCATCATTCTGCATTCGGTCCAGAAATTAGCAGCTTTCCAGGAATCCATAGCTTTAACACTTCACACCCATTTCCCGTTGTTCTGAGCCGCAATTTTCCCTACACGGTTTCTGCATAGGCTGGCAGATTGCAGAAAGAAGAAAGGAGGGACCAAAGGAAATTAAGTTGCTGAGATATGAAGGAAATTAGGTTGCAGTCCACTGCCTTCATGAAACCTATTTATTACATTGAGTTTAAAGCTGCTGGTATCTTGATTAGCGTGTGTGTGAATACCCTGAAAGCCCTCTTTGTCTGATGAGGATGACAAGAGAAAAAAGGACAAATACCAAAACCAGAGAGGTTTTTTATATATATGCTGTATAAAATCAGCACATATGTTATAAGACAGAGGGAAGAAAATACTTGTCAGTTGTCCAGTTGTCAGTAAGTGCCTGCAACGATCTTGTAGCTGCATCTTGTACCCAGAACAGGCAACAGGCTCCAGCGGAGGGGAACGCTTGCTCCACTTTACCCCACCTCCCGCGGTCAAGGAGGTTCCATGAGCCCTCTGAGCTCGTACCCCCAGACAAATCCTTGCCAGCAAGGAGCTGCGGCCAGCCCCAAGGCAAGAGCCAACAGCGGAGCGGGGAGAGCATCACCACCCATAAACGCGTGTTCCCTTACCTGCCAGAGGGATCGGCAGCGCTAAACCCAGGTGAGCACTAAAAGCCACCCGGGAACCTCTCAAGCTCCAGAGGCGGTTATGGAAACTGTGTTACTTCACAAAATGGAGTAGTCTAAAGCATATGTTTCTTATCCAGTTTGGATGCGATACCAAGTTCTCTAAGAGGATCTACCAGGTCCCTGGGTCCGGCAGCTCCCTAGAAGAGCTCACCGCTTTATGTAACAGCTCCACTTAAAATACAGCGGCCAGTGCGACTGCTGAAAGTTTTGGCAGAACATCCAACACTTGCGAAAGACACCCCAGTGCCCATGCAACCCAGCTTTTACTTTCCATTTTAATTGTTAAACTTCCCAGGGAATGTCTATTAATTTAAGACAATGTAGAGGTTCAGCTCTAACTCTGTAACTGAGATTTTGGCAGCAACGTTCAGTCCATGCATTCTTGCTCTGTTTACAGCAGACCAGCTCCCAGATGTTGGTAATGTTAAACAGACTGGAACTTTCCTTCCAAGTGACAGCAAAATGCAGACACGAGCTGGCTCGTGTCTATGGCTCTAATTATCCACCGATCGGAGATGTTCCCCATCCCTTTCCTGGGTCAGGGAGGCCCATGAGATACAGCTCTTCCTTCCACAAAAATGTAAGTACGGAGATGAGATCAACAGGTCTTCATTTACACTCCATCGCACCAGTGCCGATTTCAGAGAAGCAATTCTAGCTTGCAAGAAAGATCAAGGAGAAGATTCTCATACACTTGAAAGCCTCAGAAGTGCAGCAGACCACAGAAGTTGAGATTGCCAGTGAAATGCATATATTAAACTCGCTGCTGAACTGTGGGAAGAACTTCTACCATATGTACCTTGTCTATAAATAATCCTCTATCTCTTTGCTTAAATCAGAGGAGCTCATGGGAACATTCCACCCATCGCAATTTTGGTTTGCTTTTTAAAAGCAGTCGCTGTGTGGGAGGTGACAGGGCTGCCGAACAGGCTGTCGAGGAGAGTCCCCTTCTGGCATGGAGCAAGAAACCAAGAATCAATGACCAACGTGTGGGAAAAGCACAAATTCCTATAGCCTCAGAGTGAACTGGGACTACAAGGGAGTTGCTTTCCTCAGCCTTCGCTTACTGCCCCTGCAACTTTATCTAAATCATGACACGAGGATGAATGTGAGCCCTTCCCATGCTAAACGAGGCAAAAGCACGAGAGCTACAGACCTACAAGATCCCAGTGCGGGGACTGGTCTAGAACCCCAGCAAGGGAGTGAAACCAGAGAAGCAGAGGAGCTCACTCCAACAGCTCATCTGGCCCACTGTTTTCATCTTTACTACAGAAAGTATTTACCTAGTCAAAACAAAAACTTAAAAAAAAAATAAATTACGTAAGACAGCGTTCGATTATGCAAAAATCCAATACAAGTTTCAAAAGTGAGCTGTAAATACCTCGTCAACCAGAACCCAGCTCATCATCTCTGTGGAACATCTCCAGAGCTGTTCATTGTCACGACTTACCTCAAAGACTTCCTCATCCAATATCCTTGTTCCAAATACAATGATGCCATTGACGTCAATGATGGGATGGTCACTTCGGTCCAAGAACTTGGTTATCTTCTTTTTACAGTCCAAAATCAAGGTGACATTTTTCTTCTGCACACTGATAGCTACCCTGTGCCACCTGGAAGAACACAGTCCCCAAAGGTGTTAAACACAGCCTTGGGCTTTCAAGAACAAGCTAACGATTGTGTAACAATGAAGCTTTCATAAACTGATGTTCTGCAAACTCATGAAAATCATCCTTGGGCAGACCCTAAAGATGTCATTTGAAACAGGAAGGCTGTACTGACAGATGATGCCGTTCGCTTCCCATCCCTCCAAAACGGGCAGGAGAGCGCCAGCTCTGGCTTCAACAAGAGGCAGGTGAAAAAGCCACACGGGTAACTAACTCCCTGGCTAATCCCCCTTTTCCACCCTCCTTACGTCCTGCAAAAGGCTCAGTGGGGATTTTGCAAGACAAACTGATTTCTTAAGGCCCTTTGCAGCAAAAGTCGACAGTGTTCCTATCCCCGTAGGTGTCAGACAATTTGCACTGAGTGGTGGTTGAGACTTCTTATATATGCAGTGTTCGTTCACCAAAGGGCAAAGTTCAAGAATGGGACATTTGGCAGTAGTCAAAGGTGCGTATATACATTTCTATGTACATGACTCCTATTTTACACAACGTTCAACATGCTGCTATCGATATAAACAATGTACTGTGTTTTTTTTTTTTCCTTTGTGCACAAAATTTCACTTACTTGCCATCTGCTAGGTTAATGCCTCTAAAGAGAGGATAGTCTTCTGGGCCTGGCTTTCCTGTATGGTCTTCATACAGGAATACAGGAGATCTACCCATCTCCACACCAATTTGCTGGATCCCTTGCTCATTGTAAATTGAGATCAAGAAGGACTGACCTCCTTTCTTCGCTTTTACAGTGGTTAGAATGGAGAAGTCCTCTGGGAATGGGGAAGCTGGAGTGGAAAAGCAAAGAGGTTAGTCAGGTTTCCTTGAAAATTAATCTCTACAGAAACAGTCCTGTTGCCTAATGACCCATTATGGAGACCACTGGTTTATCCCTCCAGATGTGTGCACATCAACCCTAAAACTTTATATTGGGCAGCATCTTAGTGGCCACGTGAAGAACTGGCTTACCCCCAAAGCCTACTGTGATACGGGCTTGGGATGGGCTGCAACCCAAAGCGGACTGCACCAGCAAAGCCAGTGTAGAGCAGCATCCTCCAAGGGCTACCTGCTCTAGTGGCACATTAAAAACTCAGGCGCAGGACTGAACTTCTCTGAGGGTCACTCGTTTATGACCAAAAAGCCTTTTTGTAGCCCTTATTGCAAGCTGCCACAGAGCCAAAAGCCACCCCGCATTGGAACCTACAAGCAAAGGATGGTGAGGGGTCTACTGGCTTGGGATGAGACCATAGTGCTGGGGAAACAGAGGTTTTAAAAAAGCTGTGCGTTTAAATCTGTATTATTTGCACCTAACCCTTCCTTAGCGTGCCCTAGAGCTTGGTAGGAGACAAGGCAAAGACTTTCTGTTTCCATATATCATGAGGTCCCCAAATTCATTTAAGATGACAGAGGGACAGAGGAAATGAAGCATCCCGTGCCAGTTAGGCACGCACAACATTGACGGGTTTTACTTAAGGGAGTTGCGAAGTTGCATCAGGTTTTGTCTATTCCAGACAAGACAGAGCATTCTGCACCAACCCTGAAAGCCAAAGCCACAGACACAAAAAAGTCTGAAAACAGGAATAAAACTGGCAATCAGTAGGAGATGCTAATTTGTCTGCATATTAAAAAGCATCTAACAAGTTTCCTAGCTTTTTCTCCTCTCAGGAAAGCAACCCAGCCTGATCTCGGGCGATTTGTCTGTATTTTTGCAAGGTTTGGAGGATTAAAGCCATCAACATGCGGAGCAGGTACGGTCAGTACAGGGGCCACGCTCTGCGCAGGGGAAGGGTCAATTCCCTGCGATCTCAGACAAACAAATTTCAAGGTTCAAGTCAATATGGGCATCAAGTCACACCCTGGGCAGGATACAACTCCTCCGTTTGGGTTTTCTCTGCCGTTCAGACTGGAAAGATGTGCCTCCAGCCTTTCCAGTTTGGGCTCATCCCAAACAGGACATCTTAAAAACACCAGAAGCATTGGTAAAGGAGCTTTCTCGATCAAGTGGTTATTGGAGATGGGACCTATTGAAAGAGAGGGTACCTGCAGGGCATAACCTCCTCAGATGCTGCGTTTCGGCAGCGTGAGACTTGCAGGGTATCTTTCCTTTAAGGTCCAGGCTTGCAAAAACAAGGATTGCATTGTAGGGCTGGGTATCTGCTTGGGAAATCTTAAACCTCGGCAGGGCAGAGCAGAGCGGGGCAGCCCCGCCACGGGCACCGCCGTGTGGTGTGTGCCGGGACCAACTACGTGTGTGGCAGCCGGCGGCACGCAGGGAAGGGAACGGCACAATGGATCATTTTTAAACTGCAGATGCGTAGCCATATAAAACCACAAAAAAAAAAAAAAAAAAAAAGAAAAAGAAAAAAGAAAAAAAGAATGTCGAGCTCAGTGCCCATAAGCTTCAAATAGATTTTCCTTCACCCCTTTAGGCTTTTCTTAGATGGCATCCCAGGGCTGCAGGAGGGATTTTGACCCAGGGAGGGGACCGGGAACGTGGGAGTGGGGAATTCTTCCAACCACAGCAAGCTCAAACGCGAAGAGGCCATGAGCTCACCCTCTCCCCTTCTGCCTGGGAGTTACTTTAACTCTTGTTAACAAACCAGCGTTTAAAACGCCTCCAGCTGCCTCGCACGGGCTCCGCCGCTGCAGCGGAGCAGGCAGGAGGCACGGCCAGGCTGGGCTGCGCCAAAAACCCCGCTACCAACGGCCTGTGCAAACAGAGGACACCCGGGGGGACATCTGAGGATACCTACAGAGACACATTGTGTTTGCACCAAGTTAACGTCCCTCACCTTAGTTAAACAGCATTTGGAAAGAAGCATAAAGCGGTATTCTGAACAGAGGACTCGCAGTCGGGTAATTAAATGCTGTGATTACAGCCTGATTTCCCCCTAGGACACAGACCCAGAGATTTGGCAAAGGCAGGCACCCGATTATTGCGCCCGCCATAGGATGCACTGAGCTTTATCTCCCTCCTGCTGTACACAAATCCTCCCGTAGCACTGAATCAAGACCATACGCCTTCCTGGTTCCAATTACAGGCTGCAGTTTTGGGCCTTTTATGTAAAATAGTTCATGTCCAAAATTTCATTATGAGTCCACAATACAGTACCTTTCAACTCGGACAAGCTGCCAACTCATTAAAAAGCTGCTTTTAATTTTTTTTTCATTATTATTAAAATGTCTCCATGGTGATGTGAGTTTCTCAACCCAAATAACCATAATGGATGAATTACAGCTGACATTACTCTGTTACTGCTGTGCTGTCCTGGCAAAATAACAATGCCTTCACTGTCATAGCTAGAAATGACCCGGGCTTTTGAGTGATGTATGAAAACTCGTCCACACAGACAGCAATACTAATAAATACATCATAATAAATATATGAAGCACATAGAAATTGACCCAAATCCCCTTAAAGACAATGGAAACATCCCCTCAACAACAGGTTTGGGATTAAGCCCTTGTATTCGATCCGCGTCTTCAAATGAGCTCATGCTGAGAGATGCTGCGCATCCGTCTCTGCACTTAACGGCACTGCGCCGATGCTGAATTTGCTTCAGCATCGCTCTGTCACCCCACGGCCAAGTCCTTTCAAATTCACTACATGCAACCTCCTGCAAGGCAGCAAAGAGTTAAGACCCCAATTCTGCAGATGGAGCCATGGAAAGAGCCAAGGAGGTGCAGGGTGGGCACGGATCCCTCCACCCCACGCTGATGCCGTTGGCTCCACTTGAGCAGACTGCCATCTGGGGTGCGCCCCAATACGCAAACCAGTAGAGTCAAGCCGAGTTTCTTCTCTCCCGGGTACCACAACCGGGGATTAAAGGCTCTTGCGCAACCTCATGGTCTTCAAAATAGGGCCGGCTTGGACATCTTCCTAACCCAGATCCCGCAGGTGTATCCAAAGAGCCTAAACCAAAGAGCCCTGCTGCCGATCTGGGAAGGACAGGAAAGCTTTAGCTGCTTAATAGCAGAAAATCAGCAGAAAAAATGAGCTGATCCAGTTCCTGACACAAACACAAAACAGATCTGTTGCGTGTGGTGGCACCATTTCCAGAGCCGCTTTGCAAGAGAAAACAGCTCTTCAACGGTGTCACCAACTTCTGGCCTTGTTCTTCATGTGAGAAGGCTCTCAATTTTGCTATGGCTGCTTTCCCTCAGAGATGACTGTTCAAGCTATAACAGAGATTTTTCAGCTCTTAAATATATACGCAGACACCCACAGGCAGCGCAGAGAATAGAGAGTTTGCTGGAAGACTGCAAAGGACATCTTGCTGGCTGCCACTGAGAACTTTGCCTTTCTTGCCTCTGCTGGAGGAGCGCAGTTTTGCTGGGAAGCAGAACTTATTTAGGGAGCAAGGACAAAGAGCATCTCAGCAGATTTTCTCACTCTTGTGGGCTTGAAAAAACAGACCAGCTTTTATTTATATATCTATCTTGCTTTGCTGGCTGTGGAAGCAGAATGCAAAGCCCATAAAATTACCGTCTTAGAAAAGCACCGACTTCTAATTAGCACAAAATATTATGTGCGGTGTACATTTGCCGAGGGTGCTCTATAGCAGCGGGGGAAAGTTAAGCTATAACCCACCCGCCTCTTAACGTGAAATCACTAAAACCACATTTCCCCTGGTACATTGCACTGCAATTACTTTGTTATCTTTATCTCCTCTCTCATTCATTTGGTGGTGTGAGCTGAAGTCACATCTAAGTTACGGAGATTTACTGAGAAAACATCTGTCGATCTGATGGAAAACACTGGCTGTTCTGCCCTTCCGATTTCCTTAGCAAGCAGCAGAGTGGACCAAATGACTTTGGAAGTCTCCAGAGAGGGACAGATCTGCTTCTAGCACCCCATGGTTGTCCAGGTGATGGAACGATTGAAAAGTTGCTTGATGGCAGCAAGGAAACACCATCCAGATCTTCGCACCCAAGGAAGACAGTAGATGCAAACCAAGAACTCAAAGAGGACGTACAAGTAGTAACGTGGGACAAAAGCAAGAAAATCTCCTACAATGCAGAGTTCTCTCCTGTGACCACGATTCAGTGCTGCATGCTGTCTTGGTGCGTTAACCTTTGTTGCAAGTGGTGTCAGCCAGGTTCTTTGCTACACGAGCCAGAACACTCCATCCTTGTGTTTTTATATCTCAGGGTCACCACTGGTTTCCATAACAGAAAGGTGATCAGGCAAGGTCCCACAGTGGCTACAGCAACTACTGGAAAGCTCTCAAATGCACTACAGTTGTATGTTCCAAACTGGAACCATTTCCTTCAAGCACTTCTGAGCTTGAAAATATCAGCTGGGTCAAAACTTTGAGTCATTTCAGATACACGTAAAGAGTATGTGCAAGCAGTTAAACACACGCTGGTTGAGCTGATCTTGCCTTGGGACAAATGGATGGGCTCAGGGGTCACTGCAAGGCTCCTGCAGCCTGTCCCTGGGGTGAATATTCCCCATATCCACAGGCACAATCCTCTGGGACGTGAAGGCACAACCTGGCAGACGGGTGCAGTTGGCGGTTGGGCACACGATGACATTATCTACAGTCAGAAAAGACTGTCTTGTCCTGGGCAGCAACAAGGACAAATATAGAGTCTGTTCTCCACTTCTGCAGACATCGAAACAGGGCTTTGGCAAAACTGAGCGGCTGCTTCGCTAAGGGTTGACCATGCGATGGAGGGCTACCAGCCCGCGGCCCCGGCACAGCTGCTCTCTTCTCCATGTCGGGCTCTCAGCTCCTAGGCGAGACGCAGGGCACGCTCCTGCTCGCCACGGGCTAAATATAACTCACGTGCTTATTGGCACAGCAGGATAATAATGAAGTCTGGAAATAACCTTAGGGATAACACATGCCATAAAGGAAATACAGGAGTGGAGGATGCAGGCGCATCGGCAGTCCAGCCCCGGAGTCCTCGTTTAGGCCATCGGCAGGCTGGGTCTGATAGATACAGCATGTTAATTAAAAAGCATTGGTTGTGGCATGCCACATTACCTCTGATTTAGCTAACGCGTTTCGTATCATTAATTCTCTCACAAACACCAAAGGAGAATGCGTGTGTCTGTCTGCTTTGCTTAAGTCATCCGCTGCTTCACAGACACCTTACGCACAGCGTCTTTCTGCCTCATTGCTAAACCTTCTGCAAAGGCACTTTTCTCACCAAACCTAGAAAATCCTACCAGGCCCACTCCCAGCGTCCCTGCGCTCCCCCGTGCGAAACGGGATACAGCAGTGCTCCTGGATGGCTTTGGAAGGAAGACTTCTCATGGTGACTGTGTGTTCAATACTGAAGCTCTGAGGCAGTGAGTAGTTTGGGTCCATAACGTGTCCAGTCTTTCTATAAGCACTGTTTACTCTACAGTAGTGATTGTCCCCTGGCCTAAAAAATTAAGAAACCTCCACTACATCCTCAGTGGCAAATAAAATGGTCGGTAGCCCACATGCTCTTCAAGGGCTTTGTGAACCTAGTGGCTTTCTCCAGTGAACCTCTGATTTCTTCAAACAACTTTTCTTGGGACATCTGTTCTTGTGGGGCAGTCTATTATTTTTATATGGTGATTATTTGTGTTATGAGAGACACCACAGCCACAGAATAAGACCCTACTGTGCTTGGCGCTCCACAAACGCAGAACAAAACATGGTCTGCGTTCCTTCGCATCTTCCAAGTCTCTCTCCCCAGCTGGATGCCACTGTGTGATAATGAGACAGCAGAAGCTTTCTAATGTAGGAGGGAACAGATGTAGGCATCGGCCACATCTTCTGCAGTGAAACCCGCCACCATGTGCAGAGGCAACGATAAAAGAACAACTTACTGCAATGTTATTTGAGGGTTGAAAGTTTGCAGCCCCCTGAAACAGCAGAATCGCTCCCTGCCAAGGGAACACACCAGCACACTTGGAAAATGAAGGAATTCCCCAATGCCCTATGTGCCTGCGGAATCTGAGAAAAGGATCAGATATTTCCATGTGACAAATAAAAAGCTGCGGACTCACCAGGATACAGCTGCTTTGTCGGCGCACTGAGTTGAGCATCTTTTGTTACTCTATAAGCAACATCTGCTTCTTTTGAAGATCTTCTGCTTGTGCAAAACCCTGTTGTTTTTGTTATACCGTCAGGTAAATTATGAAAATCTAATACCTTCAAGAGGTCTGCGGGTTCAGCTGTAAAAAGAAAAGGAGAAAACAAGAATTAGCAGGCCATGAGACTGGCACTTGCTCAGATCCAAGTCGTTATTAGCCTGCCTCACACAAATCATTCATCGCAATTTAAAAAGCAGATGAAATATGTTTTCAATACATCTGCAAATACAATGTTAATACCGGCTTCAAAGCTCGGCCGCCGTACGGCCGGTCAGAGACACTAATTGAACGCAGAGAGGACCAGCTGATCGGCTGTCTGCGCTAGGGCAGAAGGGAGAATATACTATCTTATTAGCTATAGTAATTCTATTTTCTGGATGTCTTCACCCAATCTCCATCATTCAAGCACAGCCTGGAGATTACACATTAGACGGGAAATTCATGACCTGAGAGAAAGGCTTTAAATCGAGAAGTTGCCATCACGCTGACGCAAATATTTCCATTCTTTTTTCTTAAGTTGGTCAACCCAAAAAGTTGTTTGGAAGGAAATACCCAAACAAACTTCCCCAAAGGATTACACACACACACACCCCATGCAAAACAACCACACGGAAATTCACACCAGCCGGGGTAACAGGTAAACCCACAGCCGTGCCTCGGGCTAGGAACAAGTTAGGGCAGAGCAGCATCCGTCCCAGCACGGCGCTTGGGTGCTCACGGGCTGTTCCTGCTGCCTGCGGGCTCGCCCAGAGCCTGGGAGGGTTTGTGCCCAGCGTCTAACCCTGCCCGGGGTGAAGGCAGGCGGCACCGGGCAGGGATGTGGCAGGCAAGTGCCCCCCCGTAACTCATCCCGAGCCCAGGCAAATCCCATCAAATAATTCCCCCTCTTTGCCAGGTACTCCCCCCACCACACAGCAGAGTTTCTGTACAACCACCAGTGCATACGAGCACAGAATCATAGAATGGTTTGGGTTGGAAGGGACTTTGAAGATCATCCCGTTCCCACCCCCCTGCCCTGGGCAGGGCCACCTCCCCCCAGCCCAGGTTGCTCCCAGCCCCGTCCAACCCGGCCTTGAACCCCTCCAGGGATGGGGCAGCCACAGCTTCTTGGGGCACCCCACGCCAGGGGCTCACCGCCCCCACAGGGAAACATTTCTTCCTGATATCTCATCTAAATCTCCCCTCTTCTCGTTTGAAGCCATTCCCCCTCGTCCCGTCACTCCATGCAGCTGGATGGCCAACAAAACCCACGTGCTTCACAGAAGAGGAAAAATCCGCGTGGGCATTTGGACCAATGACGCGAAGCAAAAGGCTGCTTTCCTCCGCAGCCCTCCTCCACCACATCCCATTAGACTCGGATCCCGACTGAGTTTCTCGCTGCTGCAGACAGCGCAGAGCTTGTCTGGCACCCAGCGCCCCCCGGGGCAGCCGCCGCGGGCTGCTTCACCTCCAGACGGTGGGGTCCCCGAGAACATCCATTACGTACCGCGAGCGATACGCCTTATTAACTTCCTAACCTGGGCTTGCTCGTGTCAGGAGAGATGGTGCCTCCAGAAGTGGAATAACCAGATCCGACTTTAAAGGCTTAAAAGAAATTATTTTGAATTTTGACTTGATTCTGGGAGCAAAGTGCTGTCAGAGAGATGAACCACCCCACTCAGCAAACCCCGAGCAGAGCCCAGAGCAAACGTCTGCGCGACAGCTTCACTTAGCCTTGCCGGGCCAATACATCACAGCTGTATCCTTTTGCCACTTGAGCCATTATTTTCCCCGAAGATTGATATCACTCAGACCCTCAGGGACAGCCACACATCAGACACTCTGATGCCTGCAATGAGACCCAAGACAATCCCCCTGGGCTGGCTGCCCCGGCTGCCTGCGGGATCTCAGGGCATCTCGCCACCCTGCGTGGCCCAGGGTGCAGAGCTTATCACCAGCTCCCAGAACCGCCCCAAAGAGCCCGGCTGCATTCGGGAAGGTGCGTGGCATCACTGCTCCTGCAAATGAAAGCACGTATCTCTCCCAAAGGGCAGGAAAATAACATAGGAAAAAATAAAAAAAAAAATCTTTCAAGGGAAAAAATAAAAACCGGCCTCGTGTTGGGATCAAGCGTGTTATTAGAAGGACCAGAGAGGAAAGAGAGGGAAAGGATTTGCAAGGGATGCGCCATATGCAGCTGGCCGCGTCCCTGGGGAAGGGCTGCTGCGTGTATATCAGCACCGAACGCCACAAACACCCCAGCAATGGAAAGAAATAACACAAACAGATCTTTTACAGTGTAAAAAGTTCTGGTTACCAAGAAGATCGGCCTAATATTTGCATGGAAAAGTCATGTACATTGTTAGGCAGTTTTAAAAAGTTTCCACAATCCTGACAAGTTGGGCCCTCCATGAGAGATTGCAAACATATGGCAAACCCAAGTCAACGCTGCGGATAATACACCAGCTGAGAGCGCCTGGCCCCGGCAGCGTACAGCTGCAACGTTTCCCCTTCTCTCTCGCCCTTGTTAGGCAGTGTACGGCTGACACACATTTGTCTAAGCTGTCCCTGCCGCTTGCATCTTCCCCGCTGCCTTTACCCGTGTTTTATTTCGCACAGAAATATCTGCATAAGCACAGCCCAAGCTGCGTTTAAGCAACTAAAATTACAATAAAACTCCAGCTCTGCTTCCAGTTACCTCCCCGTGCTCCGAGAGATTCGGATCAGCCAGCTCCTAAGCTGCCTCCGACATTTCTTTAGGGAGAAGAGGGGAAAAAGGCAAAGCGAGGGGGAAGGGATGTGAATTCCAGACTCCTGACATCAGCCCGGTCCCCGCGCCGGCTGCGGGGGGGATTGGAGCCTCGCTCGCCGCGCCGCACATCGGCCCTCCCTCCGCCATCCCTCCGAGCGGCCACGGCCGCAGCAACAGAAACGGCGGCAGAAGAATCCATCGCCTGAAAGATGCCAGGTGCCGTCGTGTCAAAAAACCCTGTGTGGACATCACCTCCTACGGCGAGGGAGCCCCAGCGCCCGCTAGAGCCAGTCCGGCCATCTCATAGGAAAGCAGCGTACAGCACTGGGCAGGGCAGGTTCTGCTCATTGGCACGATCTTGTAGCCAAAATCGAGAGGAAGGATGCGTGACATGAAAACAGCAGATTTTGCCAACTCTGTGCATTAACAGAATGGCAGCACTTGCAAGCAGCCACATGGCAACCGCTTGCCAAAAGCTCCTGCAGCGGTTATAGGGAGGCGATGGGCATTCAGCGGAGCTGGACCTCCTCCAGAAGCAACTGGCCATGAGCAGGGAGCAAACTCGGCCCTCCAGCCCCTGCCCGAAGCCCTCCGAGCAACATCCCCCCCATCCTGAGAGCCCTGTGCAGCACTTCTCCTTTGTAACGGGTGACTCGAGCATCTGCCAGGCTCCCGCGCCGCTGGGGGCCTCCAGGCACAACGCGCAATTCATCTTCGTTTGGAAGGAAGATCCTCTACGCCTCCATAACTATGATGGATTAGGTCAAAGCGAGATATTAAAAGTACAATAACAGGCTGGGTATTGCACAAACAAACTGCAAAGCACACAGGTAAGCAGCAGGAGAGGAAATAACCTCTCTTCGCCTCTGCTCGCTCCTGGGAATCAAAAGGGAGCTGAGGAGCCAGTTGAAGCCCTACGGACCGCTCATGCTGCACTTCATCACTGAGAGCATCACTTTGAGTAGGTCTTAAGCAGCAGGAAAATCTCCCACACTTTCCAGAAAGATGAGCTTCCCACGCAGGAGCAGCTCTGATTCCTGCCCAGCTAATCAGTTTATTTATTTCCCTTTGACTTTTCAGCCAAATCTAAACTGGGCGATCTCCCGTTAGGAGCTATGACGGCATCGCGCACAGAAGGACAGAGACCAGACTGACCAAAACCAGGCTCAACTGGGCATTTCTTACAAGCTTGTGCGGGGCTTGGCCTTCATCCGAGAACTGAATTAGCTGTTGCTTTATGAAAGCTTTTTTTTTTTAAAAAAAAAACTTGCTATTTTATGAATAACATTACTATGCGGCATTACACACAGGATCATTCTTTCTCCCGCGATGCAGAGGGCTCCCCAGAGGGACCGGCAGCTCCGTCCCTGCTGCGCCGGAGGAGGGTGGCAATATACCCGCTACGGAGGGAGGCAAACCCCAAATAGCCAAAATTACACCCAACTCAGACCAGAGGCTGCCCCCGAAGCCTGCAGCCAGCAGCGTGTAAAGCTCTTGAACAAGAGCAAAAAGGTTCATTACTCCCCCATTTTAACAGAGCGGAGATGATGCAAGGAAAAGGAATGGACAGCAATGATTTCAAGAAGATGAGCCACTGATGGCAAACTCACTGATGAGCCAACAGTGGCAAAAAGGAGGAATTAAATCGCTAATTCCTCCGTGTCTGACCAACACTTTAACTACAAGACCAATCCTTCTGTGTTAATCTGATCCCTAATGATTTAATTACCTGTTAAAACCTGGGACAGAGGCAGTTAGCATTAAGTTTACAACTCTACCCCCAGCTCAGCAGTGGCCAAGAGCCACTTTTCCTTTCTCCCGCACCAGTATTAAAGCAGACCAAGCAGCTTTCACCGAAATAAGCTCCCCTGGCTTTGGGCTGGGCGCGGGCTCCGGCCAACCCAGGGACAGCGGGGCCGTGCCCGGCCACCCGCCACCGCAGCCAGACCGCCTGCTCGGGCTCAGCCGGGGACGCAGGAGCAGGAATACCCCCGAGGAGCTCAAAAGGAAACCAGAGCATCGTTAACACCCGAAGGTGAGTATTAGAGTATGCTGACCACCCCTCCAACCGCCGGCAAACCCCCTTCCCAACACGGCTGGGTTGTTCATTCTCACCTTTCCTTTCCCTGATGGTTTTTTAAATCAAATTTTAAGTGGGAAGGAGGTCTTAAGCCCTGCTGATCCTTCAGGACATGTGCAATAATAAACAAGGATTTTTTTTTTTTTTTTTTAAATGCCATTACAAGTCACCAGGTAGAAGCAGGGACAGCCAGCCCTTGCTTAGCGACTGCAGGGAAGGTCAGTTAAAGACTTTTTCCACGTACCATCTACCACACGACCATTATGCGAAGGTTAAACAATTTGGTTTCTCCAAGCCTGCTATCAAGCCCAGACCCTCCTAATTTTATCTTCCCGGCCCGAGGCACTCTGTTTCGCTCGCGCCAGGGGAAGCTCTGCTCTCCTCCGCGTTTCTGCCCCCCCATTCCCTCCCGCGAGGGCTAACGGGTCTCGGCCCCGAGAGGGCACACGCCACCACTTCCCCGCTCCTCTTATCTCATCGCCTCCTTGGCTGTTCCCCAGCTTTTCTTAAAAGCAGGATGGATCAGCAGGAAAATAAGATATTATTTTTCCCTCAAAAAAAAAAAAAAAAACCA
The DNA here is from genome assembly GCF_965231255.1 of Vanellus vanellus. Lineage (NCBI taxonomy): Eukaryota > Metazoa > Chordata > Aves > Charadriiformes > Charadriidae > Vanellus > Vanellus vanellus. Next base: position 9,409,983 of record NC_138923.1, on the reverse strand, counting down.
AACAAAAAAACCCCCAAACCCAACCTAAGAACCTAATGGAAACGGTGCTATTGAAATTCAGTGCAAGATGGACCTGCAGCTTCCGTAAACCATGCCGGAAATCCCACCATATGCAGCATTAGCCAGGAGTCATTAATCTAAGCCATATTTATGCCTGTAATAATCATTTTTAACACCTGAAGCAAAGCTCTCGAATGAGCCCCAAAGCACTTTAGCGAGCGTCAAGATACATAAGTCGCTTATATGTTACTTGTGGGTATCCGTGTTTCCAGTGTCTGGAAAAATTACCAAATTACAAATAACAAACCTCGAAACAATTCTCTCCCCCGTCATTTTTCAAGGTCTTTAATTAAATCCTTATCCCCGAGGAAATCCACGATATTTAAACTTGTCACCAAGTTGAAGGCTGAAGCTGTTGTAGCCTTGCAGTGCCGGTGACGGACGTTCTCCGTGGCCTCTCCGCTTTACGCGGTGGCGTTGGGAGGCGGCTGCGCTCCCCGGCCACCCCGCACGGCGCCAACTGAGCCGCACCAACACGCGCCGGGGGAAGGCAAAGCCGGGCATCCACAAAGAGCGCGGTCTGGATTCCAGGAAATCAGAACTTTAAATAGATTTATTTTCCCAACTACATACAGTCAAGTTTTAGAAATCTGTTATTAAAGTCCAATAATGCGCAAGAAATTTTACAAATCTCTTCCAAAATTTTACAAATCTCTCCCCAAATTTTACAAACCTCTTGCCTCCCATTTTTTCAGTGCGATTTTTCAAGCTTTTCCAGCTGTCATTTGGGAAGACTGGGGGTTTGGGGAGGGAGGGGGGGCTGGGAGTGGTTATGTTTTGGTTTCTTCTTTTTTTTTTGGGGGGTGGTGGGCAAGTGTTTTGTTTTTAAAGTGGAGCAATCGCCTGACTCCGGGAACAGAGACTTCCAGAAAAGGAAAACAAGAAAACCTCACTGGCTATCATGAGGCTCTTCATACAAATCCCCACGACACTGCCTTATCTCAACTGCAAACGAGGACACCGAGGACTCCCAGGCGATCCAGACCCTCCAAGCCACCCACCAGCCCGCGGTGGAGGCGCCCAGAGCGGGGTACGCCGCGTGGGACTGGAAGGAGCAGAAATGATGGTTTTACAGGACGGAGAGCACATCTGGAAAACCTTCCCCCCATTCTTAACGGTTCTGTTGCGCTCGCTTGATCGCTAGTGAAAGGTTCTGGCTCGACATCCCCCCCGGGATCAAAGCCAGCCCTTTGAGGACATCTGCAGTAACGAGGGCAGCAGAGGAGCTCCCACAGCACGGCCAGCCCGGTCCTTCCCCCGCGGGTCTGGAAAGACCGCGCGTCCACCAGCCAGCAAGGAAACTGCTTCCCCAGTCAGGCCGATGTCCTCCTTGCCATGAGAGCTGGACCCGCCGTGCTTTGCATACTCCAAACCAGTTCGCACCTGGATCTACCTCCCCCTCTTCAGCCCCCGCCGCGGTTTCCAGCGGGGCTGCAGCAGATGCTGTGTGTTTGGCGTATTGCTGAAAACAAGAGCTGCTTGCCCAACTACTTTTTGCTCATCTTATGGAAACGGGCAGGAGGCCCCCAAAGATCTCAATGGACCAGAAGCTGAAAAGGGGTTTAGCAGAGCGGTTTAATCAGCCCAAATCCCCCACCCCACCAGCACCGCCCACGAGACACGAAAGCAGCTGCGCTGCCACAGCAGCTGTGTCACAGCTGTGTCCAACACCGGGCTTGAAAGGTCAAAGCCTTCCCCTTCCCCTCACTACCACTGCCATCTCAAGGCACATCTGGAGCTTATTCTGCGTTACCTGACAACATCGAGCACGTCTTCAGCATCTTCACCGATGACATTCCTAGAATTCAGAGTTAAGCAAATTGCCTTTCTCCAACTTTTTGCCTTACAATACCCTTCAAAGTAGAAAAAAAACAATTCCCCATCAGCATCCTGAGACACACTTATTGTGCACAGCTGACCTGTCGTTGGATTAACGCAATAACGGAGGCATTTGGGTGTCTGGAGGAGGGGTCACCATCCTGTAACAGCGGAGAACCAGTTCTTCTATATTCAGTTTCATAACAGCTTAAAGGGCATCCAAAGACCTTCAGGACTTCATGACACAGCACTTAGTCATACTATAGTTTATGTGCAATTATTGCCCAAAGATTTGAGGTCACAAGGTGAAGAATGAATAAGCATTTATATTCCCAGCTCGTTCCAGGTGCCCTCTGCTACTTTCTCATCATTTAACACGTAACCCACCAGTCTGGGTATTTGTACCCAAGCGTCACGTCCCCAGCGAAGCAGATTTACTGGGAAGCAAAGCCTTCCTACATGAACCAGCCATATAAACCAAACTGGCCATCTTATCCCACCGCAAGTAACGACAGTAAACAAGGTGAATAAGGATTTTTTCCAAGAGTAGCATCTCCTCGAAGAGTATTCTTGAGTCCCACAGAAAGGTAGAAAGAAGCAGTTTTAACAGGAAAAAGCAAAGGGATGCACTGCAATTAACCTGCCCGCAATTAACTAACTGGCTTAAATTGCCTCGTTTCTCTTGCACACAGACGGCTGACGGCGTCCGGGCGGGCGGGAGCCGGCTCCTGCGCCCAACCGCGCTGCTCTCGCCCCCCAGCCTCGGCCAAGCCGCTTACTGCCGCATAACGCAGCACCTATAAGGTGGGTCTAAACCTCCCAGCGTTAACGAAACAAGGTCCACTTATGCCATCGAAGGACCTACTCCTTACCGTTCCCATCTCGCCTTTTTTGCCATCTTTAAGCCAGAAAACCACCACCACCAGCACCTGTGCTGTGAGGTTACAAGAGACAGGGTTTTGTAAGGCACGTCCAAGTGCTCAGATGACAAATGTGAAGTCACGGCAATGTTTTCCCCAATTAATAATAGCAACGTGCCATGCACAAACAACACTAAGCAGAGCACCGCGCTCTCTCGCTGCCTTCTCAAAGGAGGATTCTGCGGTGCTGCCGGGACGCACAGCAAAAACCCATTCCCGGGAAGAGATGGAGGAGAGTCGTATTTTTTTTAAGGGAAAAGGTGATTTCCAACGGAAGCCCACAAAGCCCCCGAGCTGTGAGGGGTCAGAGCAGGGTGCGCTCACACAGCGGCCCCGCAGTGACCGGGGACAGAAGAGCCAGCCGTGACAGCAGCAGCACCGAGCTTTACTCCCGAGCCGGGAAAGCCGGCCAAGGTCGGGGGGCCGCCAGGAGGGAGCGGAGCCCCCGCTCCGACACAGCCACCGCCAGGGCAACGCGCGGGCGCTGCCCGAAACCACACAAACACACAGACCCTCTCCCTTCCACCTTCACCACCTTTTGCTGCTTTAAATACCCTTCCAAGACAGTTTATCCTTCGCGCTAAATAAACACTCCATTATTTCCTTTGGAGGACCGAACTCCGACCGGCAGCAAGGCAGGGCAGAGCCTGCGGGGGGAAGGATGCCCTTCCGCTGGGGCTCCTCACTCCCCAGCTAGCTGCCCAGAGGTTGACAGGGTTGTCCTGGATTATACTGGGGAGCAAACACCAAGGGGCCAACGCTCCTGTGCTGAGATCCACAAGAGACAGCTGAACGCAGATGAGCACTGGAAGCTGCTTCACTTCGCGATGCGTTTCTATGGAGCCTGGAGGCTCCGGGTGACGCCTGGAGGATTTCAACAATTTCTACTCCTTACCTAAACCCTTGTCAGCAGCGTTGGGCTCCCAGCTTGGATAGCTGACTAAAACAAGATGGCAGAGACCAAGACAAAATATAGACAAAAAAATAAGAATATAACGCTCCAGTCGCCATTGCTCAAGCATCCTTTGGATGGACTTGATACAGCCCCTTGAATTCTTCAGCATCCCAGCAGCCCAATGAAAGCAAATGAGATATTTGGACAAAGAGGAAAGGCATTTTAAGGAGGAGAACCGAGGAATCTGAACCGCAGGATTGAAAATATATAAGTTTGATCCCTAGGAAGGGGCATAACGCAGCAAAAAAAGGCCAGCTGTAAAAGGGGTCAGATACTCATCTGGTGCACATCAGCTCCGTTCCAATAGCTGTGTCAATTCACATTGCTCTAGATAGCCGAATATTTCACCAATGACTCATGTCATCCCCTTATGGAGTTTTTTAAAGGCCCAAATAGTCCTAACTGTGAACAAAGGAAACCATTATGCAGAGTTAGTTTCGAAAGATCGTATGCATAATCCCAAAAGGGAAAGAAAGAGACCCAGAACTGATACTGGAGCAGCTCTGCAAGACTACGCTGAATTCAAAGAATCAAATAATCTTTGTTCCTTTGAGCATAAATCTTTTTTTAAAAAAAAAAATAATCAATCATTTGGGTTTCTAACAAAGCAGTGGCGTTAGCAGCTAACAGCAAGCAAAGAGCAGGCCTTTCCTCCACAGAATATAATTAAACCACGCAAAAAAATTCCCTGCTGCAAACCCCATGCGAAACTTAAAGACACAACGCGCAGAAACCAGGCGAACGTCGGGGGCCTTGGGGGAACCCCCAGCCCCGCTCAAGAGCAGCAAATATCCCGTTCATTTGAAAGACCGGAGGATTTCAGATTCTCCCCTGGTAGGGGAAAGAAAAACCCGGCACTCTAGGGTTGGTTCCACGAGCACAGGCACCGCTCAGGGGAGGAAAAAGGGTGCCAAAGGGTCAGGGAGGAGGACAGGCTTTCTTCTGACACGGGAGCAGCTCCGGCCAGGGCGATGCCCGCCCGCGCCAGCGTGGGAGCCGGGGCACGTCTGTCCGCGGGCCAGAGAGCGGCCAAGTGCCACATCTGTCACCGGGAGGTTGGGGACTGCCCGCTGCCAAGAGCGCGTGGCAGAGAGCGCCCAAAGAGGGGCTTCGACCCCTTTCGAGGAGCTGCCGACCCCCATTCCCACAAACCCGGGGGGGGTTAAAAAGAAAAAAAAATAATAAAGCACTGAACAAAATCCAGAGCACAGGGAAGGGCGGCGGTGGGGTCCCCGGACGGGTCGGTCTGAGGGTGCAAAGCCAACACGCAGTGTCCCTTTCCCTGCTCACGGACAGCCTCCCCCATCCCCGCAGGGATCGGGGGGATTCACGCCGGGTTTCACCAGTTATTCCCAAGAAGAGGGGAACAGCACGACTTCTTCTAACCCCCTTCTCCACCGAAGCAAACCACTGCATCGGCTCCCGAGAAGAGCACGAAGCCTTTTAAGGCAGAGCCCAAGCCAAGCCCTGCCGACCCCCCCAGCGCGACTGTTCAGTGTCCGAGGAGTTTTTACGGGCCCGTCCTGACAGCGGGGCCAAAAGAATTAGGTGAATCACCGGCTCTGCAGTCGCCGTCGGTGCCCGTGCTCGCGCTGCAGCGGAGATGCCTCGCATACCGCCCTGCCCACGGCCCCGCGCTGCTCCCACCCCGGCCAGCCCGCCGCCACAGGAGCCTTCCAATCCCCCGCTGGTCGGAGCAAGTATTTCTGGGTCACCGTGACATTTTGGGCAGTTTTCCGGCAGAAGTTTGATTACTGACAGGAGTCTTGCCCTTTAAAGAAAAACTCAGGGTGAACGGAGTCCGAAACTCCTGGAGTTATTAAAACTACAAACCGACAGAGTCAGCAGATCTGCAAAAGGGAAACGGTGACGGAGTATGACTCCATCTTCGGAATGATTAACCGAGAGGTCTTAAAGAGAGCTCGGTTTTAGGAGCAGTTTCTGCAAGGCAGCCATAAAGGGATGCAAGTTAAGTGCAAAGGAAGAGGCGCTCTCCTCTCCTCTCCTCTCGCCCCAAGTCTCTGGTTCCTTTACCCAAAAACCCCACTTGAAAATCTTTACACGGCCCTTAGAGTGCCTCAGCCCTGGGGGAGCACACGGAGATGTACCAGCAAGAGATGGAAATCACATCCAAGGGATCTGCCCTTCTTCCCAAGCAACACCTCGGCACAGCCCTTTGGAAGGCAGTGCTGCAGGTATAGCATGGAGGTTTTCCAGGCTGAGGTGTTTTCCAGGTTTTACCCCTGTACTCGGCACTGGTGAAGCTCCACCTCAAGTACGGTGTTCAGTTTTGGGCCCCTCACCACAAGAAGGACACTGAGGCGCTGGAGCGTGTCCAGAGAAGGACAACAAAACTGGTGAGGGGTCTGGAGGACACGTCTGATGAGGAGCGGCTGAGGGAACTGGGGGTGCTCAGCCTGGAGAGGAGGAGGCTGAGGGGAGACCTTCTCGCTCTCTACATCCATCTGGAAGGAGGTTGCAGAGAGATGAGAGTCGACCTGTTCTGTCAAGTAGAACAAGAGGAAACGGCTTCAGGTCGGGCCAGGGGAAGTTTAGATTGGATATTAGGAAGAATTTCTTTACTGAAAGGGTCATGGGGATCGGAACGCGTTACCCAGGGCAGTGGGGGAGGGCCCAGCCCTGGAGGGATTTGAGGGTCGTGGGGATATAGTGCTCAGGGACACAGTTTAGTGGTGGGCTTGGCAGCGTTGGGTCAATGATTGGACTGGATGATCTTACAGGTCTTTTCCAATCGAGGAGATTCTGTGAGGTGGGGGGGAACTCTGATGTGAGAATTGTCCCTTCTCTGCCCACAGCACCTCATGCTTTTCTGCAGGAGGCGGTGAGGAACAAGCTAATATCTCTTCAGACATCTGACCACAGGGCCCAGCTTGGTGACAGGGAGGACCCCATGCCCACAGGCAGCCTCTCTCTCCCACTGAGCTGTCCCGCCGCAGGGCAGGGCTCACAGCTCCAACCCAGGACCACGCGCACAGGAGCAGAGCGCTTCGGGGACTGCGGCCATGCCAGCATCACTTGGGGACCTCCAAGTCACGCTCCCCCCGATCACGTTGCACGGGCAAAGCAACACGACCAAACGGCAGTGTTCACACAGGCTAACGATGGGTTAAGCAAAACATTATTTACTGCTTCAATAAGCGACGATTATTTTCTGGCTGAGGCTGACTGGACATCCACTGCCCTTCCCAGTGTCACTGGGCTGCCAGGGGACGCGCAGCCAACACGGCGGCTCCTGGCAGCTCTCAGGCAGGTGCAATTGAAGGGGGAAAAGGGAAGTTCAACCTTTTGTCTTTGCTGGCAGGAGCGCCGTGTGTTTCCAGCCGATCTGGCACTTGGACAGCATTTGCATTTTCAAAGTACTTTGTAATGATCGACCACTTAATGCTCTTTGCAAGATTTAATTAGGGCCTGATCTCGCAGCACATTAAAGTCAACGGAAGTTTTGCAACCAGTTTTAATTGGGTGCAGAATAGTTACTCCGGCAAGGAAGAAAGAAGCTGGCATGCTCATCTCCCAGACGGAGGGAAATAATCCATGAAGACCTGACATAACAGCCCCTTTGTCAGAGCAAGTGTGAGCATCCTCCCGCAGCCGCAGCCAGCTGCAGCGCGCTGCCAGGGCCACCATCTGCTCCTGCCTGCTGCTCCTAGATGCCGCAGCACATCACGGAGGGCACCTTTCTTCCTCCTTTTGGTACCCAAAGCCACATGGCACCCAATCAAGAACAAGAAGGGCATCACCCTTTGATGACACCAGGGAGACGTGGATCAAGACAGTGGCCTCCTCTGCACGATGTCTCTCTCAAAACCTCCCAAACAAAAACCTTCCAGAAAGAGAAACAAAATTCAAACAGCTGAACTGTGACTTTTTCAGCAAAAGCAAATGCTTTGCAGCCCTGTGGGTAATTTTTTGTGGGTGCCCATCTCGTTGCATCCCAGGGACGTCACTGAGCACTCACAGACATGGCACAGGAGTTGCATCGGTCCGGCTGGAGCCGTCCTATGCAGACAGACATACAGCCATGCCCTACGCCCAGGAAGCCCCAGCCCATCTATACTGGATGCTTACCAGCACCCAGCAGCCTACGTGCATGTCAGGGCAGTTTGGGAACACAGTGAAGCACAGTCAGGGCTTTCTCCCCTCCTCCTCCTCCCATGGTAGCGGGTGGAAGCACAGCTGACCACGCCAGGACACAATATAAGCAGCCTACATCCCCATAGGATGCCCGATGCCACGTCGCTTCTTGACGCTTCAGGGTTAGGAGAAAAGAAAAAGCCGACCGGGCCACTTTCCGCATGGAAGTCTGTGCCCAGGGAAATGGGACCACCCTCACAAGCACAGCGTAAAGGATTACGTTCGCTCTTAGCATCTTCCGGCAGCGCTCAGGGAAAACGGGAGATGCTGAAGTACCACCATTAGAACAGGCTGTCCAGCAACCACGGCTGGAGCTCCCGTGATGCAAGGGCACGAGGGACAAGAGGGACAGACATCTTCTAGATGAATACAGTCCGGAAAGAGCAGCCAAAACGGACAAGCTCTGGGGGGAACACTAGCTATTCTGGAATAATCCCCTCTCCGCAGCCTTCCTATAGCCATGCCCAGTCCTTTCACTTCTGTTGTGGTGCTGCAAGTGGATTGCCCAACCATGAGCTTAATTAAACACATTAACACAAGCACCTGCATAATTACAATCATTTCCACCATGGTAAACATTGCAGCCCCAGCCAGGCTGGCAATCAGCATCGCATGGTTGGCGCATCACATCAGCCACTTAAAAGGGAACAAAACCACAGAAGAGTTTCCTGCGGGGCACTACCCCACACCCGTACTGGTAGCCCAGCTGGGATGCTTCCAGGATGCAGTCATTTAGGAGCTAAAGACTCATTTTCATGCACTGTGGGGTTTTTAGTTGCCCATAAAGTTAATGGGACCAAGCATAAGTAATTTTTATTTTTAAATATTTCATCAGATGATTTTAAAAAGGCCCAACACTGCTTTCCAGCACTACTATACACTTGAATATTTTGACACAGGGAAAGACAAATGTAAAACCAATTCTTTCTTCTCAGATGTTTAAATCAATGAACTCTTAGTATATCAGGCTGAGGGAGGTGGGGGGGGTCAGCCTGGAGAGAAGGCGGCTCCGGGGGACCTCAGAGCCCCTTCCAGTGCCTAAAGGGGCTCCAGGAGAGCTGGGGAGGGACTCTGGATCAGGGAGGGGAGCCATGGGACGAGGGGGAATGGCTTCAAACTGGAAGAGGGGAGATTTAGGTGAGATATCAGGAAGAAATGTTTCCCTGTGGGGGCGGTGAGCCCCTGGCGCAGGGTGCCCCGAGGAGCTGTGGCTGCCCCATCCCTGGAGGGGTTCAAGGCCGGGTTGGACGGGGCTGGGAGCAACCTGGGCTGGGGGGAGGTGGCCCTGCCCGGGGCAGGGGGGGGCACTGGGAGATCTTCGAGGTCCCTTCCCACCCAAACCATTCTATGATTCTATTTATTTTATAACTAGATTTGATTTTCCTCATCAAAAAGGTAGCCGCAAAGCAAATTTCAAATTAGAATGTCCTTGACTTCACAAAAAGCGTTCCTTAAACTCATTTTCCAAAATTTTCTCAGGAGCATTAGTTCTTTTGTGAGTTTATATAGCCCACATTTGCACAACACAGGTGCTGCTTTCAAGGCAGGAATAGCAGGAGGAAGACAGGCCTGAATTAACTCCCCACAGCCATGAGTTTCATCAGTTCTCAGCAAACACCACAAACCAACCCAAGAGCCGAGATGCCCTCGAGGGAAGCCTGCAAGCAGGGCGAGAGAAACTCACCACTGCAGTTACTAGTTCCTAATGATTTTCTCAGTTCTAATCCACATTTATTCAGCAGATTTTATTCCCAATTAGGTGTTTAAATGGATTTCTTTGTTAACGTCACCAGGGAATGAATATTATTTTACTTTAGGCCAATTAAGCGTTTTTTTTATGGACGAGCTAAAATAATCTGTTGATGTCCAAACATGCAGAAAAAGAGGCTCATCCAAATACAACACTCCGGCTCCCATTCCTTTCTGCTTTCCAGTTTCATTATAAATAAAACACAAGTATGTGGTCTATTTCCCTAGTGCCCAAACTCAGAGATGGCACATCTTGCATTAAAAGCACAGGATTCCTCCCCATCCACCGGCAGCCCCCTGGTCCGGGCAGCACCGAGCGGTGGAAGGGGGTTTATTACCATAAACTGAGCACATCAAGTGGCATTAGGGTGATATCAAGAAACTCCTGTTCAGCCTTGACCGACCTTTGTGATCTCTGACCCTCGGTCATTAGGGGAGAAAGCCAATCCATTAAGCCCCACATGCACTCAGAGCAGTATCTCCATTACCAATAGCTATCAGGAGCCAAATAGGAGCTAATTACCCAGCACCAGCCCCCTCCTCCCTGCACCATCCTACCTGCCACGGGACACAAACCCTCCCACAGGCAGCAAAGCCACCACCAGAAACCATCTCTCACTACTGTGCCAGGAGCCGATTTAAAGAAGATGAAGGATTTTTGCTCATCAGATACCAATATTCCTATACGGTCACGGATTCATCTGCTTGAAACCCACAGCTGCCACTATGGTGTTTTGTGGCAGTGGCCGAGTCACACACAGCAAACTCCGGTCACGGCTGCGTGATCGTTCCCCCCCATCAGATATTTTCTATTAAACGGGTTACAGTGTGGTTTGTACATTCACCGTTCTTGGAAATATCTACTGCGCTTAATAGCCGAGATGTCATTTCGGGTCTTCTATTGTACATGAAGGAGAATTCAAACCCAAAGATAGTGTCTGAATTGAAATACGCTACTATAAAAGCTAACGAGAAATATCCAAGATACCCATCCAAAAAGCTTTCCCAGGACTCAAACTGACACTGGCCCAGACAAATATTTACATAATTATTCGTGTGGGTTTGTTTTAAATAGAGAGCTTTTTTATTATTATTACTTTGGCATCAACCACCTAATTAGGGGCCAATGACAGTTATAAAAATCACTGGGAGTTCTCCCAGCGGCACTGACAAGGAGAGGTGGCACTGGAGTCGCTGCCCTGCCGCTCACCTGGGGCACCCGGGAGAGGGGACCATCAGGGAAGGGACTATCTCCCCGCAGACACGAGGCGCTGGAGGAGGGATGGCCTCTGCCTCCGGCTGACCACACGCTGGGGACATGAACAATTGATGGGCAAAGGGCAAGAGGTCTCCTGGCAAAAATGCCCACTCGTGCCCAGTTCTTTCCCAGCTCTAACGCCAGCACTGTGCTATGATTCTGGACTAGTCATTTTTCCTGCATCTCTGCTTTCCATGTCAGCTTTTGGGACCAGCCTTTCCCCAAATGCACGCAGACGACCCAGCAAAGCGGACCTCAGTTCTGAAGTCCTACTGTAGCAGACAAACATAATGTAGAAGTAATCCGTTTAGCGTAGAAAAAATAGAGATAGACACATGCCAAGGTACTTGTGGTGGTCTTTAAGAATAAAAATGTGCACAACCCAGTTTTAAGGTGAGGTTTCAAGTATACCGATTAAGTGGAAGATAAGAAAAAGCACTCCCGGCTTGCAGTGAGAAACTGAGATTTGTTCAGAGTCACTTCTGCGCGCACTTCCAGAGCACACCGCTGGAGATCCCTGGGGCTCCCCGCACACGCAGGCTCCTCTCATCAATCCCATTATTAAAATTGCCTCTTTCCACTGCAGAAAGGAGCCAAACTGGGGACACCACCTCCTCAGGTGCCTCCAGGGCCCTTGTGTCATCAGGGAGCGCAGCAGAGGCGGGAGAGCCGGGGACAGCAGAGCACGGGGTGCGAGAGCAACGCATCTGCCGCTCTGCAGCCCGTCTCCTGCCAGGACACTCTTCCCGCTCGGCATTTTTCCCAGCTGTGCTTTGTGCCATAGCCGTAAAGGTCCCCAGACCAGGTCCTTCAGGACTTCTACATGCCCCCTTTTCCCTACGGCCCAGCTCAGGCAGTCAGTTCTCCAATTCACCAAACTGAGCAAATAGTCAAAATTCAGCACCCAAACCCCTTCAGGCTCCTGAGCCTCTGGAAAGGCCTTTCCCTGACTGACTTGTTTCAACAAGTCCCTGCAAGCGCAGCCTTCAATCCCTGTCACTGCTTCAGCTGCTGGTCCCTACATCCCTTCCAACTTCGCCAAATCTTCTAAGAAAAGACGCTGCCACATCACACCAGCAGCTGGTATCTAGCAAGGGATGGCTGAAGTACATCATCACTTGCCGAACATCTTTTTCCTTCTCTTTTCTCACAGTTTTATTGTGCTCCTGAGGCCGTTTGAGCTGGGCTCCAAGTTACTGCAAGGAAGGCAATCCGTCAGGGCACGGCTGAGAAAGCCTAGAAATGAAGCTATCTGGGGCCATAAAGTTAAGCTAGAACAGTAAGAAAAATTTCTCACCCGCTCCTATTGATCTTTCCATCCCCGGGGCAGATGCAAAGAGAGGAAAAAGCCGGCAAACGTTGCCTTTGGAATCTGCTACCTTCACTATAAAGAGGCGGCGCTGAGACCTGCTGCCTGGTCACTGGTTGCTTGGTCAAACACAAGTCTCTGGGCAAGATGTTCCTGGAGAGCCTGATGGAAAGGTGACCCTCTGTATTTGCATTCGCAGGGAGAACTTGAATCGCCATGAACCCATTTAACTCGGGCAAGAAAGCAATTAGTGCTCCCTCTTAGTGAAATGGTAGATAATAAATATTGGGTAACCTTCCCACGAACCAGTCCCGAAGCACCGATAAAAATACATGAAAATATATTTTACTCTACTGATTCCTTCCCAGCTAAAGAATGAAAGCAACTGAAGATTTCCTTATGCGATATTCAGCTAGCGTGGTGACCGGTGCAGCATTTCTTTCTGTCGGTAAGAAAAGGGCTTTGTATTTCAGTAGCTCTGTCTCCAGCACATCTTTTCTCAGGCTGTAAGCAAAAAAAAACAAACAACCAAACAACCAAAAAAACCACACCACCAAACCCAACCTTGCTTTGCCTCAACATCTGGGACAGGTCAGCTCCAGTCTCAAGCTCATTTTCAGTTGCCTGGAAGTGGTTCAGGGCATCACCTCTTAATCATACTTGGAGGTTTAAAGAGCTCAATCGCAACTTTGATCAGTCAGCCCTGTAATATTTGCAGACTGCCATAATGATGCTTTCCATATCCCGCTATGGATATCCTCCCGGTGCTTTCAAGGAAACGGCCCTTCTGGCTTCTTAACGGCCAACGACTACCTTCGGTGAGACAGGAGGAGGAGCTCGGCGGGTGGATGAGGCGCCCGGCACTGCCGCGGGCGAAGACAGCCAGACCCCGGCAGCAGCGGGATGCCGAGCCCTTCAAACCAGCCTCGCCGGGTCTTGACTGACAGCTGGGCAAATGCTCATTCCCAGGCAGGAAAAACAAATAAAGCCCCAAACAAACAGGGCGACATAAAGGGTGGCACGCGCACGCTCTTGGCAAAGGGAACCAGTGGGATTAATGTCCTTCTTTCACACTTCCGCGGAGCAGCTCAGCCCACCCTTTGCGCCTTCAGCAGCGGTTCCCGCCACGTTTTGCCTTCTCCGCCTTTGCAGCCACGGTGGGTGGGCAGGAGAGGGAAGCCCAGCAAGATATCGTCCCCCTTCAACGCAGGTTTCCCCCTGCCAGGATGCCGGTGGACTTGTTCTTCAGATCATAGTTCACGGAGAGCATAAACCCAAGAGCGTGGATTTGGGGGAACTGGGAGTATAAACAATACAGGAGGCGCATAAGGACTCCTGGTGTAAAGAGTGATGATTCATCCAGACCTGAGCTACGTCAGAGCTCTACCAGGGGCCAGACACCACAGCAGCTATGAAACAAAGTCTTGGTGCTGCCTTAGGAAAAGATCAAAGATGAAGAAAATTGAGTCTCACTGCCGGCAGCAGTGAAATGCAATTTGAATGCCAAATACAGACTCTTCCTCACGTTTCAGGCTAAACCCAGAAATTAAACTGTCAGCCTCTCTTTAATCTAATTTCACTGCAGGGCCGCTCTCCTGATGTCCCCCCCAACCTAAAACCGTGCCAGATTTGAAAAGGAATTCAGAATTTTATCCAGGAACAAATGCTTCTCAAATTGTTCTGAGTTTCCAGGGCACAAATCAGAGACAACTACGCGGGTGTAGTCCATTTAACTCCAGTGAAGCGCAGAAGAATAACACTTTGATATACTGGCCACTAAAAGCTGGGCTTTTTTGGTTTTGTTTCTATTTTCTCCAACACTGAAGAACTAGTTTTCCATCAGACAACTGAATTCTCTAAAGGGAAGCAACTAAACTCCAGCTTTGTAAATAAAATGGCTTTGCAGAGCTGAGGTTTTCCGCAGAAGCCATATGCTCCTCACATAACTCTCCCAGGCTCTATTCCCACTGAGGAATAGCATATTACTTTGCTTTCAAACAATCCCAATACGTTCAGTGGCAATTTACTTACGGTAAGGCGATAAGCTGGCAGAATCTGCCCCTAAGAGATGGGTAATCAAAAAATAAACGCGTGTAAGAGAACGCAGCAGGACAGGCGTTCATTTACGCGATGCTGAGGAACACAATCGCAGCACGCAGGGACACCCAAGCAGGATCTAACACAGCAGCCCCGGCAGCGCCCCAGGCTCCAAGGGGGGAGACGCCGCTCCCGCCCTAAGCGGTGCAGCCCCCGAAAGCCTTTGGCTTCAAGCGATCGATCCGGCGTCGCTCGACTAAACGCAGGTGGGTATCGATGTGCGCTCTCCCCATGTCTCTTAACTACAGTACACGCAGAGCCCACGTCGCTCTCGCCCTTCCACAGCGTGCAAAAAAATGCAGCAGGTAAAAAACCAGATGAGTAAAAAGCAGCACAGAAATCAATACCCTGACATATTAACCACTTTTTAAACCGTTCTCTCTGTAGCACAAGACATTTACCTTGACATTATCCCCCTTTATTTGTTTTAAAGGCTCACAACGTTTCTTGCAAAATTTATTTGCTTCCTTTATCATAAGCAGGATAATAACAGGAGTGGCCTTGAGCAAGGGCACAGGAGCCCGAGGGATGGAGAGACGGTTCATCTGCAGCCCTGAACATTACACCATACTGACTTGACCAACCAATAAACTTCCCCTTAATCACTTAGGTTAGACATTAAACGTTAATTAAGCATGTGCTTTATAAGCCTTTAACTGGATTTTTTTTTCTGCCACTACTATTTAGTCCCAAATGCATGGTAACCTTCCCCCCGAGGACATGCACGAGGACCTGCCCCAACGCCCGAGCCCTTCGGCAGACCCTCCGTAATGATGTGTCAGTCACCCCGGGAGCACGACGACCAACGTGCCCTATTGCCCTTTCACAGTTTTTAACAAGACCCCAGGCTGTTTCGAGCAGACGAGCTCATGGGGCAGGAATCTGCTCACACGCACCGTCTCCAAAAAGCAGCTGTTGGCCACCTCCATCCACGCGGCCCCAACCGCCCGAGCGACTCGCACGCGGACCCGGGTGCGGAATTTATTTGTTGGCCACTTTTCGTTGCATAAATTAAGATCTGTCAAGAAACACACTTGCTTTTTAGAGCAAAGCACAGGGGAAACCACTTCTCACCACTGCAGCGCTCACCCTTCCTTCCCAACTCCGTCATCTATCCCCTGGGTGAATTTGTCCCACTCCCGCAGAGCTGCAAGAGCAACCAGCACTTCTGGCCCCACGGTTAAACTGCTTTTGTCTCCCTTATCAATGCTTATCAGTACTCAAAGGGCGGGTGCCAAGTAGATGGGAACAGCCTTTTCTCAGCGGTGCCCAGTGACAGGACAAGAGGGAACGGGCACAAACGGGACCATAGGAAGTTCCATCTCAACCTGAGGAGGGACTTCTCTCCTGTGCGGGCGGCAGAGCACTGGCACAGCTGCCCAGAGAGGGGGGAGTCTCCCCCTCCGGAGCCATTCCAAACCCGCCTGGAGGTGTCCTGTGCCACTGCTGGAGGTGCCCCTGCTCTGGCGGGGGGTGGGATGGGGGAGCTCCAGGGGGCCCTTCCCACCCCCACCACTCTGGGATCCCTTATTCCTCTTCACATTTCTGCAAAAAGCATTGGGAAGAGATCCCCTTTGCAGGCCCTCGATCCGCACAGCAGCAGAGCCGTCTGTGGCAAACAAACTTTCTGGTTCTTCCTCCTGGAGAAATTGCACAGCATCTCAGAGTGGCGCTTTTTTTTTTTTTTTTTTTTTTTTTTTTACTTCAGAAAGCGCCACGGTTAAACAGCAGAGACACCGACCCCCTCTGCCAAGCACCCCTTTGCACTCAGAAACAAATAAAACCACCACCCCGGCAAAGGCGCCAGAAGGACCGAGCCCTTCCCGAAGCGCCGGGCTGTGCAAGGATGCTCTGCGGGGACAGCTGACTCCGGGACGTGCTCGGAAATATCACCAGTCTACGTCCCACCCGCACAGCAGCGGCCGCCATGGGGACCGGCTCCGGGCAGCAGCAGGGCCGGCTGAGGGCTGAGGGCAGAGGGAGGCAGAGGCAGCGCGCCCGGCAGGGGCTGAAACTGGGGACAGTGCAGGCGGTGGGGGGGTGGCTGAGGGATGCTACTCCTGCCTGGCCACTGAAAACCCAACTGGAAATGCTTCCCCAGGTAAGTCTGAGCTTTGATCAGCAGCAGAAGGGGGATTTTTGTTAATGAGATACTGATGAGGTGAGGAAGCAGCTCAGCTGTCCATGACCAGGGCGCCACGGAGCAGATCCTCCTGTGGTGTAAATCAGCATCACACCGCTGAAATCGTAACAGAAGCGGGCGATTCACTGCAGGGAAAGATCCTTCTCCTACCCACAGAAAACCAGGCTCAGGATACGACCAACGGCACGTAAGACGTTATCAGGTCCCGTGTTTGGACATGATGCTCGAAAAGCAGCCAGCCAGGACGAATGAAGATGCCACTGCGTAAGAACAGTTCAAATTCAATGATGACAAAGCATTAAAATACCCATGGAGGCAAGCGTCAGGGAGTCACGCAAAGAGCTGCCGGCTTTAGGCAAAAGCAGAGGGAAGGACGATCTGAACTTCAAGCGTGCAGCCCGTTCCCAGGGGAGCCTTACAACACAAGAAGTAGGAAATATCGGGGAAAGTTTGGAGTCTGGCAATTAAAGTTCCTTCCAACTTAACCCAAAGAGAGAAGACTCGCGAGCCAGCACAGCCGGGTGGGCACAGGTAGAAAGGCAGCTGAAAAACTTTTCAAAAAAACTTACTGCAGTTAAAAGAAGGGTCAAGGGGAGGGAATACAAGCAGGATCAAGTCTAATTAAAGGAGCAAAAATAAATGACAGCTACAAAAAGGCAGGGGCTATTTTCATACGGAGCAAAGGGTCGCTGGCACGTCTTTGCAGAGCCCCAACACCCAGAAGGCAGGGAGAAAAGAGGTCCTTTGTGAGAGGGATGGGGAAGCATGGGAACGCAGGAGCCCTGGGGTAGCTCAGAGGCATTACTGTACTTAGCACAAAAGAGAGAAACAATAGAGGGCAAAAGGAGACGGGGCTGTTTATTTTTCCGGGTATGGCAGGCAAGGGAGGGCTCACAAACAGGGTTGGGAGAGACACTGGGAAAAGCGGCCGCTGAGGAAGAGAGAGAGCAGATAACAGCCCCAGAGGCACGGGGAGCACCAGGTTAAAAACGGGGGAGTCCTAAATTAGGTATAGTTAGAAATTCTCCAATAACAGCTATTTCCCTAAGGTAAATGGCAAACCGGCAATCTGCTTAAATAATTGCTACAAGATATGTTCCGAACAGAGGAACAAGGGTGTTTGAGAAATGCCAAGGATTATTAGAAGGAATTACCTAGAAAAGCCCTTACAAGAACGTGCTCTCTTTTTGCGTGAGGCAAAATGCAGGGTGGAAACAAAACACTTTAAAATACATCCACAGTTACTGTTTTCTAAGGCTCTGGATGAAGGCTCTCGGCTCTGCTTCTGACCCGGAGCCTGCCCAAAATACCAAGCGACTCCCCGGAGCTCTGCAGTCCCCAGAGCCGGGGCAGCCACGGGGCTCCCGACCGGGAGCTGCATTTTCTGTTACTCCTCCAAATTTCAATGGGACTGTCTTGAGAGTCACCCACCCCAGTTTTCCAAGAGTGCCAAGAGCTCAGAGCTTTCATTCAGAGAGCGGTTGAGCCGCAATTCAGTCCCTCATTGCCCTAACTCGGGCACCCAAACCCAGCATCCATCCCTGGGGCTTTGCCCTGAGCAGCTTCTCTACAACTCGGCCCGACTTCAGTACTTCTACAGCTCCTGTCCCCAAAGAGCCTGGGAGCTTCTCAAGTCATTGTGCAAGTAAACCCAACAGCATCCTCTTGCAGATAAAGCAGAAGAGCAAGAGATGAAGGGTAGACGTAGAGCTCGTTGGAGTGGGGTGAGAGATGCCAGAGCGAGGACCAGGATCCCAGCGCTGCGCTCCCAAGCAGGACAACAGCAAGGCACTTCCCAGGCAAGGTTTCCCATTCCTGCCCCGCGCAGCGGAGGAGAAATCCAAGGCAAAGGTAGTCTTTCGCTCACCAAGCCATTCTTCCCCCAGAGGCATCCCTCCCTGCCAAGACCAAACGCAGCTTTCCCCATGAAGCCACATAAAGACTGGTCATCCTGCTGCAAATCCAGATCTTTACATCGCTTGGAGTCACAGCTTAGTAATTGCGTTTCGAGTCCTGTGGGCTGTTCCTGCAGCTTCACCTCACGCTGGCGAAACGGAGACAAGAATCAGCCCGTCACTTCAGTTCAAGTCTGGTAGCAATTAATTTCATCGAGTTTGACATTTGAAATAAATGAAGTAAGGAACATGCTTCCACCATCTGGAAAAGTGCACGCTGACACTTCCAATCATTTGTGCATCCACTCGTGAATGTGTATAAGTAACGGTTGGTATTTTTACATATAGAGAGAGAGGGTAAATGACACATCAAGGCATCAATCCACGCAGAAGAGTGCAGCGGCCCAGCACCACTCATCATACAGATGAGCAAAAGGCACGTTGAGCAGTGGAAGCAGCCAAATCAGGTAAGAAAATATTTGGGAAACTGGAGACAAGGCAAATGCCAAGAGTTATCAGTATATTTTGAGAAGACTGATTTATACACGGAGCGTGCTTGATATACTCTCCATCACTCAAATAAGCAATATATGAAGTACTTCGTACTATGGTATACACAATAGCTTAAAAGCAATCTGCGGACGTTTCAGATGCCCTCATTTATTACTCAAAGGGAAGAGAGACTTTTCATAGCTACAGGAAAACAAATTTTGTCCTTACAAAAGCGCAGAGGGGTCACCTACAGCATGTTCCTCTTCCCTTCATTAACATGCTGAGATGTCTTTTCCAGAGCAAGGAGGAGGGAGGAGACATTCACTTTGACATTAAGACAGACATCCTAGAAAACGCAGCATCGGCTGCCTACGAGACTCAAACCCACGGGAGGTTGGAAAGCACTCTGCCCTTCTCCAGTGCCATCCCGGCTCCTCCTGTCCTTCTGCCCGTTCCAGATGCACGCAGAGAAGTTCCAGTTGCAAGTCCACAGCTACATGTGCGCGTACTGGATTAAAATAAATTCACATTAAAACCGAGATATTACGGGTCAAATTCACCACTGTGCCAATTCAAAGGAGCCATAACCCCAGGTTACGTGTTGCTGAGGCTGGTGGCATGAAACCGGAGCGGGACGCTAACCAGGACCAACCGGCCTCCGTGAAAAGCACCACCGAGGCTGGAGCCGCAGTGCGCACATCACGTATTCCTTCTTCCAGCCCTGCACTCTTGCCCTTGGGCTCAACACTGTTTCTGCAAACATCTAAAACAATCCTACCGCAGCCCTCAGCGCAACGGAAAGTGGTTTCTCTTTTTCACACCCAAACTTTGGTGGAGCATTAGTTCCTCCAGAGGCAACCGCCTCCCCTCCAAGAGGGACCGACATCTTGCCTTGCAAAGCAGCTCCTGCCCTGCTTCCATCCCTTCCTCCGCTCACTCTGGGCAGCTTTATACATGGCATTTTGGAGCGCAGCACGGCAGAGGTGCTGCCAGCGCCGCGGGACGCTCGCAGCCCGCTGAGCCTCCCCCCTGCCAAGCACTCCGCTTCCTTCCACACCGCCCATCCACCACTCGGCACACTTCCAGAGGCGCAGATGGGGACCGTGCCTCGTCTAGAGCAGGTTCCTTCTCCTCCCGAGTCCTCTGATGATTATTTCTTAGTAGACTTTACTTCCTAGAAGAATTTTCCACATGCCTTATTTAATCCTGCGTTGACTGACATTACCCAGACACGACATACCTGCCGGCGTTAACACCCCCTCCGCTATCGCTCGCTGCTCACTAAAACGGAAAGAAAAGTGCCGAAACAGACCCGTTTCCTCAAAAACATTTCTTGGGGCATATCGACAGCTTTCAGTCCTCAGCATAAGAGAACCCATTTCAGTTTCACAGAAGCTCCCCCCCCCCCCCCCCCATCAGCCTTTCCATTGATTAACGTTTCCTATAAGATGCTCTGGGGCTGGGCGTTTTGCCACCATCGGAAAAGTTATCAACTCGAGCCAACAAGTCGCAGCAGGGGCAGGTACGTGGGGACCCAAATCCCACCCGGGTTCCTCAGAGGCTATGTGAGCTAAAACAAAGATGTGGCAAGATTTCACTCCCCCCCCCCAAAGCAGATGTTTCAGCTTCATCCATAAAAAGCCGAGTCCCAGGCCACCAATCGGCCAGCTCTGCTCCGGCAGCAGAGACTCCGCTATTTCCAGGCTCGCAGAGATCGTGCTCGTTTTAGCAGCGCGGCTGTTCGTTATTTGGGATGAGTGTCCCCAGGGCAAGGAGGGCCCCGGCTTGTCTGGCCAAGGCTTTGGAGAAGGGAGCTGCAGGGAGCGAAGCGTGCTGGGTTACTCAGTTACTCTGAATGTGCAGAACATCTTTAACTGATGTTCTGACCGCGAAAGTTTCAGAGCATCTCTAAGTTTATTGGTGCGAATTTTTAAGTACCTTCAAATGAGGAACCCAAAATTCTTTACAGACGTTTCCACACCCAAAACAAGCTCCAGTTTTGGTTCTGGTTCCTATTTCATAGGAAAATCTTAGTCAGCTTGGTGTTATCCAAGCCTATTTCCCATTGCCACGAGAAGTCACATGGCATTTTCCTAGGCTGAATCCCAACCAGTACTGTAAACGCTCCACAAACTGCCAAAACCATGCAGGCCCGTGGGCAACGAAGGCAGCGAGTCAAAAGCAGTGGTAGAGAAGAGCTGAAGGGCGGTTTTGCACTTTAGGCCTGGTAACGCTATACCACTTCTCCGCCTGCATTCCCAAGGCGGACAGGAGTTGGGTCCCAGCCCCGCATCCACCCCCAGCTCCACGTGGACGCAGTCCAGCAACAGTGCAGCGCTGCAAGAGCCGGACTCGCCACCAAGAAGCAAAAAAAAAAATAAAAATAATCCTGTTTCTGCCCAGCCACGGGGCCCTGGGCCAAGACAAAACTCCGTGAGCGCTGAAGGGTCGGACCAAAAATCCTGGTCCGTGTGCGGGGATGACTCTCCCCGCCCACCCCGGGCGCACAGGAACGCCCTGAGCAGGGACCCCCCGGCTGCGCGCGGAGGCTGGGTACCACGCGCCGCATCCAGCATCCTTTGGGCACCGCGCTCTGCCATCGGCTGCGCAGCTCCTCAGCTCCGCTCCCCCCCCGCCGCAGCCCGGGGCTGATCCTGCTCCGCGCACGGGGAGCGCCTCACCCTCGGAGCCCGCTGCGGGAAGGGGGCTGCGGCTGGAGAAAGAAAAAGATGGTGGGACACTGCAGAGGAGTTAAGCCTCCGTGCCGGCTCTGGCGCCTGCTGCCTTCGCTGTACAGAGTCTGGTAGGACAACAGCCTCCAGCACAGAAAGGCTTCACCGCTTCCTCATATAGCTCTTTAATTACAGAGCACTGGGAAAATTGGTGTTTCCAGAACAGATATGGCCCTCGTTGTTTTTCTGTTTTACATCCTGCAGGGAATCGGGACTGAAAGCTTGAGAAAAAAAAAAAAAAGAAAAAAAAAAAAGAAAAAAAGCCAGAGCCAGTTATAAGCGCTGGGGTCTGTTTGCTCCTCCTCCCAGTCCCAGCTCCTGAGGTCAGCAGGGAAAGCATCCAACAGTTGCAGAAAGACAGATTGTTTTAATTTAAACATTTGAGAGAGGCAGAGTGAGGGACTTTCTCCCAAAGTGTACAAGACGTGATAGTATGCCTCTCCCGATCCCTGCAAACCCTTGCGAGAGAACATTCCTAGCAGTTTTCCTACAGGGGCACTCGCCAGCATGTACCGAAGGCGGTGACCAGGACGAAAGCCGCTTCCTCCTCCCACCCTCATGTCGCTTTGGAGAACAGAAAGGATGAGGGGATTTGCCCTCCCTGTTACAAAAAGCAGAATACCCAACGGGATCAAGAGAAAAACAACATCGGCCTCATCAAGAAAAGCATCTGCAGCCGCAGGGCTCCAGGCGAGCAGTCCTTATCCTTCAAGGAATCGACAGCTTTCCAAGATGAGACACTGAGCAGCCCTCGGTTGGGGAACACAGGCTGTACTCGGGGGATGGACAGACTCGTATCTTCTCGGGGAACCCCCCCAGGGGCACGTCCAAGCCTGCGGCGCGCTTCTCCTGCCTGGTGGCTCCCCCGGAGCCTCCCACCAGCAAGCGCAGAGCAGCTCTGCTGGTCCCGCACACGTCCCCCTGCCAGCAGCCGTGTCCCACCTACGGCGGTCAAACCCACCCATCCATCTTATCTATCTGCTGAAGTCTTCAGCTTCCGTGCAATACCAACACAAGGGTTCCAGACCCAGAGCTTCGCCGCACAAACCGGGCACGGTCCTTCCACGCACGTGAGCTACGAGCCATCGACTCCTGCCTTGCGACACCCCCGCGGCAGCATCACGCTACTGCGCCACTAGCGAAAGAGTCCAGGTTCCCCGTCACGCGATACCAAACGGGATGTGTGAGGTTTTGGCCCCCTTGGATTAAAGCTATGCCGGTAAATTCATCTGAAAGTTCTTTATGGAAATGATCTTGCACTAGGTGGGCAAGAAAAGTGGTTGGCTTAGTTTTCTACTGAAGGTGTATTTTGATGGGGGAGGTTAAATCAAGATTCTGAAGCTTAGAGTTATTTTTCGGAGGACTGTCCATTTTCCACTGGAGGAATGATTTCAGAAGGGAAAAATCCAATGGCTAGAAATCAAAAATGTAAATATTTCTGTGTACTGTCTCTCAGGATTCATATTCTGCCAAAATACCAAAGCAGCACTAGACAATATGCAGGGGTGTCTGCCACAGCACACCGTCTCGAATCCACTGGGGATATTTCCTTTCCAGGTCAGAGAAAAGAAGTTAGTTAGCCAAAATGCTGATAACCCCAACGGAGGGGGTTTCAGCCATGTGAAAAAGGAAACCCATAAGTACGGGAGCCCACGACTGAAAGAAACTCTACCCCATTAAAAAAGAGCATTAACAACTTCTGAACCGGCTTCTGTTTTCTGGCCCCCTGGCCACCACTGCTGTTTTATTGAAATTGCCCCAGCAGTGTCAATTAAAGGGAAATTCTGGCCACCTCCCCATCCTATCCCACCCACTTGGCACTGACCCATCGGTGGCTCACCGCTCCCCCTCCACACGTGCAACCCACGAGCCACATTCCCATTTCCAGCGCTCCGCCAGTGCGGTTAACCAGCTGCCTGGGGCTCCTCGAAGGAAGCTTTTGAGCAGGAAATTAAGAAAGCTTAATGTACAACTGGGCATTTACTGGGGCCGGGGCAGGGGACGGGCCCCGTGCCCGCCTCCAGGCGCGCTGCAGACTTCCACCTCCCTCCCGCCTCTCCGCATCCACCCAGGATGGCGTGGGAACGAGCCGGGACCCTGCTGGCACCCGGAGCTCAAGGCGCACACATTTTTCTCTCCAGAGATAATACTGGGCCATGACAGCACCTCCACAAGAGCACCAACCCTTCCTCTCATGTCGGAGGGAAGCAGCCCGGCTGAGCACCGGCAGTCTCCGCGCTGCTTTGGAGGATGCCCGTTCTGGGTACCGCCGGGTATACAAAGCAGCGGAGAACAGGAGCTGACTAACCCTACGAGCTCCGGCCGTTTGTTTTGCAAAACAGCAGCAGCAAAGGGCCCACCGCTTCCCGAATATTACCCCGATTTTCTGTACACAGCCAACATCAGCAGCCGCCGCTGGGGCCCCCGGCAACCACAATCGCCAAATCCCAGCTCCAGCTCCTCGCTAACTGTTAGGTGCTTGAACATTTCAGCAGATCTCAGCCCAGATTTACTCTTGTAACTCCCCGAAAGTACAGCGAAACAGAGCCGTTTGGCACCAGCGGAGACACCTGGCTTGGAAGCTCCTTTTTTTTTTTTTTTCCCCATTTCTTCTGAGCGCAGAATGACACTTGTATTCACAGTGACTCATCTCCTTGACCTTTCTATTCACTTTTAATGGTGCAAGCTGGAAATAAGGGCATACAAACAATGCATTCATTATTCAGCTGGTGAACTGCAGCCCTCAGACCAAATCTCTACCCCGCAGCAGACAAGAGCACACAGAGTAGATATCTCATTCCGGCACATCTCGGATGAGCCCCCGTCAAAGACCACACAAACCCACTGCGTAATTCCTAGTGGAGGGGTACAGCTGAATGAGCTTCTACCCTACTGTCAAAAAAAAAAAAAAAAACCAAAAAAAAAACCCACTGTGTAAAATGCTGCAGGAGTACAAGAGATCCTGGGAAACTGGCAGTGTCATCTCCAGGAATTCAGCTGCAATGAATTCTTACTTAAGTATTGTCTTGGAAACAAAAAAAAAAAAAAAAAAAAAAAAGGGGGGTGGAAGGAGGAGCAGCAGAGGGAAAGAGAGCAGCGAGGCTCTCCGTGAGGATACACCAGCTCAGCCAAAGCACGGCTCTTTCCTGTACACCCACACTCAAAAAATAGAAACTCCAGCTGACACGCAAATGAAATTCTAAATCCGGCCACTAAAACTGCCCGACAGTCCCTTCAAGCAGGGACTCCGGCGGACCCCGTGGTGACCCCGCTTCTCTAGGAGCTTCCCCCCATCGACTTCTTATGGCGTTTCCAGCAGAGCTGCAAACTCCCCGTCCCACTGCAAGTTGCAGCAGCGAAGTGCAGAAAGGCAAGCAAAGAAAAGGGCTTTAAACAGTTTGTTTAAAAGCTGAGCCAGGAAAAAGAAGAAAAAAAAAAAAAAAAAAGACAACCAAAACCCAACCTTATTACTTTATTTACTCTGAAAGAATTAGCATCTCGCTGGCTGCAGATGCACAGCTTGATCCCGGCAGGGATGGCATGCAGGGTCATCCCAAGCTACCAGTAAGATTTAGCTGGATTTAGGGCAGATCACTCGGGTCTCCAGCAAGCTGCAGCCTCCCAAGGAGACCAAGAGGTCCTCCCAAGCACACACCCCCACCCCTCATTGGGAAAGTGGGGTGCCTGGCTCCTTTGGGTGACATCCAGACACTGCTCAGATCAATGGAAAAGTTGTTCCCCGAGCACAGCAAGACTGAGGTTTGGCCTTCCAATCTTTCTCCAGCGAGCCCAGAGCAGCAGGGCTGAGCACCAGGAGGAATACAGCACCAGGCACGGGAGACTTCTCAAGAAATCCAACCAAACCCGTGGGGGGGGGGGATGCACTTAGCCTACAGCCTGGACAAGGGCAGAGCACTCAGCAACAAACTACACTGGAATTCTTTTCTTACATCAGCGAAACAGCTGAATGTCACCACCCCAAAGCGGGGCTGACCTCGGCTTGCCGCCCTGTTCCTGCCCACAGCACGGGCTCAGGGATACCCAGCTTTGGGGCCCAGCACCCCGCTCCCACCTCCATCCCCCGCCTTCCAAAGGGGGTTCTTCCCAGCAAACTGAAGCACGTGTGTGGCTGCCTGAGAGCCTTTACCCGCTTTGGATTTCGTTTATACATCTAATGCTTCAAAGCGTTCTAAGAGTAGTCAATATAAAAGACGGCATTGCACCCCGTTCACACAACCTGCAAGAAATCTGGCCAAATCTAAAGGCAAATTCCAAATAACCTTCTGGACTTGCAGTGCGAGGTACCAGTGCTGCCAGAGAGGGAAACACCACCCCAGAGAGGAAAAGCAGTTTTAAAGTAGAAAACTCCTGGACCACAACCACTAACGTAACCCAAGGCACAGGGATGAAGAGAGACTCTTAGAACACTTCAGTGCTCAAAACCACACCTTGTTGGTACATCAGCATTACATTTGTCTCAAAGCCACTCCTCAATGCCCGGTTCCATACAGGGAGACAGGATCAGGCCCCAAAGCATGGGAAACAGAGACTTGCCCAAGGGCTGCAAGAAAGTCTGCAGCGGAGGTCAGGAATGAGCACTGGTGTAGCTCATTCCACTCATTCAATCCCAAAACTATCCTTTTTCCTCTCCAGCTTATTACACAATCTTGAAGGAAAACTCCAGCACATTAAATACATTAATACCCTTTCCTAGTTTCAAAAAATGACATCTCTCAACACTGTGAAAGCTTCCAGATGATGCTAAGAATCCTATTGGCTTCTGGAGAGAAAAAGAGCTCAGACTCAGAGCAACCAACCTCAAAAATGCCTTTTGTGTAGCTCCTTCATGTATTTATTTTAGAACTAAAGATTTTCCAGACACATCCACAGAGAAACCACAGCATCATTTGGACGGTTTACTCAGTGCTAAGCTTCATTTCAAGAGCCTTGAAACTTGCCAACGGTAACCTGATGGCTAATTATACCATGTTGCCAACCTCAGTTTTTTCCATATAACATTAGATTGTAACAACATTTTTCCATTCTTTCATGTCTCAACTTCCCCCCCCCCCCCCCGGTTTAGCTCAGTCTTCCCATACTGGCGTTTTCTTTATTTGTTTCACACAAAGGTTTATTTTATTTTCTTTTTAGGAAAAGCTGCCAGCTTGCAAACTCAGTACCTATCACACGAGCTCCGATCTACCTAGTACAAATAAAAGCTTTGCTATAGAGCAGGGCCAGGCTGCAACTGGAGAAGACGGTCCCAGGAACCTCTCTCGAGCCAGGCAGGAGGGCAAAGGGGAGGGAATGCACTGCCTAGATTTACAGCAGCTGAAAGTATAAGTAGGTGATATGCAACGCCAGGAGGCTGGAAAAAAAAAAAAATAAATCTTAAGGGTCTGAAGATTGCATTCTGCTCGCCTGGGTCAAAGATTTGCAGCCACAGCCAAACAACAAAGCCGCTAGCTCGGGACACCGCTACGCCTCGCCGATGCTCAGCCAAAGGGGAACAGCCAAACGCCAGCAACGAAGCTGTTCCCTCCTGCAGATGTGCTTTCTGGAGAAGGCGGAGAGCCTCACAAGACGGCGTCCACCTGGAACCGCTTCCCTTCCAAAAAAGTCTCCTAAAACCTCCCCAGAAAGCCACCACCCCATTAGCAGGGAAGAAAAGCCTACCAACGGCTTCAGACTGCTACTCCCAATAGCTCTGGACAATAGCTGCACTCCGAAGGGGACGTAACCAGAGAGAAATCCAAATCAAAATAACGAGAGCCAAAAAAGGCACCGAGCAGTCCAGAGGAACATCGCTGAGCACAGAGAAGGCTCCGCAGCTCAGCAGAAGCAGAGCTTGGAAGGAAGCACGGGAGGAACAGTGCCTTTGGCTGCGTCAGCCCTCCCCTGGGGGTCCCCACCACGTCAGCACACCCAAGGGGGAACCCCCTTCGTGGGGACAGTGTCTCCCAGTGCGATGCCAGTACCAGGTCCTACTGCTTATATAAGACCTGCCGTACGCCCGAGATAGATGGATTGCGCTCCGTACTAAAAAGAAGCTAAAAGCCAAGAACCCGTGCAGATAGTGCAGGGAAACCAGCGCAGGTTATCAAACTGCACTCCAGAAGAGGCGTAACTCGTGTGTGCACGCGCCTTTGTGGTGACACCGACTTTTACTGTGGGACAAATCCTGCAGATCTTAAATTTGACCCAATTCCAGCAGACGACTGTTTAGGGCCTCAGCGTTCCCAATATACCCTCGACAGCAGCAGCAGCGGAGAGCTGCCGCAGAGTCAGGGCTTTCCTAAACGCGTGATGAGTAGAAGTCTACACTGGATAAAAGCACAGAATGGAGAGTGGAAGAAGTCTTCCTCCACGTGAATGAAGCCTGAGGTGTGTTTTGTGGTTCGTTTCTGGTTTATTTCCCAGACAATGCTTCTCATTTTAAAGCGGCAGTTCCCATTTACTAAAATCTAGGCACCGAAAAGTTACAATCGTGTTTTCAGCAGAACCCAAGTAATGTTTTAAACCTTTCTCTGCAAAATAATTCATTTTATAGAACGATAGCTGCTTCCTGAGGATAAGACGCCTGCTAAACAAACCAGGCGAGAGCGTACGTGGGCGAGTGTGTACATACACGATGAAGTGCCAAATTTATACTTGTAACGCAGCAGGGACTTCCCCCATCGTAGGGGCTGCTACACTTCAAAGTCAATTCACGCGACAGCAGAGCACGAGCTCCAAATGCAACAACTGCCCTTCCCCAATCACTCCAGACCTGGGCACCTCCCCCCCGAACCGCGGCGTACGCGGACCAGTCCTTACACAATAATGCCAGTGCTAGCCAGGGGCCAAGAGAGAGGCTCTCAATGCAACCTTCTGGAAGTCCTTTAAGGCCAAAGAGCCCCACCTGGGACATGCCCACCACTTGCCTGAACAAGGTCCCAGACCCAGCTCTGCCCCGGCAATGTTTGCTGCCGTCCAGCAGCCCCGGGCAGGTTCTCAGCTCCACGCTCTTCCCAGGTCCCACCGTTCCCCAGACGCAGCCACGGGCAACTGCGCAAACACACCTAAATAGCAAAGCCACGAATCGCCACGGCGATACCTCATTTGAGCACTCTTCTACCCTGCACACACCATCTGACCCGTCGCCCCCCTTCCCCTCATTGTGCCTCGTAGCTTTGCTGGGCCACAGAGCCCCTAACCCTCCAGCTGCTTGTGTGGGACCCTTCAGCGATGCTGCCTGTAGTTTTTGCGAGTGCGCGGCTTCCACACTGACGCAGTGCCTGGCCACCCGTCGTCTCCCCCGGCTTCGGGCAGGGCAGCACCGCAAGGCAGCTCCAGCATCCCGATGGCTCGGGGAGAGGGAGAGCGCCGGGAGCAGGTCAAAGAGCATCGGGGCATACGACAAAAAGTAACTGTTAAAAAAATTGACACTTTGCTTTACCTCTACAGCAGGGAAAAAAAAAAAAACAACCCTCCGAGCAAAGAAGTTTCCTGGAAAGTACTCCCACAGATTTATTTCTGAAGTCCAGACAAAACTCAGATTGCCTAATACGCATCTATAAACGGTACTTCCCACAAATGCCTCTGCGTTAGTGGCGTATGCCACAGCAGTGCCTTCTGCTTCTCAGCGCCTGTTGCCATACTTTGTCTCTTTTGAGGAGTATATCTGTAATTCAAAGCAGTTGTGAGAACACACACACACAGCCTATGCCCTGAAACCAGGCTGCGGGGCAGACGGGGAAACTGAGTCACCAAAGGAGAGACGGACAGACAGCATCAGGACCAGAGCTCATCTTCAGTGTTAAAAGCAAAGCAACCGGGCACATGCTACCAAGGGTGACAGGGCGTCTACGTGACATTAAGGGTCCGGGCCTCTGGGACAGCGGCAGAGATTTTCACGTTGGAGCTCTAAGAAAAAGAAAAGCTTCTTCAGAATTAGAACTGTTACGCTGAACATGACATAGAGCGCAGCTGCTGGTACCGTACAGGGAAACACCCTCAGATTAACTTCCCTTGGGAACCAGTAGGGCATTCCCAGTCGAACAAAGCTCACACCTCCACACCCGCAGCACCCTCCCGCAGCAGAGGTGGGAGATGGGAGCAGGGGCCACAGTCCCAAAGGATTCCGGTAGATATTAGCACATCCCCTGCGGCGCTACGGTCTGACCGCAAGTTACCATGAGACAGAAACCCACTCGTTAGATTTGCTCCGCATTTCAGGAATGAACCTGAAAAGTGCATCTCCAACAACAAAACGCAAGGGGCAGGGACAGTACCCATTTAAAAATAAAGCTGCACATCCCCTTTACAGTCCCCCCCGGATCTGTTCCAGGGCAGACTTTATGTCTGCAAGCAGAGTAACACCAACCAGTTGTGTCTATTGGATTACGCTTGCTCTTAAAAAGAGGTTTCATACGTGAGGATCCAACGTGAGACCCGCGGGAGCAACGCCAGCAGGCGAGCCCATGCTGTTGGCCCTCTTTGTACACCAAAAATCAGCAACTCTTCCGCGGGTTTTGCCTTAGAGCTGCCCCTAAAGACCAGAGATGAAAAGGGATTTCTCCAATCCCTGACAAATTATTGCCCAGACAGACAACACTGCAACGCTTCGGACCGAAGAACCAAAGTTCCCGTTGTCGGCTTTGGTGGGAGCCGGCAGAACCGGCCCCTCACCCCGGAGTCTGAAACCAGTTCCCGCATCCAGCACAGCGCAGGAGCAGCCTCCAAAAACCACCTCAAAGGGATCGGTCAGCAAAGAGTTTTCATCTTGACCCCAGCTTACACGGAAAAATAAGACACTACCTCGGCCGAGCGCCTCTACTGCATCCCCTGGACAGGGCACGGCCGGCAGCTGGGGGCTTTTCACTTAGAGTCCTGTTCCAATCTGGCAATACACTGACAGCATAATCCAGATTTTTACACTGGAAATCAGATCTGCCATCAATTCCAGACGTATAAAGTCATATTTCTTCTTGTAAAACAATATCAACACTTTTGATTGGCAAAATATTAAACAAAACACTTCTAACTGACTGGATAAAGTTTTTTTTTTTTTTTTAGGTCATTCTGGATGACTGAGGAAGAGCCAAGGAGAGAAGCAACAGATGGTAATAGGATACTTCATAATTTCCAGCATTTTTATTTCTTTTAAAGGGCATGCCATGTATTCT
This sequence comes from Vanellus vanellus, assembly GCF_965231255.1. Lineage (NCBI taxonomy): Eukaryota > Metazoa > Chordata > Aves > Charadriiformes > Charadriidae > Vanellus > Vanellus vanellus. The sequence goes on along the minus strand of NC_138923.1, from coordinate 9,379,233 downwards.
TATTACACTTTTCTTTGCCACTAAAGGAAACTGCTGCTTCCAAAAATTTTCACCCAGAAACCTGATTCAATTTTATAGGGATTTGTAAAAGCAGAAACAGATTCCAACTTTGTCTGTGGGTTAGATTTTTGTGTGACATCATCTGTTAAAATATGGGAAAATGTGAGCTGGAAGGGCAGTGTTCAGAGGCAGCTCAGTTCACATCGCCTTTGACATTGTGGTTTCTCTATTCTTCTGGAAACCCTCTCTGCCGGGTTCCTTCCCCCTTTCTTTGGGGCCACCTGATGGATCTGCTGCTGAAGGAGACGACAGAGAAGATTCGCCCCTCTCCGTACAGAGAAGCCAATTAAAATGAAACTGAAAGAGAAACAATCTGAGCTGAAATAAAACCAAGAACTTGGAAAGATTAAAAAAAAAGAGAACTATAAAGAGCATTAGTCAAAGCCATCAGCGGTCCCAATCTGACTCCTCCCTCATTCGAATTATTTGATGTCCTATTAGGAGGCTCATTAGGAAAACTCAAAGCCTTTCACTGTGAGAGTCATTACTTGGAGCTGCACGTTGGCCCTGCAAAAGCTCTCCAGCCGCCCACCGCAGCATTAGCTGCTGCCAGCCCTCTGCTTCCTCCAGCTGCAGCCCACAGCTGGACCCAAAACTTTCAGAAAAGTTACCGGCTAACTTCAGAAGGAGCTAGGTCTTACACTGAAACCGTCTGAAGGATAGACGCCGACAAGCACAATGCCTAAGGATGCTCTGGAACCATTAAATCATTAGCATGGACAAAAGAAAAAGGAAAACTTTGTCATCTTTCCTTTGAAATAGTTGGGACTGGTGATAATTCTGGTTTTGACTAATACAAAGTAACGGAGAGGCCTGACAAGCTGGCTGCACAAAAGGGCAACTCAAGATGAGCTGGTGTCACTCCAGCATTCTTCAGCCAGAACTGCTCTAACAGTGCGGTACTTCTGCAGTGCAGCACAAACTCCCGTGGCAGCTCCCACTGCCATCAGTTTTTCCCGCAGTGATGTTCTAGAGGCATTTTATTCATTGACTAGCAACTTATTTTCCATCTCGCTCAGACTTTGCAAGCAAACCATTAATGAAAGCATTCCTCATACGCCTACCTTTTTTTTTTTTTTTTTTTCCCCTCCCTTTAAGGTCATTTTAAGAACCTAGAAATTACAATAATTTGCAATCATGCTGCTGGATACAGAATCCCACACGCGCTTGTCCTGTTAACACGCAAACAACCCTGCAGACACCGCTGCCTGGGCTTCCCAGCGAAAAATACCCAGAGCGCACAAAAAAACCCAAGCACGAGAGCCGAATCCCAGACAGCTCAGCTCTTCGGGGGCACTTCTCGGTTTCTCAAGTTACCCTCCATCCACTTTAACTTTTCCGATTTCGAAATTCAGCTTTGCCAACAAACCGCTTCTTACCCTGTCCCTTGAAATACAACATAAAAAGATCTCAGAGCACCGATGCCTCCGAGCGCCCATTACGAACTCCGAAAACACTCTGAAAACACACAGCAAACTTTACCAGCGGCCCCACAAGTCTCCATGTGCCCCACTTGGGCATTTGGGAGCCCACCCGGGGAAGGCAGACATTTGGCTAGCAGAGCTCTTGGAAGGCGCTCAAACCCAAAGCATCCCACTTAGGGAAATAAAGCCCTTAGTCTCGCTCCTGCACGACAGTAAAAATGACATTCCAGGGGTTTTCCTGGCTGCACATCTGGTACTTCATAGGGCTTCCTCTTGCCACACTCAACAGCCACAATTTTGGGGAGAAACCCTGCAAATTGGGGCTGGCGTGGCAGAGAAGGGCAGGGTGCGCCTTGGGTTCCCTGAGCAGAAGCGGCTGCAAAAAAGCTTTTGTGTGCCGAGATCTGCCGCTTTGATGTGCGGAGGGGAGAGCAGATTAGTTCGGGACACAAAAAAAAAAAAAAAAAAAAAAAAAGTTTCTTCTCCTGGAGGAGGAGGAACCACGCAAGGCGAGAGGTTCACAGTCGACTAAATATATATTCACATATGTATACACGCAGATATATAAAGAACTCGGAGCCTCCAGAAACACCGCCTGACTTTTGCTCCAGAGAAAAGAAAAAAAACACACCAACAAAAAACGAGCTCAGCAACAGGCAGCTCTGCTCTAAGAAAGGCGAATAAAGTATTGTTTTAAGGTTTTTTTCCCCCCTTTTACGGGCCCCCTGACAAACGGCATTCAGACTCGGGCAGCTAAAGGAGGTTGGGTTGGGTTTTTTTTGTTTTGTTTTGGGTTTTTTTTTCCGGAATGCATTGAGAGTAAGGAAAAAGAAAAACCCACCAAAACCCAAACTTTTTGCCCCGCACAAAAGCCACTCGCCCTCCCCACCCGCACGGCTCCCCCCGGCCCCGCACGCCGCTGACACCCGCCTCCCTCCCGCCGCCACCGGGGCTCGCTGCCGCGGGGATGGGCGGAGGGAACCGGGGGGGCTCCGGGGCCGCTTACCTGCCCGGCCGAGGGAGAGGGCACCCAGCAGCAGCACCAGGGCAGCGGGTACCGACCGGCTCCGTATCCAACTGCGCCTTTTCCACCGCGTGTGCGTATCCATGGTCCACAAAAAACGGGACACCAGCTCGGGACAACTCGGGGCGGGGGGGGAATAAAAATAATTAAAAAATATATATTTATATATACACACAAGCGAAGAAAAGCCGCTCAGACCCCCCCGCCAGCCCCCCCCGGAGAGCAGCCGCTTTATAAAGCCATGGGGCGGGCGGAGGGCTGTCGGGGGCTCCGCCGCGCTCACTCCCGGCCCCTGTCTGCTCCTGCAGCGAAAAACTTTTCTTTCTCTCTCTCTCTTTCCCCCCACCCCCCTTTCTATTTTTTTTTTTTTTTTTTTTTTTTGGCCTTTCCCTTCTTTTAAACCCAAGGCAAGAGTTTGTCAATCTCGGAGCCCGGCAGCAAATCAGGACCGGGCGGTGCAGCCCCCGGCCCGGCCCCCGGCCCGCCCCGGCCCCGCGGCAAGTTTGAACCCCGCGGGGCTGCGGCCACCGGGCTGTCCCGGTCCCCCCCAAAAAACGGGGGGTTATTCCCCCCCTCCCCCTGTCCCATGGGAATTACCACCAGCCGGAGTTTTTCTCTTCCCTCCCCCCCCCCTCCCCCCCGCCTCTTCCCAGCTCTTTCCGACTCCCGAGGGAGATAGGTCCCGGGGCTTATGGGAGCATGAAAAATGCAAGGATTTAGCCAAAAAAAAAAAAAAAAAAAAGAAAGCGAGGCTGCTGCAAAACGTGCATGCAAAGGGTAAAAGTGCAAGCAGGAAGGAGTGGAAAGGGAAGGTGGCATCCTCTGCCAGGGTAGGTGGGTGCTGAGGTGGCACACACCCCCCACCCCACCCCACCCCCCCCAGCAGGCAAGTCAGGAGGAGAATAAGGGCAGAAAGGGCTGCCAGCCCTCGGGCATGGCTTGTCCAGGGGTCCCAGCACTGCTCTGCGCCTATTGCGCTTCCCCTCACCGCGCTGCTGAGCACCAACAGCCTTGGCACACCAGTGGTGGCTGATGCATCCCCCTGATAAACATCAACTTTAAATGATTTTACTTGTTCTGGCATTGTATAACAACAATATTAGAACAGTACTGTAAAAAAAAAAAAAAAGAAAACAACAAAAACGCTGACATGACTTCCCCACACCAGATCCTTTCCTCCAGTAGCGTCCTCCCTTAGGTCCCAGGAGAGGAGGACAGACCTCGCACTGTAGGATTAGGTGGCATACAATGCTGCTGACCCCTCACCAAAGCCAAGGTCAGGTTATGTGTAGACCAGAGAAGGAAGAACAACCAAATGCAGTCCTCTTCCTTAGCTAAAATGCTTTGAAGTCCTTGCTGGTATCAATACTTGCTTTGTCAGTGCCATTAAAGATCTGAATGTTGCTAGCACACATCCAGGTGACAGTCCCAGCTCCCATGATTTCAGTGGTTGGAGTTGTACTGATTTTCATGGAGCAGCAATTTCACCTATAGACTCATACCCCGAGCAACACCAAAGCATCCCAAGCCCTCCCTGGTCCTTGCACAGCAGCATCTTTAAGGCCTTTGTTGTCCACAGGAAAAATAACCATTGCCATCACCTGAACTGCCACACTCTGCCTAACCGGGACTCCGGTCTCTGTCTATGGGTCCAATCATTCAGCACTGCAAGAACCGGGGCAGTCACCGGCCGTTCCATTTATCACATACAAGGGGGCAATGTAGGAGTTAGGGGTCACTTGTCCTGTCCCTGCTTTGGGCTGTCTGATGGAAGAACTCAGCACAACAGGGCCTTATGTTGAGCTTTTGCTACTCACTCCGCATAAATCTTTGACCTGCAGGAACGGAAGTTTCTTGGCAGGTAATTGATGTCAAACTAGCACATCAAAACCGACAAGCGCAGGAGGCCAAATCCTACCAGGTCTGCAGTGGACGCAGGGGGAAAGAGGTGCTCCCAGTCCACTCACCTTGTAGCCTAATAAAGAGGTTATCTAATGGGTCAGTGGAGAAGAGCTGTAGGAAATCTCTCTACCTCCGAACCTGTTGAGATGCCTTCTCCCTCCTACCAGCCTCCCCGTGAAACTGGAAAGGCCGGAGCATGAGCCACACGCAAGAAGAGATTCTCCGCTGAAAGAGCCTTTCACCAGCGAGAGGTGAAAGGCAGATTGGCTGCAAGCCCCCGAGCCGGAGGCGCGCAGCGTGCATGTGCTGGCTGCAGCCACGCGTAGGGCGGGTACCGTGCCAGTGGCACTCCCGGGCAAATCTCTCAGATGAAAGCCCCTTCCAGTTCTTGCCTTTCATGAGTAACCAGATGACTAGAGGCTGGCTAGACAAATTAAGTGATGCTCCATAGCCAGGAGGAGCCTGGAGGCAAGCTCTTTCGGTACGAGCAACACCTGTGCAACCCTGCAACCACCACCGCAGAGCACCCACTGGATGCAGCCCAGCAATGACGGCGTCCATCACCACTGCACCTCCCTCCTGCTTTAAAATATCCCACTACTCACAGCAACACTCCTTGCCGCAGACTCACAGCTGCCTCTGGTACGGAGCAGAGAAGCTGTGCCACAGCTCATAGGAACACTGCGTGACGGAGATGCTTCCCCTCCATTTGTATGGACAACGAAGCATCTCCGGCATATGGATAGGGAACTAGGACAGCTAAAGGCACCAGCAGACCCTGTGAGTTACCCTCCCTTTCCCAGGAGCCCTTCTTATTATGATAACAATAAGTGATCACAGTATTTCTGTGGATGCCTAATCGCCCTCGAGAGCCGCCCCCAGCCCCACTGACAGAGGTGGTGTCCGATTTCAGCCCCAGTCCCACAAATGCCAGGATCCCGGGTCTTCTCATCCCAGATTGGCATTTCTGATCATACAAACAGCTCATTGTTTTGCAATGAGACCCTGTTTTGTCTTCAGCTGCGAGTGAAAATCCCACTAACACCTGAACACCGTAACCAAAGCGTTGACATTCCCAGCCTCTCCAGAGGCATCCAGCTATAGGACGGGGGATACCTAAAGCAGCAGCAGCACCACCACCACAGACAAGGAAATAAAAGCAGCTCAGAGCAGTACACTCGCTCACACGCCACCCGTTTTCCAAGGGCTCTCAACTCCCAAAGCAAGCCAGACTACCCAAACCCGGACCCACATCAGATGCAAAGCAACTTTGCTTCACACCAGTTGAGAACCTGGCCCAGGGAGCCTTTGCTGAGCAGTACGTCTGAGTTGCCAGTTGCTTTCCAGGTGATTTAGAAGCTTGCACAGACCTGTTTGCCCCTCCTTGACAAGAACAGAGAAATACAGAAATAAGCTTGTAATGGCAAACTGGAAAATTCCAGTATCCGCATGCCAAGATTAGAGAGCCAACATCTGAGTCGGAGCGGGCCAGATCATCTGGTGGTGCAAGCTCCAAGTAGGTTTACACGAGCTGGGTTGGTCGACGCCAGCTCCAAATCCCTCCAGCAGCCAGTCAGGGTAACATCTGAGTAGCCAAAGGAATACGTTGCAGCAGTGGCAGATGGCCAAATATCTTTAAGGAACAGCAGTTTATAGAAGTGTTTTCATGACTAACTGCATCTTGAGCCCAGCTAGCTGTTGTTTAATGGATGGAGGACACATTTGTGAGCTTTCAAAAAAAACTTAAGATACATATGTAAATTTTTTTTTTAATATCATTTATATGCTATGAAGCCAGATATGAGCATTCAGCCAAAAACCCCAAAAGGGGGTTATTCTGTAGTTTGAAATAAAGCATTATCCTAATCAGAAAGAATAGCCCTAGGTGTTACTGATAACCATTACACTCTATGACTGGCTGATAAGAACAGACCGAAAATGAGACTTAGAATTGCCTCAGCTGTTGCATAAATAATCAGGAAAGACAACTGCTCTCAGGAATGATTTCAAATACTATTTATGAAGAGCACACATATCTAAAAAGACAACGTTCCTCTGCAATCTTATAGCCTGCCTTTATTCTTTGCAAAGCTATTAGCACAGTTGCATCCCTACCCCTAACTCAGATTTTATGATTTGTCTTATGCTGAAGTCACAATCCTGACTTATGACCTCACACTTGTTGCCATGGAAGTGATTGGTCTCAAATTCAGCTTAAGAAAAAAAAATAAAAAACAAAAAACCAGGAATTTAGTGCTGCTGAGACATTTTGGATTGAGACTATCCATTTATCCAGAGGAAGCACCACATCTGGTATCCCAAAGCGGGACAGTGTCTCCAGGCTCAGTGCCTGCACGGTCTTTAATCTGAGCAGAGTGTTTACTCTCCAGGAGTACTCTCCAGGATTGTCCGTGTCCATTCCCACCCTGGTGAAGAGCTGCAGTGTGGCAACAACTTCCCCAATGCCCGAAAACCTTACCAAAAAGCTGTTTTGAACCAAGGCCATCTCCAGTCTGCCTTTATAGAGCACGGTGATGGGTCACACAGCAATGCTGATATTGCAATACTGCAAACTTTCAGGTGATACCAAATATGTAGAGCAGATACAGTTATGTTCTAGTTAGAGCCCAGGCCGGCTGGTGACGTGATGAATAGGTTCAACAGGTACCTCCCAAATGTGAAAAACATGCAACTCTAGAAAGAGTTAATTTTTTTCCTCCCAGAAAGACAAATCACAAAGCACAGAAATAAAAATAACACCTCTCCTGTGGTTAAGCACCTGTTTTGGCTTCCCAGGCCAGTTTCTTTGCAAAACAGCTACAGAGCTGTGAGGCCAAGAGCCGGACGGCCAATTCTCCCGGATCCCAGCTGCTCTGGTGGAAATTCAAATCTGATTTTTGCCATGAGGTGGCACCAGGACAAGCCCCATCAGTGGAAAGAGCAGCCAACACAAGGTGGGGCTTGTTTTTTTTGTGTTTAAATGTTTCATAGTCAAAGAGGTTTGTTTAATAGAGGAAATAGTATTATAAAGAGAACAGACTTTCCACTCCTCCTCTTTTTCCAGTGTTGTTGCCCTCTCTTCAGTTTCATGTTAATGACTCCAAGCCCTGTATGTGCTTAAACCATAGTGTTCTATTAAATGCAGAAGGACAAACTGCACCGTGATGCCTATTGAGAAGGATGAACTCAGTTCACCTTCTTCCCCTTTCATCTGGTTCCTCTCCATGCCCGGTGCCAGCCTGGAAGACTGGTAGGAGCTGCCATTCCCCCTTCACATCCCTGTGTTTTATTTCCTCATGCCCTATGATCTGCGGTCAATGGCCCAGGCTAAACCCTATATAATCTGTCTAGACTTCGGGGCATAATCCTTGGTGCTACAGAAAGTGTTATGTTAAACCACGAGGCTGCACGTTAACAAGGACCTGTGATTTACTCTATGATCTTCTCAAGGGTCAAAAAATGAAGACGTTCCTAAGTGACTTGGACTAAACTCTCACTGACCCCAGTGAAGGCTTTGTTGAATACAGACCACAGACTTCATTTTCTAGCTCCAGTTCGTCCATCATAATCATGTCTGAAGATTAAAGGTGAGCCCAAACCACAAAGCTTATGTGCAGGACCAAAAATCAGCCAGCGACATCTGGCTTCAGGGCTGGAGCCTGGGTGCCTATTCGGAGTGTTTTCATCTCAACCACTGTGGTGTTCATTGTCACGCCTGTGCACCAGGAAGGCTTTTATTGTTTCCCCCAGGGATGAATGGGGATGGGCGGGAGCCAAATAAACAGATGACAACTTACTTCTCATGCACCTCCACTTTTTTGAATGTTAACGGTTATCACAAGTTTACTTAAGGCTCCATCTGCCGGGACCACAATACACTTTTTTCAAGCAATCCTTAGGTTGAAGGGGTGGGGTTTTTACTCTTACTGTTATTCCAAGAACGAAGATGAGCAGTTTTCCTGGTAGACCCCGTTTCAAGAACTGAGGTCGCCCTCCTCCCTGCTGCCTTACGTCTCCTAAAGTAACGACCAGGACAGATGTCGATTGTGCTCATCCCCAGTAGCCTTTCCTCATTGCCTACCTCTTCAAGCAATCACCGTGCCATTTTTGCCAAATACTCCATGCACAGTTATTTGATATTAGTAAAGAACATCTTTGGTAGCTTCTAAGCCAAAGCAAGGTTTGGTGTTGTACCAAGGCAAAGCCAGCAATTGATTTGTCCCTACCACATTGAGCTACAACTGAGCTCTTTCCTAATGAGACGTGCTAGAGTCCTACCTGGGAAAGTCCTGAATCCGAAATATAAATTTCTGGAAATCCTGGGGTATCAGGCCAAATGAGAAGTCAGCAGAAGTTGTAAATCCTGATCTATAGGATATGGAATAGCTTTTGGAAGCTCGGCAACCCTTCTTCGCTGCAGAGCTTTCTCAAAGTCATCTCTAAAGACATCTGTGCATATTTTGGGGGGATATTACAACAGTTCCAGAGCTCTGTACTCTCAAAAGCAGCTCATGCAACCTGAGCGTGGTATGTGAGGGTACAACACCAAATGAGTTTAGGGCATACATGAGATTACTGAATTTTGTGCTATTTAGTTTCCATCCAGATTAAGATGTCAGGAAAAAATTCCTTACATTAAGATCTCCTCAGCTATGGAAGACTGTTAGACTTCCCAAAGGAAGTGGTGAAAAGTCCCATTGCCTGAGTCATATCAAATCAGTCTGGACGAACCTATACAATGTTTGGAACAATCCTGCCCAAGCATGAGAGTGGGTTGGATGACCAGAGAGATCTTTTCCACCGATGGTTTCTGCACCTCAGTAATCCTGAAAAAATTTGGGTGAATTTCACAAGAAAATATGGTCACAGCACCAAGAGCAGCCTTGTGGCTCCTGCTCCCACCATTGAGCAAGTGGGTTACAGCCTTCTCCTGCCTTTCCTGGCATGTACGAGACATCCCAGCAGGCTTCCTTGCCTGTTGACCACGAACACTCTTCAGGACAAGGAATGTCATTTGCTGGGTTTTCCACACATACAAGCTGGCAAAAAAAAAAAGTTAAAAAAATCACGAGTGGTTTTTCATCCCTATGAGCGGTAACAATATAAAAATTTGCATGTTCTTCATATGTCCAAGCACATCCCAAATTAGCATCGTTTATGAATTATTCTACCCAGGTCTAGTACCCAATTAAAGCATGCTGGTACATTTTGCTTGTGTCAGCTGATGGTCCTTTCATCCTTAAGTCCTTCCTCAAAAAAATAGAAATAGAGCAACGTAAAGCCCAGAGATTTTACTTTACCAAGCAATTTTCATCCACATTTTCCCTTCTCTAATATTTCTGTCAGTTAACCACGTAACACAAATTTCCAGGCAGCTATTTCCATTTATAATTTTGTTGCATTAACTATACCAAAAGCGGCACATTCCATAGATTCCCCTTTGATTTCACAAGATTACAGGTTCATTCCACTGAGGGCTTCTGGAGTGACAAACCCCTTCATTTGGTTGTCTTCCCCCCCTCCTCCCCCCCTTGTTGGAGTAGCGGTTTAGAAGTTATGAGAATACAGGGATGCTATGTGCACCACCCAGCCATCAAAAAGCTATTCAGACAACGCGCAACAGTCTTTGTAAGTCTAAGCTACTTTCTAAATAAAGAGGGGAAATAAAAAGTCAGGCAAAGCAGTCATTTTTGCGGATGAATCATTCGAGGAATCCAATCCAGCTACCAAGTGGTCTCTAACATGACTAATTTTTACTTCTGTCTGTTCAGTGTTTCCAGTAAGTCACCTTCTCAGACGCATCAGCACCTTTCCGCGAGTCCCCACTGTAACTTACTCCCTTCTCTCCCCGCTGATGAGTTTTCCAGTTTGAGGAGCGCCAAATAGCATGGTCAAAGGTACAGACCTTGGCCAGAACGAGGTGCCAGATCCTTAACATTTTTAACTAGAGACACAGCGCTCATATACCCAGGTTAAGCACCGATGTACCACCCTAGATCTCCCCACCGCCCACTAGCCCTGGTTCTCTCAGCCTCTTATTTCAACTGGGTTTCCAGGGTGCAGCACCCACCCATCCATCGTATTTCTACAACGGATGCTCAGCCACTGCTTGGGCGATGATACCTCCTAGTGCTGGTGTCTTCCCGTCCCATCTGCAGTCTTCTGAAATTGTTGCCGGGTTTTACAGCTATCTGAAACTGCAGATCAGTTGGTTGGTCACCTCTCACAGGGTGTCTTGCTCGATTATTTTTTAAATACAGACCTGGTTTTGTTCCCAGTTCAGTTCCAGAGCAGCATCCTAAAACCTAATGTTTACATATTTTGGGTTGGTTTATTTGTTCAGGTTTTTTAATTTTTTTTTTTTTACATTTCTCAGACACCTTTGAGGAAGTCCAAGGAGTTTTGCCCTCAGGTTATATCTTCAAGACCAGCAGTGCAAAATACTCCACCTGTATTTCACATCCCTTTGAGGACCTGATCCAGAAAAAACAACAGCCCTCATTGTTCTTTCCCGGGGCATTAAAGCAACAGCGTCAGGGAACAGGTAGCAAACAGACTACGGCCTGCTGTGCTTCCTATCTTTGAATTACAACTAATCCATACCTTTCAAAAAACACAAGCTACCCAGATATATATATATACATACACACTATTGGCTTGCAATTATTTTTTTTTATTATTTTTTTGCCTGCAGCCCCCTCCCCAGAGGGTGGGGAGATCTCCAGGAGCACTCACACTCGCCCTGTAGGTTTTGACTATCTTGTTAGGTTAAAAGGGTTTGCTGCCTCACCGTACCCAGCTACAGAGTGCAATCGCAGCCACAGCTTCGGCACTCCGGGAGGTTTTATGAGCCCTGGGAAGCAGCACTGCGCCCGTTAAGGGTTCTGCAGACACATATAGAGAAACCCCTAAACGTCTAACGCATATAGATAACTCCTAAACATCAAGAAATAGATATCTGTATAATTAAGATTTAGGGGAGATTAAGTTGGAGTAGAGATTCATGTGGTCCTGATTAGCACCAGATGTGGGCTGGTTAGTGTTTGGTTTGTTTTTTTTTGTTTGTTGTTTGGTTGTTTTTTTTTTGTTTTTTTTTTTTTTTTTTTTTGTTTTTTTTTTTTTTTTTTTTTTTTTTTTGACTGCTGCGATCACAACAATAGGAATTTGGCAGTGCATCTCCGACAGGAGGGCTAGGGGAGAAGGCTGGAAGACCCAGCTGGGTCCTACCCCTTCCCTGGAACCCAGCCCTGACCACTGCTCACCCGGGCCAGTCCCTCCCACCTCCGACCACCACACAGCCGCCTCACAATGCTGCTATAGGTTTGCTCTTTTCATTTCTATTCAGATTTGTAACAAATCAAAAACACGGGGCTCCAGGAGACCTCAGTCCCGAACCCTGCGCTGGAGCAAGGGCACCTACTCCAGACTGCCCCCAGCAGCTCCCCCTCCCCAGAAGCAAAACCTCTCTGGGAGGGCTGAGCACTCCACAGCTCATTACACCTCCCAGCTGTGCGGCTTCCACATTTTAACCCTTTCCTGCCCCAGTGCCTTTTATTTACCTACCATACAGCTTGTTTTCCTCTGGCAAGACTTCCCCACGGCTTTGTATTCATAAATCATGAGGCCAGAGGAGTTCGTGTTTCACAGAGGCCATGGGGCTTCAATGAATTAAGTCTTGTTTGAACTAGAGTATCGTTTTTAGCAAGCCAAACAAACTTCTTGACCTGACTTGTACTGCAGCAAAACGAGCTCAGAAAGAACTCCGGGCTGCATTAGGAAGGTATTTTGCTTGAAAAGTCAAGTATAACAGCTTCCTTGTGGCACTGCTGAGAGAATGGAAGATGTGAGGAGACACCCTCGTCTCAGATGTTTTCTGCTGGGCCCAAGGCTGATTTATGTAAGGACCCTTTATACCCTTCTGGCAGCCCTTAAATTGCCATCAGTGCCTTCTTGCAGTCAGAGATGCTTTACCTGGTGTCATGTTTGGCCCCACCAAGCTGTTTTTCCTCCCCCTTAGTCCCTGGTTGGGTATATTATCCAGCTCAGATGCTCGGCTGATTTAAATTGACATAGCTCCATCAAAGGCAATGAGGCTCCACACTTCTATGCATGCAGCATCTCCACCCCTATGCCTTCCTTTAAATGAAAAAGTCAACTACTTAATCACCAAACATGACTATGATTTAATTTCCAGGGTGACCTTAAATCTCATTGCTAACTGGACTCTCATTCTAGAATCTTCCCCAAGACCCACAGAAAATTCAGACCTTTTCCAGAAACGCTTTTCCATTCAGGCAACAGTTTATTTCCAGCTCATACACAGCTCTCACGCAGGACTTCAAACGCTCACTGATCCGGTCTGTGGGCAGTGCTAAGGAGCCAGCTGCGTGAGCAGCGCTCCCATGACTTAACTCATGCCATGTCCAACCTAAGATCTGAGGTTCTGGGATATTAGGAAAATATTTTTCACTGAAAAGGTTATCAAACAAAGGAATAGGCTGCCCAGGGAGGGGGTGGATTCACCATCCCTGGGGGTGTTTAAAAAAAAAAAGGGCAGACGTGGTACTTGGGGACATAATATAGAAGTGGTTTTGTCAGGGTGGGGTAATGGTTGGACTTGATGGTCTTAAAGGTCCCTTCCAACCTCAACAATTCTATGATTCTATTTGCCCCATGCCTGTGCTCTGCTAAACCAGCTATTCTTTTTAGCGACATTTTAGCATAGATTCCACTTTTAAGGATCTGTGTATTTAAAAAGTCGGAAGAGTCTTCGGCTGACGGATTCGATTGACAAAGGTCACCAGCAAACATGACTAATCCATTATGCTGTTAAACAACTCAACATGCAGGGGTTAATCAATGCTAGCCCAAGGTCTAATCCCTCTTTCTGCTAAAGAACTCACTGAAAACAAACTCTGCCTACTAATGTTCTGGAAAGGAAGATAAATGCATACAAGGCTTGAGAAGGCTCAGTTTTCAGAGCTCTCGGTTACTCTAAAGCCCGACTACTGTCGGTCCGGCCAGATGTTATTTCCATCCTTGAGGATCGGGATTAGGGGGAAGGTTGGCTGGCGCTCTGCCAGTTTACAAGAGTCAAAGCACCAGCCTCCTCCTCCTGCTCCTGCTCCACCTGGGCTAGCAGGGCCCTCCTGCGCAGACAAAGCCAGAGGCACTGCTCCCTTGGGGTTTCTGTGCATATTCCAGACCCCTATTTATAGCTGCGATTTGTGCTTTTACAAGATGGTAATTTCGTGCTGCTCATAAATCTCTCCCTGAAAACTGGTATTTGTAGGTCAGCGAGGAGAGGAAGCCAGCAACCAAAATTGCTGAACTTCTGCAGAAACCATACAAGTGGGCCGCAAACACTGAAATGCAATTAGGAGGAATCAAAGAACCTTGTGTTGTCTCATGTTGGAAGGGGACATGTTTGTTCCATGTGGATCGGTGGCTGCTGCCTACACATGGAGGAGGTTGCTCAGGATCTGGGAAGAGGGCGACACCATTGGCTTACCCAGCGGAGACAGCTTATTGCGTTCAAGGTGGCAGCCAAGTTTGGACTGGCAAGTCACATCACTGACGTTATGTCATGAAAGCGTTCATCCCTTTTGGGTGGTTTGTTTTTTATTTTTTTTTTGTTGGGTGGGTTTCCCCCCCCCTTCATTTCTTACACCTCTGGGATTACATTTTCCCCCAAAAGGGAACAAAGACTCAGCAGAAGGTTATTTCTTTCGGCATTTAAAAATATTGGGAGGCAACTACTAATAGTTTAGACTCTACAGCGTTGGAGAGCCCGCAGATACAAATGCTAACCTGTCCTTAAGACCATTCTGCATCCCATTGATTCTGGAGCAGCCTTGCGGAAGTCCAGTCCCCTGGAAAAAGGGGGCACGTGAAGAGTTACCGCAGGTCGTGCCAACTGCCAACGCTTGCAACAAGCAGGCTGGGACCCTCCAGGCACAGGGTCTCACATACCACGGTTCTTTTTCCCTGCCAGTGCTTCCAACACTAATAACTAAGGGAAACCCTTAGGGCTCTGCCCATCCTCACCTTCATTACACCCACAGCTTTTACTCCAACTGCTTTACATGTAAACAGGTTTTTTATAATTAGGAGAGAGGTGCTCAAGTCCAGAAAGAAGGTGATGAAAACAAACCATTTTCTAAGCTGCATTCAGATGCAAGGGCACTCCAACTCCCAGGTAAATTCAACTTTTCAGTGCAACAGTTTTGCCTCCCTTTGATCAGCAGGACGCTTGCTCTTTGGCTAAGCACCCAAAACACTTGCTGCTTTTCCAAGATAACTTTTTTTTTTTTTTTAAATATGCCACTGGAAGTCACAAGGCTCACAACTAGCTCCATAGTGAATTTGGAAGCTGCATCTTTCCCTCTGAGCTCTCCAGGAGCATCTTACAGTCTGATACACCAGAAGCATCCAACAAAAAAAAAAAGTTGCAAAGAGTTAGACCAAGACTAAAACTCTCAAAAAGTAACTTAAAATCAAGTCTCCTCTTAAAGACCTTGTGCCTGACCTCTGCTTAGTTGCAGCCAAGTGTGTCAGTAGAACTACTTGCAGCTAAAGAAATCCTGTTGCCCTATGAACTTCAACTTCGGTGTGGTTTTTTCACGCAGAAAGGCCCAGGTGCTGGGCCTGGGATCCGAATAAGCCAGAAAAATAAGCCAGAAAGCCGGAATTGCGTTCCTGCATGCTGGCTTCACCCCTCTTCCCTGCCCGTGTCGGGCTGTTGGCCGCAGGCAATGCAGCCCACGTTGCCCACCACCAGCGCTGGTGGACCTCAGCTGGGTGGGCCCCCACGGAGGGCGGAGGGGAGCCGGGATCTCACCCAGCAGCTCCGCCGGCCCCTCGCTGGAGCAGGAGGCAGCAAATGTGGAAAGCAGATGTGCGAGTGGAGGAAATCAGGTTTGCAGAAGACGAGGGAAGGAAGCGCAGAGCAGAGCAGCCCGCGGGAACAGCACCTGCCCTGCTAAAGCGAGTTGCGCGCTCCCAGTTTAAATGCCGCTGGAGCAGAGGCAGGCACATCAACCAACCAGTTTTCTCCCACAGCCTCAGCTGATTTGCCTTAGCACAGCAGGAAGCAGTCTAGCCTTTAAGATACCAAGAGACATCAGCAGGGACCAGGCTGAGGACTTCCAGCAGCAAGATGTGCACAGCTCCCGCCTGAACCAGTAGCTCACCATAACAGCCAGAGCAAAGAGCCTTTTGACTGAGTCACTGCCATGGGGAAGAAGCCTAAATTATTTCCCAGCCCTTCTTCTGACTCTTCGGTGAATCAGTCACTGAAGTTCAACAGCAGTCCCTGAACTGGCTGCAAAACTACTTCTTATTTTTTGAGAAAAACACTGGATGTTGGATATTTTGAGATGTAGTACTGTCTACCTGATTTGGAGCACAGATTTAAACTTGGCCTCCTCCTTCTTGGCTGTGGAAGATAAATGATAAGTTTTCACAAGACCTAGTCCCAGAGAAGCAGAGTTTGCCAACTGCGAAGGAAGCAAACATATCAAAATCATTCTCAGACAGCTCTGAAAAACATCCTGTAAATCTTTCACCTGTGACCTTTCACTCGATCTACTCCAAGGCAGGATGAAGGATAAAAGGAAAATCAGAATCGGCTCTTTTCAGGTCTGAAGAACTGTTCAGTACTAATTCTGGAGTACAGGAGCGTTGGTCACGGGTGCACGCGCAGTGTCGCACTGAAAGCTGTTCAGTCACATCATATAAAGTTTAGGGGTTTTGGGCATATTGTATAGTAGCTGAACTGCGTCCTAACGCTAGGAACATCACAGATGTGCTGGTTCAATCATTTCCCAATAAAGCTATACGCTGATGTCTTCAGCGCCTGCATTTTTGCATCCCCAAATGAATAACTAAATGCCTCCAAAAATCTGTATTCGTCAAGTCTGTAGTTTAAGCGCGGATTGAGCAAATTCCTCAGACAGGTTGGAAACACGTTTATGAAAACATCAGTCTGGAGTCTGCTGTGAAAATCACTATCCCCCCTCACAAATCCCTGTGGCGTAAATAAAGCCAGACGAGCCGGGTTGCTGCTCTGCATTCTCCTTGCTACAGTCCAAATTTTCTCAGGCACTTGCGGGAGGAGATGGCAGCCTCCCACGGGTACCCTTTGAAAGCCCAAGAGCAGCTCCCCGACCCCAACAGTGACTCACACTGCTGCAATCGCTTCCCGAGTTCATCCTCTCACGTGCCACATTATCCCCACGGGACACGGCAAGAAGCCGGCTGGTGGCCGTTTTATTTGCCACCGGCTGCAACTTCTCCTCCGAGTGCTGCAGCATCTGATACACGGAGTCTGATAAGCTGTGTGCATGTCTTCCTTATCACCCTGCTCCGGCTTTTCATTTACTGAAGTCCCATGAACACAGGGGCACAGAAGGAATCGTATCTTGTAATATACAGTTTGGCCTTCAGAGACACTGAGCCTCTCCGCTCGCTATGATGTTCAGCCTGTGGCGGCACAAGTGTCATTTAACAGCAGGACCGAGATCAACATTGGCTGCTAAAAAATGTCAACTCAGTGTACCTGAGGTTAATTCACATGCAGACCCTCCCAGAGCAAGACAAAGCTAGCGATTCGCGCACAAGACTGAGCTTTGCCAATAATTATGTGTGCAACGGACCAGAATCGGCATTTTCCCCCCCCCCAACAGCAGCATCGTCGCAAGAATCAAGAGTGAGTGTGGGGCGAAGTTGGGCCATTTGCACAAAACCCCAGGGGGCAGGCCATTTGCAGAACTGACCCCAGCAACTCTGAAAAAGGGACGTGCAACGGGAACACTGGCATCGAGAGAGACCGCTGGAGAGACGAGGGCAGCTCACCGAGTGATGAACTTGGGCACCCCGCAAACATTGCCTCCAGGAGAGCTACACGGGGGCGGAAGCACCACGTACCCACGCGGCGCAGTAGCAGCCCAAAAGAGCCTCTCCTTTTCACTCATGGATTTATCACCTTACAGGCAGCCCCGTTGGAAGCGGGGCGCGCAAACAAGAGCGCTTGAGCCATCGTGGCCATCACAACCCTCTCCTCGGGGCTCTCCTCCCAGTAAGGAGCTCTCCCCTTCCCTTGCAAGGCTGCAGCTATCAACGCGCTGCCCCGGGACCGGGCATCAGTATCATTTCTCCTGCACATTAAAGGTCGTACAATATAAGCAGCATGTTTTCATCATTGTGCTTAAGCCGAACGGCAATTAACTGTACAGGGTTATTCATCCCCTTGCCGGCTATGCTATGATATGGAGTTAACATTCTTAGTTTAAACAGGGGCTTCGTTGTTTCCCCAAATGCTGCATCGGCATCAATAGCCCTGGGGATGAGGAAAAGAGCTGCGCTCCATAGCCGTCACTCCCATCTCTTTTAAAGCACAGTAATATGAAGAAGAGATAATCTATGGGCTTTGTTAGCAAAAGGAGAAGCTGCAAACCTCCAGCTTTCTATGGCTTTTGATAATTCTATGAGCATCCCTGCCAAAACACCACTCAGAGGCTGTCAAATGGCCCTTTCTAGACACGCTGTCCCTCTGGGGCACTCGCCATTTGTTTCTTCCAGAGAGCAAAAGGCATCACTCCAGTGTTTTCCCCTCTTTCCCAGGTCCAGCTGTCATGGTGACTGCAA
Source organism: Vanellus vanellus (assembly GCF_965231255.1). Taxonomy (NCBI): domain Eukaryota; kingdom Metazoa; phylum Chordata; class Aves; order Charadriiformes; family Charadriidae; genus Vanellus; species Vanellus vanellus. Next base: position 9,361,176 of record NC_138923.1, on the reverse strand, counting down.
CAGCTTTTGGGGGCCTTAGAGGGAACCGTTTCCAGCATGTACTTCGGAGGAATCCCCAGTTCACAAACACATCTGTGCCAGCAGTACAACACAACACGCCGACCATTACTGCCGCAGATCTCAAAATTAATGAAAGTTTCTTGCCACCGTGTCATGGTTTTGCCTCATTACCCCACAGTCTTCTCTTTCCAGCTCAGTGTATTTTCCATACTAGTTCCAGTTTATGCAGATAAAGTGTTGGTACGCAGAGGCAAGAGACAAAACTACCACTGCACTTCAGGGAAAGGTGGAAAAAGAAGAGGAAAGTGCCATCACAAATGTTTTTCTCCTCAGCCTACTCAATTCCTGCATGCAAATTTGGAAATTCAAATTACATTTGTTCTAGTTTACAAGCACTGTGCATGCATGTGGGAGAAATGTATTTTTTTTTTTTTTTTTTTTTACATCCAGGGAAGAATTAAACATGAGCATTTTCAGGATATTTAGTAAGGTTAACTGAAAATAAATCTCTTGCAAGAAGAGCAGTGCAGTACATCAGCCTCCTCCTAGGAGCCGAATTACTTCTGGCTTTGCTGTGATCATCACTTATTCTGTCCGGAGGTTTGACAAGGGTGCACTTACAGCTGACAATACACACGGCGTGTAGAGCCAGGGCCAAGGCTCAACCCCGCTCTGTGGGATACAGGCCATAATCCTAGCTGCTGACTTCCAAAATTAGCCAAGCTGTTTGCATTTCTCATACATACCACGTCTTTCTTTTGACGCAAGAAAAGAAAAAAGGGGGTTCTTCTTGCCAAACACCTCTCGCAGCTAGAAGACATCATAATGAGTCTACCGGCCCTTCAACGCATGAGAAGATATCGTATGGCAAAAGCTGCAGTCCTCGAGACTGTTGGACAAACCTTACTTTTTCCCCTTGTTAGGCCCAAGATGGACACAGGGAGCAGCTGGGATGATGTTTTTAAACAAGAGCAACCAATTTAATGAAATGTGAAATTTATGAGCTGGTCAGCCTTAGGAATAATTAAGTTCAGGGACCCTCTGGGATCCAGAGGGCTTCTCAGTAATGGAAAATCAGCTGTCTTCCTCTAGGATCTATGGGCTGCAATGAAGAAACCTACAACCCCTTTGGGCAGCCCAGGGACTGATGTACCATGACTGGCATCACGAAACAGAAGTGAAATCCCAGTTGTGACCTGGAATAGCAAACTCCCAGCGCTTCTACTACACTACACAGCTGGCTTTGTCATTTCTTCTGGGCTTTTGTTTTCTTAACTGCCTCCAGCAACATGAGCCTGGAGTTTTGTGAATCGAAGCTGCAGCAGGAGCTCCGAGCCCAATTTTGGCTTGAAAAAATGTAAACCCACTAGCAAAGTTGTACACATGTGTAGGGACCAGCAAAGCGGTGAGGGAAGGAAACCAGGGAGCCAAGGATGGGAGAGGCCAGAGTCTGAATCCAGGGCGAGAGGAACGCAGGAAGAGAATAAACACGTTCATTTCTTTTGTGCTCCTTTTTTTAGTGGTTGGTTTTGCTCGTTTTTCACATGGGCAAACAAACAAACAAAACCCTGTGGCATGAATGGACCTGCGATAGGGACAGTGGCCACGTGTGGGCTGTCCCGCAGCTCTCCGAGGGCACGGCACGGCGTGAGTGCGGGAGGAGCAGTGGGCAGCTCTCCCCCACCGCTGCCAGCGGAGAACAGCCCTCCCTCGAGGCACTGCTCCAGACACCAGTTTGCAAAAGAAATAAATATATCCCACAGATCAGGGCAGCAGAGATCACGATTCAACGCTACACCGAGCACATATACGTACCGAGTGCCAGAACCTCCCCGAGTACTCCTCCAAAGCAAAACAACAGCAAAGCAAAACAATAACTGTAATAAACAGAGGAGCTTCCAAAAGGGACAGATTTGGCCAGTCCCAGATACTAGGAAGTGTCTGGTGCTCACAGTGCTGTCCTCTTCACTTGGCCACCAAAGCACCAGGCAACAGTGTGCAAAACCACCCCCTAATCGCACAGCGTCCAACTTCCTTCACACAGAATGGCTCCACCACCTCCTGGGAGGTTTCCAACACCCCAAAAGCACAAGTGCACTCCACAGGGACCTGCTGCTCTCCAACCGCCTTCCCTGGTGATGGCAGTGCCTCTTCTGCACACCAAGATGTGCAGGACCGCAAACGGCAGAAGAGTTTGCAGGAGCAACCGGCCCCCGTGTCGCGTTCCCAGCTCTGGGGGCAGCCTAAAGAACCCAGTCGGCATCCAAAGCCGTAAACCGAAATGGCAACCCAAACCAAGGAGAGCGGCTGGGCTCAGCCTGGCCCCTGGAGAGGTTGGCCACCCATCGCGCCAAGCAAAGCGAGGGGACTGCTGTGGCTACACTGGCTCTGGGCCCAGGGCAGGGGCTGGGTTTGCCCATCCCGCTGCACACAATGGCTCAGAGACCTTCACCATTAGGCTGGTGACACCAGCGGCCCCGGGACAAGGTGGATTTGGGCAGCCCCATCACAGCCTGCCCCTCCTGCGAGCACTGCCTCCAGCCCCGGCTGCAGGGCTCACCCGGGGGGGGGGGGGGGGGGGGGGGGGGGAGGGGAGGGGGGGACAGCTCCTTCACATGCATCCGCGGTCCCGGAGCATCTCCACCACTCTCGCCTTCACAGGAGAACAGAGGATTTTTCCCCCCTCCTTCCCCCTCAAAAAAAAAAAAAATCCCACAAATCTTTAAGAAATAAATCACATGGTACCTTTGCAAAAACTTAATACCTGGCATTAATAAGGAGCTGCCAAGACACTCATTTTGGAGACAGAAACCAGCCTTCTCAGAAATCCCAGTGTAGTAAATTAATCCCAGGAGGTAACAGACTGAGCTTTTGCTACTGTAAATAGACTTTTTCATTATTCTGGAGCATTTTGAGGCCAAAAGACTGTCCCAACATATTGGAAAGTGTAAGTAACTGTCTCCCTTCCCTGCAAAAGAGGAACATTAAACAAGCAGAGCAAGACAGATTGATTAGTTCTTCCATTTAGCTGGCAGGGTCTAAAGAGCGACTGTTGTTGCCGCTTTCCCTTGTTTCTCTTGCCGGGGAGGGAGGACACACACCCCAAAGCCCCCCACACGCGGTGGAAAGCGCTGACACGGGGAGAACAGAGGTCCAGGTGCATGTTCTCAGCAGCTCCAGAGATGTCAAACACATGGGCTGGTAACCACCACCACAAGCTGAGGACCTGCCTTAGCATGTATTTTTTTTTTTTTTTCCCCCTCAGCTACAGACACCGTTGTCTCTCTTGGCTAGACACGACAAGGTGACACTTATGCAAGCTGTGATGGGAACTATAAATGTTTTTCAAAGCCCTGCTCATACTTTTTCACATTTTTTTTTTTTTTTTTTTAAATTAGGAGGTACATGTGCCTCGTGTCTTACAGCAGAGTGATGGCACATGGTTTGTCCTACGCAGGAAATTATTTGGGGGAACTTTAAGCCCTCTGCACTCCATTGAATCCAGCAGCACAATGAATAACATGCAGCATAATAAGCATCACCATGTCTTGGCTCCAAAATGAGTGCATCAGTCTGGTCTCCTGTGCAGCAAATGTGCATTTAGGAGACAGCCTGCTGCACTGAGATGAAAGCTTAACTTCTCTACACCATCATTTGCGTCTCTCCCCTCTCGCCTCTTCCTTAAAATATGGCATGGAGATGCCAAACAACTTACAGAAAGCTCACATAATTCTGAAAGAGAGTGAAGAATTATTTCAGTGTGAAATCAGAGTAAGAAGCTATGCAAGACTGGTAATGGTTAATGAAGATTGACTATGAAGCCGCTCGATAGGAAAGTATGAGCTCAAGAGCCATGAGGCTATAAGCCATCCATAAAGCCAAGAGGGAAGGGAATATTGCAGGGGAGTGGATGAGCCTGGCTGGGCGAGGGGAGCTGTGCGGTGGGGCTTCAGAGACACTTCACAAGTCAAGTCCCAGTCCCAAAGTCCTTGTTTTAAAAAAAAAAAAAAAAAAACAAACACACCAACCACACACAAACAACCCACAAACATCAAACCCAAAACACATTAACCCACTGAAAAAAGCAGAAATCTGCAGTTCCCATTTTACAGGGGATCAGAAGCAGAGACAGAAGGGCAAGACTATGTGAACAGGGTTTCGGCTCAAGAGCAGCCTTCCCTTTCACCCTCCCTCCCCACTCCTAGGCGAGGCAAAACGCTTCCCTCTCCCCAGCCCCGGGGGGACCTGCTGTCCTGCACCAGCAACACCCCCTGTTCCAGGCATCACCCCCACTTCTTTAGGATTTTTTTTCCACATACTGTGTGCACACAACAGGCCACCCCGCTCTGGGTGCAAAGCCTGGCTCTGCACGCACGCACACAAAAGCGCCAAATAATTGCCATCCCCCCACCTTGAGACGGCCGGAGGGGGCCAGAGGCAGCAGGGCAGGCGCCGTGGGGCTGTGGGTCCCGCAGAGCCCGGGGACTCGGCTCCCATCAGCCCGGGCAAACCCTGCCACAAGCCCAGGCTGTGCCACAGCAGCCACACACCCCCAGAACCTCCTGACAAGCCGCAGCTGTACCCCATGTAAGAGCTCAATTTCCACCTATTTAACAGTACTGCAGAAAGTGCTTTTAAACTGCATATTTTCCACCAGCTTCACATTTCTCCACACACCCCCCCCCCCCCCAACTTCTCAATTAATTTCCCCAAGCTTTTAGCACCATTTTCAAGGGCCTGTTTGGCAAATGATGTCAGACAGACTGCAAGTAATGTCACCCTATTTCCTTTCACACGTATCTTTACTGACCTCCTTCGCACAGAGCGGTGTCGGTCCCACACCCAGCAGACACCCAGCCACCTCCCTGGGCTGTCTCAAAGACTGGGAAGACTCCACAGAGGTCAAAAACCCCCTATCCCTTTTTTCCCCCCGCCCCATCCTTCCCCAAAACCTGCTTTGACTTGCATTCTGCAAAGCGGAGCCGGGTGAGAACCGCCAAGCAGAAGAGCTGAGCTTCTGCACTCATCTGGGTGAGGAGGAGAAACTCCTCCTATGCCAAGCCCAAACAGGAGCAGCAGATTGGAACAAGCATTTCTGCGGGGTGCACGAGCACCGCGTTGGTGCACCTCAATGGGCATTTAGAAGCAGCAGGAACTACTGAGGGTTTCTCACCCGCACGCAAATGGAAGCACATGAAGACACCCAACGGGCACCTGGAGAGAAACCTGCACCTATCAGCTTTGCTGTCCGCAAAACTCAGCTCACCTTCAAGGAGAAGCTGGTAATTATTGCTCCCAGCTGGAGCTAATTCATCATTGATTGGGAACACAAGAGACACTTGAGGAGAGAGTAAACCAATCCTACAAACGCTTCTCAGCACAAGCGGAGCTACAGAACACCTCCACTCCCAGCGTGGTGAGCACCCCAACCCTCCTCCTCAGTAATTCAGGACTACACATCTTAATTGTTCATAAAGACATTCGCTTTCAGTGGCACTGCAAGGGGACACTGGTTCACATTTTCCTGGGACTAAAAGAAGTTTTTTCAACTTCAATCACTGCATCGTGTTAGAGCTGCTAAACTCTCCTCTGCAAATAATTAGAGACAGTAATTTTTTATTATCTTTAATTAATGAGGAAGAAGGCATGGTGCCTCCAGTCCCTGGAATGCTGTTCTGTGGTTATGTCACAAATTATTTTTCAATTGTTTAGGCTGAAAACTGTCTCCTCCCCTCACGAGTATCACCCAGCAGTGATACTCATGATATTCAGCGATACCAATGAACCCTCAAGGGTTCAGCTGGACCTAAGCGACCTGCACCAACTTTCAGGCTGAGGTTACAAAGGAGTCTTCATTATTTTAGGTTCCCACTCACGCACAAGCTTACAGGCATTGTATGTATGTCCTGACTAGAAATTGTATTTTGCCACCAGCAGTCAATGGGATTTTTCCCATTGACAAAGGCATAATCATTTTCCCATCAGCCTCAGTGGGACACATGCATAGCTCCATGGTTTCCCTTCCCAGGGATCCCAGCCAGCTGTCATTTGGTTTCAATTTAAGTGGATTCACACCCCTTGACTTTGATGTGGCTTTGAAATTCAGGTTCAAGTGAATCAAACTAAGCTGTGAGCAATAAATAACACAAACCGAGATATTTTGCCTTCTTTCCTATCAGCGAAAAATCCCAGTCTTTGGAAAGTTCATTGCAATATTTGTAAAGCTACTATTCATTCACGGGAATAGTTCTTGTCCTCTGATTAAATCCCATTTCAGCAGGAGTTAAAGTTTTCCGGCTAACAGTGGCCTGTGCTCTCTCAGCAAGGCCAGAAGAAGTGCACCTCTCCAAGAGCCAGCGTGGCCTGGGGACAGTCCTCAGCCCTTCGGGTTACGAGGTTATAGGACAACGGAATGCCTTTTAGCTTCATATTTTACATTCTGATCAAAATAATATAAATACATACATAAGCAGACTGAAATGAATGTCTCTTTCTCGTACCAAGAATACACACGCAAATAGTGCTTCCCCCATTAACACCCCTCTCTATAGCTGTACACAGGGTATGGCTGCACTGTCTACATCGCCCAGTAGCAGACTGGGCCGGGTTCAAACTGTAATATTCAACCTGCTGTTTCTGCGGGGCCACTCAGGAATTTTAGGCTGTCATTACCCACAATATCCAACCCGGCCCCCATCAAAAGCATACAGGCTTTTTTTTTAGACCAAATACACAAGGGATATATGAAAACTGTATAAGAAAGAAAATATTTCCTTCACCTTCGTTCCCAGGCAGGGACCCCTCCCCAGGCAGGGCTGCCCACAGCATCCTCTGTACCAGGAGCTGGTCCCCAGGTCCCCCAGACCCCACCAGACAGAGGGGAGGACTTTGCATGGGAGTTCCCAGAGAGCATTTCCCACCTCCAGCACTTGCCGATGATCAACATCTCCAAGGCACGTCCCATGGCGGCAGGCATGGAAAAAGACTGATGTTCTCCAGCAGCCTGGCAGGAGCAGGTCCCAGAGGGGGCCCTCACCCAGTGCGTCGGTCCCCAGCTCAGCCCTGCCTGTCCCAGCACCACCCCAGGCAGGCAGAGAGGAGGGGGCTACCTGTGGGCTCCTAATAAAGCCCACTCCTGCTTTACTCAATCACCCAGAACTGGGCTCAGCTGGCGGCTCAGCTGTTAATAATGTGAAACTTCACCCTCCTGCTGCTTTTTTCCTAAGCTTGGTCATCCCAAGGTGTTTCCTGTAAATTTTTCCCTCCTGTCCGACAACCCGTCTCCCCCGGCGGGGGGTAAAAGCCCTACCGCCTGCCCCGCCGGAGCTGGGCTGGCACAGCAGCCGCATGCAGAGCCCTGACCTCCGCCAGCAGCGCAGGGTAACATGCCGTGGGATTCCTCCCGATTGCCCTGGAGCGGGCAAGCGGATGCTCTGCTGCAGGTCCCTTGATGGGACATAAAAAGGACCGCTCCCACCACGGCCCCGCTGCGCTGCGAGGTGTCAGCCACCGCTTTCCTGGCTGATCGCCACGTCAGGGATGTGCCTTCTGCAGACGCGAATTCCCACTGCGGTGTAAATGAACGCAGAATTGTGTTTTATTTCCAACCAAGTGATGGCAACTTTTCCCCTCTAACACCGTATGCATAATTCATCATACAGTGACATTTCAGGGCGGCATCAACTCCGTAGCTGCCACCGTGTCACAGCTTCGCAGTTTCAAGAAGCGTCTGTTCCTTTGCGTTTCCTTTCCCTTCCCAGCTGCCATGTTTCTGCGTTCAGCCATTTCGCTGTACATCATTAAATCCCCGCTATACTGCGGCTCAACCACGGCTGCACGTCGCAATGCCAGAAAATCCCTTTGTGTAGTCGGCTCGTGGTTCCTGTAAAGCCCCGAAAGGCTGCGGGAAAGGCACCATCGTAAATCAACATTCAGCTGGAGATTTGTGTGGCGATTACAAAACCAGGTCCCAGGTTAATGGATAAAACTGTATATACACTGTAATGAACCAACAGATTGCAGACGGTGCAATTTTCCATTTGCATTTACAACTGCGCGATGTCCCTTGGCATCGGAGCTGAGATCAGAACAGAAACCAGAGATACGGTCAGAGCGGGATGACTTATTTCTGTCCTGCCCTAATGGACATTTGCCCACGTGTAGGACAATAACATCTGCCCGGGTCTGCAGTGTTCACGGGCCACCCCTGATTATTGCGTGTTGATGTGTTTAACTCACTGACACAGTGAATAGAGGGATTTATTAACCACCCCGAGCCCACTATTGCAGAAGCTGCCCGTAGAGGATGGGGTTATTGATCTGAGAAGGAGGTTTTTCCCTACACTTTCCTCAAGCCCCAGCTGGTTTTTCTACATCACTGTTAGGAAACCAGCAGCAACAACTTGTCGAGGAGTGCGGTGGGAGCATGGAAGACGTGAGCCTTGGCGCAGAGTCCACTCGCTCTCCCTTATTTTGCCTTCTCCCTACCTGCCATGTGATCCTGGACCTAAGCACGTGCACCTCGGCGCTTGCTTTGTTTGTGGCAGGTGGTCCCCATCACTCCACGTGGGGAGCAGGATGCTCACGCGGCACCAACTGCGTGCGGGAACATGGAAAACAGGCATGGGAACCAGCTGCAAAATCCCTCTTCTGGGCTGGCTCCGGTTTACGGGCCAGGCTCCATATGTTCAGTCATTCTCTTAATCTCCAACCCATTTGTACTCATCGGGTGCCACAATCAGTGCCTGATCAAAGCCCTGACCCGCTGGTCAGTGACTGCATCTGAAATTTCCTGCCACCGCAATCACGTTTCAGCTGCCTGCTGCTCCCTCCAGGGCTATAAATGAGGTAAGAGAGAATATATGTTAATCTAGCAGCAAATGCAATTGTTTAAGTCAAAACCTGACGCTATCTCGCAGGAACAGCGCTAGAATTTGATCATTGGTGACTGGCAAAAAAAAAAAAAATAATCTGTAAGAAGTAACTCTTCATGTCCCCTGCCATACAGAAGAAAGGATGAGACCTTGCCTTCCAAACAGATTTCTGTGGAGTTGCACCCTTAGGACAATAGCTGGCTGCCGACCCCACGCTTCCCTCGCTTCTCGCCAGCTTTGCCGCCCACAGGGGGGATGGACTCGGTTTACTTTTGGAGGTGTGAGGTACACCTCACTGCAGAGGGACAAAGCAGGTCTCTGTCGCAAAGGCAGCCTCACGGATGAGCGGCGGGGAACGCGGGAGCCTGGCCGCCCTGGGTACATCAGGGTTTAAGTATTCTGTGGGTCAGGACTGAAGAAATCCCACCTTTAGGAGATGAAGGCAGCACTCATCAGCACGCAGAGGCAGAGGGTGCCAGGGACCGAACCCCGCCACGGGGCAGGGCTTGGCCGCGCCGCTGGATAAGCTGTGCCATGGGGTGGGCAGAAAGGAGGAGGCTTCTTTCCTGTAAAAACATCCATCACACCTTCCAGTTGCTCTGGCAAACGCTACGCGGAGGATTTGATTTCTGGTACCCAAACCCTGCAGACAGACGTGCTTATAAACAAGCTGATGTTTATCCTTGTTTCGCTCTGCCACGCTTGGAGCCGAATCCACTGTGTGTCTCCAGCACAATACTTTATTATTAATTTATTAATAAAAAGAATGGAGGAAAAATAACTCTCTGGGGAGAGGTAGAAACTTTAATTTAGCAGCTAAAGGCTTGGCTGCGCCAGCTGGAAATTCCTGGAGTTATGAAGATGAGGTAATTCTGACGTAGGTGAGATGTGAAGGTGGAGCATGTCCTCGGAGAAGGGTTCAGAGCCTCCCTGGCACCTCGGGCTGCACCTCCCGCTCCGTCGCAGCCACAGCGAGTGCTGCACAGTTGTTCCCCACCATGGTTGTCCCCCGCCGTGCCCCTCCAGCCCCCGCCTCCCCCAGGAGCTCCCATCCGATAGACCCTGGCGCTTTCCTGCTGGAGCTCAGCCCTCCAGCCTGGAGAAGTCTCCCTGGAAGAGGGAGACCAACGTGAGGGCTGAGGCCTCGCCGTTTGCTGTCGCAGGGGCACGCATGGGTCCTCTCCACAACTGGGACATGAAGGTCGCCCATCAGCTTTTACACTTTTATTTGGAGATGGGACAAAGCTCAGGAGCAGTCATGATCTGTGCTGTAGCAGCGCACGCAAGAGAGCAGCCTTGTGGTTAAAGGCTTAGATCTGGATTTGGTTCTCAGCTCTGCCACATGTTCTTCGCATGACCTTTGTCAAGCTGTTTTAGTTGCTCCGAGCCTGGGCTGTGTGGCTGCAAATGAGCGGAGGGTTCTTTTCTGCCAATCCTTATCTCACTTGCCTAACTCGCATCTAATTTTGGTCCCGCAGCTCTCTCTAACTGCGCACACGCGGCACTGTGGGTCCACAAGGAATCCTCCAATTTCCCTTAATAAAGGGGATGAGCAGATGAATCACCTGCAGACGAAGCACTTGCCTTGCTCCAGCAGCTCAGCTGGGTTAGCCCGCAGAGCAGAGCAGGTACACGTGGGCAACCGGAGCATCGCCGTGCGTGCCCCTGGCTCTAACCCCACTGCCGCGGCTGCTGGCTGAAGGGAGCGGGGGGATAGGCACCCACCCCCCCGGGAATAAACACAGGGGAAAAGTGGCACTTTCAAAGGGAGGACAGCAGGAGGGGCAGACAGGGGAGCGTTTTATTATTTTTATTTTTATTTTTATTTTTATTTTTATTTTTATTTTTATTTTTATTTTTATTTTTATTTTTATTTTTATTTTTATTTTTATATTTTAATTTTAATTTTAATTTTTATTTTTATTTTTATTTTTATTTTTATTTTTATTTTTATATTTTTATTTTTATTTTTATTTTTATTTCTTTATTTTATTCCAGTGAGCTATCAGCAAAGATCACACGCAGTTATGTCCGAAGACCATTGCAGAGTTTATACATCCTGGCTAAATATACATACATATATAAATGTATATGTATCGATGCGCTCTGCAGCACGGGATAAGAGAGGCTTAAGAGGAGCTGGTGGATCACAAGGGACCTGTAGTGAGCTCCTGGCCTCAGAGGCCTCCAGCTGCTGGTCCGCATACATACCGTTCCCAATCCTGCATCACTGCTGGGCACCGCGCATCAAGCAGCTGATCTTCCAAACCCACCCAGGACCGCAGCCCTGCGGTGCGCAGCGCGCGCGCAGCCCTGCTCCACCGCAGTTAAAATCCACAGCTTCCCCCTCTCTCTGCTGAGCTGTGTTTTCCATCTACCACAAAACCATCTTTCTTTTATTTTAACTTTAATATAATAATGTTAAAGAACACTGTGTCTTAGACTGGCTTCAGCGTTTCAAGGGGACGTTGTGGTACTGTTGGATTTAACCAGAGTTTCAGTCATAACATTTTTCTTTCTCCAACTATTCCCTTGTTAAGCTGCTGCTTCTCCACTTCCCAAATTGCAGCAGGTTCTGGTGAAAAAAGCGCTGTAGAGGAAAAAATATGATGTACCCATCTCTCTCAAAGGCTCCCGTGGTATAAAATAGATGCCATTCCAGGTTGTGCACTGCAGCCCGCGAGAGGCCGGTCTGATGTTAGGTTTGGAGCGACCTCTCTGTATCCGCCTCTCGTGAAAAATCACAGTTTCCATACCCGGATCTGCACAATGAAGCCCGATGGGAGGAGAGTTTTACAGACTTCTTTTAGGAACCACAGGTTTGTTAGCAGGATTTGTGTGTCTTTGGTGTTACCAAAAGATAACCATGTTCCCTACAACCCCTCCCACCCCCGGCTGAAGCCCGTGCCCAGCTCACGTCGCTGCTCGGCAGCGGAGGATGCAGCCAGAGCTGGTGCTCATCTGGTGCTTCCTCGGCACAGGAAGCATTTCCATTTTCTACTTCAGCAAGCAACTGCCATTCCTATTCGTTTCAAGCGGGGACCGGCTAAATAAGAAGCAACTCAAGTGAGGATAATTGCTGGCTGGTAAATAGAGGAGGCAGAACCATTCCTGCAGACAACGCATTTATAAATTGAACCCCTCATGGTTATTATATGACGATTTTATGTGAACTTTCCGTTTTCAGCAGCGTTTCTTGTAAAAACTTGGTAAAACTACCCCAGCGGAAGGTCGAAGCACACCTTGCCTGCAAAGCAAGGCTGAGCCGAGGGCTGCCTGCCGTGAGCGCCACGGGCACGAGCAAGCAGGGAACAGGAGCTGCTGAGCCCCACCAGCGTCCTCTCCTCCGGGCCTGATCCAGAAAACACGGGTGACAATGGGAACCAGTCCTCTGGCTTTGCCGAGCGCTGGATCAGGTCCTCGGTTTGAAAGGGAGGATGCAGCTGGCCGGATCCAGGCTGCAGTTTTGTGAGCTGACAGAGGGAGAAGAGCGTCCAATTCTCAAGGAAATAAAAACCCAGTAAAGCTTAAACAACGGCTTTGGGACCAGGCTCAGGTTTTTGTCTCCAAGAATACCTACTGGCTTGCAGAGCAACCTGGCAGCTTTCCTTCTCTGTATAACACGGAGCTTGGGAGATGACAGCAGTGATAACATGGGATTCCTCAGCAGATATCGGGTGCCAGCTAGAGAGCAGTATCCATCCCCTGTGACAGCTCTTAGAGTAAGCAGGACAAATGCAAATCACATCCAGTTTCGTGGCTGCAATTCCCGTGTCGTCTGCCAGCCGGAGCTGGCATCGTGCTGTAATCTATCGAGCAAAGTGCCTCAGACAGCGGTAGATCAGGACTCAGCATGGGAGAATCATTTTCGAAACGAGTTATGTGTTACATTATCCTCGCTTGTTCATGACCAGCTGAAGGAAAAGAGCCGCCTGAAATTAGATATGACAAAGCGGCACCAGTCTGCCTGTTTTGTGTTGCTGCGGGAAGTGTGATTCCTTTTTAGCCCAGAGAGATGTTAAAATAGAGAGGCAGCTTGAGCTGATGTAAGCCCCATCAGAAGATTGTGGGATTGAAAAAAAAAAAAAGTCCCCTGTCGCAGGGTCTGCAGCAGATCTGAAAAGGTTGGACCCAGCTGGACCTCTTCCCTGAGCAGGAATTCCTGATGGAGGATTTGGGATCGGTGGGAGTCCGAAGTGGGGTCACCGGCCGTTTCCACTGTGCTCAGTGCCAAGTGGTCCCAGCGAGCCGCTGGCACGGGAGGAAGGATGCTCTTTCCCTTTAGCAGTTTTAATCGTATGTTAAACATTTCTCAAAGGCGCGGTGTTCAGAGAGCACCTCTTAGCGTTTCGTGCACCCAAACAAACAAATCATTTCGGGCAACCACCCAAGTGCCAAGACCCCGGGTGCTCGCCCGCCAGCCACGAGAGCACGCTGGCGGTAAGAATGGATTGAACTACGAAACGGGGGTCGGGAAACAGGAGAAGTCCCTACCCCAGGCACAAAACCTGCGCGTGGCTAAGCTGGAATTTGCTCCCAGGCCGGTGGAGGAGCCAGGCTCTCCTCTAAGTGGATTCCTGGTATTTGTGCCCCGGGCCCTGGGGGGTTCCTCTTCTGCAACAGCCAACTGGGCTTGAGACACACCGCTTTGCACAACGTGCGATTGAAGCAGAAGGGGCTGTTCTGGCTACCGACCCTAAAAAGTCAGTGGCGTTTAATTCACTTCACTGGGAAAGCATTCGGAGACATGGCATATGGAAGGCGCTGTAAAAATCCATCTTCTGCTCTATAACCCGTGTCACCGCACGAGCTAATTGCCCATCAATATGGCAGGTTTTTATAAGGCAATTCATTCTCCCGCACTCAAAGCAGCACGTGGTGGAAGGAGAAAATAAGTGAGTCTCTTTGTTGTTTTCTAGCTTATTTTTTAAGCTTTTGCTGAATCTGTGTTCACTTGTTTTACCAGTGTTTTTAAAGCATCCCTTGGCCCACGTGGCATCCTGGTACGATATGGGGTATTAAATGAGAAAAGTGGCGGTTCTGTGTCTGAGGGGCCGCTGCTAAAGCAACCAGAGACAGATTAGAAAAGTAGCGACTGTGTTTCTTCAGAGGAAAAAAAGGATTTTTTTATGTGCTCAAGTGCAACAGCACAAGCAAGCAGTGCTAGATTCTGATTTTGATTAATAGTTGGCTAGAGATAATCTTAAACTATGGGGGATTAGGGAAGCAGTCCTCCAACACTGAAATCTTGGAAGGGAAAATCTGTCCGTGAGCCAGAAAGCTCAAGCACCAGCTTAGAAACAAAATAAGAAAGCAAAATTGATGTGGACAGAGTCTCAGCTGGTGACAGCAATATTGAAACCTGTGGAGATGTATGGCATCCACGGGCAGCGCGTCCGGCTCAGAAAGTCCGAGGGCTGATGTCCTTGGAATTGGGAGCAGGGAAGGTCATCACGTGTCTTCTCCCTCTCGTATGAGGTGGGGATTTGAAACGTATATACTTACATCAAAGGCTTAAATAACCGCTGGAGACTTCAAATGATGTTGCAAACTGGCAATGTACCTTTAAAACAAAATGAAATAAAACCCATGAGAGAAAATCCGCAGCGGTGGGAGCCCGGGCAGCGCCGGCGCAGAGGAGCCTGTGGCAGCCAGGGCAGCGGGGAGCTTCCCTGGGGGGGCTGCGTTTGGCCTTCATCTCAATCGATGTTCTCAGCGTGGAGGTTTATACCCGATTTGTTTGGCAGGGGTGGTTTCTAAACTCATTTCTGCAGCCGGGCCGAGGCGATCTGTCTGTTTGGGCCAAATCCCAGGCGGTTCGGTGTTGCTCCACTGAAGAGAAAAAGTTGGTGCAATCAGCCCCGCGGCGCTGGAAGCAGAGCTCCAGCCCAAAATGAGCAGGCAGAGGACGGAGGACCCGGCTGCAGTGTGCAAGAGACCCCCGGAGCAGCCTGGGCTGCCCCCAGTTTATTCCCAGTCCCACGCCGATGCCATTAAACACGCCAGGCAAAAGAGCAAGGGGGTTTGGTAGCCAGCAGCCGCGGAGGCTACTTGGCCCTGGACAAAAGTCGTCACATTGGAAGCTGCACTGAGAGCAATCGAGTCTGGTGGTGTCCAAAGAGCCACCAAAGCCCCAGCGAGAGCCAGTCCAGAGATCCCAAAGCCCAGCGGTGTGTCCCGGGGGACTCACCAGTAGCACGCAGCTTGCGCTGGGCAAGGCAGCCTCTCCACCCCAGTCTTGATTTAAATTCTCCAGGCAGCTGGGGATGCGTTATATCCCTGGGGAATTTGTTCTGAGGCTTAATTATACTCACTGTAAGAAAAGGATGGCCTATTTTCAGCTTTTATTTTCTGCATCTCTTTCGGGGGGATGCAGTGATGAGGAAGATCTAAGACGGACAAAGTGCTGTGAAGATCTTTAGGAAGGTATACACAGCAAGGGCCAGTTTCTTCCCTCTTATGCCAAAATAACTCCTGCGTAATACTGAAGAGCTCTGCTCAGGTCTCTGAGAGCGGGACTGACCTCAGCTGAGTGCGTTCTCAGGCAAAGATCTTTTGAAAACCACGTGGCTCTTCTCACCGAGAATTTGGACAATTATTTCCTCGCTGGATAAAAAGGCATCGGTGGTACCTCTGTACAAATAAATCAGCAAGTGAATTCAATTCCGCAAAAACACATCAGTATACCTCTGTGATGACAGCTGCAGCCAGATAGTTTTCCAATTTTAGTTTTTCAAGAGAATATAATCACCAGGAATCAGGAGCAAGACTGGCTTCCAAAACCGTTTGCACAACTCCCTAAGAAATCTATCGGTTTGCTTTGTCTATAAATCTCCTCAGAGATGCAGAGACATCTTAATGTGTTTGATTCTTCTTCTATCTTGTGAAATCTCAAATTGTTAAGAGGGAAATTCCCTTATTTGTCTTTATTTCTTAAGCATGGCCAGTTGTAAAGTTACTAATGATTGGGTTTCTTTATTTCATTAGTGTACGTTTGATGATAGGTAATAATTGTGATTATGACTACACGTATTCGAGTTTAAGAAGAGATCCCTTATATATTACCTTCTTTTGCTTCAGTTATTAAAGACATATGCTTTTGAGCATGCAATAAATGTCTTCTAATAAGAGAAGGACTAGATTTAGTACCATAGGTTTTATCCATTTCTTTAAAATATTAGCCAATTATTGAAAACATACTTGCTGAAACTTAGCAAATCTGATAGGGGTCTATACCTACAGCACAGTTAATCCTCGATATGTTTATTTAACAATCTATTGACATATATTTAACCCACCATCAGAGCCAGTGTTGGGAGCAGGCAGGCAGGGGCAGGCAGGGGCAGGCAGGGGCAGGCAGGGGCAGGCAGGAGCCAAGTGTGCAGGGTCTGTGCTGCCGCTCTCGCCTGCTCCTCCCGGGGTCTAACGCTGGCCCTGCTGTCCGTTTGTCCATCCACACCAGTAAGGATGGCACATTGGGTGCCAAAGGGGAGCTGCACAACTCCGCTGCGCGTGGATTTGTGGTGCAACACCCACCTTGCCCAGGACAGGCAGTTTTCCAGCACTTGCAAAGGACATGTTCTCCCACCTCACCATGTCACCTCCACGCTGCCCAGAGGAGAAGGGACCTTCTTCCACACTCCCAGTTACAAAGTCAAAGCGACTTGTTCAACATTCCATCAGGAATTCAAGGAGATATCTACCCATCCGAACCACGAGCGTCCTGCTCAGACCTCCCGTTTAGGGCTGACAATATTCCTGCATCAAAACGGGCATCAGTTGCTCCTTCTCCTCCCGGGCATTCAGCATCCGGGACCTCCCTGTGGGCCCTTCCCCCGCACGTGCCGCCCCGAGGCAATGCCTGGCCCTGTGTATCCCAAACTCTGTTCTGACCTGCGCGTGGGGGAAAAGACTGAGAACAAACGAAGCAGCTGCATCTGTGCAAGGCGAAGGGGAAGAGGAGCCGTCGTTTGCTGCAGGCCAGCTGCCGGGCACATCCCACCGCTCTCCCGCATATCTCTGCCAGCTCCGAGCTGAGCACGTGCTCCTCAGCCCCGGCTGCTCCCAGCCAAAATCTCCCACGCATGTAAACTTCTTTCCCAATTTTCTCCTCCCTAATGCCAGGGCTGAGGGTTTTCTTAGAGGCAATCAAGTCTCCTGATGGAGGAGGACACTGGCCAGTGGGCTGCCGGCTCCTCTGCCGGGCAGTGACCAACTGCACCCATGGCCGCTTGGACCCACCAAGCAGAGCCGGGGTGATGGCTTTTCGGAGTCATTCCCCCCCGAGCCCAGCACTGCAGAATAGGCTGTGCCCCAAATTCCTGCGGTGCACACAGGTTTATATTGGCCTGTTGCATGTGAGCTGCGAGGGCCAAGGCAAACAAAAGGGGAGAAGTGATTCTAATTACTTGATGCATTAAGGGCAGTGACATTTCCAGGAAAAACACAAGGGGTGAGATGAGGGTTTTTTTTTTTTCTTTCGTGTGTTAGAGCACATGCCTTTTCTTTTTTTCTAGCTCTGGTACAAAGCATCACTTGTGAGCTCTGCTCAAGGATGCGGAGGATAAAAGGCAGCAAAAGCAGCGGAGCTGACGGCTGCGTGGATGCCGCCTCCGGGAGAGGGGTGAGATGTGGATTCACGGGGAACCCACTGTATTGACAAAGGAAACATTGGTCGTGGCGCTGGGGGAAATGTGCCCTTAAAGCTGGGAGCTTTGAACAGCGCTGCTACAAAGGTCCCCATTTATCGTGCATCAGCAGAATTCAGCTCAGCTGGAAGTTTCCCAAACAGATCTTTACCTGCAGCAGCACTGCCAGCCCGGGCTCCCCAGTGGGGTTTCAGACCCTTCTTTCTGCTTTTCCTTGCAAATTTTAGTGGGTTGCTGTAGCGTTCTGGGGCCTGCCAGGGTGCTCGTCCCCGGTGAGCCCAGCTGCTCCCTGGGGACCCCTCCTGTCCCAGCCCCCACTCTCCTGGAGCGGGGATGGCGGCACCTCCGAGCAGTGCTGGACTTCAGACAGGGTCTTCCGCCAGCCCAGGAGCACACGCACGGGGAGTGGGGCTGGGACCTCGGAAGAAGGAATAGCAAAGCTGCAATGATCTAACAGTGCATATGAAATGCTCAGACAATCCTGGGAAGGAAGCCAGCCTGGGCTGAATTGAGTCCATCGGGCTTTTCTTGCTGTCCGTTTTGGTGGAGGTGCATTTTGTTTTGCAGACGTCGAAGGATGTGGCCAGTGGGCAAAACCTCTACTGAGCCTCCGCAGAGGGCAGTACGATGTGCCGCTGGTGCTCATTTCACCACAGCCTCATCTCACTTACATGCCTGAGCAGCTTTACCAAGTACCTGCTGCCTGAAATTTAGCATCTTCCCCTTCTTCAACACAAGGACTGTTCTTCCTTCCGTGTTCCTGACATAGACCTGTTTGAGCGGGTTCAGAAGCGGCCACAAAGATGCTCTGAGGGCTGGAGCACCTCTCCTATGAGGAGAGGCTGAGAGAGTTGGGGTTGTTCAGCCTGGAGAAGAGAAGGCTCCGGGGAGACCTTATTATGGCCTTCCAACCCCTAAAGGGGCTCCAGGAGAGCTGGGGAGGGACTTTTTGCAAGGGAGTGATAGGATGAGGGGGAATGGCTTCAAACTGGAAGAGGGGAGATTTAGATGAGATATCAGGAAGAAATTGTTGGCTGTGGGGGCGGTGAGCCCCTGGCGCAGGGTGCCCCGAGGAGCTGTGGCTGCCCCATCCCTGGAGGGGTTCAAGGCCGGGTTGGACGGGGCTGGGAGCACCCTGGGCTGGGGGGAGGTGGCCCTGCCCAGGGCAGGGGGGGGCACTGGGTGGTCTTTGAGGTCCCTTCCAACCCAAACCATTCTATGACTCCCCGAAGCAGCCCCTTTGGGCATATCCTCCTCTTCCAGACAAAAAGCAGCTTCGGCTGAGTTTTGTTCAGCCGTTTCCCAGAAGCGACAGGCTGCTGCTTTCCTAGTTTGGCAGAACAGCCATGCTGGGGGAAATCATCCTTGGGACCTGCGGAGCCCTAAGCTGGTGGTGCTGAGCAGCTCATTACAAGCAGAAGTCACTCGGCTCAAGGGCAGGAGGCAGCTCAGCCCGCGAGCAGTGTGGCTGTTACGGGGCCGGTACGGTTAGACCTGTGAAGAAGCAGACTGTGTCAGTAAATGAGATGAGATCCTGCTGAGGACTGGGGTTTAGCGTGCTGCCTGGGGCATGCCTGCTCACTTCCTTGCCCAAATTTCCCCCCACAAGTGTGCAGTGAAGACCAGTGACATCTGTAATATCCATATTCATACTGTCCTGAGGTAAGGGAAAGCTAAAGCGGAGCCTGAAAGAGCTGTGGGGGGTACAAACGTTCAACCTAATTCTGCGGAGAAAAGCATCCCCTCTGCAGACATTTCTCATTTCTGCGGCTCAACCTTCCCTCCGCCTAGAGCGGTGGTTCATGCAGGTAAAACGCATCCTCGACTCCGCTCACGTGCGGCGGTTTTCCGGGTGAGCGAAGGCAGTTTCGCACCAGCTGGCGGCCGTTGGTGAGTCGGGGGGATGGCAGAGGGGCTGCTGGGCAGGCGCGGGGCGGCCAAGGGAACCGCTGCGGTGCCCGGCGGGTACCTGCCTGTCCGGGGCCGTTCCTGCTCCTCCTGACCCAGCCCGGCTGAAGACGTTACCAACTGCGTTCAGCTCCTCCGCTGCCTTGCCGCATCCCGCTTCCAGTTCGTTTGCATCTCCCAAGTGGCTATGACGCTGCAGCAATTATTTAGCAAAAAAAAAAAAAGGCTACTAATTAAAAGGCTCATTAATAGGGTAACTGGAAGAACCACTTAACCAGAGATCTCCCTTTGACGCAGTGAGTGCAGAAGAGAGAGAGAAGCGGTCTGGGAGTACTGAGGTGGTCCCTGACCTCACAGGTGCCGAGGGAGGAAGGGACAGCAGGGTGGCATGTGCCAGCCGAGGTCTGCAAGCGCTGGCGACCCAGGGAACCAAGCACAGGTTGCCACGAAATTCAATTACAGTCCTGAGCGGTGAGCTTAATGCGGATCCTCAGTGCTGGAACTTGATGCCTCGTTATTAATATCAGCATAAACCGCCCTAGGCTGGGGTAGAGAGCAGTGATTCATGTCAGGAACGTTGCTGGGTTTAGCTCCAGCACAAACCGGACCTCGGCCAGCTCAGCAAGCACCAGCTGCTGCGAGGGGAGGGCATGGATCGCCATGTGCCCCGCACTGAAAACTGAGGAAATGGGGAAAGACGTAATGAAAATGTTGAACAGTTCTGGAAGAAGGAAGAAGGAGGGAAGGAAAAAAAAAAAAATGCTGTACATTAAGTTCTGTTGTGTCGAGGAGCGTGCTGGTTGCTGCAGTGGGAAAGCTGGGGGTCGGCCAGCTGGCCCATGGCCACCGTGGACGACCTCACTGGTCCCCTCGTTGCAGACCCATGTGCGAAGCGAATATGAGCAAAGGCAACTCGTTGAACAAGGAAGGGAGGAGCACGAGGAGGCCGAGAAGTGCTGTTAGGGACACAGCTGGCAAGCCACCCGGCCATGCAGGCCGACACATCTCATTTTCCATGCAAAAGGGCCAGAATCCACTGGCCAGACAGTCCTGCCTGCACGGAGCTGGGCGCAGACTAGAAAATAGCCCCGAAGTTCACGAGAAGGTCAAGTTTCTGGCGCGCTGTTTGGCATGGGCTGTCCAGTGGTGCCTCCATGGGAGCCAGGAACACATATGCCGGAGCTAAAGCGGAGGAGACAAACCCTAGTCCTACCACTAACTGCAAAAACCTGGGGATATAGATGCACGCTTTTGCAGTCGAGCTTTCTGGGGAGGCTTTTCACTTCTTTTGGGGCCACCATGGGCCAGCCATTTCTAGAGATTTCTCAAGCTTTGGTAGCTGGAGAGTGTGGAAGAGGGAAAGGCTGGAAAGAAATAACACTTGCATGGCAAAAGAGAGAACAAGTATTTCTGACCATTCCCAAGCATCTTTTTCTGGGTTGTTCTGTTAGATTTGATTGTTGTTGCTATTTTTATATACGTGGCTTCAAATTGCTTTCTCATTCATGAAAAACACGTGCTCCGTCCTCGGTTCAAAGAACAGGGGAAGCGATGGGAGAAACCCGTCATCCCTCTGTGCTCATGTCCCTTGTTGACAGTGGAAGCGAGAACATGGAGCCGGATCCCGGGGGAACAGGACAAGGAGACGCAAAGAGAAGGAGGCAGCTGAAGGCGTTGGGATGGGAGGAGGAGAAGGAGAAGCAACAGGCACGTTCCCTCGCGATAAAGAGGATCTTCAGTACTGATGTGGAACAGAGACCCTTAATTACAGAGGAATCTGGGTCTCATTTAGTGTTAATTCAGCCCCGGGAGCAGGAAAAGCACGTCAGGAAAATGAAGGTGGCTTTTTTAACACGTGCCCTGGAGGGAGGGCTCAGGCGCTGGGGGGGTGCGAGTGGGTGGGGGCCAGGGACAGGCAGGCTTTGCTCCGTGATCGCAGCAGCTGATGCAGGAGAACATCGGGCTCAGGCTGTCCCTGGAGCATTTGTTCGGGATTTGGAGAGCACTGTGCTTTTTGCACGTTTAGCTGCTGCAATCCGGAAAGTCCTCCAGCCGATGGGTAAGGCACTCAAATCCCCTCCGCAAAGACCATGGTCTTTTACCGGCAAGCCTTCCTCTAAGCTTTGCATCTGCAGTTCTGGACATGCCAAACCCTGAGTGCCTTAGGAAAAAAAGAAATAAAAAAAGAAGAAAAAAAGAAAGAACTCACAAGGTCACTAAGTTCTCTTTAGGAGGACACTGAGCCACCTGAATCCAGGATTTCTGCTTCCACTGTATCTAAAATCAGTGTGAGTGAGGGTGGAGAGGGGTCAGATGTAAGACTCCCCTTCTGGCCCCACTTTTTAGGTGCCTGTTCTAGGATAAACCTAAAGCGGGTGTGCAGGAAGCTCAGGGGCTTTCGTAGAATCATAGAGTCATGGAATAGTTTGGGTTGGAAGGGACCTTTATAGGCCATCTAGTGCCATCCTCCTGCCATGAGCAGGGACATCTTCCACTAGATCTGGGTGCTCAGAGCTCCGTCCAACCTGACCTGGAATGTTTCCGGGGATGGGGCATCTCCCACCTCTCCGGGCAACCTGGGCCAGGGGCTCACCACCCTCAGAGTGAAAAATTTCTTCCTTATATCTAGTCTAAATCTCCCCTCTTTTAGTTTAAAACCATTACCCTTTGTCCTATTGCAACAGGCCCTGCTAAAAAGTTTGTCCCCATCTTTCTTATAAGCCCCCTTTAAGTACTGAAGGGCTTTCATCTCCTCTGTTCCGAACTCCGGCATGGCAGGAGCCGTTGAACATCAGCTGCCGAGCGCTCAGCTGGTGGCATTTCATGGGGTAGCGCCGTGTGCTCGCACCCTCCTGGAGGCATCTTCTGCAGCGACGGCGGAGCAATCTGCAGCTCGTGCAGCGTCTGCAGCAACAAATGCTGGGGGGGGGGGGGGGGGAAGCACCACTCCAGTCCATCGCGATGACTTTAAAGGACTTTGGGTCAGGCCCAAAGCAAACACAGTAAGTTGCACATAGAAAATCAGACGCGCAGATTGAGAGGCAGCTTTTTCAAGCCTGGATCTCTCAGGGCACTCGAAATAAAAAAACACAAAGTTTGTATTTCATTGCCTCTGTTTGACTCTTTCACCTCCACATTTTATTGATTCACCAGAACTTTCTAAATACAGTTAATAGCATTTTTAAGTGTTTATATTTGCAGTACTTATGTTTATTAAGGAAAGGCTTCTTTTTAATATTGGTCCTTTCTTTTTCCTTCAGCTGGCAAGAAACTCCCGGGAGCTTATACTGATTCTGATCAGATGTCTCAAACTTTCCACGTATGATGCCAAATTAACATCTCTGAATGTAGAAATGGCTGTGGGTAAGCGTGTGTATATCTAGGAAAAACAAATGCTAAGGAAAAGATACACAGAGCTGTGTGTGCAATAAAAATGCCTCTCTGCTTCTCCGTTAGAGCCGTGCCAAAATGTGAGATGGAGGGAGCGGGGAGCAGGAGGGTGAAAGCAGGAGGGGAAGGATCCAGCTCTGCCCTCACTGCCCACATCCAAGTGCCCATGGTGATGCCGGGGGGTTGGGAGGGGGGAAATGTTGTGTAGTGCAAGGGGAGGATGGAAAAGGAGGATCCATAAACTGCATCTCCACGAAGGCTGATAACATGCTCCTGCTTTCAAAGGTAATAAATAAGGGAAAAGCTCCCAGAGCAGTGGTTAAACCAAAGAGAATTGGCAAACAGCGTTCTCTAACATCTGCTACCTTTAAAAACATATGTCTCTGAAACATAAGCATTGCACGGGACTCTCTGAAGGTCTTGTCTGGTCCCAGCTCGGGGAAGGGAGTGGGGCCTGGGGAATCGCGGCACAGGGCGGGAGGGAGGCCACCCAGCTGTACTGCACTCCCCTTTGCAAGGAGAGTGGTGCGGTGGAGATGGCGCCGGTGGAGGACATCTCCTGGAGTTTGCCATGAGCTGCACCCCGTGCCCAGGAGCAGAGGTAAATGGAGGTGAGGTGTCAGCCATGGCACACCTTGCTAGGCAAACACAGCTGGTTTTTCCCCCTCTCATGTATTTTCCAACAGCCATTTGTGCTTCTATCAAGCATCCACTTGCCTCTTGTTATTCCCAAATCCTTTTTCTGATCTGAGGCTCATTTAATGAACGGCTCATTAAAAGCGTCCCTCTGTGCTGAAGCAAGGCAGCCTTGTCCCCAGTTTGCCGCCGTGCGCCAAGCCAGACAGCAGACTTGAGGATGAAAACTAAGTCTTAGCAATGAGGCATGTGTCTAGGAGCCCTCTTCCTCCTCCTCTTGCACTGATTCTGCTGGTTGGCTAACCAGGTGTTGATAACACGGATGCACAGCTGGGGAATGATACTCATCCAAAGCTTGGCACCTTCAACAGAACGTGTCATGGGGATGTGGAAGGCATAAAGAAGGCTAATTTCTACATGCAGAGCAGCAGCATTTCAGGGAGGAGAAAAGATTCAGCTGCAGACTCATAAAGACTCTTGTTGAAGGTGCTCAGCACCCACATTCTCCAAAAAGAAAACCTCCCTGCTCTTAGGTAAGCGCTCAACCCAAACTGCCAAAGCTTTCTCACTCCCCTAACTCCATCCTAAAAGCATGTCCTGCCCTGATGACACCCCCATCTGTCTTATTCACTGACCCAGTAACGGCACCACAAAACCCTAACGCGAATGTCCACGGCTCCCTGGGACACCCCGCACTCCCCGGTAGGATGAGCCTCCGCGGACACGCACTGACGGGGCTGCAGCACCGCGTCACTGCCGTGTCAGCGGGAGCCAGTTCGCGGGTCGGTCGCATGCAGATGAGAAGGTCTGAGTCTCCATGTGGCACCCGTCCGCCCGCCGAGCACCACAGACTGAGCTTCAAAGCAAGCCCTGCATCTTTTTTTACTTCTGAGTAGCATATGGTCCGGAGCAGAGACGAATTCCGCAGGCGAGGTTGCCATCTGGGCTCTGTCCATCTGTACCGGAGCATTTAGCTGCAGCTGATGAAACATGAGGGCAGGAGTTGGATTTTCCAATATCTCATAAATGTTTAGCAAAACTATCCACTCGGCGTTATGCGCTTAATAAAGTTGTTGTTGTTGTTGTTCTGTTCTGTATTCAGAATAATGCTTGATGAAGCGTAACAGCAAGCTCTGCTCCCTGGATTCCTAGAGGCCATACCCCATATTTCTGCTCGTGGAAGTATGAGGAGAAGATGGTCTGTAATTTTAATTGCTATTTAAAATACCCGTAAATGAAAGCGGGCTTTCTATCTGGTTGGTGTCGGCAGATGTTTCCAAATGCTTCATTATAAATGCAAACAAAACAGAGCTTTTGTGCTCAGAAATTTGCCAGGGGATGCAGAAGAAAGCAATAAAGCCCTGGTAGGTGATTCACAGGGCATCGTCCCAGGAGAATGAAAACATATATATTTACCATCTGGTGCAATCAGAAGCCTTCCAAAATCAGCAAAACTCACCCCCTTTTCCTCAGAAATGTCTTCATGAACAAGGGACAGAGGCGCCCTTGGAGGCACCCAGAGCAGGGCCAAATCGCACCAGAGGAACGAATCTCTCCTTTCCCCTCCATAATCTGTTCCTAATTTACGCTAATTATGTACATGTTATTTTTAATTTATCCTGTGACGGGATTTATCCTGTGATGAGGAGAAGGGCTGGTCCCACGGTTACAGCAGGGGAAGAGGACTCAAGTTGTGTGAGCGCTGTTTGCCTTTTCGGGGGGAGAAACCGCGTCCGTCCCTTTAGGGCGCAGAGCAGAGTCCTTTGGACCCTCTGATTCTCAGGCGCTGCCATTTCCATCGCTGCCGAAACGGTGATAGCTTACAAATAAAGGAGATCTCTCCCTGGTAAAAGAGCCAAAAGCCCTTCGCATAAGTGGTTGCTGGGGGTGCCGAGCCGTTGGGGCCAGGCGGGCGCAGCGGGCGCAGGGAAGGTGAGCGGCCGCCCCGGCGGGGGCAGCGGCAGCGGCAGCTGGGTGTGCAGGAGCAGATGTTCTGCAGAGGAACGTGTCGGGGCGATCCCGAGAGGGACATGCCTTTTTTTTTTTTTTTTTTTTTTTTTTTTTGCAGGGCTGGGATGATTCTGATTCATCCAGACAGCATCTCCTCTGATGCGGAGAAAGCTTCACCGCATCCACCCACTCCGGTCCAAATTCAAGCTGAAAGCAAGTGGGGGCAGAGCTACCTCAGAGGCCACGGTCTGGATGAAGAAATATATTTCTGTCAAGATGCTTTCAAGGAGTACATTGGCTCCTGGGGCTTAATTCTCCAAAGACAGCAATTAGTCTGGAGAATGCTGTTCACCCCGGAGCACCCCAGGAATTACAGAGCGCTTTGGCCTCCCAATACCACTGAATTTATTTCTTTTTGCATTTGCTACACTGCATCTCCTACTCCCCGGTTGCCGGATATCTCTCGTTAGAGACCCCGGTCAGTGTTACGGGTACCACCAGCTGTGTCTCCCGTCGAAATGTGCAGCGCGGTCAGAGGACCCCATCGCAACAGGAAGGCAAGACACGGTTGGAGGACCTGGGCATGGCTGGCCACCAAAGCCATGTTGAGGTCCCACAGCTCCCTTTACACAGAGCCTTCTCCTCCCTCAACCAGCCCATGCGCTTTTTAAAGCATCCAGACAGCATTCCTCAGCCTCGTGAATGAATGGAATAGGCTTTTCCAGAGGCTGTCTGCAGCCCAGATGCATTCAAGGGACAACTGGGCTCCTCTTTCCAAGAGATCCTTTGATCTCTCCCTGAAAACGGACATAGCATTATTATTTCTTTTTTTTTTTTTTTTTTTTGCAGTATGCATTGCCATCTATGGGAGATGCAAAAGATGTAGGACATTTGGTTATCATAACACAATGGTTTCAATTAGCCACCCCCCCCCCCGCCCTCTTTTAAATCAACTGGCCTGCCTATCAAAGATACCGTGATGGCATCTGGGGCACATGTTGTGACTCTGAAGCTGAAGAGGTTCTTGTGAGCCTCCTCTTCCCTTTCTGTGCTGAGGTCGTTCGTGGAAAACATGCTGTTTTAATATATTCCAAATTAAAATGTCGTTCAATCAAAGACCTGATCGTTATGGATGCCAGGATTTTTTGTAAGCAGAAGCCAAAGGAAGGTCACAGAAAATAGTGTTGTTTTGTTTTGCTGCTTTTTTTTCTCATTCTTCCTTTGTTTTTCCCTCACTACGGGTTCCACATCATAAAGAAGCTGGAAGATGGTGCAGGACGGCTCCAAAAATGGACAAACTGTGAGTGACTGTAGCCGGCCACCCAAACCAGCCATGTCTACGTTCCCAGCCCGGTGCTGGACCACGTGTGGGCCCGAGGGCTGCCCTGGGATGCCGGGATGTCAGGGCAGCAGGACATGCTCTTCACCAGGTCCTCAGGTCACCACCCTGGCGCCCATCCCCAGCACCGACCAGCAGTTGGCTGCCTCTCTCCAGTGAATAGTTTTTATTGCAGAATCCACATTCTTTTTCCTGTGCTTCACTTGGCATTCAGGAATTCCCCTTCCCTGCCCGGGCCCACCGCTCCCCCCTGAGCAAACACCTGTATCAGCTATCCACGAGGCAATTTCCTCTCCGAACGCTGCTCGCTGGAAGTGACGGCCAAGCTGCCGTGCACCGGCCTCCAGATGTGTCTCTCCTCTCCCTTCCCTTCTCTTATATTCTCCTCCACCGTAGCAGCAGAGCTCAGGAGCTGAAACGAACCTCTTTGCTCCCCGCTCCGGTGACTCCTTTGCCGATAAGAAAAGCACCAGAGATGGAGAGGAGCGTTGCCTGTTCCTGGAGATACACTTTCAGTGTCCTGCAGCCCCTTGGGGAGGGGATGTGTGGCGATGTGCCGCAGGAAAGAGCACCGAAACCATGTGCGTTTCCTTTGCAGCACCTACGTGATGCAACCACAACCATTCCACGAGCACATTTTTAGACTGTGAGTCAAATTTCACGGAGGTTTTGCAATCGTCCCAGCAGCTTGTTTGATTTATAGTTACTTTCCACCAGAACGCATGGAAGGACGCTCCAGCTCGGTTAATAATATCTGGAAACAGAGGCATTATGCGGCGAGGGATTCTCACAACATAAATTAAACTGGGAGTCCAGTTCTCATGCCCAGCGCTTTCTGGAAATTGGATGAAATGGTGCACACTGTTTTTTCCTTGTTACTTCAATCAAAAAGCTCTCAGACTCCAATTAGCATTTAGAACAAAATTGGAGATAGCTTGATCCAGCCCCTAGATTTAACTCCAGAGTGCTCCGAATGCAGACTGCATTTATTGGTGCGTCTCTCTGAATGCAGACACGTGGCTTTTGCTCCACATGTTCAGTTTGTATTTCTGGGAGAAAAAAAAAAAAAAGAAAATCTATTAAAAGCAATGTTTACTGCAACGGGAGAGTAAAACACAGCAGAACCAGCTTATCTCTGCTTGGATGTAAAGACGTTAATGAAACTTTAAAATAAAATAGAAACATGATCCTAACTTATTGTCCATTTCTTCTGACTGTAATTAAACAGATCCTAAGGGGCAATGAGCGTGGCTTGTGTAGTTCCCTGCTTGTTGGACTGCCTACAAAATTACTGGCCCCCGCTCCAGTGCCTAGCGCTGGCCAGCTGTGGGGAGAACTAGCCACCATACCCTTCTGAGATACCGACGGACGGAGCAGGGCAAGGAAATACGGGACGTGCCTTCTCCCACATCCTTGCAGCACAGCTGTTGGGGAGCTGGGCTGGACACAAGGAACAGTCCAGGCAGAGTCAGGCCATGATCTGTACTTTGGGAATTAATTGTTACACGTCTTCTTCCAAGAAGCCATAATCCCTTCTGTTCGTGCCCTCATTTATCCCCTCCTTGAGGACAGCATCGGTAGATCCTGAGCCTCAGGGATGCTTCCTGTGTTACTGGTTCAGCAGAACCAGTTCAACACTGCAGAGAAATTTATTCTGGACATTTTGCGTTAATTGTAAATTCTTAATTAGGGTCAGTGGAGTCACCCTCTCCCTTTACGCTCACTTTGCACTAGCTCGCGGGAGAATCTCTGCGATCGCTAGATGAAAGTCGCCAGGATTGCAGAAGCGATCAAAGCCCATCGCATGAGCAGGAAGGCAAAGGTGCAGCACCAGCACCAGCTGCTCCCTCTGGATAATTTGACCAAGAGTTCAGAGCAGCGATGGTCACTTGCGTGTGCATGGAGGGCACTCTGCATTGTAACTTCCAATTAATTCTTATATTTTCCTTTGCTTTGAAAGTGTTTGTCCTGGAGACTGAGAACCTCAACACACACACACACACACACACACACACAAAAAAGAAAAAGTGAAGACTTGCTGAGTAAAGGCTCTTTCCAGATATGATGGGCTGGATCAGAGCCAGAAACTGGTAGGAAAATAAAGTCCGAATTACTAAGGACAAGCTCTGAAAATTTGATCAAAAATGTAAGTTAAAGGCTGTGAGAAAGATTTCTTTGCCGTGAGGAAACTGCTGAACTGGGCTGGCGGGAGAGCAAGAAATGCAACAGCAGCAAAGTCACAGCCATGGCATTTGCTCTCAATCCGCCTCGCAGGGAGAAGGGGACCCGTCATCGCATTTTTGGGAGAGTGCACAAGAGTGAATGGGTGACCCAGCTCGAATTCTCTTTAGCTCCAGGGTCTTCGCTCTACCTGATTTGTCTCTTTTTGGACCGAGCTGAGAACATCCAAGAGGAGAGAATGAGGTGGATGGACCCTGTGAGACCTTCTCGAGGGAGTTCAGACCTGGATCAGGTATGTACTGGGGCTCTCACTCATGCTCCCAGTATGAGCTCTGGGGTGGTTCCCATTTGCACTGGCTATCCTACCCTGCACCCAGGAACCAACCCCTTGGCAGAATTCCCCCTCCCCCCCCAAAAAAGGCATATTTTCTTGAAAATTTCTGCGTTTTAGAGATACAAAGCCTTTTGTAAAACTAATAATTTTCAATCAGTTTTACTGCTGAATCTCCCATTTCAGCACAGCCTTCAGGATGCTCTGGGTATCCCCGAGCTGCTGGGGCAGAGGCTGATTCCTGCCCATCACAGTCAAGGAAGGATTTTTCACACTATCTCCCACTGTAAAAATTCAACACTGACTTTTTCTTCTGTGGGAAATTAGCAACTGTGGTAGTTTCAGGCTCAATTAAGGGTGGATTTGAGTATCAGGATGTAACAACCAATGCTGATTTGGCTTTTTGGCAATTTAGAAATTGTGGGACAAGAATCAAACTTTGTTTTGAATACCTCCTCCTCCCCAACTGGAATACATCTGCCTGGGTTTGAACAAAGCACTCAGGTTTGAGCCCAAGCTTTAAAATGTTTGTTCTTTTAAAGTAAAAATCCCAACCAAACAGATTTGTTATTTTCGACATATCATATGTTTCTGCTTGCTGGTTCTATAGAAATATAGATCTATGGCTTGTTTCTAGCAACTTTCTGTTTCAAACTAACTTTGAATTTTTAGCTTTTCCTAAATGATGAAATAGATAGGCTCAATTCACATTTTCAAAGCACTCTGGTATCTTTGAACCTGCATTTTCCGGTTGAAAAAGCTTTGTGAGAAAATGCCACCTATCTCTGGTAACAATTCAAACAAATAAAAAGCTAGAAAAAACAATCTAATGGGTGTGTGTGTGCTGCATATAATCATCTCCACATACAGGATGTACTGGGAATGTTTTCATAGCTGGAGAAATAGAAGGCTGTTTCTAGGAAATTATCTCCTCAAGGCACAGACTATATGAAACGCCACAGACTGTGAGGTTTTCTGACGTGGACTACACTGACTTGAAAGTTGAGTAAGAATGAAAGACTGTGCTTTAGTAGACCAGCAAGATCTTAAGCGACATCCAAAGTTTCCACAGTGAGAGAGGGAAACACCATATCCTTCAGCTCACAGCAAAAGAGGGAGAAGAGCAGCAAGAGATGATGTGTTTATAGAAACATCCGCAAGCCTGGATCCTTTCCAACGCATTACTCGGTGCGAAGGAATGTATTAAATAGCTTTTTGAAAATGTATGTTGAAACACACAGCTCCATATGTCCCGTGTCATCGCCTTTGTGATATACCGCCTGGACAGGATCCCGGTCCGAAAGGCAGAGCCGGACTGGTAATGCACTCATGGATCAATCCTGCTCGGAGCTGAGCGCCCGCAGCCTCCTGCCTGCCCGTCCTGGCAGGGGGCGGGCACATTTTGTCCCAAAAGGTCTGTCTCTAGCGAAGTTCAGATGCAAACCCGACCGGCCCAGGTCTGCAGCGTTGCCCGGGTGGGAATTGCTTTCTGCCTGAGCTCATATACAGGAAAACTTGCGGCTAATCAACTTTGTCCTAATCCTGCTGCGATAGGGAATAATTGAGGCAGTTTCAACAAAACAGGGGAAGAAATGCGAGCTGAAAACCTGAAGTTAGGAAGCAGCAAACCCTGAAGGCACCTATGCACGCCGCACAGGGCACCACAGGGCATGCCCTGGGAGCCACCGGCACCCGCACTCAGAGTGATGGTGCAAATTGCCTTTTCTCTCCTGAATACACAACACCAGGTCCTGCTGATGGGTGCATTGCTCAGGGGTTGAAGCACGTTAAATAACAAGCCCTTTTTTTCTTCGTGGCCTCTTTGCTTCATTGCTTCCAGGCTGGGTCAGCTCAGGCCAAGCGAGTGGTGCTGGTTAACAACTGGCATCGTCTTGAGCAGAGAGAGCAATTGAGAGTCAAACCCAAGTCCTGATGGGGATGTGTCTGTCTGTGTCAGGGATGGGACCTGCTCACCCTGCCGAGCTCCAGGAAACCTCAGCACGGAGTTCTTCTGCTTCCTTCCATCGAGGCTTTGCTTTGCACTCTGCGCTGAGGTCCCCTGAGGCGGTGGGGATGTCCAGACCCAGCAAAACAATGGGGCTTGTGCGTCTCTCCCAAATTCAGGCATGGCATAAAAGCCCAGGGGATGGATCTCTTCTGGGAAGAGGGGTTCCCCACCAGACAGCCGGTTTTTCATCCCAAATCCTGGAGCAAACTTGGACCTGGGGCGACCGCCATCCCTTCCTGTTATTTAAACAGCAGCCTCATGTTGAGATTCCACCGATAAAGTCAAGGCCATGCTTTTCCAGGCAGCGAGATAAAAATCCTTTCTGAACTTGCAACTTCTTAAGTTATCTGGGGCTGCTGCAGAGCAAGAAACAACTTCAAATAGATGGAATTACAGTGTGCCTTTACAAGTTATTTTGCTGTTTCTTCACTGCAGAAATAAATCCCTTTGTTCTGTCAGATAAAAATGTGCAAGAGAAGCCAGTCCTTAATACAAACTCTACGCCTGATTATTTCCTAAAGTAAACAAAAAAAAATGTTAAGAAAATAAATTGAGTTTTCTAAAGATACATACGAATATCATGTCTTTCAGGTTGCAGTTAGGGGTCACGTCCTGTTAGGACACAGTCTTTGGGTAGGGGTTGTAGCTGGGGTGTCCGAGCCAGTGCTGACCCCCCAGAACGGGATTCAGGGTCTGATTTCCCAAATTGAGCTTTGCTTCTGCAAGGGTCCCAGGCCCAGTGCCCAGAGCACAGTGCTGGGAATACATCGGGATGTCTCCAGGAGCGTTTTGGCTCAAGTGGCTGCCCCGAGGTCAGAGGTTGTGACATTGAAGATGCTAGGAATTCTCCATCAGGAACTTCTTTTTATTCTTTTTTATTTATCATCCCAAACTAAAGATCCTGGCAGAAAATAGTGTCCTGCATCTTTGCTCTCTTTCTCCTTTGTCATCCTTTTTTTTGCCTCATCACTGGAACAGAAAGTTCCATTAGGAAAGAAGCAACGGAAAAATTATGGTGAGAGAAAAATGAATCACAGAATCGTAGGATGGTTTAGGTTGGAAAGGACCTTGAAGATCATCGAGTTCCAACCCCCCTGCCATGGGCAGGGACACCTCCCACCAGCCCAGGTTGCCCAAGGAAATGTCCAGCCTGGCCTTGGACACGTCCAGGGATGGGGCCTCAACAGCCTCTCTGGGCAGCCTGTCCCATTGCCGCGCCACCCTCACAGGGAAAAACTTCTTCCTAACGTTCAATCTGAACCTGCCCTCTTCCAGTTTGAAGCCATTCCCCCTCATCCCATCACTCCATGCCCAAGTAAAAAGTCCCTCCCCAGCTCTCCTGGAGCCCCTTTAGGCACTGGAAGGCCACAAGAAGATCTCCCCGGAGCCTTCCCTTCTCCAGGCTGAACATCCCCAACTCCTTCAGCCTCTCAAAGGAAACTGGTTTTCTCCCTGTTGACATGTTGGATCTGTAGCAGTGATTAAAGAAAAGTAGCAATTTCCAAGGAACCTATGGCATTATTTGTCTAACTTTCCAGGGAATTTGGGTGCCAAATTCCTTCCAGATTCCGGAGAAAAGCACAGCCCAAGTGCCCGTCTAAGAACAAGCATCCCCGAGGCTTAACAGCTCTCTTCCCTTTCATGGCAGCGGCAGATCTGCTCAAGGGTTAACGGTGGCTATAACTTCTATCAGCCGGATCGCGACTCGATTTTACATTTCATCTCTATTCACAGAACTCCTATTGCCGTCAATATCCTGTTAGGGGGTGGTTTTGTTTTTTTTTTTCCTTTTGATGTTTGATTTTCTCCTGCTGGCTGCGTGCATGTACACAGAGGCTGATCAGAATATATGACATACATTTTAGCAAGGGAGGAGAGGGAATGGGATGTTTTGTCTCGCTCAACATCCCCTGCTTGGTGAGAGGAGGTAGCTGTCACAAGATCTCCTGCATTTCTCATACGGAGTATACAGTTTCTTGGCTGACAATACCGTAGCTGTTAATTGCGGAGAATGAAGCCTGCCCGGGCTGCCGAGGGAGTCGAAGCCCCACAACCCCTGCACAGGCTGAGGAGGCCTGGGGGGGGTCAGCGAACTGGTGCTGGGATACAGGACACGTTCCCATCCAGTGGCAATTAGGAGTGACCGAGCACACTGCTACCAGCTGCCGCTGCGGCAGATCTTCACGGCACAGAGATTACCGCTGCAGACTGCCACGTTTCTTGGCAGTGTCCGTTCGGCAGGACTTCGGAGCCAAAAATCCTCCTCCCCGGACAGCAGGGTGGTCACTCCAGGTGGAGGCTGAGGCTCACAGCTGCTCCCAGTCCAAACTTTGTTTTGATGGATGCCCCTTGGATGAGGATGAGAAGTTGGATTTGCTATGTGCTCTTTCTACAGACCATTCCTGATAAAGTAATGCCTTTTTCCTGTGGGATAGACACAGCAAAATGCCATAACAATCTTTCACAAAATTAGTATTGATGTTGGCATCACTGAATGGCATGAGCTGTATCCAGGCGGACAAAACTGGCCATGAAAAACTTCCCTAATTTTGGCATATTTCTTGATACAAATATTGCCAGCTTCAGAGTTTGGAGTTCAAAATTTGGGTCCAGATTTCCTTTGGCAGTGACTTCTTCAACTTAGGATGGGCTGACACAACTGGGGAATGAAGGCACGTATTGAAGTCTGAGAGAATTTGGACTCCGCTCAGAATCCACAAGTTCAACCCATCTCTTTGCGAATAATTTCCTCTGACGAGGCACGCCTGCTCGGACTTCTTTCCTCTGGCTGGGGGCAAGAAGGGTCGGTGTCTGGGAGGACAGATGTGAGACAGTGCACATTATGGGAGTGCCATACATTCATGCTAACACACAACTAGTCAAGAGCTTGTGCAACCAATGGGTGTTTGTTTAAGTCCTGTCGGAGGAGGCCAAGACAACCTTCCCAGTGGTAGCTAAGCTAATAATAATTTAACAATGTGCAACTGCTCTGTTTATGGTAAAAATGCTGACCACATAGTGTACGGTGGTTTTCCGTGCGCTGTACCTCACTAGGAAAAAATGCAAACCCACGAAGAACAACTGAAGTCTGCAGTTTTCCCAGTCCTCAAATCGTTTTCCCCAGTAGCTGGAATGTTTCTGATGTGGCATTGCCTACCATCCCGCTCACGGGCCAGGAGCTGCAGGAACACGGCTTGGGAGCAGGAATGGTGGGACTGGGTAGACTTCATCTCTGAGGGCTTTCCCCATCCACAGCTTGATAGAGGCAGATGGGAAGTTGTCCTTGAGACAGAAGTGGGGGGATTTAACCACAGCCCTTCCAGTAGCAGACTGGAGGACACATCTGCAGTCTTCTTCAGTCTGTCACGGCTTGTTTTTATAAATTACCAGTGTCATCATGCAATTTAAAATCTCTTCCTTGCTAAAATCACATGCTACAATCAATAAGTCAGCACGTCTGCAAGGCTTTGGGCTTCCCCAGTGCGAGACGGGGCATATAAATACTAATGAGATCACTATGAGACCAGATACTTTTCTCTCTTGATCAGCAAAGAACACACTCTCTTTCTACACACAGCTGACATGAAGGAAAATATGATAATAATAATAACAACGATAATAATAATTTCAATGGGTAATATGATAAATTGCTATGCAAATCTGCCAGCCATCAGGAAAGCATTTTACCAGCCTCTTTCCATATTATGGCGTTTAATTAATGTGATATATGGACAAGCATGTATTTTATTTCCAGAATGGGGGTTGTAATTTCCTGAGGCTTGGAAACCCAGATGTTTTTGAGTTTAGAATATATAAGGATTTGTTTTTAAAGAGTATTTCAGTAAAGGTTGGAGGGGGAGTCTGTTTATTTAGTTGAAAGTTTAATTTGTGTGCTTTCAGATGAAGCTCAGAGCTTCTGATGAGATGCTTGCTGGGAGCAGGGACAGTGAAGGGCTGAAATATGCAGACAGCCACAGGACAATAGCTGTGGGAAGCCTCGTCTGTCTTTGAAATGAAGTCTCATGCAAGGAACCAGGATGGTCCCAGGCTGGAAGAAGCCTAGGATGCTGACAGGCAACGGGAGCAGGGATCATGGCCCTCAAAAGCAGGACCCAGATCCAAAAACAAACCTCGCCTTGTGGCTCAGGCTGCCCAGCCACCATCATGGTGTGGCACTGGGAGGGTTCCCGTACTGGTTTTGAATGATACCCTTGGGATGACACAGTTAGAGAGTTCCTGGCGTTAGTCATCCACAGGCATAATAAGGACCCATTTCATCTTTTCCCCTGGGTTTCTCTGCCTTGTAAGGGCTGGAATACTGACTCATGTCTTAAGTACAGTAAACCCATCTTAATGGGCTCATGGATGGAGAAATCATTAAGGACTTGACAACATCTCTAGCTCAAAAAACAGCACACACTGAGTCACTAAATGTTCTTGCACTCTGGGTGCAAACCACTTTGCTGTATCTCTAACCCTTTTTCCCACCCACTTTTTGCAAGCTTGTGTTTCTCATTAACTTTTTCAAGTCCCACCACCTCCACAGAGTTGTCATGAAGCATTATTCCAGATGTGCAATGCCATCCTCTTCTTGATGCTGGTTACACATTCATAGGATGAAGCAGTTCTTGAAAAGAAAGAGACGTTAAGCCCAACACAAGAGAGGATGTTAAAAGGCACAGAAGTTCTCGTTTTTCTTACCCTGTCATCTTTTTAATGCTACTGGTCATGGGAGCACATCGGCTCCTCTGCCAGGACCAAAAAGCTCCTCTGATTTCTCCTTCGAGTCCTTTTAGGAATTAATTTAAACTTAAGTACGTCTCAGTTAGTGTCTCTTTTCCTTTGTTTAGTTCTCCAGATCACAAAGTGGTCTTTTGGAAACTGGCTTTTTGCAGTGCCGAGCAAGCTGTCCTGCCCCCACCAGCCCATGCCTCACGCTATCAGGTTCTTCTACAGGAGAAATAGATTTTGGCAGAAGTAATTTTGTACCCAAACACTCCAGAGCCTGTTTTCTCTAGATGTCTACAAAATACACCCCAATGTCGCTTTTTGTTCTTAGCGGAGTCCAAAGTTTCAGCTCCTCTTTCCCAGCAAAATTAACGCTGGCTATCAACTGTGTCTGCATTCGAGAGGCCAATAATTGTAGAGTTCTTCAATCAAGTTGCATCTGACGGTGAGTTCCCGTGTCCTCGAGCCTTTGTAACCAAACACACGGCTGAGTGGTACAAATGCTAAAAACACTCAAGCTGATTGTCAGTGGATGGAAACTGCAGACTCAACTTCTGGTCTGCTCAACAAGTTTAAATAATAGGGCTATTAGGTAACTTGATTTCCAAATCAAGCTGAGTGCCAGCAGTAATTGCAGTGGAGTATATGTGGACCCGATGGCTCTTCTAATCAGGGTGGGTTTTGTGCAGTCACAGCTACCTGGAGCACGGCTGACGGGGGTGCCGATGCTTTTCTACAGGCAGAGTAAATTGCTCTTTTGAGTCCGTTTGCACCATTAGAGCACACGTCTTGCCGGCAGCAGCTCGTGGCCCAGCAGCGAACTTGCTGTAACCTGAGGATGCTGCCAACACGGCTTGAATTGGAACAAGATGCTCTTCAAATGGAAAGACTCAGTTGCCACATCGAGTCCCCTGGGGCAGTCGTTCCTGCACGACAGCGTTTCCCTTCAGAGGGTTTGGTGGATGCTAAGTAAAGAAACTCTGCGGGCCTTTGGCAGTCCTGGACTCAAGACTGGGAATTTCAAGCTATATAAGTGGTCTGAAAGCTAGAGGGGTCTCCTGCACAGGCATAGCAACCCCAGGCCTTCAAAATTAATGAGATGGCTCAAAATACCCATTTAACAGCGATCTTCCTCCACTTCCCTCCCCACCCCAAACTTCAACTATTACAGGTCTCCTTTGCTCTGGGATCATTAAGGATAATCATTTCCTATTTTTACCGAAAAGGAAGCAGCTATTCTTCCACAGGCATTGGGGCCACCAGGAAAACACCGAATGTCCCGAGACCACTGATAAAGTTGAGGGCTGACCATGAGAACTGTCCTACCACCATCAGAAACAACAGATCGGATTTTGGCAATGATGTAACTCCCTCCGTACCTAGGTCCTCTAAATTAGGACCTAAAAATACAGAAGGCTGTCTAGACGTATTTTAATCAAGAGCTTATTCTTCTTCTGCCTGCTATTTAGCATGTAAGCACCATGACTGAAATCATCTTCCAAACACAGAGACTTTACAAAATTGCAGGGAGGAGCCACCACCGTATCATTATCCTCCTCAGAAGAGCCTGGTTAAAAATACACCATATAACCATGCAGAGGGGCAGCAGCTTTCAGACGCAGTCACCAGCTCAAAGAGATCTTAATTAGGGATAAGCAGTCAGCTGGGATACTGCGTCTTTCGATCTCTGGTTTGTATTTTGCTGAACAAATTGTGCATCAGTGAGAGCTTCCTGGCTGAGATTTGGGCTCCCATCTTCCGGTCAGGGAAAGCGATGTAGCCCCTTGGAAATCATATTGTTAAACGTGGATGTGGTGGGACACCTGAACTGAAGCAGGTGACACCCTCGCCCGTAGCATTTCGGAGCAGATATAAGCAGCAGCCATAAAGCATCTGCCACATGGGAAACAGTCGTGCTTACAGATGAGCTTTTGGTGGCTGTCGTGTGAGTGCCCATGCCCTGAAATTCTTTCCCGCTCCCTCAAAGTGTCAAAGTGAATCAGGATGGTAAACAGCTCTATTTCTGTTTCTATTTCAAGCCAATGTCAGCTTGCTTCTGCTTATGTTCAGTTCTGGAGCTTCAGACCATGAGCTAATTTGGCTTTTCGGAGTAGATGCAGAAGCCAAATAGAAAGGGGAAAAAAAAATAAAATAGAGCAAACAAGCTCTGCGTTTTCCAAGGCAAAGGGCTGTGATGGCACCAGCCCGCTCTTTCCATCCAGTCCCATGGCAACGTAATCCTGCATTTTCTGTGATCGCTCTCTGCTCTGAATTTTGCAGGCGGCTGATGAGGGACTGGAGCGATCGCTGGTGGCTCACCACAGTCAAGACTGTTTTCATGTGGTCTCAGTCCCCCCTGAAGGATACAATGCTCAGGAATGAGAATATTACAGGCTTCATGAGCCACGGCCTCTCCTTCCTCCAGAGGAACATTGCGTTTCGGTGAGGTAGGAGCGCCTGGTAAGATGCTCCCTTGGCACCTCTTCCAGGATATGTTTAAAAGAGTCGTAAAAGTCCCTCTCCAGCCCTTCTTTCAGCAGCTTTTCTACTGAGCATCACCCACCTCATGTCCACGAGCTTCTGCCAAGTGCTCCGGCACCCGGAGATGCACGCAGTAAGGGAGAAGCTCCTGAAAAAATGACTACCGAAATAGCAGAGCCCAGTAAGAGAGGGTTTTGTTTGTGTGTGTTTTTTGTGTGATTTTTTATTTGACAAATGCTGAATGAACCTAAAACATTTCAGCGGACACAGTCAAAACTACTTTCATCTTTTAGCATCATTCCCAGTACCAGTTTTTCATTCCAAATGGGGATGGGGATAGGGGATTCTCCCAGGATAGGAAAACTGACTCTTTCTGTTCCTTTTCCCAAAACCTGCTCAGCATCTTAACATAAAGCCAATTTTCCAATAGAAAAATAAAACCTGCAAAAGCCATCCTGAACGGTGGCTGAAAGACATATATATATATATAGATGAATTGATAAGGGAATTATCTGGCCTCAGTGCAGGCCATTAGAACATGACAGCTCCCCAGATTTTGAGCACACCCAGTGTTTAATTCTCTCCAAGTTGTGCCCTGGGACAATGGTGTTAAAAACCAGGTCTGAGAAAAAAATAAACGGTGATGGTACTGGTACCAACCATGCCAAGAGAAGCTCTCGGTGAAACCCTTGACCTGCGCTGAGCCCTGCCAGCTTCAGTTCTCTTTCTGCTGACTCTGGTAGATGGGCAAAATGTAAAATCAGTGCAGGATAGGGAGAGAAAAAAAACAAAGGAGACAGTCCAAAACACTGGCCCCTTCTGAAAACAAAGGTCATCAGAGGTATTTTTTCACAGACTGTTCACCTGGGTGGATTTCCCACGGGGAGCGGGAGCACGCAGCAGAAGTGTAACCTACTGCTATCACCAAAACAGCATGTTGAGAGCACCTTTTCCCCTGCTTGCAGCAAACAGCTCAGATCCTCCCACCTCCCCACATGAATTCGGCTCAGCCTCTTGCCCAGAAGGGTTTCATTAACGAACAGCCAAGAGTTTTGCAAATTCTCAGTTCTGCAAATTCAAGGACTGTCAGTTCCCAACAGTGGGAAAACGTCAGGCTTTTGCGGGCTTAACATGGCTCTTTATTGTACGATCATTGGAAAGCTGATGGCCATTCATGAAGTCCGAGTGTTGCAACATGATTCTTTTTTTTTTTTTTTTCCAGGATGATTTAAGAAAAAGAGAGGAAGAAAAAAAAGAAAGAAGAAAGTTTTTTTAGCAAAGACATTTCAACAATTCCTTTAATGGGTATATAAACAGGAACAAAATCAAACAGCAATTAGCTGTAATTATACTTTAGCCTAAAAAATCCCACACATGTGAAATGATTACCGTAGCAATTACTGAGGGCTTCTGTGCACATTCGGCTGGTGTAATTACACCGAGTGTGCCCTTCAGGAGAGTGAATTCCTTCCCTTCGCGGTTGCTGGGTTTTCCTCCTCCCTGCGGACCTGCCGTCTTCAGTGATGGCTTTTGCAGTGTCTGGAGCTAAGCAACCGGAGTGGTGACAGTGACACGACTGAAAATGCTGCTGCTGGAGTGAGAAGACCAGGAAAAAAAATATTGAAAATATTAAAATATTAAAATTTTTAAATATTAAAATATTTAAAAAAATATTTAAAAAAATGTAATTTGCAGCCTTTGTGTGCGCTTGTGGGAGGGGTGATAACTGCGGGTGCCGAGGGGTGAGCTGGGAGCCCTGTGCCACCTTTGTGTTCGCACCCTGGGCTGTGGTGGCCCTGGGCTGGGGGATCCAGAGGACATCGCGGATTGCCTGGGAATGCCACACCGTGCTGCAGGACAAGGACATCCCAAGCCCTCCACGCTGTTGTGCCAAAATTCCAGGTTTTCCGCCAGGCAGGTGGGGCCAGGGCTGACCAGTCCTTCTTGCAAAGGCGACAGCACCAGCGAGAGCGGTGACAGCGCAAGTGACAAGTCCACTCGTCCCCATGGATATGTATTCTTGAGTCAGGTCGGAGCCTGTGCTAAGGCTCATTCTTCCTCCAAAGGCAGCGGAGCAGCCGACAGGCTGATTTCTATTCCGACCAGCACCACTGTTTAATCTTGACTTATGGAGGAAACATATGGAATGTATTGAAAAAATATTGCTGTACTCTCTGCAGCTCTTCTCTCCCTCTCCTTGGCGCGGGGACCAGAAATATTAAGCATCTGTGATTCTTTAGCACAGACTGACTTACGGGGCTGAGCTCTCACCCCGTGGGCCACTGCTCAGTCCACCCTGCAGGTACCGTGGAGGGACGTGGCACACGTTTTGCTGAGATCAGCCCACTCCCCAGGAAATGTCATCTACTTTCTCAAGACACGGGCTTTGCAGATGGAGGCAGAGCTGTAGTCACCTCCACACCTTCCCAAGGCATTCAGCTGTCAGGTCTGGCCAAGCAATGGCCACGGGTCCTGCCAGCCCAGGCGATCCATCACAAGTAGATTAGTGGCATGGTCTCCTGTGATATCCAGTTTTTGAAAGCCTATGTCTTTCATAAGCTCAGTTTTCTTAAAAAAAAAAACGAACAACAAAAGCAACAGCTCCATCCCAACCCGCTTGTTTTTTGTGACCGGCTACTGCTGTGC
Organism: Vanellus vanellus; assembly: GCF_965231255.1. NCBI lineage: Eukaryota > Metazoa > Chordata > Aves > Charadriiformes > Charadriidae > Vanellus > Vanellus vanellus. The sequence goes on along the minus strand of NC_138923.1, from coordinate 9,320,057 downwards.
AGTGACAACAACCCATGTTGTCGCAGGCTGCTCAGACAAGCCCACTGCCCAATGGCATTAAGTGGGATTTCAGTACTGTGGAAGGTTTTGCTCTACTCAGCACAGGGCCAGACGCCACCTGGGGCTATCAGCGTTTCGAGTCTGCTCTCAGAGGTGCGGGGAATTGGTTGGGTGCCCCACACGGAGCACAGCCCGCAGGCAATTCACACCTCCTGCTGCTGCCGACATCTGCAAGCCTGGAGGAACCGTGCTCCAACTTGCCCCTCAGATCAACAAGGCTGCTCGGAAGAGATCAGCAGCCAAGACCCAGATCCACCCTTTCATCCATCCTTGCATTTTCAGAGGAAAAGGAGAGCAGAGACAGGTGAGAGCATGTCAGGGTCATATGAGGGCAGGTTTCCAAGACCTGTAGCACCTTCGGTGCCCCACCAGAAAAGCGACTGGGTGTCATCGCTGCCTCAGCCCTCAACAGCATTTGGGGTTGTCTCAGCTGGAACAAATCATAGAATCATAGAATGGTTTGGGTTGGAAGGGACCTTGAAGATCATCCCGTTCCCACCCCCCTGCCCTGGGCAGGGCCACCTCCCCCCAGCCCAGGTTGCTCCCAGCCCCGTCCAACCCGGCCTTGAACCCCTCCAGGGATGGGGCAGCCACAGCTCCTCGGGGCACCCTGCGCCAGGGGCTCACTGCCCCCACAGGGAAACATTTCTTCCTGATATCTAATCTAAATCTCCCCTCTTCCAGTTTGAAGACTTCCCCCCTCCTCCTATCCCTGAACGCCCTTGGAAAAAGTCCCTCCCCAGCTCTCCTGGAGCCCCTTTAGGCACTGGAAGGGGCTCTAAGGTCTCCCCGGAGCCTTCTCTTCTCCAGGCTGACCCCCCCAACTCTCTCAGCCGGTCTTCACAGCAGAGGTGCTCCAGCCCTCTGATCATAAATATTGTTGGCCCAAAGACCCTAGGCTTCACAGTCCTTCAAGACGTTTGTATGTTAGGGCTTAGCAGCAAAGACTCAGCTCCTCATGAGACGCCCAGGTTCACCCCACCAGTGGACAGGACCCTCTGCCAAAGGCTTTGCTGAGCTGCAGCAATTGCAGAAGAGAGCAACAGAGATGAAGTCCACACTCCACAGCAGCTGTGATGGGACAGAAGTCTACCCGCCCATACCAAGAGCTCTGCAGAGTCTCTGGGACAGCAAACCTCCCACATGCCTCTCTCCCAGCGAGGCACCAAGGTGCAGAGCTCAGCAGTATCCCCTTTTTAACCCAGAAGATTTATGACCTCAGCATAGTCTCCCATTTCTTGAACTCACCCAACAGATCTTATGTCAACTTAACATTCTTCCTAAAGTGCCTGCAGTGTTTATTCAGTCCAGCCACTGGTTTATTCTAGTTAAATATCTGTTTCAATTTGAGGCAAGTTCATTGCAGGTTTCTATTTCCCCACTGCGGAGCTTTAGGATAAAAACCCCTCCTGACAGCTGAGTAAATGACACCGATAAAGAGCTCTAGTTGGCCTGTGAAAGAGCTGAGAGATACGGAGCAGAAAACTCTGAGCTAAAGATGTTCGTACGTTATATATCTGTTGGTACTGCCCTGGCATGGACTTTGTGCCTCTGCTTTCGTATGGCTTGAACCAAGTGCCAGTCTGGGTATGCTGAAAAAAAATAACTTTTCTTAATTGTAGCTGGGATTGCTGCTGGGAGAAGTGGCTCATTTACTTCTGAGGGCTCAGCATGAGCTGCAAGACCCCTGGGATATTTCAAATGGAAAACATATCTGTGCTGCCTCCCAAACGGAGGAAGAATAAACTGCCAAGGCTGAAAACACGGGCTCTTTCATGGGACCCAGAAGGTTCCTTTGTATGTGATTGATTCTCCTGCACGGACATTTCTAGAAATTTTTCTGGCTTTTAAGTTAAAGAAGGAAAAAGACCAAACTCAGTGTTCTGGAAGGATTTTAAATTAGCAGAGCCCTTCAGCTGTGTGCTTTGTGGTGCTGCTTGAGATTCCTCCTGAGAGGTAAAACCCTGTGGTCCATGAGCAGTGAAAGGATGGCGAAATAACCACGCACCCTCCTAAGGACTTTGGGAAAGGTTTGGTTTCCTTCTTGTGAGCTTCTATGAGGCCATTTATAACAGAGCTTTGTGGGTGTGGATGTGTGTTCACTCGGGGTCTGAGCCAACTGGACTCAGCGGGAGTCCTTTGAAAGTCCTCTCCTATGCCCTGAGCAGGCCTTGGACTCGGCTTGTACTGAGAATATTCATGGGGAAGGATTTACTTGAAGGAATGTTTTGCGGAAGGAGCAGATTTGCAGAGCGCGTTGATAGAAAATGATTACCGACCTCATAAATAAGAGCATTTGCACTGGCAGGGGTGAATTAAGTGAAGAGTGCATTAGGAGCGGGGGTCATCCAAAGCCACAGCCCAAGGAAGAGAGTCTTTTAACTCTGAGAAGTTGCTCACATGTTATCCATCCTCCCAGATAATTTAGCTTACAATTGCCTGGGTGAGCTGCTTGCAACGTGAAGCGATGTGGCAGGAGGGAGCAGAGGCCGTGTAGCCCGCGGGGTGCCGGGGTTTTTTGCACGTAGGGGTAAATATTAAAGCCCTGCAGGTGCTGGGAGAGTGGGAGCAGTCAGGGAAGTCCCCACTTCAGCGTGCTGCTGCCCGGGAGGTGGGGATGGACCGTGACAGCCAGAGCACCCCGGGGCCAGGCCCCTGCTCCTGCGCTGGGCTGCTTCAGCTGCTCACGCTGTTCGATTGCTCTCCTGGCCTTCCCTTCGCAACGTGTGCCAAACGTTGAGTGGAACCATCTGATAAAAGCTGGACGTGTATCAAAGATGTGATTTGAACACAGTAATTTAGTCCTCATCTGCAGTCCAGAATCACCATCTGCTCAACGTGTCCTGCCCTGGTTCTTCCCCGCTCGGTGAGGACCGTGTACAGCATCCCCCAGCTTCGTCTCTTGCTCTGGTTATAAAATGAACTCAGAAACGTGATTCTGCTCTCACTCTGGTGTAAGTTTCTGGAATTTTGTTGATGTTAGAAGAGGAGAAGTGAACCCACAAGTTGTTGCGCAGCTCATGGAAATATCAGAATATGGTCAGGGCCCCAGGGGGATTAGTTTATGGGGAAGAATTAGAGCCTGGATCTATAGCTTGGCTCAGAGAGATGAGTTAGAGAAGTGGACATGATAGCAGCCTGGAAGGGTTTCGAGGGTGTGAGCACAAAGGACGGACATGAAATATGTGGGATGGTACAAGGACGTATGACTAGGAGCAAAGGAATGATATGGAAGAGGGAAGGACTGTGCGTTACGAGGTGAGCGAGATCAGCCTGTGGCCCAGTTTCACACTGTTGCCATGAAAAAATGGAAAATATGGATTTTCAATTTAACTAATTGCTTCATTTATTTTGTTGAAGTGCCATTAAGCATGACCGGTTTTTGCCAGCTGGTTTGGGGACTTTCAGAACAACCATAGACAGTTTTTGTGCATTATCCCTCTTTACAGCATCAGGCATTGTGCAGTTTTGGGAACTTAAGGGTCCTCTCACTAAAAGTAAATGCAGATATTAAGCCAGGGGATATGCAAAATTTATTGGATTTTCCACAATAAATTGGTAAGAAGACAGGATCCATACTCGAAAAGATTTTAGTCTTCACCGTGTGTGACTGTGGGATCTCATCTATTTTTCATCTTTGACTGCACAAATCTCTATTGGCGTATAAAAAGAACTATCTGAGAATGGCTATATTTTATCTTAGCCGAGAGTTATTCATTAAAAAACCCTCTGCATATTCTTACGTCATCCGCTGGGAAGCTATTACTAATTAGGGACAGATGAATCAATTCAGATAAAATTAAATCCTGTTTCAACTTTTGCCCTCGTTTCCAAGTGACTCCTTCCCTGCAGTTTGCAGAAGCTTGCCTGGAGCGCTCGCCCTGCTCTTCCCACGGCTTGGGTTGTGTTTTGGTGGCTCTGGTTTGCAGGCTCAGGCCTTGGCTTCTTCAGAAATACAGGCACCGGGATGCTTTCTGTCCTGCTTAAATGAAAGCAAAAAGAAGAGCTGTGCATGCCGCTTAGCAAGGAAACCTCAGACTGAATAAGCCTCAAGGGGACATGAATACAAACCAAAGCTTTGCTTTGCTGCAAAAAAAAAAAAATGGAATTTACATTAATCAAAAACCTCTTAAGAGATTTCCAACCCAGTTTTACAGACTCGAGGAGCTTTGCAGACAGAGGATTCCCACCGGCCGGGTCTCCGCTGGGTCGCAGTCTCTGCTGGCATCTCTCTTCTGCCTCAGCAGGGCAGACGGAATGTCTAAGGGCAAAAGGCAGCGCTGCGCTAATCGAACATGTTATCCCGCTGATCCCCGCCAAAGCGCCTCACTCGGTGGTTTCTTCATCACGTCTAATCACCTGTGGTCAAAGGAGCGTGTGCCTACAGAACGACATCCAAGGGAAAACTTGGCGTGTCAACATAAGTACATTTACTGCTGATTTATAATCAGGCGTGTAAGCGGAAAATCAGGTTTGCAGTGTTGGGATAGACACCGGCATTTTTCGCCTTAGCCAAGCTGAACCCCCAGACTTTCTGAAATCCATTTATCACTGTGCTCCCAGTCTCCTTGGGAACAGCCCTGCAGCAAGCAGAAGATAATTCTGTATTCCACAATCTTTCCTCACCCGCTGCTGAATCCAGGGAAAGCTTCTCCAGTCACTTCCCTGACCAGGATTTGCTCTTCCACAAATCCATCGATAAAATATCAACAACAATCCTTCCTTTTGGACAGAGGGCTGAGGAGTCCTCATTAACAGCAAGCCCCGGTGACAGCCCCATAGCAAATCAGTGCTTGAGTCAGGCTTCTAGTTTTACAAGCCGGTTTCCAACAAATTCATTTTCTAGCAGGGAAAACTTGATATTTTTCCCAGGAAAACATATGCAAATCTCATTTCTCTGTTTCTTGCTAAAACGTTTACTTTTGCTGCATCATCCTCCTCAGAGTGTTAGCAGCTTGGATGTTTTCTGGGACAGAAAGGTGAAGGGAAAGATTCAGAAGAACAACATATATATGTATATGTCCTGATGTACACGTTAGCCAACTGTTGACTAGTGTGTTGTTCACAACCAGGATGACTCACAAGCTCATATGGCCGACATATTTCCTGCCCCGGCATCCTCCCTGCCTCTGATTAGGGGGAGAGCTTTTGGGGGGCTTTCCATTGTTTTTACTATTGGCTGAACTTTCCAGCTGAGGAAGACATTAAATCCTCAATTTCCACCGCGCTCCCCTCCGGCCTGAGCAGAAAGGCCCTCCCCACCCTCAGAAAGTGATCCCCCCCCTCACTTTGGACCACGGGGTCCTGCCTCTTGGCAGGGTTTGGCTCCCCGGGGCACGGCCACAAGTGTGACCCCCGTCCTGAAGCGTAGCCCCAACCGCGTTTCATCTCCAGGCATCAGAGAGCGTTTCCCCAGGGCTGGGAGGATGCCCACCGGCTCCAGACCACAGCACTCCTTGGGGGAAGCTCTTTCACCAGCTTTCATGAGCCCTTCAACCTCTTTCTGCTGTAGATCCCAAGGATCCCACCCCAGGACACCTCATTTTCCATCACGGGTGCATCGCCACGGGCAAGAGGCCAGGCGGGGGGGATGGGGGGGAGCGCTGCTAAAGCAGTCGTTCGGTGCAGATGAACCCCCAGGCTTCCCTGCAGACTGGCACGTCATTGCCCGTGGCTGTTGGAGACGAGATCGACAGCCTTCAAACTTATTTTGGAAGCTGCCTCGCAAACATAAAGGAGGCGGCTGGGTTCATCCTTGTGGCATTCGCAACTCAGCCACCACAAGCCGAAGGGCAAGTGGTTCCGCTGTAGATGTGCAGGGAAGGGGCCAGAGATGTTTTCAGCAGCTTTCTACTTCCCATCTTGTTTGCAACATACGCTGTTTAGGTCTGACTTTATCGCTGAAGCTCTCCTTCCCCTCCAAATGGGCTCTGTTTTTCGTAGGGAAAGCAAGAAGGCTTCCAGCAACCATCAGCTCACGCCAAGTCTCCAAACAAATCTGTTTGAAGGTTCCTGGTCTGGTAGTGATTATTCCAAGATGGGGGGTGGGTAAGAGAGAGAGAAAGGGAAAAAAATCAAGATAAGAAAATCTTTCTTGAAGAAATACTGTATTGCGCTTATTTAGGGTTTTATTTTATGAACTCACTGAGCTCTCACGGTGTGTTCATCTCCAATTTGTCTACGGTAAACAACATGCCTCTCAACAAGGCAAGAAGAAATTGAAGCTTGTTTCAGGCTGTCGCCAACGTTTTCATTCTTGTGCCTGGCCTTGAAGACCATCAACGAACACCCATTCCCCAGGCATGGTGCTGCAGCCAAGAGGGAATGGGCTGGAGGACACCACATCCATTGACCCATGTCAGGAGGCTGACACGTTCCTGGGGAAATGTCCAGCACGTGGGCTGGAAGAGCTCTGGCTATGAATTAAATTGATTAGAGTGTTTTACAAAACAGCCTCTACAAAAGATCTTGGCTTCCTTATTGGTGAGTCAAGTGGAAGAGCACAAGGAGCACGTGGGAATGTGGCCACTGCGACGGCATTCAATTCATTCTGCTGATGCTTTTTTGCACGAAGAGCCTCCCATGAAAAGGAGTGCAGCGAGCTGGGACTCGCAGCCTCGATTCCTGCCGTGGCAGTTAACAGCTTTTTACGCTGCTGTAGGGAAGAAATCCAGCCTCCAGGTTTCTAGTTCGGTCGTCTCCAGGAGAGGCACGGCCACAGCTCGTTACCTGCGCCTTCCCCTCTCGCTGGCTCCAGAGATGTGGGAATCGACTCCCCAGCTGCTGTTAAAGCCATCGGAGGGGACGGTTCAGTGCCGGGGCAACGTGCTGCGGCTCCAGGGCTGTTGCAGCCTCCTGTCTTGGATGCTACCAATGCGAAGCTCAAAATTTCCATCCCTCGCTCCAAGCTCTGCTCCCTCTTTAGGGGTCTGGTGCTCCACCTCTGCTCCGAGCCTGGCTTCAAACCGCTGTTTTAAAGAGCGGTTGCGGAGAGCTCCAGCTAGTCTTTCTCTCTGGGACGTTTTGCTGGTTTGGAAGGATGTTGCTGCCATGTACCACAGCATCCTGCGGTGACGCCGAGGAGAGGCAGCGGGCCGTTTCCCTGCCATGCCCGGAGGGCACAGGGCTGACCCTTCCGCTCTCACACCCAGAGCAGCACATCTGAGCGCTCGGGAGTCGAGCCGGGATGGTGAATTTTGTCAGGCTCCCTGCAGAGAGAGCCGGTCTCCTTCTGAGGGAAGCCTTGGAGCCATCCCCACCACCTGTAGGTCCTCCAGCCAGTATTCGCATGGAAAAGGAGCAATTTTTCTCCCCCGTCACTGCCTACAGCCGTGGGGACCGCACAGGGTGGTACAGAGAGATGGGGAATACATCGGGTTAAAAGCAGCCCTGGCTCCAGGGAAAGTGATTGCGAAACCCTCTTTGGCTCCGGTGAAGCAATTTTCCCACCACCATCACCGGTTCTTTCTTCCCAGAAAGGTGCAGGACATGACGGGAAGCTACAGTCAGAGCTGGGCAAATAGTGCAGATATTTTATTATGAATACGTGCCGGCCTTTCTGTAGCAAATCCAGTCCTCCTGTGGCCGTGCCTTGCAGCTTTGTTTTTGTGAATACTCCAGGGAGCTAATTTAAAAAGCAGGTGTGTTCACCAAACGAAAATGACATTCTGGACCCGTTGCTGGTCCTGTTAGCTGGGAAGTGGAAGGTAGGACCAGGAAACCTTTGAGAAAGGCATAGACCGATCAAGTCAGGGCAAAGCAGAGCCAGGATTGTACCTCTGAACTTGCTTCTAGCTCTCCCCTGACACGCTCTAGAGAAATCAGTTGTCCTGGTTTTGGTTAAGGCTACAGGCTCCCGCGCAAACACGGGTTCCATAATTTAGGCAGAACACACTGGAAGTTGACCTGCAGGTGCAAGGAAAAATGTTAATAAACCTATTGTGTCGCTCCAGCAGAGAAACAGAAACAAACCCCAAACCAGCCGCAGCTTGGGAAGTCGCTTATGAAAAATTTTGCAGACCAGAAGTGTCTGCAGAAGCATTCTGAGCAATGCGAATGATTAAGAAATTAGAGTTGTTTTTCCTGAGACAACACAGAAATCAATGCATAGACTAATGGCAGTTTGGGGAGAACTTTTAAATTATTTTTACAATCACCTGTGCGCTGACAATGGCTTCTGCTGTGCGGTGTCTTTGCTGTTCTTCATACCAGAGTCACTGGGAAAAAACTGTGTTAGTGCTGATGTTTGTATGCCACAGAAGGAGGATGAGAGTGTACGAGGAAGGCTCTGGGCAGCTAACGCATTTATTCGGGATGAATAAGCCCCTTGTGGTAAACAGAGCTCCCTAATCTCCCTCTCTCATGGTGTAACTACTCCGATGGTATCAGATCTTTGCTATACCCGGCAATTTTTCCTACCAATTACCCGCCAGTTACAGTCCATCTCCCTCTGAAATAACAGGCAGGTCATTAATGTCAAATTCCAATAGGATGATAGGGGAATTTATTGCCGAGATGATCACTGAAGCCGCGGTGATGAATGGGCTCAGAAGGATTTTAGGGTATTATTTCCCAGCCTTCGCCAGCCAGTTATCTCCAGTGCTCGGCACTTCGTGTCCGCAGCTTGTAGGCCGGTTCCTCTATGGCTTTCCAGTTTGCTTTTAGGGGGTTATTTCTGTACAGGGATGCGCACCTTTCTCCAGGCTCTATTTTTGTTACAGCTCGTCTTGTTCAGGAAACAAGACAATGACAATTAGACCCACGATAGGGGCGATGCTTTTGATTGGGTTTGTTGTACTTGGCACCCTGTCAGCAGACGGGGCTATGATGAAGAAGGTGCACGTTTAAGGTACTTTAATCATTGCTGAAGTGCCGTGTAGTGTGTTAAAATTAGCTGCTTTGCTTTTGAAGCTGGGGAGGAGATGCAGTTTGAAGATCGGCTCCCCACTGCTGTTCAGCTCCAAGATTTAGGTTGTTTGGCGTCCTTTCCTAGAAATGAGCTTTGCGGCTTTATCTGAAGCTGTTTAATAGCAGAGACGGATCAAAGAGAAAGATTCCCAGCTGCAGCCCAATAAATTTGGGGCACAGGCAGGTAGTAAAGCAGGTTATCATCTGAAGGGCTGGTCCAGTCCATGGTACGGTTTGGGCTTTTTAATGATCCCAGCCATCAGGGAGCAGCAAAAAGGAACAGCCGCTCTCCTTCACCCAACCCAATTTAGACCAGCGGCCAGTAGCAAGAAGCAAAGCAGAACCAGGGAAATCCCTAAATTGCTATTTCTGGTGAAGAGGAGGAAGAATCTGATCTCTTTTAGCAGCCTTAGTAAGCCTGAAAACCTACCAGTAAGCCCCAGCAGATCTTCACACACAGTTTTTCTCTCCAAGCCAAACCCTTCGGTGTCCTTTTCTCATTAAGTATCTTCTGCTGGATCGCTCTGCAGGAGCGATGTGGTGTACAAAGCAGTCACTGCCGTCTCATAGCTGCCTTAGCACAGAGAGCCGCTAACAGTGGTGCGTGCGTGCCATGGAGCAACGGAAGAAAAATATAGCTGAGGACACAGGTTTACGGTTTGTTTTTGCAAAAACATGATCTTTTCAAAATTTGGAACTGTACCCTGACAGTGGCCTAACAAGGAAGGGCAGGGGGCACTTCCCAGGGATTATAACCAGCTGGAAGATTTAACCCTGGCTGCTTTTCTCATTCCCTGAGATACGATCAGGGCAAACATGCCTTTTTGTTATTGTAAGCTGTGTGGGTTTTTCTTTTTGGGCAGGTAAAGATAATTTCCCAATAGAAAGTGTTATCCCTTTCCCTAGCTCTGACTTGGGTCAATCATAGAATCAGAGAATCATAGAATGGTTTGGGTTGGAAGGGACCTCGAAGATCACCCAGTGCCACCCCCTGCCCTGAGCAGGGACACCCCCCCCCAGCCCAGGTTGCTCCCAGCCCCGTCCAACCCGGCCTTGAACACCTCCAGGGATGGGGCAGCCACAGCTTCTCGGGGCAAACTGTTCCAGTGTCTCACCACCCTTAGAGTGAATAATTTCTCCCTAATATCATGCATGATATTTCTTCCTAATACCAAGCATGGTGCTGTTCTTGGCTGGTGCTCTGCCTGCCAGCACAGCCAGGGCTTGCAGCTCTGCCAAAGAACGAGCTGGGGTTTGTGGAGTTGCTCAAAAGTTATCTGATCTTATGGTGGGAAGGAAGAGGAATTAGATGTGGCTTTTATTTTTAGCTATATTTTTGTGGCTTTTTGCTTTTGCCTCTGCAGGTGGGTAGGTAAGAGATAGGGTAAGCCATGTCCAATGAAAATCTCCCCCAGATCTGTCTAAAGTCAAAACAATTCAGAAAGAAAAGTCACTGTGGAATATCTACATTTCTACAAGAGTAAAAACCCTCCTGTTCCAAAGCGTAAGGCAAATTCAAGCCTTTATGACTGAGGAAGCAACTGCACTTCTGGAAATCTCCCTGTGTGTTACAAGGAGCAAAAGTAAAGCAACAAAATGGCATCTCAGCATCGTTCCCATCAGAAACCCACCCCAGGTACTTGGAAGAGCTGGAGGGAGCGACCACCGTCCCGCTCAGGTGGTCTCTACCTCCCACCTGGCTACTGAGTGGGTTTGGACGAGTCAGTTCATCTCTTTGTGCTCATATTTTCCCCCTATAAAGTAGAGATCTTGATCTCCTCTAGCTCTGCTCTACATAAAAGGCGGTGGGAGGAGTGCTGCTCTGCCAGGTTGGGCTGGCCTCTGCTGAAACGCGGGATACTGATGTTTGGAGATCGTTAGTCTGATCCAGGCGGGCCTCATCTATATCTCACAGAGAGAAAAGTCCAAGGTGTTTAGAAGCAAGAGCCCTTGCTAAATTTACATGGAGGAGCAGTTTATACCATATTTAAAATTGACCAGAGGGCAAACGTTTGATCTGTGTTCAGCCTTTCCCCACTTTATTCTGAAGATAGTCACATTTGGGGATCTGAAGTCTGGATCTAATATATAGCACAGTATTAATAGATGTTGGAAAGGGTTGCTACAAGCTATTACTGAGGCAAAGTAAAAGAAATCAGATGTTTATATACAATTATGCTATTGTGCAGATCAGTGGCTGGCAGAGAGCAGAGACAGTAAGAAGGAAAAGTGGCTTTTTTCGTTTGGGGATGGCGTCGAGATGGACGGATAAGGAGATGAAGGCACGAGGGGCTCAGGTTTCCCTGACATCCCTCTTGCAGAGCAGCGCGGGGGAGAAACAAGTCCCAGCTCTGCCAACTCCTGCTCCGTGAGGACGGGGGGGTTGCGCTGCTCGCAGCGCCCTGGCCGAGCACCTCGCCGTGGGTGGAGATGCAGCGCAGGAGCGTGAAGCCAAGCCTTTACCCTGCCCCTGGTGACAGCAGTGCCCGGCCGATGGCACGGCCAGCAGACCCCGCTGGGCTCAGGCCAGCGCCCAGAGGGGCTGCTCTGTTCTGCGTCGGCTGCAGCGGCAATAAAACAATTTTCAGAGAGGTTGCTCTGCTTCTCCTTTAATGACCTGGCTCTGCAGCCCGCCCTGCAGACATCGGGATTGCCAGCGCATCAAAGAAGGTGGTTCGTCTCCACCGCGACGTTGGGGTTGGCAGTACCTCTCTGGCCAAATTTCCCTCTGAAACACACAGGCACATACATCAGCATCATGCTTTTGTTACAGCCTCCGGCCGAACCCTCTAGCAGAGGGTTCCCCAGGCGTCTGCGGTGCCAAACCCGCCTGCACCAGTGGTGCTGGCCCCTGCCCTGCTCTGGGGCCGTGCCTCGTGGCACCGAGTCCCAGTGAGAGAGTCGCCTGTGCCCCTTGGGACGGCAGGACTGGCATGTCACCCAGCAGACGGGGACACGCCATGACCCACAGCCACCCTGCAGTGCTGTCCCGGCCGGAGCTCGCTCCTCGCTGCAGCCACGGGCTGCGAAAAAAAATCCACCGGCATTGCTGGGAAAGTTCCCATTGCCAGCGCCCCGGCCGTCTGCGCGGCCCGTGGGAGGATAAAGGGAGAAAGAGGGAGAGGAGGGAGAGAGATAAACAATTTCCTACACGGTGGTGGCTCGAGCCCATCTTACAAGAAACACATGGTCCCTGACACAATATTTAGTTCTACTGTAACATGGTCCATTTGGAGGCTGGTGGCTGTGTGGAGAGCTGTAGTAAAACATTCTTTGCTGGTAACACACACATAGACAGCAAAACCCACCCTTAGTAATAATAATTGTGGTTAACTCCATAAAGGCTGGAGAACAGGATGGTGGTGCGCTGCTTCTGGAGCTGGGATCTGCTCCGGCATCTCGGCTCCGCTGGTTTGAAATGCTTGTCCTGACGGGTGCTGAGCCCTTGGCTTTGCCCCATTAAACCCAGAGGAGAGGAGCCAGGGTCTTTTGGGGCTGGATATTTGCCTTCAGTGAGCTGTTTCTCTGCTCAGAAAACAGTCCCTGGGAGGATCGCTATGTTAAGCCAAAGAAAAAGCCTTTTTTTTTTTTTTTTTTTATGCAACTTTTCTGTTCATTAGCTCAGGAACTTACAGTTGGAGTTGTCACTAGGCTCCTCCTGCCAACATATTGCAGGGCTTCGCGGGAGTTACATCATTTGGCCTCGGAGGACCAGCTAAGTGGAAACACATTTGCGTTCGCTCATGTTGCTCGGACTCCTTTTCGCTCGCTCCCCGGTTTCACGAGCGCAGAGCATGAGGTCAGGCAGCTCTCGGCGCCCGCGCAGCACGGGGCCCGGCGCCGGGGCATGAGCTCCCCAGGAGATCGCATCCCATGGGCACCAGGTTCCCCCAAACCATCCAAAATCCTCCTGCAACATGTCCAGATCACCTCTGCCCTGGTGCCGGGCAAAAGCGCCAGTATTTAGCTCATCTTGGCCAACCCCAGCAGGGAGTAATCCCTTCTGCTTCTTTACGTTTTCCCTCTAATTTCTCTTTACCTCTGAGCCAGCGTGACCCCACGGTCATCACTCTCCTCTCTCTGCCTTTTCTACTCCTTTATTTTCTGTTGTGGAGTGCAGGGTCTGCTTTGCCCATGCAGAATTTCTCTTTTTTCTGCCATTTCTCCGGGAATCAGATGGCGTGTTCCTCCCCAGTTACCATCAGTAAGGAAATGGCTGTATCTAACGCAGTTCATCACTCTGGTCCTCATTATCAAGAGCAGGAGGAGAAAAAAAAAGTGTGTGGGGGGGGAACTAGAGGGTCATAAAGAACTGTTTGTTTCTTTAAATATCCAACATTAGTGTTTTGTAAAATAACCGAAGGACAGGGAAGTTCAGAAAGAGATTTTGCATCTCCCCCTCCCCTTTCACAGCTGGAAAGTTCAAACAGAGGGGTTTCATTTACAGCTAACAGGGGCACATCTTTCATCTTACAGCCTGGGGGCAGAAAGCGATGTGCTTCTGAGCGCTCAGGGTACCCGCTGTGGGCAGTAGGTGAGTTAACACCATGCCATTCACTGGGAAGAGTCTTTCTAGAATAGGTAGCTAAAATTAGCAGTGGCCCGGTCCTATGTGGTAGGAAATACATGTCCCTTGGCTGTGCTAATGGTGTCTGGAATTGGGGGAGAAAAGCCTGTGGTGGTGAAAGCCTGCCTGCTGAAGTCAAAGCGAACCATGAGTTGTTAGAACAGAGAACGTCACATTTCTGAGCCTGCGAGTTCGGTTTAGGTCCTGCAACAGCCGCATAAAGGATGTCCATTGGGACGTTACCCAGCCGTGCTTCCTCTGCCCCGCCAGAGGATGATCATTTCTATCTCAGAGGACGATGCTTCCCCGCACATGGTGGCTCTGCTTCCATGACTGTCTCCACAGCTCAGGAGAAAGGGGCATCAGCGGCCCCGTGGCACCATCGGCCACCTCCTCCCCAAACCAGACATCCCGATTTCCAGCATTTCCCTCCCACAGGACCGGGAAAAGGGAAATGCTTTTTGCAAGAGGCGTTGCAGCCACTTTCATCTCAAGGCTGCAGTTTCACCCTCCAAACAGCTTCTGCAACCTGCTGAAGGTAAGTACCATCTCGGTGACATCCCAGGCTGTGTGCACAGGGCAATTCCTCCCGCCCTCAAGGTCTGACCCTTTCCATCCCTGTCCTGGCATCAGCTGCCCAATGCTGCCTGAGAAATGGGGAAAGATGGCAAGAGCAATCCCCAAAAGTGACAGGCAACCACAGGAAGCGAAGTAACGCTGATGGCTTTCTCTGCTGCAACCTGGCTGCCTGCGTTTTCAGGGTTCCCATCGTGGGATAACTCCTCTGCTAAAGCCATTCCTCGGCTCAGCACAGTATTTGCATTTCTGGCTTGTCATATGGATTTTCCACTCTCTCCATGCCAGGACACCCCAGTGCTCATGCAGGGCAGGTTTCCGCGGGAGCCCCAGGGCTGTCTGCCGCTCCTCGACAGCTAAAACGGGTGGGTTAACACCTTCGCTTTGAGTGCCATAAGTTGGACACCCAAGACAAATCCCCACCCAGACTCTGAGCGTGCTCCTTTACATTATATCAGGTCATCAAAAACTGAACTTAAACAGTCCATTAATGCCTGTTCATTTAAAAGAAAAATCAAGCTTTACTAAAGAATTGAAAACACTGCCAACACCAGCCCAGTCCTGATATAACCAAGGGCAAATAAGATCCTGTAGAATAAAATTTATTAATGATGTAGCCTGAAACATTTCTGATCATGATGGGACTGTGCAGCGTTAATATTATCTGCAATGGCTTCATTTGCTCTTCTATTAGTCTATTAACAAAATTACAAGGGTGGCTGGCACCTAGCCATGACTACAATAACTCTCTATCTCGCGTGTTCCTTGCACTTTTCTAACCGCCCTCAAACCCAAGGAGAAGGAAGATGGTAAAGTGAAAGATGAGGGTCCTGCCTGGCAGTGGCTTCTGGTCTGCCCGTGCCCCAACCTGCCCAACTTGCAGAAAACGAGAGCTGATTTGCAGCTTCCCACCAGTTTGCATGTCAGTACATCCCAGCTGCTCCTCTCCTGGATGCCACAAGGAGATGCTAATAAATAAATCATTATTTAGACTAATAAAGCCAAGAAGCTGTTCTTTCGGAGGCTACCCCAGCGGAGGTGCAGGTCATTAGCTGCCCAGGCCATTAGCTTGCCACAGGAAGCTCTTTGAAAAGGGTTGTGTTTGAGCAGACCTCACCAACACAAGCAACCGCTCTCCCTGCATCTGCTTCACGCCGTGACATCAACACCAGACTTTCCTCTGGGCTGAGGAGTCACTGATGATTTTTAAGTAAATTTGTGGTCGTGGTTCTTTTTTTTTTCTCTACGTTGACATTTAGTCATGAGAAAGCAATCTCTGCAGAGAGTGCCCTGAGCTTCTCTTTCTCCTGTGTGGGTTTGTCTCGGAGGATGTGGTGCAGGGATGGCTGCAATGGCTCACGGCTACGCGAGCCCCACGGGAGGCAGAGGAGCCCGGGGAGAGGAGCGCGGTGAAGCAGAGCTGGCACGTGGCAGCCGCTCTGACCATGTGCGTAGTCCTTGTCACGGAGAAAGCAGCCACTCAGCCCTCCTCCTCCTCCCTGCGTCCTCTCTGCCTTTGAACACAGTGTGTGAGGAGAAGAGCTTTTGATTAAAAATGTCAGGGACTTATTTGCTCAGCCTGATATGATCAGACCCTAAAATCAGGATGTTAATTACTCCCATGTGTCTGATCAAACAACCAAAGCTGCTCACCTAGCCAGAGGTAACCTTCTGCAGCAAAGTGGTGTCAGCTGCCGAAGGTAAACGATGTCCCTCTCTCCCTGCACAGTCAAAGTGGTTCCCTGCTGCCAAAGTGGTTCCATCCTGAAAGAGACCTGTTGGTGTCACCAGGAGGTGGGTGAGGTCGATGTGACAGATGGCATTTAAGCCTGGGTTTGCCTAGGTCTCTCTATGTGGTTTCCTTCACATCTCTGTGTTTCTGGCTCTGGTTATCTTCAAAGAGCAAGAACAACTGGGGTGGTGGCACTGGTATTTGCACCGTGAGTGGCGTGAGGATCCTCTGAAACCACGACCTGGAAAGCTGGGATTTCTCACAAACAGGGCAGAGCTCATGGGTCCCTCATGACCTCTTACGTGGACCTATGTGTTGGCCTCAAATACATCACTTCCATGGCTGAGCTGACGATGCTCTGGAGGGTTTGCTCGCAGAGGAGGGTAGCAGCAAGTCAGAGAAAAAAGCTGAGAATTCAGCAAACTGAAGCCTTGCTTTGGTTCTGGCGCAGATGCTCTGCCATCCCTGCCCTTCCCAACGGGGATCTCTGGAGACTTGAAATATCCGTATCTTGTCCAACTCCACAAGAAAAATTACAGTTAGAAACCTTTTCCTGCAACAATCTCTCCACCCTTGCAGAAGCTGGAACCCCTTTGGATGACAGGCAGGGTACGGATTGTGCCCGCGCTCTCTCCCCATGGAAGATTTCCTGCTCTTGACGGGACATCCCTGCTGCTTTCTGAGCCCGGGGCCACATCCCAGGGCCGGGGCTGACCACCCCAGCTGGGAGTGACCACAACCTCGGCCGATGCTGCGGGAGAGCGCTGCCGACCATGTCCTCCTCACCTGCCGGGAGCTCGTCCCCTTACGACAAGCCACTTGGCACCCTCCGGGTGAGTCAGCCCCATTTTCCAAGCACCGATTTCCTCCGAGGGACGAGGGGCAGCTCTGTCCCCTGCGCTCAGCCCTGCGCGATGTGAGGAGTGCCTGGTGAGCAGAAACATGACATTCCCAGACACATTTGTTTAGTGTCTGGCTGTGGCGGCTTATCAGCATTGAGTCAGCTGTGTGGGCGAGCCCTGCTCCCTCCTCCTTGTGCCCCAGCACCTCCCCAGGGCCGTTCACCCAGCCAGGAGGGGTAAGATCAGCCAGCTGTACCTCAGGCTGTGCCTTGTCAGCCGGGCGTTTGGAGAGGACCTCCCAAAATCCAGCGATCCTTTCACAAGAGAGAAAGTCCCCATCCCACAAGCTCCCATCTGAGTGCCTGACTCCACCAGTGATGGGAGGACAGGACCTGCAAAGGGCTGTGCTCCAGCGGTAGGGGCCCTGGGATGGCACTTGTACGTGTGTTCCCAGCTCACCACCAGCACAGGGAGCACCCACTGGGAATTACAGCCAGTTGCCCCAACCCACGCTGCAGCTTTGCTGCCTTGGCCTCAACAAACCCGTGCCTGGTCAGGGTTTGAGTGAGCGCAAACTGATGCAGGGAGGGACCGGGGATCCCTGTGCCCCATCGCAGGCTCAGCACCCGCAGCCAGGAAGGGCAGGTTCCCCTTAGCACCCCAGGGACGCATCCTGCAACGTGCTGAGCCCAAGCCCTTGAGAGCCCGGAGACAAGCGGAGAGAAAGGAAACATCTTCCGCATCGCCGGTATTATTGATGGCAAACCCGGAGGAGCGGGGCCGGAGGACCACCGGCCCCCCCCGCAGCATCCCCGCGGCGCTGCCTGGCCGGGTGCCCCCTGCCCGGGCCGCTGCTCCGGCAGCTCGGGAAAACGCAAGCGTGAGCACCACCTAGTGATGCCGGCTGCCGTCCTCTCGGCGGACAGCTTCCCCGGGGAAGGCCCTGAGCCAACCGGCCCCAAAAATCCACCCGGTAACCGGGCTGGGCGCTGGTGTGCTGCGGTGGGTGTTGTGAGTGGCAGTCCTGCCCCAGGGAGGGGGTAAAGGGAGTATCAGAGAGGGGGAAATTGGATAATCCCATGCCAGGGGAAGATCCTGGGTGGTGCAAACCCTCCCGACGCCTCTCACTGCGCGTCCTGCAGCATTTCATCCATCCGTCACCACCGATGCCCACTCTTCCACATCAGCCTCCGGCACAGCCCTGCCCGGGAGCCCATCGCAGCGATTCCACTGTCCTTGGGGCAGCGCAGGGGGTGGTTAGCTCCGCTGGAGCCGCTCTGGCTTCCGAGCGTGTAAGTCCCTGCCCTGGTAGTGCAGAAGATGCAGACGTCAGCAGGATCCCGCCTGGGCTCATGGGACACGATGGCAGTTGCTGGGAATGGCCTCAGGGTAGCAGGTACTCTTCTTAAAGATGCATTTCCCAGAATCATATAATAAGAGCCTCAGCTTTCATTTAATAGTACTTATTTGAAACGCTAGGAAAATATAAGATAAGAGAGTGGCAGGGCTTCAGAAGCTTGAAAAGCCAAGTGAAAGATGTATTGCAGATACTAAATTTTAGAGAGGAGTGGTAAAAGGGCAGTTCTATTTAGTGAAAATTTTCAAGTTATCTAGGGAAAATGTGGCCTGTTCTGTACTGAAAGCAAAATGTTTGGAAATCAGGGGGCTTGTCCAGAAATCAACCCTGCCCAGGACAGGCACCTCTGAGGCTGGGGTGTCTCCAGGCCAGTTTTGTAGAACTGCATTTTGAGCGATGAAGTGGCACCACAAGCCTGCTCTGCTCTCTCACACTGGGTGGGGGTTGCTGGTTTGTTTTGTTTTAAAGTCACAGCTTTCAAGATAAACCTCCAGACTGGAATCAGAAATGATGAATTTTGCTAACAAAGCTTAGCCTGACAGCCTCTGAACTCCTCGCACAAAATATTCATCATCATATTCTAGCTCTTTGCCCAATTCCAACTGAAAACTTCCCAAGCACCTTGTCCCAGAACAAGCTGATACCTAAAGCACAGCAGAGCACGGGCAGGCAATTTGCGGAGCGCGGCAATAGCACAGATCGCTGCGGTTATGATAACAACAAGTGTTTGGGAAAGGATTTCCAATCATCTCAGTCTTCGGGGTTTAGGTTGATCTGTTAAAGATCGGGATGAGACCTAGTATGGGCCGGCACACCCCCTGCTGGGAGAGTCCTCCACCTGCCCCCACAGCAGCGGTACCTGGCTGCTCTGAGAGATGCAGATGGGCTTCAGGTCTCATTCAACCCGGGATTTCCCTTGTCCTCCCTGAGGAAGGTTTGACTGTGTCACTTAGACCTGCCTGCTGAGCATCAGCCCGCTTTTAGGTTGCATCCAATGATGCTCTGCATCCCACCTTTGCTGGTGCCCCTGCACGAGGTGAGGGTTTCGTCCCTGTGAACGAGAGAGCAACCGCCAAACCCCAGAGATTTCTACTCCCCAGGATGGTTTGGGGTCCCCAGCAGTGCAGTGCTCGGTGGGGAATAGCTCTGTTCGCAGCCAAGCCCGGGAAGGCGAAAGGCAACGCAGCGCGGAGGGCTCCCCCAGAGCACGGGGCTACTGCCCACGCCTCCAAAGCCCGAGCTGGCAGCTCAGCTCCATCTCTCCCTTTTTTTAACGAACACACAGCATGTTCCCAGGCTGGGCTGACAATCAGTTTCCCCTGTGTCCAGGGCCCCGCTGGCCCTTTCCTAGGTGAGCTAAGCAAGCACAAATGTCCTCCCTAAACAACAACAGAGAGGAGACAGCTGGATTCGATGCGCGGTTCTTGTGCAGGCTCCTTTTCAAATGAGTCATAAAAGTTCCTTGGCAGCTGCCTCTGTATATCTAATTGGGATCAGGTTAGGGGCAATGTGGATAGCTGAGGATGGAAAATATGTGTCAAATCTACTCCTCTGTCCCACTGCTGATCCGAAGGCTTGGGAAAGCTCCTGCTGGAGCCCTCTGCTACACGCCGGCTCCTTTCTCTCTGCTCTGAGCTGTTCAGGGGCTTGTCCTCCCTCCCATTCCCTGCTAGACCACGTCCTTCTGTCCTCTCCCATATGTCCCTCTGTATTCCCCACCCTGAACCGGAGGCAGACCCATCGCCTCACCGCATTAGCGGGGTACGAGGCAGCCACAGTGCTGGGGGAAGGGGGGGACAGCAGGCAGCAGTATCGGATGCCCTGGGAGCTCAGCATGACTCACATTATCCAGGCCACAAAAGAGGCATGAGGACGGAGCCTTTTCCATCTCTTTTTTGTCTGAGAGCAGCAGCAACCGGGAAACAGTCCCATCCCCTCTCGGCAGGCAGGCGGGGAGCAGCAGCACCCTCCTGCCCCACTCACAGAGGTTTGCTCGTTGGCAGAGAGACCTAGCAGAGCTCCCACTTGTGCAGAGCATGGTAATTCATAGAATCATAGAATGGTTTGGGTTGGAAGGGACCTCGAAGATCACCCAGTGCCCCCCCCTGCCCTGAGCAGGGCCACCTCCCCCCAGCCCAGGTTGCTCCCAGCCCCGTCCAACCCGGCCTTGAACCCCTCCAGGGATGGGGCAGCCACAGCTCCTCGGGGCACCCTGCGCCAGGGGCTCACCGCCCCCACAGGGAAACATTTCTTCCTAATATCCAATCTAAATCTCCTCTCTTCCAGTTTGAAGCCATTCCCCCTCATCCTATCACTCCATGCCCTTGCAAAAAGTCCCTCCCCAGCTCTCCTGGAGCCCCTTTAGGCACTGGAAGGGGCTCTGAGGTCTCCCCGGAGCCTTCTCTTCTCCAGGCTGACCCCCCCCACCTCTCCCAGCCTGTCCTCCCAGCAGAGGGGCTCCAGCCCTCCCAGCATCTCCGGGGCCTCCTCTGGCCCCACTCCAACAGGTCCATGGCTTTCTTATGGTGGGGGCTCCAGAGCTAGACGCAGTGCTCTCCCAAACCTCGTCTCTGGTGTGGACCCATGAGAGTGGCAGCCTGTTAGACCAGGCTGACATTAACCGGTGTCCTGCCGCTTGCCCGCTCAGTGGTATTATCCCCATAGAAATTAGATGTGCACACCTCCAGTGCAGCCCAACTTGAGTCAGTGGAGAGCAAACTCAGTGAAAAATGTTCTCAGTCATTTCTGGGCTTTTTTTTTAGATTAAAAAAAAAAAAGAAGTGTCAGGGCCTGGAGGGAGCAGAGTTTCATAGCGCATGAGGTTCAGCTTGGACGTGGTGCCCAGCATCTCACTCTGTGCACCAGTGCAGCTGGATGAGAGCATCCCCTCTGTCCTCATTTCGGGGGTCTCGATGCTCGCCCCACACATCTCCTCCCCACAGACCCACAGTGAAGGGAGGAAGGACCAGCAAAAAGCTCTTGGAAAGAGATTCCCAGGAAATGGAGACACTAAGTAGTCCCTGAAATCCTGATGGAAATGGAGCTCTTGGCAGAGACCAGAGACGTGGTTTTTAGTAGATTTATATTTGGTTGAGAAAAAGAAAAGCCCCTCTAAGGAGCCTCTGCTTTCAAGGCAGAAAACAGCACCCTGGTTTGAACAGAGCTTGGAAGTAAGGAGGGAAATCCTACCAGAAACATCCTGAGAGGCTGCAGATTCCCTTCTGCGCCTCCCACCCTTCCCTTTGTCACGGCATCTCAGCCATCAGTCCCACCACCGGCTGTCAAACACGGCTGTCCATCTGCTCACCTCCCACTCCCACAGCCCTCCTTTCAAACATGAGCCGCCGTAAAAGAAACCCTGGAAACGCCCACTGCAACCCCCGCTGCCGCTGGGCACATCCCTCCCGGCATCACCATCAGTCAGCCAGATAATCTCCAGGCCTGTGGCCAAAAAAGCCGATAGCTCTTCTTTTCTCAGCCATTTCTCTGCCTTAAGTGGACCTTTAAAAAGGAAAAAGTGAGAAATGAGCAGCGAGTACTGGGACTGCACGTACAGTCTCGGAGGGCCAGATGTGTGATGCCTCCCTGCCAAACTCCCTGTTTGCTTCTTCCTCCAACATCCCCTTTTTGGTGGACACTTCCAGGGGCTCCTTTGAGGTGTGAGCCGGTCACACTTTCTACTTTTTCCCTACGAGGGTGTTGAAGACCCCAGGAAAAGCACAGGCTCTGCTTAAATGGTCCCACATTTGTAATCCCAAACCATCACATGGCGCCTTAAAAGATCTCACTTGGTCAAGCCAAGGAGGAACGATGCTTGGGCTGCTCTTCGCCAAACAGGGACTCACTTGGCAATTTCCCTGCTGCTTTATGGGGCAGTTCCTCCCAGATTTGGGAGCTGGTGTCCAGCTCGCAGCAGAATATCACAGCCTAACCTCATCACAGCTGCTCGTGTCCATACAGGACAGCGAGCAGCCAAGCCCACAGAAGGGTGCCTAGGAGGGAAGGATTTGCTTGGGCAGAGGGTAAGGGGCAGGCAAGGCTCATCCCAGCAGGGAGGACCCGTGCAGAAGCTCTCTCCAGGGGATGTTTGCAGAGCAAAGATCTGGATGCTCCTGGCTCCCAGCCCAGCAGCGTGCCCCCGCCCGCGGTGGGGACAAGCCGACACGGCGTCGTCCGCAGTTTGGCTCAGATGTCTGAGCTCTTCTGCTGCTGTTTTTGTAAGCATCGCCCTGGTGGTGTGTGGCATGATCACAAAAGGAACTTTGCCCTCTCTCAGCTCACACTTCTCCTAAGAAAATAAGTTTGGATCTTTGCCAAAAAAAAAAAAAAAAGCCAAAAGCCAAAAAACTTACCTTTTGAAGTTAAATTCGTCACTATCTTTGGTGTTTGGAAGCTTTATAGAGGAAAACTCCAGACTGAAAGTGCTTCTTCTACACAAACTCTAAAGTAGTATTTTGATAGAAATTTGCTGAAATTTCTCATGGAGGAAAAAAAAAATACTCGAAGCCCCATCTCAGCAGTGATGCTGATCCTGGAGCCTGTGGTAATTTCAACCACCGGATACTTGCGGGGCCTGATCAGATGCTCAGCGTTAATTTGGAGAGAGAGAGACTGTACACTTACAAGAAGAAAGACTGAAACAAATACAAGGAGGAGCTATAGTCCTCTGCTTTAGGGTACTAACCTCTAACGGATGGGAACTTCTCACAGGCAATGAGAGGTCACGGGTATTGGGTAATGTGGACCATTGTACTAGTCCTAAATTCCTAAAATTTCATGGTGAAAATATTTTTAGGTTAACATTCAAGCAGGGAATGATTGGGACCATATTCTGGTAATCTGCGGGATAAGGAGCACAGAGCACCATCTCATCACGCCGGGTTAGCACAGCCGACGCCGGGCTCTCCGCTGCTCTTTGGGAGCTATTTAGAAATCATGGAAGTCAATAAATCTTTGAAGTTATTTTGGGCTGGAACCCAATGATGTTTAATCAGAAGCAGATGCGGATGAAGGTCTTTCCTGGAAGGCGGGTGTGGGGGCAGGCATGTGGGCTCTGAAATAGAGAGAATTTTTATTATTGTTATATGTTAATGTCCATGCTTTAAAAAATATTTCAGATGTACTTGGATGTGATTGGGTGCTTCACACCAACAAGAGGCAACAACTATACGTTTCAGAGGAGTTCAAAACCAAGTGAGAACGGGGCTTTGATGAAAACCTCCAAATAATTTGATTTATTTAGGCTAAATGTTCCTGCAAAGTCTGCTGGATTGGATGGATGTCGTGGATGGACAGCTGGGTGACCAGCAGTGGGCTTCTCCATCCCTGGTGCCTTCAGGCTGTTTTTCCTTGGGATAAAAACACCATGTTTTTTGGACTGCCTCCAAACCTTCAAAACTGACTTAAGTATTTCTAAAACTGCTGCCTTCTGGCAAGAAACAGCCTGCCAAGGCCAGGAGCTGGGATGCTGCCTTCCAGATAAGGGCTGCTGCCTTCATCCCAGCCCATCCAGGATGGCATCCCTCGCCGCAGCCCTGCCCAAGGCTCAGAAGATACCCTGGGCTTCCCTCGCAGGCGTGAGCTGCACACCACCGCGCACCCACAGCTCTTAAAATCCCGTTGAAAAGAAGAAGGGGGAACACACAATCCTATTATCTTTCCTATCCCACAAGAACCAAAAGGTGAGACAGCTCTGCTACCGCTCTGCAGCCAAACCCTTTGCTGTAAGGAGCCACAAGAGGGCATTAGCTTTATATTTTTCCCTACCCAGAGAAATCCAAGACAGTTTCTGGATAATGTTCCATTTTCCAATGCCCAAGCAGAACTGTGGGAATATTAGCCTGTGAATCCTAAAGCCGTAAGAAGACGGGTTGGCTAATAATGATGAGCCTGACTTGAGCCTGGCATCCAGCGCTTCCTTCTGAGTCTGATTTCAAAGGAGATATTTCCTACCCCGACAGCATCTGTGCTCATGCGTGTCTGGTGTCACTCCAAAGCGTCCCACTGTCCTTAGCTGAGTTCACTGCCTCCAGTATAATTACGCTTGCTGGATTAGGGCCGTATCTGTAAGTACCCTGCAAGCATGCAGAGATATTTTTCAACAGTGAAGTGCCATTAGGGCTAGCCCCCTTAACGAAAAGATCATGCAAACCAGATGAATGTCATCAGACCGAAGCAGAAAGCAAATCAGCAGCAGAGCGCCCCTTCCTTCGTCTTTGAAATAAATAGTTTAAGTTTTTCAGCTATATCGGTACGGAAACAGAAATAGGTAAAGAAATCAATATAGACCAGCGCGTATAAAAATGAGCCTTCTAGACTGGTGTTTAGAAGAGGAAGGTGCTATTAAAAATGTTACAGCTGCTGTGTCCATCCAGGAGTGAAAGATAACGTTTGGTCTGCAAGGACTGGTGTAGCAGAACCTAAAAAAAAAAAGTAAGACCTTGAAGCAATTTTCTGAAGATTTATTTCCTTTTTCTTTTGTGCTCTCCTGGGCTGCCTGACACATTTGCAAGAGAGTCCAGAGAGATGCATGGGCCAGAGGGAAACTTTCCGGGACACAAGAGCAGGTAAACACACACGGGGTCAGCCCAGACTTTGCCTTCCCGGCACAGGGCAGCCCACAGCGGCTCGGGCAGCACCGTGCCCATGGCGAGAGCCGGTGTCAAGGCTGGAGCACGAGCTCAATGTCACCTCGGTGGAGGTGACAGCAATGCAACAAGGTCCCAGTGCTGACCCCCCTCTCTCTGCGCCCAGCTGGGGCCGTGCAGCCGTGCACATCCCTGACAGGCTGCAGCAGGGACATGTCCCCCACCCAAAATGCGACATGTCCCGGTGACATCAGTGTGTGGCAGCGGGATGGCACTTCACATCCTGGGGTCTGCTGCAAGAATCATGACCTAGGGAAGTGAGGTACCTTGAGAAGGGTGAAGGCAGACCTAGACAGGTATTTGGCTTGCGCTGGTCTCCTTGTGCCATATGAATTATTGTTAGACACAGCCCTGATCCTGGTGTTCCCTTGTGAGCTGCCTCCTTGTGGAGCGAGGAAGCTCTGGAGCTGAGCCTTGCAGCTTTCCATCATTTGTGGTGTCCCCATCTAAGAGGCAACACAATGGAGTTGCTCAGAAACCATGCCCATAGAAGCTTTTTGAACAGAGTTCAAAAAATACACCTTTAGCTGAAACCACGGCTTGGGGGAAAACGCATCCACTCTGTGTAGGAGGCACCACTCTGGAGGTGAGAACAGAGAGCAAATACATGGGAATGAGTGGTGAAGGAACACAATGGTGGACAAGGAATGAAAGAAAAGGAATAACGAGAGGAACGACATGTCCTCAGCCAGTTCCCACGAGGATGGGGATGCTCACTGCTGGTGTAGGTCTCAAGAAGGGTTTGCTCCAGATATCTTCCCCCCACTCGTATCCAGAATGGACTTTCTAATTCCCTCTGCTCTCTCCTTTCCCTCTGCCTGCCTTTCCAGAGGTCTCCTGGCATCCTACCATTCTCTGCCTTCCTTCTTTTCCTCTCACCACATGCCAAATTTGATTAAAACATGGCTGGCCTCTGCCAGCTCATGAGACAGAAGGAGAAGAAAGGAGAGGAAGGAAAACAAAAAACAACTGGCCCTTTTTCTCCTTTCCAGACTTTGCACAGGCTGCATGAGGTCTTGTCTAGGATGCTGCCGTACATGTCTCCGGGGTGGCCAGGGTCCATGCCAGGGAGCAGCAGACGCCCGTCCCTCCCGACAGCAGCACTTGGCTCGAGCACGATGCTCATGTGCTGGATGGTGGTTTCCTTCCCTTTGCTTCTGCTCTCCAGCCTCGGCAGCAGACGTCCAGCACCCCGGGGTGGTGCAGGGGTCCTGTGCCCATCTGCATCACCGGGTGCCTCTCAGTGACACCCCTGAGGGGAAACAAGCCATCGAGCAAGAAATGGGGGAGACGGCATAAGCCCTTCCAGCGCCATGCGGTGCCGTGGCCCTGCAACGCCAGAGCTCTGCCAGTGTTCAGCAGCAGAGATGGCCACCTCCTGAGCAAGGGAAAAGATAAAAAGACACAACCAGAGGTCTCTTTCTCTCCACTGACCCCATAAAATCAAGGGATGAAAATATTGGCAAATCTGTCCTTAAACTAATTAAAGATTGACGAATGAGGCTGCATTGACACAGGCCCGTGACAGCCGTGAGTGATTTTCCCTGCATTCCCACTCTGCAATTTAATATTCATGAAAAGCCAAAAAAAGCCCATATCACCTCTTATTTGGAGGCTAACTAGGAAACAAAAACAGGAGAAGAGGTTTAGAGGACTGAGCCAGCCACACTCATGCCATGTATTTCTGGAGGTGCAATGAGCCCCAGCTCAGACGGGGGGACAGCATCCCTCCAGCCGTGCATCTGCATGAGACCCTGGGCCCAAGGTCTGTGCCATCAGCTGAACTTTGAGATCTCTCTTCTGGGACTTCTGTAATGGGGCACAGGGTCAGGGCATTCCCCTGCCACATCTTCCCCTTCTGTCACGAATGGCCAAGCTGAACTGTGAGCAGCTGAGCATCATCAGAGCCATCCTAGAACTGCTCAGACTTCATCAACACTCAGCAAATCTCTTAATCCCCAGGCCCAAAGAGGCAGAAAGGTGGAATACGCAGCCCTTCGGCCACAAGGAATTCAGCCGCCAGCGCCGCACCTATGTGCACACGCCTGAGTGTGTCTGCAGGTGTCTGTGAGATGAACCGCTCTGAATCCTCTCCACGAAGAGCCCTGAAGTCGTGGGGGAGGGCTGGAAACTCTGTCTCTCTTCCTTGGGGGATTTGATGTTCTTCCAAACCATTTGGAGGCTGCCAGGTTCTCCAGCTCAAGGGGAAACAACAACAATGTTCATTAATCAAATGAATTTCAGGTTCCTGCTGCCAGCACGTGGCTGCAGCACATTCACTTCCCGAGCTGACACCTGCCATCGTGCAAAGACGTGTGGATGGGATGCCAGCCCTCGTGTAGCAGCACAAATACCTACCACAACTAACCCACCCCAGGCGAAGACGGGGTGGAGTTGATTGCACACAATGAGGATGAAAAATAAACCTCATCTCTGCAGGAAGCAAATCCCGGCAGAGAGGGCACATTTCTGGTCTGCCCAACCTCCTCTCCTGGTCCAGGTTCCTTTCCCACCACCACCCTCCATCCCTTGGTGACCGAGCCAATGCTGAGCTAAAAGATGTTAAACATCCCAACAGCCTCGCAGCTGTATCGTCCAGGGCAGTGGCATCCTCGGTGTCTTCTGCATTCTTCAGAGCTGCCTTCTCCTCTTTAATATGATATATTTTGAAGGCCAGATAATAAGGCCATTAATTCTTTGGCTCATGCTGTGAACCATTTAATGGAACATGACAAGAAAACAGTGTTTCTTTCCTGGGAGTAATTATTGTTTGACTTTAAGTCTTTACCTACGGCAATAGCTGTAAGGAGAATAGTCCCATTAAAGGCAGGTGAGGACTCTAAATCCTTAGAAATGAGGACCGTTTTTTAACCTGAAAGATATCATAAATGACCATAGCCGGGCCAGTTAATTTATACCTGATTTCAGAACGTTTAATGGTGCTTCTTTTCATCACTGAACCAGGCACTTGGAGACACTAATAGCTGGTGTTTTCCCACATTGCACCTCTTCTCGCGCCTGGAGCCAGCCCGGCCGCTGGGCTGGATGAGCAGGAGGCAACAAACCATTCCTCCTCACAGGGATGTTTCGGAGAGCTGCCCGGTTTCTCTTTCCAAGAATCAGTCTTTTCCAACAGCAAAGACAACATATTTCAGGATGAAATATTTTCCCCAGGTCAAAGTAACTGCCCCTTTCCGCAGCCACGGCAGAGGGATTCATCCCGTGCTGGAGGCAATGTTCAAGCGCATGCTTATATTTCAAGGAAGGGCTTAGTTAAAGCCAACCACGTGTGAAAGCACCATCCAGACAAGATGCACCACGCAGTCAAGGCCTGATCCAGAGCCTGTTGCGGTCCCTGGAGAGGCTCACGCTGCCGTCGGGCAGCATGTGGACCTGGCTCCTGCTGCAGTCCAGCCATGGCCAGCAGCTCTGGCTGACATCAGCTGGGCTCTGGGGACATCACTTGGCCGGGAGGAGGTCTGGAGGTGTCCACGTGGCAGTCCGTGACAGCTGCCGGACATGCCAGGCCATCCCATGAAAGGGATTCAGAAAAAAAAAAAAAAAAAAAAGCTTTAATAGAGAGAGATGGATGGGAGGAGGATGAGGAAGGAAAAAGGGCTGGTGGAGGTGTGAGAGCAGGAGGCAAACACAGAGCCCTGACCTCGAGGCTTCATCACGCAAATACTTTGTCTCCACTTTCCCTCCTCACAGTCGCAGACCCTGCCTCTGCCTGCTGGAAAATCTTCATCAAACGTAATTAGCTTATATGGGTTTGCTGTGTAGGGTTATGAGAGCTTCTCCCTCTGGTTTATTATTGTAGGGTTGCTCCCAATTGCTAGGCTACGCGGTGTTGCTGTTGGCGGTGAGGGATGTTGGCTGCGTCGGAGCCCACATGTGCGGCGGTAGGTGACTCATGAGATCTGGAGCGAGCGTTTCAGGCTGCCTTCAAAATTTCTCAAGAAGAACATTCCCTTCTGCTGAGGCACAGCTCGGGCCACCGTGGCTCCCGACAGCCCGCACCAGTACCCCGGGCAGGAGCGAGTCCTGGGCAGCCCCGCTGGGTACCCGAGCACCCGCGCGACTCCAGATCTGTGGGTGAAAAGCCCCAGAGGGACTGATCCTGCCCCCACGCACTGTGCCGGGGGATGCTGGGGGATGCGATGGCATGGGGGGGGCCAGTACCCCGCAGCACTGGGGCAGCCCCGCTCCTCACCCAACCCCCCCCCCCCGGCTGCAAGCTCTCATCACAGCCCCCTTTCTGAGGAATGCTCAAAAAACTGTTGCAGCGCCGGCAGATTTCCCTTTTCAGAGCAATCCCCGGGGATCTCTCACTAAATATTGCTCTCCGGACAGACCACGCTCTCCCGTGGATCAGCTGCTCTTCGCCTGCACAGCCCGGACGCATGCTTTTGTCATTTTTATTGATTATTTTATCTGGCTCGTGGCACCTGAAATGGCGCGGTCTGAGCGCCTGCTTTGAACTAGCAAGTGCCGGGAGTGATGGAGGCTCCATGGGTGAAAAAAGCACCCCTGGGGAGCCATGTCCCGCAATGTCCCGGGGGGTCCCAGGGGACATGGCTTTCCCCGGAGCCGGGGCCAGCCCGGGGCTGGGCTGCAGCTCTGGGAAGTGTGTAGGAGTTCAGGAGTTCAGCCACGGCTGATGTGAAATGCCTCCAATCTGCAAAATTGGCCTGGAGAAAGCCGTGTCCCGGCCATTGGCTTCTCTTTAAAGTTCAAATCCCAGGAGCAGATAACAAACTTGAAGCCAATCAGCCCCTCGCCAGACAGAGCTTTACACTGAACTCAGCTCCCAGCCGAGAACCAGCATCCCACAGCCCCCGTCTCCTTCATTTTAACAATATTTCGCTCCAGGAATCAAGGGGCTACAGGGAAGCACACAGCTCACCCACAGGTTTGCATATTTACTGGGAAAAACTGACCTAAAGCCCAGACCTCTGCATCTCGCTTCCCTGCTTTGATCCCCGATTTTCCTCAGCATCCCAGCCTGCGGTTCCCAGCAGCCCTGGGAGACACCGAGCGGCTACAAAACTACATTACAGGCGGACAAAAGGCTGGTAACTGTGAGTGTCCTGCTAGAGGATGGCCTCACCTCTTGCCCCTGTCCTTAAAAAGTCCTGGCATGTCTCTAATCAGCCCCTCATGTGCCTGCTGGATCCCTGGACAGTAATAAATCTGGGATTCCAGCTTGCACAGATTTAATAAAAGGAGAGGGGAGAAACTGCTCCTCACAAGTAGCCCTGTAATAACAACTCCTTCTGGGATAGAAACCCCATTCTGTCCCAGTTTGTGGGGCAGCAAGCAGAGGGTGCTGTGCTCTGCACCCGGGCACTGCAGAGAAAATGAATCTCGTGAGGACGGCGGGCTGGGGTCCAGCGGGGGCTGTATTTTGGGGTGCATTGCCCTCTGCTCCGGGGATGCGGGGTCCTGCTCCGATCCCACATGCGTGGCTATTTCCAGTTTATGTTGGGCAGCTCAGAAGTGACTGGGGCTGCAGTGGTGAGCAGAGGCAGCACCTGTGTGAAGGGGCACAGGGCTTCCAGAGCAGGACCGAAATGATCTCTCTTTCTAGCTTTCAGCCTAGCTTTCAGCAAATACAGCATTCTGGCCATCGCCTTGCCTGCACAGCTGTCAGTCCTCCTCTCGAACCTCCTTGCCAACTTCTGCCAAATTTGGCAGAGGCCCAGAGGCCCGAGGGGAAGAGTTTTTGAAGAAGTCCCATGAAAACCTGCGGCTGAATAAAACCGTAAGGATCCTGCACCCGCCCCGTCTCGGAGAGCCAGCCGGCAGGGCCAGCGCAACCCTACGAGCCATCAGCGATGCCACACCGCCCCGTCGTGGGGCTGGGCTGGCAGCCAGGTGCTCAGCCACGGCCTCAACCTGCCATCTAGTGTTTTCCTCCAGGCTCCAACTTCCAGAGCCTGCAGCAGGCAGGGAAACGCATCCATTCGGTTCAGCTGCGAGGCAGGAGAAGCCACGGCTACACCTCCAACGGGACCCCCCGAGAGCAGCGGGGCAGGAGGGTGCTGCCAGGCTCCCATCACCAAAAGAAGATGCAGCACCCCAGGCTAGACCCTATGAACCATCAGTGTTAGCGCCTGCGGGCAGCGGTCCCCTCCTGGTTGCTGCCAGGGCTGCCCCGTGCCTTTCCCCTGTGTGTAGGCATCTGCCGGGGATGCTTTCTGCCTCCACCTCCTCCCAGTCACTCTCCAGGCAGGACTGGGTGCTCGCTACGTGCCTCGCACGGTCGCAGCCGCTGGAGCTCAGCCCAGGAACATCTCACACCCGTGTCCGGAGGGAGCAGATACTCTGCCAGCTCCGGCAGCGCCCGGTTTTGCTCAGCATCCTGCAGCGCTTTAGGACTGAGTTTGCAAACTGGGCTGGGGGCAAGCCTGGAGGTATGCCCGGCTTTGCCCTGGCGTTTGCAAAATACATGCGAGGCACTGTCCCAGAGGCCGGGTCCCTCTCCTGGCAGGGCCGAGTCCCCGCCTGACCTCACCCCAGCATCTGGAGCTGCTGGAGGCCACCCGGCCCCGCAGCTCCGACAGCGGGTCCCACACCAACATGCTTCTCATTCCTGGGCTTCTGCTCTGGTTCGCCGGCAGCAGAGCGAGCAGACAGTGGGGTCAGCAGCAAGATAAAGGGCTTTTCAAGGCTGCAAGGAGTTTTTCCTGCTTTTTCTTTCCTCCCTTTTTCCAAAACTATTTTTTTTTCCCACAGTATGGCTTATCTTTATCAACAATGAGAGCTTAACCCTCACTGCTGGGTACCCCCGGCGCCTCACAGCTCTCCATTGCCGTCTGCTGTCTGTGTCCCCAAAAGCCAGCAGCGAGATAAGAACCCCAATGCGATGCATATGTGAGGGGACATCTCAGAGAGCCATCCCCTGCCTCAGACAAGGCTGTCACCCATCCCAAGTGGCTCTGGCTCCACCGAGCATCAATGGAGACATCACACTAGTGCAAAGTGCTGATGGGATGAGCTGGGAAATGGCAAAAATTGGAGAGGATCCATGAAGCTTAGTGGTCATCAGAGGTTAGGAAACCAGAGCTTGCTGCTGCTCCTGGTTAAGGGTCAACCTGATGTTTCTACCACATGCACAGTAGGAAAGCTCCAAGGAAAGACTCTGGGACAGCCACAGTGTGTTTTACCCTGCTGCCAGGGGATAAATCCCGGCTCCTAAGTGGAGCCTATGGTTTATGAACTTGTCACTGTGTGTATCAGATACTTGCCCTTTTCCTTACACTTTTTTCCCAGGAATCTCAGACACAAATTGCTTATGGTTACAGAATTGTCCAGATAGGATTTTCGCATAGCAGTGCTGGGCAAGGGCCATACTCCAAGGAAACAGAGTATCCAGCTCAGCCTCTGGCTTAAAAATGTTTATAAAAATCAGCAATTTCGAAAATGGAAAGATTAAATTAGTCCAAACAAAAAGGCCCACTCCAACCACTGCAGACTGCGCAGGAATGATGTCATGTAAACAGGGAAGGGGCGGCCACAGTTATTGTCAGGATTCAGATGGAGCTGCCAAAGAAAATAATGAAGTTATTTTGTCCTTTGAGGATTTTGGGGTTTGATCCCAAATCAGATGCAGGTGGACATCCTGGGATGCGCCGGGTGTTCCTGCCGACACTGCCGCTGAGGCCGGGAGAAATGCCACCCGGAGGCATCGGGGCGAGCAGTGCCACAGCATCCCAGCCCATGGGACGGAGTGGGCAGTGCTGGGATGGCGGCAACCCCAGTCCTTCTGCAGACCTGCCGCCTGGGCTCAGGGACAAGCTGGGGCCACCTTCACCCCGCACTGGGCTTAAACAGCCCAGGTTACAGGAGTTAAAAAACAAAGCAGCTTTGGGAAAGCAGCCTTTCCCCCTCTCTGTCTCAGCTTCCATTTGTTAACTTCCCTTTCAAAATGTAGAGGAGTTTGCCATCAGGTGGTAAATTATCCCTGGACCCTTTAGAATAACAGATTACTCGTGCCTATGAACCACAGTGGTTTATTTGTTTTGTAAACCAGGGCCTCTCCTGCTGCTCCAGCACACACTCCCTCCCCAAGCTGAAATCCAAGTCCTTCGCACCAAACAGAAACGCTATTCATTTCCCTGCCCCGTCAGCTCAACCCCCTTCGAGAATCCCCCTCTCATCCCCCCCCGCGGCCACCGCTCACCCAGACACCGTGGTGTTGGCCAGCCCTGGGGCACGTGGAGAGGACGGCTTTGGAGGCTCATGGATGATGCTGGCACAGGTCCTTTTGGATGGGATGCTTTGCCCCTGCCCTCCATCCTAGAATTATGTTTTGTCTGTAGGATGCCCACGGGGGTCCCGCTGCCGCCTGGGACCAGAGCCATGCAACCCTCCACAGGCTCGGGTGCTGCACCCTGCGCTCAGTGCCAGCTGGCTGGTTGGGGACAGAAATGACATGGCAGTTGCTTGTATGTCCCCAAATGCTCTACAAAATGAACAGGCACCAGGACACTTCTCTTTGGTCGATAACCATGATACAGAGAGGAGAGCTCAGCTGAAAAAGGCATGGGCATGGGCATGGGCATGGGCAAGGACATGAACTGTTGATGTGTCCCAGGGCCAAGGGGCTTTGGGACAACAAGGATGGCGAGGCTGAACATCTACTGCACACCGACAGAGGGAGTGCAGCCCGGCCAGCCATAATCATGCTCCAGTTCTTTTAAGATGGAGAAGGGGTGTTTCATGCCAAGTCCACAAGGCTAAGGATTTTGAAAGCCCCATTTTAAGCACGACATCTAGCACTGCCTTGCTCCTCCCCGGAGCAAAGGCAGGTGGACAAAGCGCCCTGGTCATCGCACTCTCCCTTGAGAAATGGATGGTGGGTCGTAAAGGAGGAATAGCAGCTTGGCAGGAGATAGAAATCAAAACCAAAGAGATCAGCCTCTTGAGAGGTGTTCCCCTCCTGAAATGCCAACAGGAAAACATGCAGGCAGGCTCCAAGGTGGGCTGTGGTACACGACACAGATCGAGGCAGGAGGACACCCCTGTCCTGGAGGCAATGTCCAGGGCAGCAGCCCGGCGAGCTCAGTTCAGCGAGTGCTGCCATTGTCTTCCCTCTCCTCCTTTGCCCGCGATCAGGACACTATATAAAAATCATGAGCTGATTTCCCTATTATCTCCAGTTCACTCTTCAACTTTCCATTGCCCCCATAAAACTCTCCTCCAGGGGCCAGCAGGTTTGATGTCATACTTTGCCTGGCTCTTCCCACCCATTGCATCAATGCCTCAGGGCTGTGCAGCATCGCGATGTGGCGTAGCCTTTCTGTGCGATTAACCGGGAGCCCAGCTGGGCTCAAAATGCAAGGCTGAGCCACACGCTATCCAAATGCGTTCCAGATGATAGCGGAGTGGCGTGCAGCAGTGTCCAGCTTTGCAAGCTGCAAACACCTCGTAGTAACTCTTTGTTGGCCAGAAAAGTTTGAATTTGGGGAACATTTCTATTTGGGTACCAGATGCTTTCTGATCGTGGAGTGTGCTGGAGACCTCTCTACAGATTTTTTGGTTAATTCTGCTCCTCAGGAAGGGACAACGGCACTTCCCAAAGGGTTAGACAGTCTTATGTCACATGGATTGCAGGAATGACAAGAAGCCCTGATCATGGACAAGGCTGCAATTCCGGAGGTGTCAAGCTGAACAGAAAATACCAGCAAAGGCAGTGCCTGCGCCCGTGGGGCTCTCCAGGGCTTCCTGATGCTCTGCAGCGCAGGGCAGGGATTTCTTTCCCCACCTGCCAGCCGGTGGAAATGAACCGGGGCTGTAGCTAAGCAGAACTCAGCTTGGCAATGTCAGCTGAGACAGCTCTCAGAGTCCAAATTAGCATGGTCTAGGAGACCCCCAAAGACCTAACCCCTAAACCCAAAGAGCCTTTCTCCTTTGGACTCCTGTGTCCTGGTAAGGCTGCACAAGGTGCCCATTCATCCATAACCTCCTTATTTCTGTGTTGAACAGTGCCCACGTTTCCCCACTTGTTTGCGTGCACATATTTGAGGGCCATAACTGTGTTTTACGGACTGCCTTGAGGTTCCACTCACACTAAAGCAGTCCTGCTAGCGAGAATGGATCATGCCCCACGCTCCCCCACATACCTGCTTTCTCCCCAGTGTTACTGGGGAGGGTGGGTGTAAAAGGGTGTATAGCCCCTGGCAGAGCTGCCGTCCTGCCTGCTCCTCCCCACCCTGAGCTGACGGCTATGCTGGCCCCGCACAGCGGCTCGCCATCCCTCTCGGCTGCTCAGCTGGAAGAAGTAACCCATACTTCGTCAGGGAAAATGGGTTTCAAAGCCATGAGTCAGGCCTCCTAGCAGCAAGGTGTTTGGCAATAAATGAGCTGATCTTGTTGGAACAGCAATGAATGAAGAAATGGGTGAAAAAGCATTAACATTAATGCCACATAAAAGTCAGCCCCAGTAACCCTGATTTGTCAAGGATACACTGAGAAGCTTCTGTTAGCTGATCAGATAATCACTTTATTAATAAAAATAATAGATCGATGTCCACCTTCCTTCTCACTTTCTAGCGCACTCAGCGCTGCAGCTCTTGGAGGTTTACCATCTCAGCGCCCAGCGCTCTTCTCCTCAACGTCATCTGTCACTTCCCACTCAGCCTGCCACAGCAGGGCTTGACGGCTTCCCATAGGGAGTGCAACGCATCTGCACTGCTTCCAGGGAGGGGGCAAGAGACGAGGCGCAACCCATGAGGACCCTTTCCTCCCGGAGGAGTGGGACACTTGGCACTGAAGTTCCCCAAACGCATTTCAGTCTCTCGACAAGGAAGGTCAGCAGGACCGGGATGCAGAAGATGGGGCTATGTCTTTGCCCCACTGCAGATTTCCTGCCGACTCTGCCAGGTCCCCTGCCTTTCCCGTGCCTTTGGTCCCCTGCAGCAAATGATGCTCTTCGGGAGCATATGAACTACCGTTCCTGTGGAGCAGAGATTTCCTTGCCCAATGTTTGCAAAGAGCAGGTCTCATCTCCAGACAGTTTGAGTGGCCCTAACTATGCCCGTGAATTAGTGCTGCCCTGGCTGTCTTAGCTGCTTCCAGCAATTCCTCCTTCAGCCCTAGCAATGCACGGCTAAACCCTGAGCTGCCTTTGCAAGGCTGCGGCAAAGACTCCCGCAGACACCCCCTTCCCAAAGGAACCCTCTTCCCTCCAAACCCAAACCATCCCAGAAACGACGTTGCAGCTCCGGTCACAGCTCGGGATGCGCAGTCAGGATGCACCATTGCTGTCTCCAGGGCCACGAGCCACAGCTGAATGTGCAACCTGAGCAGGAGCGAGTGGGAGACAAAGGAAGAGTTTGTTCCCTGTGCAGATGAGTGAAACCTGTTTAGCAAAACCACACAAAAATGCAGTGATTGCACTGAACTCAAAGCCATGTAAAAAACTCGTTCCATTTCTACAGCTCATCAGCCAAGCCACTGAGACATTTGTAACCTTGTGTCTCCTCAGACGTTTTGGTCTATGCAACATTATCATGCAGTCAAAACTAAAACTTCGGGTTAGGCTCTTCACACAAAAAAAAAAAAAAAAAAAGGAGGAACTGGCTTAAATTAAATGACCCATCTCACTCTGTCAAACTCAACTGCAAGAAACCATGTGGGTTCAGCAAAAAAATCTGCTATCTGCACTAAGCAAATACAAATAAACCGCGGAGCAGATGGGAGCAGCTGTCTAGGAAAATTTGTACTAATTGTTGTTTTGCTGGAGAATTCACAGCCTTGGCTCTGCGGTTGGACAGCTACTGAAATATGGGTGCTGTGCAAGCTCCGAGAAACTCGGTGATCGGCTCTGGTTCGCTTTTTGGAAAGGAAGAGAGGCAGGAAGGCTGGGGGTAAAGCTGGGCAAAGATCTGAACCCTAAAACCAGCAATGCCAAAGTCCAAGGAGGCAGAGTGAGCCTTTAGAGACCCGGGCACGGAGAGCAGTGTGCGTGCCAGCCTGGCAGTACCGCTACCACCGCACCCAGCTGCCACTTGGTGATAAGATTTGACCTGATTTATTCCAACGTGACTCGGAAACACATATTTTCTGGCAGATATTGGATGACTTCAACCATTTCCTCTCCTGCATTACCGCAGATGAAAAAATGGAGGCAGCCTCTTTTCATTTAGCTGAGAGGAGCGTTCAGTACGGGGCTCGGTAGTTTCGGGTCGCCTTTAAACAGGAATAAAGGGTGATTGCGAAGTTTCTCTCTGCTTCAGAGAGAGTATGGACCTCATCGGGCTGTAAGTGCTGCAGCGCGGATGTGACTGCGCTCGGGCTACTCCCGAAGACTTCAGACGCGGAGGCCAGCAACCCTCTGCGTTCGCAGGGGGGCTCTGCACAAAGCTGCCCTTTCAAAACCAGTCCTCAGTTTTCCACACCCAGAAATGTCCGCCCAATTTGCTATATTATCCTCCATCACATTTACCGGCGCCGTGGAGGTAGGAGCTTCAGCACAGCCGTGGTGGGAAGCCCATGCGAAAGAGGCAATGAAATTGCCCCGGCTTCTTTCATTCTCCAGGCTGAGCCAAGAGCTGAAAGCCGGTAAACCTGGGGAGCTTCAACCTCCCCACCGGCATTTTCACGCTTAAGTGGAGTCACTGACTCTGTTGGGGTTCGCTGGAGCTCAGGAGAGGGAGATATTATGGCCTAATGCAAACGGCGCAAAGACGACTGAACATAATTAAGGCCCTAACGACAAATGTTGGACTTGGGTTTAATCTGCCAAAAAATCTCCTTCATAACATCCCCGCAGAGGTATAAAATGCTGAGCAAACCTGGAAAAAAGAAGATAGCGCTTCTCATTTCCTAGACTGATTTATGCTCTCCAAACAGTATCACACGCTGTCGCTGACAATTTCATGCTGAGTTACTTATGCCGCCTTCCCGACATAACGATACCTACAGATGGGAAGGAGATTTGGTATGCCTTGAAAAGAAGCGAGGGAATATTTCTATTTGACAGCTTGTTTTCTTTGGTCAATGCATGGAAGGATTTTAGTTCATTATTTCATGTCTAGGCTCAGTTCCCAGCCACCAAAGGGACAGCCGAAGTCGTGGGGTTAGAGAGAAACAGAAATACTTTTCCTGATTTCGCCTGAGCAAGTGAGCAAGATGTGCCTGGGGACACGGAAATGATTTAATTGCTGTAATCTGAGTCCTGAAGTCCTTGAATGAACATTTTAATTGGGTTAAAAAAAGGGAAATTCAGTGCTTTAAAGCACTTCTAGAGCCAAATGCCCTTAGCTACAAGGCACCCGCTCTGCCGGGACTGCAGCCCCGAGGGACCGTCCGGGGAGGAGATGCTGATGGGAGTGGGTGGAGGAGGAGGAGGAGAAGGAGAAGGAGAAGGAGAAGGAGAAGGAGAAGGAGAAGGAGAAGGAGAAGGAGAAGGAGAAGGAGAAGGAGAAGGAGAAGGAGGAGGAGGAGGAGGAGGAGGAGAAGGAGGAGGCAGTAGCAGGACAGAGGTAGCAGTGGGGATGTAGCTGACGGGGACCAGCAGCTCCGGCTCCCAGCACTGCCAGGGCTCCTCCGCGTACTCGGGGAGTAAAGCCAGGCATGTTGTGCGGTGCCCTCGCCTTCACCCTACCTGCCTAATATCCATTCATGAGTCAGGATTAGTCTTGGCTTCAAACAGTGAGGCTAGAGCTGTAACACGAGCTGAAATAGCACAGGGTAATAGCCTGTGTAAAGAATAGCAGTAAAGGAATAATATTTTCTTCATATGGCGATTGGGAAAGCAAAGGCGGGTGTTGGGAGAGGGTCTGGGGGGGGTGGGTATCTCCTATTCAATACCCAACTGATGGAAACTGGTGTGACTCACCTCCCTAAATATCTTCTCAGGGCTGTATGTATATGTCTGTATGACACAAAGAATGTTTGGACAGGAGAATCCCTTGCAAAGAGGGGCTGGAGGAGGCTGGCTGTGAGGCCCCATCAGCTGTAAGCACTTGAATTCTTATTTGCACTCCTGCCTCCCCCTAAGGATTCGCAAAAAGCCAGCAAACCCTTTCAGGATGCTGGGAGCATCTTGTGCAGGGTGTTTATGGTGTGTTATCGAAAGGCCTAACCTGCATCTCCACAAACATGTCAGGAGATGCTATTTACAGCCACCGCCAAAAAACCTTGGAAAGGGTTCAAGACGTCATCCCATGGACAGCGTTAACAGCTTGAAAAGGTCAGGCTGGTAAAAACATATATACACAGGAGGGCTGCACAGGCTGCATGTATAAATGGGGCGTTCACCGTGCACGGCCACCTCGAAAGCTCAGAGCAAAGACAAGAGCAACGTTGTGCTGCAGGGAGGGGTCACGTCGCGGGACCCGCAGACCTGATTTCTTCTCCTTCTGCTGAGGGCTCTGCAGGATGAGTCTCGGCACGTTTACACTTGACCAGTCGCAGCTGCTGCGCTCATCCTGCCCCTCCGTAGATGTTATTGCTCCCGGAGCAGGGGGGACCCAGACCCCGCACAGGGCTTGGTTCACCATCCCAAGGACACCTCCCGCATCCACCCCTCTTTTGCGTGGGCCTTTGCTTAAATCCAACTACAACTGTTAATGCGTCCATATTTCCACTCCTTATGTATTTGCTTTCCGGGAACATTTGTGTTTTGTTGTTTCCAGCGTGGATGGAAATTAGCTTTTGGCTTTGAGAACCCATACAAGAAGCAAAAATCCGGTTCCCTCAGAACGAGCCTCACCGACGCTGCTGGAGCGAGCGGGAGATTTGCATTGGCTGAGTGAGCTTTTAATGCGGGCCTGGCTGTCGTCTGCGATGATGGCACACTTCAGGGCTTAGGGAAAGCTGCTCCAGCCAGGCTGGCCGGACTTGGGCTGCCTTGCTTTGCTCTTTGCCACCACCCGGAGCGGCCGGCGGCAGGGGAGAGCTGAGCTCTGTAGAAGCTCACGCTCCGTTTCAAGTGATTGCATTGGAGAAGGATGCAGGCACTCTGCAAAAAGCTTGAGGAACTCCCTAGCTGAATGGTTAAAAGTGCAACAAATTGCTCATCCCCAGGGTCAGGATAGAGAAAAAGGAAAACCAGGGCTTTGGCATCCCTGGAAAAGTTGCTGCTTCTTCCCGTGCCTCCGCTTTACTCACTGCCTCTCTTGTCTGCAAGAACTTTGAGGTCAGCGATTCTGGAAACTCAGTGTGCGTCCCAAAGGGACTTTGACCTCATCTGAGTGTAACAGCAGACAACTAAGTGAATAATATTCATCACTGCAATCACTATTCTAATTAAGGTTTAGCTGGGTACGAGGCGAAGATGCAGTGCGGAGGTTTCCACAGGAACCTGGCTGAAGCTGAACTCCAGCCGGTTCCCCTTTGGCATTTCAAGCTGCACCTCAATGGGAGAAGAACTCAAAGCAAGAATTCGGCCCGTGCCTGGACCGATGCCTGCGTGCCCATGAGCCCGTGCTCAGCGCAGAAGGATCGCCTGGGACCTGGGTAGGGAGCGTTCAGCCCCCCTGGGCTTTGTTCAGGTTCAAATGAGAGGAAACGCTGCATATTTTGAATGCCTGCAGATTAAAGGCTGCTATTTGATTGCCCGCAGACAAGCTGTGTTGCTGGGACGTATTTCCCAGCAGCCGAGCACAGGGGGATGCCGGGGCGGGCGCTGGGGGCTCCCCCCGCACACCCTTCCCCGCCGCGCATCCCCTGCGTCCCCGCTGGGCCGGCTCCCCCCACACCGGCTCCCCATGCATCCCCCCCAGAGCCAGGTCCGAGGTTTGCAGCTGGCTCCGGGCTCCATATAAAGGGGCTGAAGCAAAATCCCAGTCCTCTCAAATACAGCTTGCGCTGGGAATGCGGGGATGCATTTTGGTGTCTGGTCATTTGCCAAGCAAGAGGGACATCCAAGGGTGGAAAACAGCCTTTTGCTCCAGCCCTCCAACTATTCCAGCTGCCCAGAGATTGCCCACAGCCTCCTTTCCTGCCAGCCACCAGCACACACACAGGTACTGGGGTACCTCAGGTGCCGCTATGGGTACATGGACTCCCTCCCCTTATGCGGAGGTTGAGGAGGGGATGAGTTTCCTCCTCCCTTCACCTCCAGGCAGTGTCCCCCCACTTTGTGATTGTGAATAAAATCCCCTTTGCTGCAAGAAAACCAGGAAGGTTTCCCAGCATCACCCAGAGGGATGTCCCCTCCTACCCCCCCCTCACTCCCCCCATCTTGTACACTTGTGCTGTTTGTTCACCCAGATCCAGGGAAGCTTTCATCTGCAAGTAGATCTTTCTCTAGAAAACAGGGAGCTCTATAAAGTCTCCTGCAGGACAAGTCCCTGGAGGATGATGCTTTGGGAAGCTGGGGAAGCAGCATCGTTAAGCTCTGGGGAAATCAGGCTAAAGCTGATCCTTGCACAGAGCAGCGCACTTGGGTTCGCTTTGCTTTGATCTCCCCCATCTTTGGCTACTCCGGGTTTTACTAGGAAATGACTCTCAGAGAGGAACCCAAGAGCTCGCCGAGCATCAACTCAGGAAGCTCTTAAGCCGGGAGCTTTCCCAGGCGTGGAGCCACCCCCACAAGCCTGGAAGAAGCTCTCACAGCCCGGCGTGGGCGCCGGCCGCAGGCAGCCGAGGCCGGAGGCTGAATCGTGGTGACACCAAAGCCCCCCAGGCAAACACAGGTGCCAGAATCCACCCAGAGGTCAAGTCCCACCTTGGGGTGCTCCCCATCATCACCTCCTTTCCCTGCACCCAGAGGCACCCTGCATCCCGCGCAGCCCTGGCGCGCAGTGAGACACGGCTGCGAGAGCCGCGGGAGCTGGGCAGAGGAGAGAGCAGGGCAGGAGCGAGGGTCTCATGGGAAGCTGGAGGAAACGGGGAGCACCGGGTACTGCTTTACCTGCTGCAGTCGAACCAGGGCCAGGGGATGGGCTGGAATGGTCTCACACAGCCCGTGGCACAGCTTTGCCCCAGGACAAGTCACACCCCCCCGAGACAACGCCGGGGACGGGGCTGCGTGGAGGCAGTACCCGGCTCTGGGGAGATTTCCTCTGGCGGGGTGCGAGTCAGGCTGTGCTGTTTGTCCACATGGCCAGAGAGCAAACTTCAGCCCAGTTTGTAGCACGGCCATCGCCATGGGGTCCTCAGGCTCTCCCATCCCAGAGGAGGGTGAAAGGAGCCCAGCCCTGAGCCTCGCTGCTCCCGGTGCCCGGGATGTGCCCCGCAGCCTCCGGCACACCTCCAGCACCAAGAAGCTCAGAGAATCTGGCCCCTTTCCCAGGATCGCTGACAGTTTCCCTGACAGGCCTTGGGTGAGTCACTTAATTCTTCCACTTTCATTCTCACTCCAAAAAAACCCTAAGATAACAAAAATTCCTTCTTCCTGTCCATTTAGGCCATAAGCTCTTTATGGGATCGCTCTGGCGATGTGCGGTGAAGATGCGTGTGCCTGTGGCTGTGCTGGTACGGGCAGGGTGCTCTCTGCCACGAGCCCTCCCGGCCACAATGAAAACCCACTCGTGGCTCCCCACTGCCCTTGGGGATGCCCATGGCCCACAGGAAGGAGCACACGGTCCCTTGGGGCGGGCTGCCATCCCCCTCACCTGCTCAGGGCTACATCAAGGCAGAACTGGGTTCTGGGTTGGATGACCAGGAATTTTGGGCATGGAGCTGGGAAGGAGGGCTGCCAATCCCTGGCTGGGCTGTGGTCCCCGGGGCTCCGTCTGATCCCCGGATTTTATGAACTCCCTGAATTTATCACCAATTCCCCCCGCACGGCCAAAGCTCCGCCAGGATCTCTCTGTTGTTTTAAGCTGTAAAGCAAAAAAAGGTTACAAGTTGATGGAGAGATGCCAGGAAAGCCCCAGGAGGGATAATCTACGGCAAAACCTTCCTGTACATGAGCTGATGGGCTGTTTCTGAGTCCAGCCCGGAGCACCAGGCTGGCCAGGAGCCCCCAGGCACCGCAGGGTGGGGGTCCCCAGGCAGGACAGGCAAGGACCAGGCAGGTTTCAGACAAGACAGATCTATGGGGAGGTTTTACTCAAGTTGGATGAATTTTTCAATCCCTTCAGTGATGGGAAGGAGAAGGGAAGGCAGTGCAGGCAGGGAGTTTTGCCACCATGCACCACGCAGCCTTAAGCAAGGGAGATCTGTGGTAAAGAGGGGCTGTAGGGCATCCCCCATCACTCCTGCCCGGCTCGGGCCTCCTTCAAAAACCCCGGCCACACAGCCCAGTGGCCTGGTCCAGGGGATGCTGGGGACCATCTCTGTGGCCACTACAGCCATCCACTGCCCTGTTCCGTGCCCGCGAGGCGACACTCTGTCCCACTCACGCAACCAGGAGCTCGCTCGCTTCAGTGTGGACAGAGCAGGGCTTCCCCGGCATTTGATTTTAGTTTTTTTTTTTTTACTTTGCCTGACAAAATGATGAGACCCACGTTTTTGCACTGGATATTTTCCTTCAAACAATCCTGGGTTTGTACTGAAATAATCAGTGTCTGTGTCTTCAGTGGTGGAGAGCTGAGAAATGCCAGCTGAGCACCAATGTTTTCTGAGTTTCAGCAGCCAAAAGATTAGTGAATAATCCTTTTTTTCAGCCAAAACTCCTGGAGAATCTGCCCTCATGTCTGCTGAACAAACACACACACACACATCCACCTCCTTTAAAAAGAGACTTACACGTGGAAGCTCCAGCAGTGCCCATTCCCTCCTCACTGTTGAGGACAGAGATGTCCACCCGAGCCATGCGCCTTCCCCGCCACCGTCCCCTGCCCTGCAGGGAGAAGGGAACCCAGCACCACCCCAAAGGCTGACGGGCACCTTGCACCGGGGTGACTGCCCTGATCCTGCCCTGCTGGTGAAGCCCCACATTGGCTTTCTCCAAAGCTACTGCTCCAGATAGCCCCGAATCACTCAAGCTTTTGTTAATGAAAGCGCGTAGTTGACATGTCCTCACATCAGCTGCTTAATCAGACACGCTGTGATCCGGAGCTGATCATTGAAAAAAAGGAAAACATGAGAAACCCGGATTGCTTCTTTATTTGCAGCCAAGGAGAGACTCGCACATTTTTCTAATAACTCCGCTCAGCCACTGGCTCCCCCAGCATCAGCAATGGTGGCTCTGGGCAACTTCTTTTGGCATGGGATTTCTCCTCCCCTTTTGGACACCTGATTTCTTCCCATGGGAATTAGGGAGAGGGGAAATTTTTCCACTATTCCCAAGCCTATTTTATGACAGTTTAACCCTTGTCAGCTGAAAGTCCAGCTCTCCCGCAGCCTCCTGCTTTTTCCAATGGAAAGTCCATTAAATCTGACAGCAACATCTTTATCCTTTCAAGCCGCTCTGTCCCAGTGCTGGGCTCCAGGCTCCGCACAAAGGCACCACATCCAACCTCCCAAAATGGGCCCAGGAGGCAGTGTCAAATAGGCAAGGACAGCTGGAAGTTGCTTGAAAACAGAAGTCCTCATGGTTACTAAACTGGGACCAACAGCTCCTGCTGACCCCATTCACCAGCTGGGCTTCCAAAATGTAAATAGTCCCTTTTCAGTGCAAGCAAGAAGAGCCCAGAGCAGGACGTGTCTCGGCTGGGAGCAATCCAGCCCCAGCTCTGTCCATGGCGATCCCGGGGCTCAGGGCAGAGGCAGATTTGCAGGACAGAGGAGGTTTGTTTGGAAAGATACAGGAGGCATTTCGCCCTCTCCCAAGGGATCAGCAAGACATAACCAAGGTTAGGAAAGCAATAAAGAAAAAGCCCATCTGGACGGTGCCCTTCTTCTGATTCATAATGTTAAATAAAAGGCCAGAAACTGATCTCTCTCTTTTTTTTTTTTTTTTTTAAGCAGCCAGTAGGCCCTTCATATTTTCCCACTTACATCATCCAACATGGTTTGAATCTACAGTGACTGGTAAAGCCTCAAAGGCATAATTGCAGTTGTCTTAGGAAAGTGAAATCATATGGTGTTCCCAAGATCCCCTCCCCCTTGCTTTTTTCCTTTTTTTTTCCTTTTCTTTTTTCTTTTCTTTTCTTTTCTCCCCCCCCCCCCCCCCCCCAGTGTTTCTCACTCAGCTTCCAGATGTTTCCTGAGCAAAAAAGAAAAAGACCAAGAAGCAAAGCAAGGCGGAGAGGAGGGTGCTGTAGTGGAAAAAGCCACGTGGCAGCGAGAGCTCTCTGGCCAAAGGAGGGGAGCGGTGGAAGGCACAGCCTTTGCTCAGAGCAGCCCAGTGGCTCCCTGGCTGCTGGGGCACAGCGACCTTGCTGCCTGGTGGCCTGATACTGGACCCTGCTC
This sequence comes from Vanellus vanellus, assembly GCF_965231255.1. Classification (NCBI taxonomy): domain Eukaryota; kingdom Metazoa; phylum Chordata; class Aves; order Charadriiformes; family Charadriidae; genus Vanellus; species Vanellus vanellus. The sequence goes on along the minus strand of NC_138923.1, from coordinate 9,275,113 downwards.
TCCCATCCCATCCCATCCCATCCCATCCCATCCCATCTCATCTCACCGCATTCCAATCCCGCTGGGAGCTAGCCCAGCCTCTCCATCACTCCACAATCCAGGCTGGGAGGCCCGTAAAGGTCCTGTGCTGAGCAAGAGGTAGTGAGTGTCAACGTATGCCCTGGACACAATCAGCCTCCACATTTGGGGAAATCCCAGAGCCATGTAGGAATTCTTGTGGCCCTGCAACTCAGACCAGGCTTCTCGCCTACTTGTCAGCCCGTATCAAAACGATGACTCCTGACAGAGCCTTTGTCAGCCCCTTCCTGAGCTCTGAGCACTTTCAGGGCTTTGACAAACCCCCCTTTCTATGGGTTGCTAATGCCTTTGTGGACATAATTCCATGCACCCGTAGAATTTGGGCCTGAGTTTGCATCTAGACTGTCACATGAGGCATTTGCATCATTTTTTAAAGACCCTCCAAGTGCTGGAGGCATCCAAGCCCCACTGACCCTCACCTGTGATGGAAGGTAAAAATTTATGACTGCGCTGGAGTGTCAAATGGTCTGTTAGAGAGAGAACCCTGCATGCTGACACTGGAGGAGCACCTCTGTCCCTGCTAACAGCCTCACTACAAGCAGAAATGCTCACCGCTTGATTTAGGCAAGCACAGCCTAGGCATGGTTTCAATTAGGACTGTAATTTACAGAGCTGGCTTGGAGGAGGGTAGCACAAGCTCCAGAGGAGGTGCCTGAAACCCTGCCTTCTCTCTGCTGAGCTCTCTTTCCTTGGGGAAAGGGAAGAAGGAGTCACACCCTGCTGAAAATGCCTCTTTCTTCCTGCACAACCCCTGCTGTGCTGGGACCAGAGAAGCTGTGGTCCCAGGGGATCAGGGATATCCCATCTGCAGTGTTTTCCTGCAGTTTTGTAGTGGCTATAAGAAAGAGAGGGTGGTCCCATGCTGTAGGAATGATCTTCCCTTTGAGCTGACACAGCACAGGACGCAGCAGTGGTCTCAGCATCATTCCCCCGCAGCACACAGGGTGCTGCAGCCCCAGGAGACCACCACAATCACACCACTTGACCCGTGGGCCAGCCACAGTTGTTAGGGTTTGAGGCAGGTACAGTTTACTAGAAATTAATCAAGCACTTCCCGCGGACTAGAGAGCCCTCTGAACTAGTAGCATAACGGGATGGAAAGGGATGCAGCCAGCCAAGAATTGTTGAGAGTCTGGGTCAAACTCATCTCTGAATCAACTTAAAGACCTCAAAATTAAGTCATATCCAGTGTCTTCAGAACATCAAACTCCTAATAGTGAGGGGGTGGTTTCTAGCATCCTGTTGGGAGTGCAAATACAGCTTGTCTGATCCATTCCAGACATTCTACCCTTGCTGGAGAGGAGGGAGAAACCGTAGCTGCAGCCCCCTGGGTTTTAGAAACAACAGTGAGTGCAATGCATCCCATCTCCCTGCTCAGAACAGGTAGCAGGCTGAAGGGTTGTTTACTTGTGTAAAAGTCACCTCAGGGCAGGCACAAAAAGGGTTAAATGTAATCTGCATGGGAACACTTCTCACTTGTACAGAGCCAAGGCCTGGGAGGGCTTGTGCTTCATCCCACAGGCAGTGTTTGAAGGGCCTTCTCTATCCTCAGCACGCAGTTTACCATTCCCAGTAGAATAGAAATCTAGCTCCACCCAGGGCAAGAATGAGACCTGGCTGGAAAAGCCAGCGTAAGAAGAGGAAATTTGGCCTCTAAAAGATTGTCTTGAGTTTCTAGATAGTCTGTACTTTTGCTTCTCAGCCTAGGCCAACCAGATGGACACTGCCCAGCTCCACACCAAGGCCTGTCTGCATCACTGTCCACATTCAATAGAGCCACTTGTGTTCTTCCATGGAGAATTCAGCATGATCGACCCTTGAAATGGGTATCTCAGTCCACACACCATGCAACACCCACCAGCACATCGGCTCGGGAGTTCAGGCAGTGGAAAAGGAAAGAAAAAGGGGCAGACAGGGAAGGAAAGAAAGAGAGAACATGTCTGGTATTCAGGTCTGGGAGTGGCAGAGCCACAGAGGCAGCAGTAGCAAAGCGTTCAGCCTTGCACAACCCTCCTTGTATTACAGTGTGACTTGGTTTTGGCAGCAGTTTCAGCCCGGTTTTCCCCCCGCTGTCCTCCCGCTCGGGGCACGCTTTCACCCAGACACGCGTGGGTGCCTCCCCGCTGCCGCTGATCCCCCCGGACAGGGACCGGGGAGGGCAGAGAAGGGGCAAAAAGAGAGCGTTTGTGGGAGCCCCACGCGGTGGAGGAGAGGGTGGAGGGATGGAGGAGGGGGGGGGACCGCAGGACCAGTTGCCAGCGCGTTGCCATAGCGACGCGCCGGCGCAGCCAATAGGAGGCGGCTGCACGGTGCTAGGGCGCCACCTGGTGGGAACGATGGGGGACAGCACCGGCACCGACCCATCCCGCCCGCGGGACGGACCCCAGCGTCGCCCGGCCCCGAGCATCGCCTGGACCCGGCCCGGCCCCGGCTCCCGGCGCAGGCAGCAGGGCCAAAACCTCGGGCACTCACCCACGGGAGCGCACTGAGGTCTCCCCGGTAATCCCGAGCCCCACCGATTTGCAAACCGAAGCTCTGTCACCGCTGGTTGACGCCGGAGCAGAGAGCAAGAGTTAAGGGAGTTCTTTTTGCTGATCTTGATTTAAAAAAAAAGCTTTGCTTCAACACACAAACTTGCCTTCGTGTTAGCAAGCCACAGGCTTCCGCCGGTCCTCCCCAAAACTGCTTTGCAAGGGGTGCAAGCTCTAACTTGTTCACACTGGGAAACAAAGCTGGTCAGGGACAGCTTCCTGAGACTTCCCGAGAAACCTGTCCATAGCACTGGCTTCTTATTCTGGTTCTTCACACTGGTTTCCATACTCTTATCTTCTTCAGATCATGCAAATCATGACAACACAACAGGCCCAGGGAGGTTCCTTTCCCTTATGACACCAAGCTGATGTGCTGGATTTTCCATTCAGGTTGAATTTTTCCCATGGGAAAAAGAAAAATGCTGTTTATTCAGCACTGTCAGGAGTGAAAATAGCCCTCTCCCTCCCCCACCCCAGCATTACAGGTTCTGGAACCAGCTAAACTCTGCAGCACCAGGTACCAAAATGTTTGGCCTCTCAGCAGAATAGAGTGTTAGTGTAGTTCAGTGTAGTTCAGAGCTGTAGGGGAAAAAAAAAAAAAAAAAAAGCAAAAACTCACAGCTTAAATTGTGAAAACTTACAGGTGGGAGATAATTGGATTTTTATCTATGGGGAGGTGAATGGTAAAAACCGAACTTTTGAGGTCTCAACCAGAAGACTGCAACACACAATTTGCAACCAGTGCAGGCTGGTTGTAAATTTTGATAAAAGAAAGTGGCATATCCTAAATCCTCCAACTAATAGAGACAAGAGACAGAGCCACTGATTAGGAGGCTGACCACACATTGTGCTCCTGCACATAGACTGTTTAGATCAGGAAAAATGGGGGGCTTGCATCTCTGGAAAGAAGACGAGGTCAGAAAGAAGGGTTTCTGAACTGAATATTTGGTTTTGGAGAAAAGTAGGAGGACTGGAAAGAAAGGAATTTCCTTGTGGATGCAGGAAACATCCTGGGATTGGTAAAATCCTGGAGATCGGGGCGATGCGTGGAGGCAAACGCGGGGGATGCTCAGGAGCACTGGAGGGAGCAAGTGAGTCAGTGTGAGGGAGCCGAGCCGGGGAAACGCTCGGGCCCTGCTGACAGGTAAACCCCAGCATCCAGCTCCGACCCGGGCTGTCCTTTGCTGTCTTGCCTGTGACAAGAGCACATGGCTTTGCCATACCCCTGTTCTTCCCCCCTCTGCTGAGGATAAGAGCAACCCAGTGCTCCAAAGAGCTTTTGCCATTTTCTGCTCAAGTGGGGAGGCAAAGGCCTCCTCTCTTTACTCCATTTTCTCCTCAGACCCTTTGTCCTGGCTCCTCTGCCAAGACCTCAACCTTCAGGTCACTGCCCAAGTGTCCTGCCTGTCCCTAGGGTCTCTCTGCCTTGTAGGCCAAGCGCTGTGATGGAGAGCTGTTCCAGCGGGGCAGACGCAGCAGGTAGCACCACCAAAGTCTGCCCCTGAGCCCCACAGACCTCCCTGTGCTGTGGCAGAGGACACGTATTCACAGTCCACCTGTCTGAACCAGGGCTTATTATGGCGATGCTCAGGCAGAGGCTGCAGAATGAGTCTTCAGCCTTTTGTTTAGCGCCTTAGGACCCGGATTTTGACTTTTAAAACACTTTTATAAAACTCTATAAATAAATCACATTCTGTGCGCTTGAGTCAACATTAGCCTAAAAACCACCCTCCTTATAGCTCATGTCAGGCAAATAAGACAGACTTGATAACTGGAGAGAGTGATTTATAAAGGCACCATATGGGAGCTTGTCTAAGAATTATAATTGATTAGTGAGTGGCAGAAATATTGCCATGGTACGGTGCAGGAATACCTCAAAGGTTTAGTTCCTTCAAGGGGCCTGGCACTACAGCGACTCTGCTGTTTGTTCCATCCCAAATCCTCTAAAATCACTCTCCATCCACATCCCAGTGGCAGCCGATTCCCTGAGGGGGCTTCTCACCCCTCTCACCCAGGAGCAGTGGTGCTGAATCTGGAAGCATGCTGCTAACTGGAGGACACGATTCTTCCAAGGAGAGCAGAGGTGGGCGCAGAAGTGCAGCCGTCCATCTGCCAAGCCCTTTTATTTTCTTAGCGCTCCAGGAAGAACTTCTGGCCTGGGACCTGTCTAGACATTGCAGGCAGGTATCAGGCGGCGGTAATTCTCGTGGCAATAGCTCCAGGTGCCGACAGACAGTCCCAAGCAAGCAGGGAGGGGAGGAAAGCACCGTGGTTTCCCTCTTAATCAGGGATTTGGGGCTCAGGGAAAGCAAACGAGACCCCATGGCACATTGAGCACTTAGTACGTGTCGGATTTGTTCCCCGCTGCGTTGCAGCTCACCCAGCTTGCCCAGGGCTGTCCTGAGCCTCAGCACGAAGCTGGGGGGGCCTCTCCGTGCTGTCTGCGCATAAAAAGTGCTCCTCACACATCTGCAGCCTGAACTGTCTCGGTAGGCAAGAAGAGAGAAATAAAAGACTCTATTTAGAGCGCGTGACAAAAATTCATATTTCTAGCAGTAGGTAGCATCCCGAGCACGTTAGACAAGAGTTGTTGAGTTAATTAGAAATGTATATTTGATACCCGGTCTGAACAATGCCCTGCACGCTGCTAAGGTTTAATAATTGATTTGTAATTTATTTGCCCATTAATTCTTCCTCTTTCAGAGCGAAGCCAGGAGCTCATGCACGCTCGTCCATCATCCTGGCCAGCAGCGCCGCAGCCCCTTCTCCCACAGAGCTGTCGGGGGTGACAGACTGGAGCCTCGTGCAGGCTGTAATTAGTTACTTACTTCAGAAGCTTTTTATAGGAGACTGCGTGCCTCTCGAGAAAGATTAACAAAGGGTTTATTTCCTGCGGGCTCGGGCCATGTGTCAGCAAAACCCAGGCTCCAGAAATTATTGATTTGCTTTCCATAAGGTTTGCATTTTCAAGGTAAGTGATTTGGCTGTTACAGGCATCGCGTCCCAGAGCTCCATTCATCACGGCACAGAAACGGGGCTGACCCATCCGCTGGGAGCAGGTTCAGGTTTAAACAGAGGCTGCAACACTTTCTCTCACTGTCACCGTGTATTACAACGGGAAAAAGGGTTTCCAGGGTGTCCGTTCCCAGCTAATCAGAGAGAAAACGTAATTGCAATCCCCGGGTGACTATAAGAGCCCCGCTCCCTTCTGCTGTCACAGGATCTGGAGGTTTACAGGCTCATTCTTATACACTCATTCCTTTTATTTGCCATATGTTTTCTGAACCTTCAGGACTGTATCTGAGTTGTAGTTTTCAAGCCTTCTACTGCAAAGCGGATTAGAAGTCCCCGTTACTTTCCAATTCCCTGGGAACAGTCTCCCAGATGACTGGGAGATCCCAGGCTCCTGGAAAACAGCAACGGCCCTCATGGACCAGTGAACACTGAGACATCCAGGAGCGCCAGGACAAACAAGCAGCATACCAGCAGGGTGGAAAAGGGCCCAAACAACAACAGTTGGCAAGCGGGAAAGTATTTTGGATAGTCAAGATGGACATTTCACACATTTAAAATCACACTTTTAATAAAGAAACATGCAGTTTACACTGTTTCTGCTCAGCGCTGCAGGGCAGAAGCTACCATCTCCCCTCCCATCTCAGCAGTCCTCGTCCTCTTTCCACTGGCCTGAAAAACTCTGGCTGTGAGAAAGTGCTCTAAAGACACAGGCAATAAGGAGAGAAAAAGAGGTGAATGTGGGTAGGAACGGCACCTCCCCACACGGGCATGGCAGAGGCATGGCAAAGCCCCCCAGGAAGGCTGGGAGGCCCAGAGACAATTTTGGCAGGAGCGAGGCCACAGAGCAAGCCAATCTTCATGTGTGAAATCTCCCGGAGAGCTGCTGCTATAAATAAGGATGATGGATTGATCGCCATAAATCATAACCTTGCTGACACCCCAGAGCTCTCGCAAGCAGCAGGGATGCTCTTGTGGCTGGTTGTTCTCCCTTGGCAGAGGCAGGAGAGAGATTAGTCATTGGTTGTGTTTCCTGAAACCACCTCCTCCCTCCCCCACAAGATGATGCCTTGAAGAGAAGGAAGGATTTTGAAGCTCCTTGTGAAAAAAGCTACGACAGGTCTTAATCATCGAGTTCCCCAGATTCGTAGGATCAAGGCCTCATACCCCAGGGGAAAATGTTGCCATCAGCAAGGTTACTGCTCATTTTGAGCACAAGAAAATGAGAATCATCTTGAGATGAGAATCCAAATGAGGTTAAAAACCTCATTTCTACTGTGTTTACTGGGATGACACATGTAAGGTAGCCCTGTCTTCCTGGACCAGATCAAAGAAGACAAGTCTGCTCCCACCAGAGCTGGGTTCGCCTTTGGCTGCCGGCTGACCCGGTCCAGCAAACGCTACACAACTGCGGCAGGCGAGAGCCGCGGAGCAGGATTAGCTGTGTGCTCCGCTCACACACAGTGATGGCATCTGCCTGGAGCGCGATGCTCCTCAAGAGCACCGAAACCCCACCCGGGGCTCTCCGTAGAGGCACAGCCGGGTTTAGCGGTTACAACCCGGGGCTGCACAAAAGCACCTGGTTCCTTCCTTTGATCTCTCTGTAACTTCCCCGACTTCAACAGCGTCGCTGCTGATTTACATCCCCGTGAAGATGTGGCAGCCTCACCCCGGACAAGGTCCCTCAGCAAAGCAACAGCCGTCGAAACCCAACAGCCCCGGTGACACAGCGGCAGCCCGGGGGCTGCTCCCCTCCCCTGAGCCCTTTAGCGCCTTTTCGACAAACGTACTTTTCTTAAAGTTCAAAATGCTCTGGGCATAAATCCTTCTCCTCCCTTCCACGCTGCTGGAAGTTTGCTACCGGCTGTATATTTTTAGATTTTAAAAATGTCACCCTCAACTGCTCTGAGCGCACATAAGTACTGTAAGAAACAAACCATATAGACTTCCTGTCAATAACACCAGCCTCAGATGGACTCCCGGCAGCCCTGGCAGGGTAAATTATAGCTTTTCCCCCCCAAATGGTGCCTGGCTGCTTATTATTGGCTTTCATCTTTATTGCCTCTTAAGGTAAAATGGTTGGAGTGACAACAGCAAATAGCTAGCCACAAATTGTCTCTCCTACTGGCCTTCCTCCCGCTCGTCGGCAGGCTGAGATGCTCAGAACGGCCCCAGCACACAGCAAGGATGCTGAATTGGGTTGCGCGCACCCTACCGAGCCATCCAGGGGCCTTTCCTAAATCCCACCCAGCTCTTCTTCTGCCACAGTCCCTGCAGGGAGCAAGCACCATAGGAGGGACACACACGAGAGGACACACTGGACAGTTGGTCCTCTTTCACCCTCTCATTTACACTGCGACATATATTTATTGTGTGAGAGCGTCCCTTATTAGACATCAGTGAACCCACAGCTAGCTGGATGGTGCAAATGGTGCACATGGGGAATGTTTCATGTGGCTCACCCCTTGCTCGCTACCAGAAATCGGCCCCCAAGATCCACCCCATTCCCTCTGCTGTCACCAGAACAGCCTGGTTTGTGCTCGGGGACACGGTGCTGTGTAAGGTCAGAGCTAAAAACTGGTTGAGCTGAGCTGTGCCGGCTCTGTGACACAGAGCCTGAAACTCGTGGTGAGCACTTTTGATGTGCTTGAAGGAATCTCCTGTCAACGAGCCTCTTCCAAGGAGCAAGGCAGAGAGCTTGGGGCAGAAGAGGTGGGAATTTTCAGCAGAGAAAGATGGCAGAGGCAGTGGTCCCCTAAAAAGAAACGAGAAGATTTATCAGCACATGAAGACCAGATCCTTCCAGGGAGGGGTTAATCCATGGGGTCTTTGGGGACCCACCTCCACCCTCCAGATAGCAGGAAACTGTGCACAGCACGTTCTTTGCCATAAGGAGGGAAACATTTTTGGAGCAGAAACAGACAGGCCAGAGCAAGCTTTTCTCATCCAACCGGAGTCTGACAGGAGGATCCGGTTTCAGAGGATTAGGTAATGTCTTCGGATCGCCCAGGAACCCACGTCCTGATGTGTCTGTTCAGGCAGCGAGCTGGGAGGGGAGGCAGATGCTGATGGCCATGGACACACAGGAGCAGCCCTCCCAACCCGGCCCCGCTCAGCCTCCCTGTTTGCCTGCAGTGCGTGGGCAGGGATGGGGCAGGGATGGGGCAGGGATGGAGCAGGGATGGGGCAGGGATGGGGCAGGGATGGGGCAGGGACGGAGCAGGGATGGGGCAGGGATGGGGCAGGGATGGAGCAGGGGGGGAGCAGGGATGGGGCAGGGATGGAGCAGGGGGGGAGCAGGGATGGGGCAGGGATGGGGCAGGGATGGGGCAGGGATGGGGCAGGGATGCAGTAGGGATGGGGCAGGGATGCAGTAGGGATGGAGCAGGGATGGGGCAGGGATGAGGCAGTTATGGGACAGGGATGGAGCAGGCATGACAGGTCCTGGCTAGTGACTGATGGGGGGCAAGAGACCTGGCAGGGGGTGGAGTGCCATCCCTCTCTGCTCTTCCTGTGGCACATTGTGGTCAGAGTCCATTCGATCGCCAGTCCAGGGTGAGGAAGGGGTTTTCCCTCATGCTGGGCTGGTGAGATGCTGCAGGGGCAAAGGTTTCCTCTGTCTGCAGCATACGGAGTAACCCCCTCCCAGGCTCTACCAGGACATTGGAGACCACCTTCCCTGCCATAAAGATGAAGCCCTCTGGCTCCTCCAGCCCCTCTTGGTGGCACAGTGTCCTTAGGGCCCCACCACCCTCCTGTGATGGTGGCAATGCCATATCCCTGCTCCTTTCCCACCACAGCCAGGACAAAATGGACAGCAACCCCTTGAGTGGGCAAAAAAGGGGCAGGGAGCCCCAGGAATGAGCTCCAGCCCGCAAGGCTCACAAGCAACGAGGCAGGAGGGTGGTGGGAGGCTGCGGTGGGTGGACAGGGGCGGGTGGGAGCACCCACCCGGCTCTGCTCCTCACTGCCAGACGACCCTGAACCAGACGATTCCCTCTCCCTCCTCTTGTCTCCCTCCCCTGCTGCCTCCGGCTCTGCAGTGAACTCATACGAGGTAGCCCCTACCACGGTGAAGGATGTGGCCACACTTATTACAAGGTAGGGTGCTTTTATGTTATAAATTAAAAGATCCAGACAAAATGAACGCCAAGAGCTGTGTCCTCAGGAATCACAATGACTCAAACACAAGCTTTTTATAAGAAAATAAATTAAATGACTCAGCTGTTTTACTCATCGGGCCGTTCTACCTTTAAGAGCGTCCTAGCAAACACTTGCGTCTTCATTTAATTTTCTTCAGCCTAATACCCACCATAAAAGAAAAACAGCAGAAAGCCCGTCTGATAACTTTAGCGAATTTCCATTTGACCCTCCCCCTGGGTTTTGGGTTGAGTGTTGAGTGAATGAGCTTTAAAAGCATCTTTTCATTTAGTCTTCCACAGCAGAAAATCACTGAGCCAAGAATCATACCTCACTTTGTCAGTAGAAAAACAAGATGTGGGCTTAGTGGAATTGAGCTGCGTTGGAGCACGGTATGGAAAATCTTGCATATAAAGCCAAACAAGGTTTCACTGCCAGTGTTGTAAGGGAGAGAGATGCAAAATTTTTGTGGCTAGTATTTCTCGCCTGTGCCTTGGGATCTCAGGCTCTTTGGAAATGAAAGATACTCATTTTAGGCAATGCTTTACTTCAAGCGTTTTGTTAACCCTTTGTCATACTGCAAGGAAGAAGCAGGTGCTTGTATTCTTTGAAGGAAAAATGAGTTAAAATACTTAAAATACAGTGGTTTGGGCGGCGGGCCGTTGTTCCGCGCTACTCGCTGCAGCAAGAAATTTCCTTCAGGGCAGAAATTTCGGAGTCAGGGCAAGGAGGAGGGAAGGAAATGGAGGTGACTGTCAGCGAAGTATCTTTCAGGGACAGAAAGCTGCTCAGCAGAGGGGCTCGGAAGGGCTGGCTGTCCGCGCGTGGCGCCAGGCAGCATGCGAGGGAGGCGCAGCTTCGCTTCACGAACTTCACAGCCTTCCAGGACGCTGTTAAAAAGCGAGTGACAAACTGAAATACCTGGATTTTTTTTTTTTTTTTTTGTGGGTTGTTCTGCTCTGGTCCCGGGGCTGCCCTGGGCTGGGGGAGACGGAGTCGGGCAGGGGGAGAGGGAGTCGGGCAGGGGGAGAAGAACCAGGGAAGGGGAAGAGGGAGTCGGGCAGGGGAAGAAGGACCAGGGCAGGGGGAGCGGAACCTGATCAGGGGAAGAAGGAGTCGGGAAGGGGGAGAGGGAGCCGGGCAGGGGGAGAGGGAGCCGGGCAGGGGGAGAGGGAGCCGGGCAGGGGGAGAGGGAGCCAGGCAGGGGGAGCGGAACCTGATCAGGGGAAGAAGGAGTCGGGAAGGGGGAGAGGGAGCCGGGCAGGGGGAGAGGGAGCCGGGCAGGGGGAGAGGGAGCCGGGCAGGGGGAGAAGAACCAGGGAAGGGGGAGAGGGAGTCGGGCAGGGGGAGAAGGACCAGAGCAGGGGGAGAAGGAGTCGGGCAGGGGGAGAGGGACCTGAGCAGGGGGAGAGGGAGCCGGGCAGGGGGAGAGGGAGCCGGGCAGGGGGAGAGGGAGCCGGGCACCGCTCCGCTCCTCCCGCACGGGCAGGGCTCGCTCCGGTCGGGAGGTGGCAGCAGCACTTTGCTCTTTGCTCGGACGGGCCATGCCGGACCCCAGGGGCTGCCCGAGGCACCGCCACCCCCACTCCCCCGGGGGGGATTAGCCCCGCTCCTGGGAGCCGCTGGCCCGCAGCCTTCTCTAAACTCAGCCCCTGTGCTTCAGCCTCCGGCCCCACGTGTAGTCACCCGCGCTCACTCCCAGCAGATGGACCACCCCGGGGTCTCCAGCCCAAAGACCCCCGGGGAAACGCCTGGAGCAGGGCTCCCACACAGCCCCGGGGAGCCAGGGATGGAGAGGGGAGCGCTGGGGCAAGGGGGGGCGATCAGCCGGGTCCTCAGGTGCGTCCCCACTGCCTGGAGCCCCGCTTTTTGTCTGTACCAGGGACTGACCCTGTACCACAGCCTCCGAGCTGGCCGTGCACTGATCTCCCTGTGCTCTCATCTGGTCCCATTTTCCCCCACACAGGGGCGAGGTGGCAGAGGCACCCTGGGGCACGCCGGGGGTGGGTGTCTCTACAACTCGGGGATGCCACGGGGAGATCCGTAGAAATGTCTCTTGGAAAATGTGATGCCGAAGGCCAAGGTGGCCTTTGTGGCCCCGGCACAGGGGGAAGGCTGCTCCGCGGGGGCACGGCGGGACCCCGACCCTGGCCCCAGGGCCAGCTGGTGTGAAAAGGCTACTTGAGAGAGGTCAGGAGGAGAAAACTAACCTGCTTTTCTTTGGCAATTATGAAGTGACAAATTACCAGTGAAAGAGCTCATCTGTCTGTATTTATTTGTAGAGCCCCTCCTCGCTGCAGAACTAAGGCACGGAGGGGACCGGGATCACAGCCCTTCTCTTAAGGATTTCAAAACAGTCTGCTGACACCTCACTCCATCTCTGTCAGCACTGGGGATGCACAGAAATTAAGTGGCCAGACTGGTGCCGCCAGGCAAGATGCATTTCCAAGACCGAGCACCCCGAGCATGCTCTGCACCCCCCGACACAGCAGCTTCCACCCTGCATCCCCTCAAGCACCCAGAGGACCAGGAACGGTGCTTTGCAGGGGAAGCCCCCTCCCGATCCCATGCCTCCAAGAGCTCAGGGTTTAAGGAAATCTGGTTTTAGGAGGCTCCTGATAAACCAGAGAGCCCTGGACCCCTTTGAGTGTGCCAACCCTCAGCTCCATGTCTCCACACTGCTCACAAGTCAAGGGTGAATCCTGCACACACCCATCCCCAAGACACAACAAAAGCCCTGAGCCATTGCATGTGTGAGATATTTAATTGCATTACAACTATCTTCTGTTATCAAGGAATCAGGAGGGGAGTCAAAACAGGCACTTTGATCCCTGCAGAAGCTGGAGAAACAGCAAGGAGTTGGCCAAGATGCAAACCTCCTCCTCCTCCCTCCCCGGCAGCGAGCAGAGCCCTGCCCCAGAGCTGGGTTAGGGGGGGCTGGGAAATCCCCCTGCCTTCCCAGGGGGGCAGCAGCAAACACAGCAGGAATCTCCCATAAGAAAAATAAAATAATAAAAATCAGTGGCCAGCTTGGCTTTGCTTTTCTTTCTGTTATTATCATCTTTAAATATAGAAGCAAACCCGATTTTCAAAGGAAAGTGTGGTTTTCGAGCCAGCGGGCAGCAGTAACCCGGCCAGCCCGTGCTGTGAGGGCGAGCATCCCGGCGAGCATCCCGGCGAGCGCTGCCCCTCGGATCCCGGCTTGCTGCACCCCGGGAGATGCGGGGGGGGGGGGGGGAAGACCCCTCAGGAAGGGAGGTAAATATTTACTCTCTAAACACAAACTGCTGCCTGGAGGTTAACAAGACACATAACCGATGGGTGAGTGTGGCCGGCCGGGTGCTGCCCGGTCCCCGGGGTCTCCCAGCTCAGGGCAGGGGGTGGTGGCGGACAGTGGCCCCGCGCTGGGGAGCAGCAGGTCGCTGCCGAGGCGGATAATCCCCCGCGCCCCTCTCCCTGCCCTCCGCAAGGCACCTCCCAGGGCTTCCCAAATGAAGAAATATCGCAGCCAAGTTAGAAACGCGCGGATCGTCACTAACCAAATTGAAACTCTTATTTTCCTTCTTGATTTGACCGGCTCTGCAGCCTTCGGGGGAGGATTTATCTCCGCTGTAAACCCAAGAGCAGGTTCAATCTTGTTTGTACCTGGCAACAAATCCAGGTTAAGCTAAGGCCAGCGCTAACGGCTCCCGTGCACCGCGGCTCCAGCACCTCCCTTGCACCAAGGCTCCCGCTCTGCAGGCACCCGTGCGACTCCAGGAGGGACGGCGGCCCTTTGTCACCCCTCATCACCAGGCTAGGGGTGCTGCCCAGCCTCCGCGGCCCCCGTGCTCTCAGGACATGCGCTGGGTCAGGGGCTTCCCCCAAAGCTGACCCCTCCAGGCAGAGCTGGGAGGGCTTTGCCCGGTGCCGCGATGGCACGGGGACATCCCTGCGTGTCCCCTGCGATGCGCCCGGGGTGGCTTCGGTCACCCCACTGCCACCCACGTAGGGAAAGGCCAGGGCGACCCGCAGGCACCCGCTGGCACGTCCCCCCCAGGGGTCCGGCCACCCTGAGCATCCCGGTGGCTACAGCGGGCACTTGTCCCACGTTTGGTCCAAGGCAAGGAGGAGGGGGACACAGCAGATGGGGGGAGTGGGTGAGGGTGTCCCGAGCAGGGTGCAGCTGGAGACGTCAACAGGACCTGAAATTCATTCAAGGGAAATTCCTGAGGGGAAGGGAAAAAAAAATCTCCTTCGCTGAGTCTCGGAGCTCCCCCACAGCTCTGCCCTCGCTCCTCGCTTACAGCCGGGCTGGATTTCCTCACGGTCGGCCCCGGGCGAGCAGGAGGGATGGTCCCCCGGGTACGGGGACCCTCCGGGGCCATGGGGACCCCCCCAGTGGTAACAGGCCCCCATAGGGGGACCTGAAGGAATAACGCAAGACACACCAGTGAAGAACAAAAGAGGACTTGGACTGGGTTATATTTTAAAATGCTCATATATTTTCTTTTTTTTATCCTTTTTTCTTTTTCTTTTTTTCTTTTTCTTTTTTTTTTTTCCACAATTCTAATACAATTGTTCATCAAAATACTGGCGTTTCCAGCAGCAATTCTTTTTTTTTTAATTATTTTTTCCTTTTTTTTTTAAGTGAATAATAATATACGGTAGTGATTTCACAGTAAAACAGACCTGCGGGAACGCCAGATATACGTGACAAAAGACACCCCCAGACCAGCCCGCTCCCCCCCCCCCCGCCCTCCCCTCCCCCCCCCCCCCCCCCGAAAAAGATTTTGGAAGTGGGGGAAAAAATAAAAAGTTCATTCAAAAAAATTATTTCAAAAGAGATCTCATATAAAGCCTTTAAAACACGGTCAAAAGTTTCTCCCTCTTCTCCAGGTCCCTGTCCCTATGGTTGACCATTTACAGAGAGAAAGAGAGAGAGAGAAAGAGAGAAAAATAGAGAGAGTTTATAACAATCTCTGTAGAAGAAACCAAACAATCCAGAAAGAAAATATCCAAGAATATGTAAGGGATAAAATTACATTTGTACAAAAATAGATTTTTAACTTTATTGATGCTTTAGATATTTTTTCCTTATCTTTTCTCTTTTTTTTTTTGTCATTCTAAATTTTAACGTATTTTATTTTTTAGCTATGCATCCCATAGCCAAGGCATCCATCACTAAGTATCGGGAACTGCTAAAGCTATTTTTACTCAAAATCACCTGCTGCTCAAAAGAAAAAAAAAAAACCAACAACACAAAAAAAAAAAAGGCATCTTAAAATAGATGCATTTCCTTTGTCTCGAGGAATAAAGATCCAGATTTGGCATCTGCCAATTCGGAAAGGGCTTCAGATACAATGTACTCACTTACATGAAGCAAAAAAAAAAAAAAAAAAAAAAGCAAGAAAAAAAAATAGGAAAAAAGAATCGACTTGAAACAAAAAAACCCACAAAAAGTCTGTAATTGCTACGGTTATAATATATGTATATGTGAGTGAGGATATTTATACAGTGTATATATCTACAGTACATACATGTATACACACGCACATATGTATCAACTTAAACCAGATCATGCACGCTCGTCACTGATGGGGACAGCATCAGCTCTTGAGCCACGGTCCCGCCATCTTCAACCCTTTTTCTGACCAGGAGCTGAGCCCAGCCAGCGATGCTGCGGCTCTCCTCCCAGCGTGGGCAGCCAGGAGCGGGGGGAGCACCGGGTCCAAAGTGCAGAGAAGCTGCTGGTGAGCTCAGGGTGGGGGTCAGTGTGGGCTTCCTACACCCGTGGGTGCTGGGGAGATGAAGGTCCTTTGCCCCATAACTCCACTCCTCGGGTCCCACCCGGCAGCGGTGCTCAGCCCTTCGGCGCCGAGGGATGCTCAGGAAGCTTCAGCATCCTCCCGGGGTGGCCCGCGGGCGCGCGGGATGCGGCTCGGGTTGGGTTAGGGCTTGGTTGAAACGCGCACGGCAAGAAGGCAGCGAGGAACATCCAGGGTGGCAGGCGGGTGGCTGAAAAGCTGATGTTTGTGCTATCTTTAGAAAATTAAAGATTGTCCCACCAACAAAAAGGAATTAAAAAAAAAATAATATTAAAAAATAGATCACCCTAATCAAACCAGATTTTTGCAAGAGTACTAAGATCTGGTTAAATGAAAGTCCTATCTCTCTAGTGAATAATGTGCCTCTTTTTTTCTTTTACCCACGTATCACCTCTTCAAACAAGCATGTAGTATATTTATAATTATTATGATGAGGACAAAAAAAAAAAAAACAACAAACAAACAAAAAAAAAGCCAAAAGTGAAAAAGAATACAAATGAAAGACTCAAACTCATGCAAAAGCACGTCGCTTTAAGGCTGCTGTGGCAGATGTTACCGGATGCACAAAAGCTTTTCCTGCTGATGGAGAGGGCGGTGATGGTGATGCCGGAGGGGGAGGTGCGGGGTGGGCCGGGGTCCGGGCGCTGGGGGTCGGTCACACATGTTCAGCGCCCACTGGCAACCCGAAATGCTCGGTGTGGCTGCCGGGGGGAACCACAAGAGCTCTACTGAAAGCGAGAGTCATGGTGAGTTGGAGCAATGCCGGGGCGCCCTCGACACCTGCCGAAAACAGAAGGCCCAGGACAATGCTCAGCCTTTCCCTAAAACCCTCCCCAGCCGGGAGCATGAATCGAGGCCGTGCGCTGCTCCAGCAGGGAAACTGAGGCATGGAGACACGCATCCTGACCGAGAGCCCCGGGCCCGCAGAGCCTTCCCCTTTGCACCACGCTACTCACTGAGGACACCCCCTTGCTCCTGGCGTTTTATTTTTGTAGGGTCAGTTGCTAATTGGGATGGGATGAGATGGGATGGGATGGGATTGGATGGGATGGGATGGCATGGGATGGCATGGGATGGGATGGCATGTGATGGCATGGGATGGGATGTGATGGGATGGGATGGGATGGGATGGGATGGGATGGCATGGCATGGCATGGCATGGCATGGCATGGCATGGCATTGCATGGCATGGCATGGGATAGCATGGCATGGCATGGCATGTGATGGGATGGCATGGCATGCAATGGGATGGCATGCAATGGGATGGCATGCGATGGAATGGCATGCGATGAGATGGCATGGCATGGGATAGGATGGTGTGGCACAGCATGGCATGGGACAGGACTGGATGGGAACTCCTGCTCTGCAGCCCAGCAGTGCCCAGGGCCGCAGCTGGCCAGAGCACAGCCTCACAAGCCACCACAGCTCAGCACCCAGCACCAAACAGCCCCTTCCAAGCCATCAATCGGGAAAAAAAGTGGTTCCGTCCAACGGAGAAGGACAGTGGGCTTATTCTAGTGCAATGTCCACCGACTCCTTCACAAAGCACCCTCATCCTCTCCGGCAAGCGAGCCCCAGGCTCCTTTCCGCCGGCAAGAGCCAGGCCGGGGGCTGCCGGGGGCTGGTTTGGCTCGGGGCTGAGCTCCGCGCCGGCTGGATGGGAGCTGACACCTCCCCGCAAGCCCCCCGCGGGGCTGCGGCAGCCTTACGCTGGCAAGGAACAGCCTGCTCGTGTTTACTGGCACCCTTTACATATTTCATTTCTCTTGCCTAGTTTTCTTGGCAAATTCTTGCAGGGTGAAGCTGTTTAATAATATTTTCGGCGGCATGCAGGCTGCCGGAGAAACACAGCCAAAACACTTTCCCTGCCTCTGTGGATTTGCCACTTCAGGCCAGCCTCAGGGAAAGTTATGACCTGAAATCCTGAGTATTTATTTAGTGACGAGATGGCCTGGTTAACTGCAGGGGACGGAGCCGGGGACTCCAGCTGCCAAGGCGGGATGACGACAGGCGGGTGACAGCCGCGTCCCCTCAAAAACAGAGGTGGGAGCTGGTGGGCACTGCTCCATCCCCCTCCAGGCACAGAAGAGATGTTTGAAGAGCCGGCTACAACCCACGGGGAAAAGAGAAGAGAAATACCTTTGGGACCTAATGCTTTGCTGTTCTAAAGCACAGAAGACATGAAAGCGGTGGGGAAGCACTCGGCCCGGGGCCACGCACAGGCACCGTGTTCTTGGTTCTGACCACCCGCCCCACAGTCCATCCCGCCATGGTGGGAAAAACCCTCCCCACCATCCCTCACTGCTTGCTCTGCCTTTTTTTTTTCTCTAACTCATCTTTTCGGTGGGGCTCTGGAGACACCCCGTGAAGGTGAAATGGGGAGGTGAAGGGGAGACGCTCCCCGGCTGAGGGATCCTGTCCCATGGGGTGCGGGCACATTCTTGGGACCGTGTCCCTAATCCCCAAAAACCTGTCCATCTCCCTTCTGTCACACCAAACTCAAGGAAAGGACCGTGCAAAAGCCAAGCTGCTTCTGCTGCTCTCGGCATCCCGGCCGGGCCGGGGATGGGCGCGCTGCCCACGTTCCCCTCCCAGCCGGGACCCCTCACCCCCACGTCCCTGCCCGACGGGGGAGATTCAGCGGAGGGGCAGCCCTGTTCTTGCTTCACCACTAATTAACAGCCACAATTACCAGCCTGGCCAAGCACTCCCACTAATTGTTGCCTTGCAGTGTTTTGCACGGCAGCTGCTGAATCAACAGGAGCAGCCTCCTGGGCGAGCCGAAACCCCCGTGCGGGGCGAGGGCTCGGGCGCTGCCGGCCATGGGGGAACGCTCTGCGGTACCCGGGGCTGCCGCGCACCCGCACCAACGGGGACGGAGTGGGTGTTTTGCCAAGCCCACCCCATCAGCTGGAAATGCCCCTCCAACCTCACTGAACCAGGTCAGGACCAAAAAAACTGAGAAGGAGCCATTGGGAGCACGACAGCTCCCGTCGCTCCAACGCTACAGCCCGTGGAATAAAGCGTGGGTCTGGCAGGACAGGCTGGACCGAGCCTCGCGAGCGGGGCCGTGCCGGGATGCTGGGCGCAGGGCTGAGGGCAGGGGTCCGGCAAGACCCCAAAAGCTGGGGAAGGGATGATGTCGAGTCCCTGGCAGCCTTCAAGCAAGTGCTCCAGCCGGCTCGTGTCTGCGCGGGCAGCTCCACACCAACCGCAGAGGCATCTTTGGGAAGGGCAGCGATGCCCAGCTGCCTTCCAGGATGGCAAGAGGGGGTTTGTCAGGTGCTGCCATCCACGGGACCCTCCGCACAGAGGAAGAGAGGGCACCCCAGCTCCCCATGCCACCAGTTGCCTCGTTATTTGAGGAGGGGGGGATAAAGCTCAATTCCAGATCCTCTGCTTTTAATTGAAAGGAGAAGGCTCTGCGCAGCCACGGGTGACTCATTTGCAGGGCATGGGCCGGGCCGCCTTTCCAGCCCGCCTCTCCCTCTGCGAAGTAACTACCGAGACTACTAATAATAGTTAGAAACCAAAAATAGAATATTTTTTTTTCTTTTTTTTTTTTTTTTTCTCTTCTCTTTTTCAAAAACTCCATCCTCTGAAAATAGCCAGCTGCAATCCGGTGAGTTCAAACCACTCCCCTTGGCTTGTCCAAACCCCACTGCCCCAAGGGCTGGGACCATCCCCATCCCCACTCCTGCCCCGTGGAAATCATCGCCGGCTGCGGCTCGCACACGGGGTGATGCCAAGCCCAGCTGGCGGCTCACCCCGAAACTCATGGCACGGCGGGGGCCGGGGCAAGGGTGCGAGCCGGGGCGGCGGGTGGCAAGCTCTCTCCGCTCCCACTTCTCTACATCTAGCGCAGGGAACCAGCGAGCAGGTCTTGAGATGCAGCAGTGACAGCAAACGGACAAGGGTGAAGGCAACAAGGAGGCGAGGACGGCGGGGGGTCACCCCGGATCAGACGGTGCCTCCAGCGCTGGGGAGAGGAGGGAGGGACGGGCTGGGGTGGCGGCGGCGGAGGAAAGCGGAGGAAGGGGCCCCGCGAGACCCCGGCCGGGCGAGGGACTGACCCAGCAGCAGTTCTCTAAGTCATTTGATGGGGCGCTTCCAGCATTTCCATCAAGAAGGTGTCAATCGGCGTGTCGCCTATTAGCTTGAAGAAGAAGAGGTGCTCCAGGCATTTCAGGCCGATGGACCGGAGGGCTGGGAGACGGAGCAAGAGCTTTGCGAACCTGGGGGCAGGAGACATGACATGGTCAGGCATCCCACCAGCAGCCCCGCTTCTGCCCCCACCCCCAAAGCTTCTGTGGCCGCTCCTGCTCAGAAGGACTGGGAGTCAGACGCGACCTCTTTTGCTACCGAAGGCATAGGGCTACACCCAGAGCTGTGCAGAGAAATCATTAATTATGTCCCCAGCCTTGAAGATCAGGCAACCACGGTGGCAATTCACAACAAAAACTTGCTGGTATCTGAGCTGGAAGAGTAAAATAAGAAATGAAAGGCCATCCCTGCACCGGGGAGCACCATTGGCTTCACGCATCTGTTTCACGCGTACACCGAGATGCTGGTGGGGTCCCCACACCGCAGCCGTGGGGAGGAGGCACCGCGGGGCCAGCCTTGTCCCAGGCAGCGGCAAAGCAGCTTCAGCAGCTCAATGTCTGGTCAGGGAAAAGGGCAAGCAGGCGGGGAGAGCATGGAGGAGATGCTGAGTGGGGTGAGCTGGCTCTTTGGCTCGGCGATGCCCCTCTCCTGCAGGGTGCAGGCACACCCCAGGCAGCTCCGCCAGCCGTCACCGGGGCTGCCCGCTGCCGAGCCCTGGGGGCTGCTGGCACAGCAGAAACCCGGCTGACAGCCGGGCTGGAGGCACCCTGGGGACGAAGCCCGTGGAGAGGGACAAGGGCTTTGACACAAAAGCCTAAAGGAGCGCTGCAAATCAGCTGGGACACAGGATGCTCCCCTTCTCCCTGCCCAGCGCGGGGCTCCAACGAGCCCCAGCCAAACAAAAGCCCTTTCTCCAACGCTTGTCAGGTCGCACCCTCGATGCCGGCAAGAGCCGACAGGCAGGAGGGGTGCCCAGGGGGGCTGGGGAGAGCCGACAGCGCTGCAGGAGCCGGCTGGGACGAAGGAGACGAGCCCGAGGGCTGGCTGGCCATGCTGGGGAAAGGCTGCGGTGTGTCGGCTCCGAGGGCGGCAGGAGGCTGTGGAGCCGGGAGAAAGCCAGCGGCTCCTGCAAGGGTGCTGCTGAGCATCCCGCGGGGCCACCCGGGGTGTCCTCACCCCGCCTGCCCGTGCCCCGGGGCAGGGCACTGCGGGATGTCACCTCCCCGCTCTCAAAACGGGGAAAAAAGCCCTTTAATAGCCGGCAGTGCATTTATTTGTTTTTACTGCTGCACAGCCAGGGCTTGAACATAAGCAAAGGCCGGAACCAGCCCAGGGAGAAGGGGACCCTCTAGAAAACCCACACATAGAGAGAGACATGCACAAACATACAGATATTATACATTCATGCACACTTCTCTCTATTTTTTTTTTTTTTTTTTTTTTTGCTGAGCTGGCGAGAACGGTGGGAGCAGAGCCAGGAAAAACAAATCAGTCCTACCATCCCATTCAGGAAGTTTCACTTTAAACCAAACCAGATGATGGCTTCAGCCCGCAGATACATTTAACTGTGAGATAACCAGTCCACAGAACAACATACCAGGGCTGCGGCCGCCTGGGAGGGGAGAAAATATCCCCGATTCCCCGCGGCTGCTCGGTGTCACGTACACCCCGTGCCCTCCCTGCAGAGGAGCCGGGGCTGGCGCGGGGGGAGCACGGCTGGGTTTTTCCTAGGAATGCCTCCCTCTGACTCGCTGCTGCAGAGAAGTCCCCTTTCTGGTGTTTACATGGTGGTCGCAAGCCCTCGACGGCCGGGGACTCGGTTGAAGTCACAGCACCGAAGGGCATCCGAAGTGGTGGGGACGGCAAGCGCTGGCCGCAGCGTGGAGCGGAGCGGGGCAGGGCGCCCGCCGCGGGCTCGACCAGGCGTTTGCTCAACAACCGCAGGAAGAACTTGTTTCCAGCCCCAGATGGTGATCACATTGTGCCATGAGACCAGGAGGACGGAGAGAGCTCCCGAGAGCTTCGTTCAGCTCTTGTGCAACTCCGGACTCCCAGCCCACGAGTTAACCCTCCCAAGCCACCCGGGCTCACCCCACCGTTGCCCTGCACCGTACAAGGGAGGCGGTTAAGGTCAGCAATGCCCTGTCACGGCTCTCAGGACAGCCCTAAGCATCCAAAAACCTTTAAGGTCACCAAAGAAGGGCGTGAGGATGACCCAAGGAGGTCCCCAGCCCGATGTCACTTGAAGCCAGTGAGAGATCACGCTCCAGAGCCCCTGGTGCGGCTACCAGACCTAAAACGCTCCCTCGCACGTCGCTGATCACGGAGGCAGAGCCCAGGGCAACTGCTTCTGACCGGTGGCTCAGCCACTTTGCTTGGTCACGCACGGCGGCTTCGTGGTGGTGTGGTGGACGAAGAGAGGGGCTGTCCCCATGCCAACCTCCTGCCCAGTCCCACCCCAGCCCGCGGCAGCACGCCTCGGCTGCGGACACTGGATGCCTGTCCGAAGCAAAGAGTTCATCCTACCGGGGGAAAAATCCAGGAGAGCTGCTGGCCACCATTCCCAAGGCAGCTCTCCTCGTGCCAGGTACGGCTGGCTGCTCCCTGTGAGCCCCGAGGGGAGCAGAGCTCTTCTGAAACAACCAGAACAGCCACAGTCCAGGGTCTGGGTCTGGATTTGCTTAGGAACTGCAATTTAATAACGCTTTTTGGAAGATTCGGCTTGAGAGTTGGCCTGGGGTCCAAACAAACCACCCTGGGGAGGAGGGGAAACCACCCCTGCTCTGCGCACCGTGCTCACCCCTCGCTTCCCTCCTCACCGCAAAGTCAAACACACCCAACGGTACCTTCCGCCTAACTCTCCCCGCCACGAGCCACCCACGAACATCAAGAAGCCCCTTTACAGCGCGTCTTTTTTCATCTGCCAGCACACTGGCACCCAGAGGGGGGAAAAAGTCCAATATTACTTCTGAGGGTGTGATGTGCCCACTGCATTCATTGCCCTAAGAGCATCCTTTTTGTTTTTTTATCAACCATCCAGACACGCAAGACCGGGAATGCAGGTGAGATGCAAATCCCAGTTGCTTGGGCTGTTTTTTCCCAATATTCACGCCTCAGCAGCGATACGCACCAGCAGCAGCTTCCAGCGCTTTGCTTGGTTTCTCAAATGACTGTCAGTAACTTAACTGGCAGTTGCCAACTTCAGGCTGTAACTGGGAAAATGCGCCCACTCAGCTCCGGAGCGGTCCAGGAAAGCATTCCTAATTCCCCCTCCCATTCCCAGCTGGATTGGGGGAGGTGGGGAGGGGAGAAAAGAGCATCAATTGAGGCTTTCACTTCCCAGCAATGATGCTCATCTGCCACTGAAAATTAACTCCGTGTGCGTCTTATTTTCGCTGCGGTTTGCTCTCCGTGGTTGCCAAAAGGGAAACGATACCCCTTCCCCCACGTGCTCATCCCACTGCTGCGGCCGCAGGAGCCGGGTCCCCTCAGGTCTCGGCACCGCCGTTACTGCCCGACCTTGTCCTGGCTGCGCTGCATTTACTGCCACGGGAATAAGGACCACTCTGCACTTCACAGGGGGCTTTTCTAAGGATGTTCACAGCTGCAGCAGGTAGAAAGGAGCGGTTTCCCCTGCAGACAACTGCTCGCTCCCAGAAGACAAGGGAACAGAGCGCCCTAAATGGTCCCAGCGCCCACACGCTGCAGTGGCGGCGACCCCGAGGACAGCACTGGGACCCTGCCCCGGGCTGCAGCACCCATTGCAGCGGCTGCGGCACCCACCGCGAGGCTGCAGGAGGACAAGGCACAGCCAGCGACTCACCTCCCGGGCTGGTCGGGGTATTTGTGTTTGCAATACGCCTCTAGCGACGCGTACACCTTCTCCCGTAACGCCTCCACTTCAGCCGGGTTGGAGAGACCTTTTGAGTCTGAAAGGCAACGAAAGGACCATCAGCCAAAAACCTCCAGGCTTACCAGGCAGGCAAGGACCCCCCTCGACACCCCCCAGCCCCCTCCATCCCTCCCGGCACCACCAGACCAGGGCACAGTGTGGATGTGGGGTCTGAACCCCAGGAATTTGGGGCAGTACCTAACACCTCCTGGGGAGCGTTCAAGCCCTGAAAGGTTTGCCCTGTAGCTACAGACCTGTTTTACTCCACCTCATACCCCAACCCCAACCGTTTCGGCTCATTCCAGCGCTCACAGACCCTCCTGAGAAGGGTTTAAGTCCCCCCTCAAGTCCTGGGCTGGTGGGATTTCTCCCTCCAGCACGAAGCACCGTGGTAGGGCTCAACACAAAGCCCCCGCTCTGGCAGGTCCCCCGCCATGCGGCGAGGATCTGTTTTTAGTAGGGTGAAAGGGACAGTCAAGCAATCGATATCCCCAAGCAAAGCGCCACGGGAACCTCTCCAGATTCCCCTTCTTTTACCATATACGGCTAATCCCAAATTACAGACAATAAATTACTGGTGATTACAAGTGGGGGGGGAGGGGGTGGGGGCAAAAAAAAAAAAAAAAAAAAAAAGTCAAGCAGAAAAACAAACCCAAAGAAAGAGCAATAAACCCTGCTTGAAATGCCCTGGCCTGGGTTCGGTGGGAAAGGCCAGAGAAAGAGTCGTGCTCGGGCACAAACCACGCTCCTGCCAGGGCAGCGAGGGGAAGGGGTGGCCGCAGATGGGGAGGTCCGTCCGCGGCTGCCATCTGCTTTTGCTCTGGACTGACCCGCTCTAAAATACAGAGGAGCCCCAAGAGAGCTGTACAGGTACGTGCAGGCTGGCGGCCTGTCTCCTGCTGCAGCGGGGCTTTGCTCCCCGAAACGCCGGGGACAACCCCCGGCACCAGACCTTCTTCTTCCCTTGGGCAGATGGGGCCAAGGGGGAAAAGCGAGCGGCGTGAAGCCTCCCGGAGTCTGTAAAACTAAGTAAAACTAAGCAAGCTGCGGACAAAAAATAAAAGTTCTTGTGTATTTTATGAGCACGTTTCTTGCCTTTCACCCTCCGCAGGCTCTGCAGAGGGCTTTTCCAGAAACGCTTTTATTAAAAAGCCCTTGGACGTTCAGATGGAGAAAAAGAGAGCAATAATGTCCATGCTCTACCTTTGCTCTAACCCGCACTGAAAGCATAGCTAGATTCATTTTTGTTCCTGTTCAGGGACAACACCCTCACGCCACAGGACTTTTCTTTTTACAGAGTGGCTGTAAAACTGAAAATAGGAAGACTGTGTAACGTTGATCAAGCCCAAGCCCCTCAAGCTCAGCAGAGAACTCAGCCCATCAGTAGGAATCAGCCCCAAAAGCAGTGCGCGCCATCTCCTCGATGGTCACAGCCGAGTCCAGCCAAGGCCGAGCCCTGCACGGGGAGTATTTTGGACCACGAAACCGTGCTGCCCTCTGCAAAGGGGATAACACCCCTTGGGAAGGGAGGCCTGGAGAGCAACCCCAGGCAGGGACCTAGATCCATCCCTGACCCGAACAAGACATACTTGTAGGGCGGCAGATACACGTGCAGGACTTAATTGGACTTTCATTCTTGCCTCTCTTCCTTCTTGCCCCGTTCTCGGGAGTTGGGTGCCCTCAGCTATTTGCAAAGGAGCTTTATAGGTAAGAAAAGGAGCCAAAAGGACACAGCATCAGCCAAGAGAGGACAGGAGAGAAGGTAACGGCATGTACCGGGGTTGAAGAGGACAATGGCTCGCAGGCAGCCTAGCTCTGTCTTGTCCATCTGCATGTCTCGCATTTTTGACACGAGTTCTGTCAGTACTCTGCAAAGGACACAGAAATCACAGGTGTCAGCATTAAAAAGAAATGAAAAACACTCAGGTGTCAGACCCAGAGTGAGCTCCTCCGGTGCACGGTTAATGAAGTCGTGGGACAGTGCTCGCTTTTATACCAGCTGAGGATATGCCCTCATTTTCCTCCTGTATCAAAAATAGCTCATTAGGAACATCAATAGTTCCTGTGAGATACAACAGAGACCATAAAAATTGGCTTCATACATTCACTGAGAGGCTTTGGCACCTGAGAAAGCTGCCTAAAAATAAAAAATAATAATATAAAAAAAAAAAACCAACAGGTATCTAAAAGCAATTTCCTCCGCCGGTAATTTTTATTACTCCCTTTGCTCTTACTGCAGGTGCTGGTCTTGAAATATTTTCCACTGATTGCCCAGTTTTTCCTGTTAGGTCCTGCAGTGAAGTCATGATCTTGCACTTATGACCTCACAGGAAACAAACGATGTCACCCAGGTCCGAAGAACAATTTCCTTGCGAAGCAAAGAAGCAAAGGTGATTTGGTTTCAACTAAGTCGTCTCAAGATGAGTCGCGGGCAGAGAGATCAGCCACCATTTAAGCGGCGTCTGGAGCCGCGCTGTGGGTCAAAGTCTGGCGCTAAAACGCTTTCCCAAAGCACAAGATTAAAGAGCCCTCGGGATACGCATGTGGAACCTGCTGGGGATTTTTGGTGCTTTTTCATTGTGAAAATAAAAATCACGTCTTGGACCAATTAAAGATGAAAAGAAATAAAGGAGTGGCCTCCTCGTAACGTTAGAAGGCATCTGGGCCCCATGAAAGAGGCTTTGATTCGCACTGGGCAGCCTTCTCCCTGACTATTTCGGGCCGTTGGTGTCTGCAGGTTTAAGAGGAGGGATTTAATGTTGTTGCCTGCAGCGAGGACCGCGTTTCCACGCCCACCATGGGATGGACACGCTTCAGCCTGGACTCCTCCGACCACGAGCCCACGTGCCAACGCGTCTCTATCCCACCCCTCAAAGCCGGCTGCAACGCGGGGAACGGAGGCAGAGTGGTGCAGAGACAGAGACGGGGATGTCTAGGCAAGGTGGCCCGAGATGTGTGTCCCCAGCGTCCATCCCTCCCTCTGCCCACCTGTCGAAGATGGCCCCGACGCCAGCACTGTGCGCGCTGTTCCGGTGCACGTGGAGCCCGGTGGCTAAGAGGATCCCGTCTTTCACGGCTATGGAGCGGTGGGAGAAGGAGGCGATTAGGAGCTCATTCCACCCTGGGGAGGAGAAAACAACCAAGGCCGCAGGTTAGAGCCACGGGGTCCTCAGTGGGTTCGGGAATCAGCAACGTCACCTCCCCGGCGCTAAAAGGAGAGGAGGAAACTGCTCAAGAACCGCCTTTGCGAGAGTTACATGGCTGGAGGTGGGAAGGGAGGGGGGGAGCCAGCCCTTTCTTGGATGTCAGGGAAGGAAAAAACCCATCAAGGAACAAACGCACTAAAAATATAACGCCAATAAGGGAAGCAGTTTCCCCTATAAACCTTGCAGGCACCAGAGCAAACAGCGCTCTGCCCTGCTCCTCTCCCTGCAGCCCAGGAGTGGGTGCGGAGCCCTTCCTTCCCTCCCTGACCTCTCGCTCCTCCGTGCCTCTGAGCAGTTACAGAGCTATTAACGCTTTATATCAGCTAATTGGGCTCATTTTCAGGCCATAATGGGGCACAAAAGTTCATTCGCCATCATTCAGCTGTGTAAATCGAGACCATGAACACCCTCGCTTGCAGGTTTGTTGCTTCTGCCGAATAAATACTGGAAGGGATTGTCTCTCTTCTCGTCTGCCGCTCTACAGGAACGGCCGGTGGCCGTGATTGCTCCAGTAACAGCTTTCCGTAGCTGCTTGGAAATCAGCTTTTGTCTTATTAGTTACTGGACATGCTACTTCAGGAGATAGGAAAACACATCCTCTGAGCCCGGACACCACGGGAGCAGTCTGAGCTCCAATGGGGAAGGGAAGGGAGATGCCACCTCCCTCCCCGCCTCCCACCTCCCCTTCCTAATTCAACACATCTGCCAGTTCTTAAATCTGCTGCCACCTGAGTTCAAGAATGCCTGAAACAAACCCGTAACAAGAATAAATGCTGTAAAGTTTGAAGGGTGAAAACTTTGGTGACTTTGAACCAGGAGAGGCATCTTCAGTAAGACAAGATGGGTCTTCTGCAACCCTTGGGACCCTCATGCTCATCACATGGGTGATTTACTGGTGTCCAGAACACAGGCCTGCTTGGCAGGGTCCAGAAACGTCACGGTATTTGATTTTTTTTTTTTTTTCCTAGGCTGGAAAAGCAATACAACAATATCCTTCACCTCCTCTCCTGCCACAGAAACGCATCTTTTCTCACTGACTGGAATAAATACAAGGTCCACATGTGCTGTATTTACCTACTGTTGCAGCGATGGGTTGTGCCGTTAGAAATGTTGACACGGAATAAAGTTCACTCTTTCCTAAGTGGCCGCAGGATGTTTCCACCCCAATCAGAGAACATTTATTTGGCTGTTTACTGGGCGAGGTCTGGCACTTGCAGAGGGATTGCAACACTGCGAAACCCAAGGAGGACGCAGGAGAAGACGTGGGACTGCACCAGGAGCCTGCAGGAACCGTGCTCCGTGGCTGAAGAGGACTCCCCAGAGCCAGACCGGCAGGAAGGTGCCGTGGGTGCCTCCCACCAGCCGTCACACGCAGACCCGCAGCATCTCCACACAGCCCCTCCACGCAGCTCCAACCACCAGCAACCAGAGCTGGTTCGCAACGTCCCTCCACAGCACCAGCTTTCACAACGCTGTCCTGACTCTCGGCCACCACCCATCGCCCCTCGGCCGCGGCTCCACACAGCCCCAGCGGTGCCCAATGCAGCCTCCGGCTTGCAAGGAGTGCGTGAAAGCGGCGAGGCTGCAGGGTGCCGCCAACATCTGTGCCGGGGTTATCCCAGCTAAGGAGCGCTGGATTAATCAGCACCCTTCAGCTGAATTACTCCCATGGAGAGTTGGGATCTTTCGGCTGAAATGGGGAAACTGTTTCTACCCGGTGCTTTCACCAGAGCATCCCCGAAGAGCTGACAAGATAAAGAGGAAAAATTCAGTATAACCACAGGCAGCAAATCTGAGTTAGAGATCAAACAAGTCTACCCAAAGAGTTTTGCATTTCAGCCCAAGCTCTGGAGGAGCAGAGCAGATTTCTTTGACTCTCGCGACCCCTTTCTCATCAAACAAGGTGGCTGCAGCCTCCGGGGATGCTTTGGCTCTTACAGGGTAGAGAAGGCACCTGGCAGCGCACTGACCGCCGTGTTAATCCCTCTCATGACCAAGTTTCCCCACCAGCCCCATAAAATAAACTGCAGCTGCAGAGATGTAGTGCCCTTTGCCAGGCTGGATGCAATGCAGAGAGAACATCAGGTTATTCCTCTCGCAGCCATAGCAAGCTTGGAAACAAGAAAACCCAGGGAAAACAGGCTTAAAAAGTTGGGTTTTCTTCTCCCCCAAGAAGCTCGGAGAGGGAAGATTTTTAAATGATTCAGGATTAGAGGAAAGCTACTGCCGGCCCATCCAGCACCGCTCCTCCAAAGATGCGTGCTCCGCTTAATTTTGCCTCCGAGGATGCATGACTGAACCTGACTGACGCTCTTAGCTAAATTTTAATACTTAAATATTTCATGGGCAGCTGTTCTCAGCAGACCACTCTCCCCACTCAATAATAGATAGAGCCACTGGTTAAAAGAATTGGGGGAGGTTATCTGAGGCCCCGACAGAGACGTCCGGAGCAGGGAGCCCACCGGAGCCGCTCCAGGTGCTCAGCCCACCTCATGGCCACGGGGTTAGAGCCACCATGAAATCTGGGATGCGATGGGGTCTGCAGCCCCCTCTCCTCCTGCCCCATGGGGTGGCCGCTCCGGGACGCCAGCTCGGAGCTGGTCATAACAAGCACCAGCACAAAGGAGAGAACATTAGGTCAGAAAGTCTCCGGTCCAGCTTTCATTAGCCTTCTTCCAAAAAGCAAGGAAAACCTTGAACTGTTGTTGTGGGGTTTTGTTTCCACTTCACAAAAGAAAAAGGCAGCTTTTTGTCTGAATCCAGTTCTTCCCTGCGATATTTGCAGAAAGTCCTACAAGATTTCTATAGAGATGCTTCCCCTGCTCATCCACTCTCACAAGAGGCTCTAGAGAAGCTCTTCAAAAATACACTTTTTGTATTTTTCAGAGAGGGCCGTGAGCCAGCTGCGGCGGTACTCAAACCCATGGAAAAATCAGAGCAGCCCCTTCACCCAAGGGCTAGCGGGAGCCGTGCAGGGAGGGCATGGGACTTGGCCAAGTCTGCAGCAAGAATAAAATCCCTAAATTCTCCATTCCCAGACTACTGCTGTAACCGCTAGATGAAATGTGACTACAAAAATCTCCTTTCAGTAATATAAGAAGAGTAGAAAACCTACACCAGTAAATGGTGTGACTTAATCGCCCAGAAACCATTGAGGTCAAGGATTTCAGAGAGGTTGCAAGAGGGACCGGGTGTTTGTATGTAGGGCCAAGGTACGAAGTTACACTGCTTGATAGGCAATAAAAAATTGCAGAAAGTATTAAGATTCATACATTTGGGCTACAGTCAGCCTTACTAAACAGAATGACAGCTAGCGTTTGTGTGGTGGGAAGGGAGAAATACCAATCCCATCGTCTTCCTACTCTGGAGCCCTTACACCTTCTCCTGAAGGAACGTGGAGAGACCTTGGACCGGAGGAGTTCCGGCAGTTCCTACGTTTTGTCTTGAAGTGAATAGCTTGCACTTGGCTCACAAAGCCCAGTTTCATGGGCATTTATTTGGGGGCACACACTTTCTACACTAAGAAGCCAGGAACGCTGCCATCAAGGTGGGTCTGCAGTGTCTTGTCCACAGAGGACAGAAGAGTGCGGACAGAAGAAGAGCACATTCCCCTACAGGGTTTTTCCCTCTTGAATTCCCTACAAAAGTGCATTTTGGGGAAACAAGAGGAACTTAAAACTACACGGGACTCTGGAGTCCTTGGCTCACTCGGGTTTGGCTGCTGGGCTGGTAGCTCACCAGCTCGCCCTGCTCTGAGGCTGCGCCTCTGCTCCGCACCACACTCCTCCATCATTCCCTTCCGAATTCCCTTGACTACTTCGAGCAGCCAAGGTCGGTGTCTCCCACTGCCAAGCGGAGAGCTGGGTGCCACCGCCAGCCGTCGAGGTCTCCTCATTTCCTCTCCCAGTCTCACCCTGAAGTTTGTCATTTACTGGAAGCCATTTCATCTGTCCCACTGACAACTTGCCTCCCTCTTTGTTTAAGGGAGCAAAACTCTCCGCTGCGTCAAGCCAAAGCCTTTTTAATCACTTATCTGATGACTGAAGCTATGCAAAGAGCTTCATGCCTAAAATGCAGCCTCGTCAAGCTCTGCTCTTCGTTTCTTGCCCTCCCCACTTGAATTTACTCGACAGAAGATCCTTTTCACAGCTAACTTCTTTTCACCTCCCAAAGCCTCCGTGTTCCTCCAGACCCCCTGCCACACAAGGAAATTTAAAATAAGCCCGGAGAATTTTATTTTCATCTTGGTGGGTGGGAGAGGGAGGGCGATATATTTTTCTCCCCTTTCTGGTTTTAATTATGATCAAACATTTTGGTCTGATGAAATCTCATGGAGACCCAAGCCCGCTTGGTCTTTCAAGTCTCAGCTTGGGAGGAAGGCAGCGCGTGGCTGCCTTGGTTTCAATCACCCGGCGCACACCTCCGAGCGCCTCGCTCGGCAGAGATGAAGCCGGACCATTTTTCAGCTGATGGGCAGCTGGTGCAACATTTTGGATCGCATTCAGCAACACATCCCTTGGGGCTTTTAAAATCCTATTTAGCAATTGAATTATCAGAGGCTGTTACTCAGAATCAGTTAATGGCTTTCAAGTTGCCGGGACCTAAATCTAAGTGTAATACTTGTCACCGTTGAGATGGAGCACCCCTACGGCCCCGTGCCGGAGCCCGCGCGGGGACGGTTCCCACTCACCTGCTCTGAGCAAGATGACCTGATCGTCCAGGGGCAGCTCGGAGAAGTGGGGGATCCTCTTGGCCCATTCCACCAGGGTGAAGAGCTGTTTGTCTGCTGCCTGGCATATGTTCGTCACCGGGTCATTGGGCTGCCAAGAAAAGGAGATGGAAAGGCTTGGAGGAGGCAGAGCACGGAGAAGAGGAGAGGCTGGAGGAGCAGCTGGAGGGGTCTGCTGCCTCTTTGCTGCAGGGGAGGACCCCAAAGTCGGGAGCACCCCAGAAGTGGATGTGGGAGCACCCCAGAAGTGGATGTTATCAGTCATAGGGAAAGGAGGTGACTTGGCTTTTCCACCACATGGTTTTAAGGAGTTTTTAGCAAGCTCTGAAAACAGGAACCAGGAGTGTTGAGACCCAACATCCATCACACTGACTGATGAACCAAAGGAGCTCCAGCCTAGGGAAGGGCAGGCTTCTGCACCCGTGCAGCACGCACCTTCCCCGTGCCAGCATCCCCCAGCTCGATAAACCAGCACCAGAGGGGGCATGATAGAAAAAAAAAAGGAGAAAAAACCCTTTCCTTTGAAATATTATCCAGTAACAAAAACCATCTGCTCTCAAGGAGGACAGTCAGCCTAAACACACCAAATCCCTGTTTAAAGGAACTGCTAACAGCTCAAGTGGGCTTGTGATTAGGAACTGGAAGAGACTGTCTAACCCCAGCGAAGACAGACCTCACCAGTGCAAGTGTGTATGTAGGGTTTACCTCTCCAGACGGGGATGTATGAGCCCCTCTGCCTATCCCACCGTAATCCCTGCTGACATCTAGCAGCTTTGATTGTACGATTATTTTTCCTCCATGTCCTTAAAAGAGCAGTTTCCAAATGGGAGGAGGAGTGTTTACTTCACCCCCGGATGGCAGGGGGAAGGGGTGCGAACTCAGCGCGGCCGAAGCAGCGCAGACACCGCCGCCGGCACAACCTCTCCCTCTGGCAAGAGTCTCGATTTCAGCAGGACGAGGCCATTGCTCACCACAGGCTGGTTGCATCATGGCAAACCCCCCATGATGGGGGCTGGGCAGATGAGGACCACACTGCTGACTCTCACTCCTGCCCCCCGGAGCCGTACCCCAGACCCCTGCTGACGTCCCCTGGCAGCAAATGCGATCTCTGTGCCTCGGTGGCCAACGTCTCCCATTCTCCGGGCTTAAAATAACCAGCATCTGGCAAGCTCAAGGGCACCCGCCTTCAAAGTATTTTCACCTGTTGCCTGCAGAGATGGATGGGAATGGGCTCGCGTTCAGCAGCGCAGCTGAGGAGCCGGGAGCATCGCGACGGGGATTTTCCCCTCCATGCTCCCCCCATCTCCAGCAGCTCCCTGAGGCGTGCAAGGGCAGGGGAGTCTCGCTCCGAGGGAGCTGGGGCTCTTCCCTGGGGGAGGCAACATGAGCAGGGATTGGGCTCTTCCCCAAAAGAAAAGAGAAAAGATGGGATTTTTTCTGGACAACAGGAAAACCCTAAACTGGGTGTGAGGAGGAGCTTTGCAGGGTTAAGTGTTTCAGGGGAAACAGAAGGAACATCAGCACTCGGAGGCATACGCAGGAAGGGTGAGAAAGGACACCCTTGGCCCAGGCAATAGGAATACCACCAACTTCGAGCTATCCGAGTGTGGTCAGCAAGCTGGAGCAGCCAGCTGGAGAGCCCAGGCATCCCGGCTGCCACGGGGCGGGATGGGGACGGAGCCCTGCGTGCCCCGGAGCGAGATACGACTTATAGGACACCCCATCCTCCAGCAGAACCCGACCCACGAAGCAACAAGCAGCCGCACAGCCCCACGAAAAGGGTATTTCAGGAAAGTCAGATGGTTTTGCCAAAACTGTTATCGGGGGTTGCTTCCGGGCCGGTTGTCACCGTCTCTAGGACTCGCCCTGATGCAGCAAGCCGGGCTCCGGCTCTCCCAGCGGCTGCACCACCGCTGCTCTGCCGGCAGCACAAGCTGTACCCGGCCGTCGGCGCTTCGCACAAAGCCGCAGCGAGGGGCCCAGCCTTTAATTACACCTCAGATGGCAGTTCCTGGAACCACCGCGGTGCTTCCTGGCAGAACTTAATCACCGTAGCTTGAGAGGCGGCTAAAAGTATCATCCCCGCAGGTCGAAAGGGCCCTGCCTGTCCCCAGGAGGGGATCTGCAAAGCGGTGCTAGAAACCCTCGCCGTGCGCCGTAAGCAAATCCCCTCCTGCAGTAAATAGCAAGGGCACGGTGCCGGAGTGTGACAGAATGAAAGGACACGCGGGCACCTGATCCTTCTGGAAAAATGGAGCTGGGAGACATCTTCCAGAAAATGGTGACTTGAAACCAGCCGCTCAAAGGCCAATTAAGAGCTAATGGGGATAACACCTCTCAGTTACAGGCTTTGCCTTTCAGTGGCCAGCAGCCCATCCGAGGCGGTGCTTACGCTGCAGGAGCCCAGCTCCGCGGCTGCCGGGGACACGGGGCGGAGGCAAACCCATCCTCGTGCCCCATCGTACTGCCCGGGGACAGGTACCTGCTGAGGGCACACGGCCAGTTCCCAGCTCCCGCCGGACAGGGACCACACGGGCCTGGGGGCTTCCTGGGACACACAGCGCGGGGGAATCCCGCAGCCATGCTCACTCACAGCTTGTGGGAACCTCCCAAAAGGTTTATCCCCTCTGCCATGATCAGAAGCCAGACAGCCGTCGCAGTTAGCAGCTATTTGCAGCGGCTGAAGAGCAGTTATCAGGGGCTCACCGGTGCAATTACATCAAGTGAGTGTTTTGGTGATGGTCATCGAGACGCTAGTCTTGGCACTCTCCTACCCCCCGAGGCAGGAGAGATTTGCAGGGGCACAGCCCTCTGTCTAAGCTGCTT